>NC_092117.1:18203445-18879232 GCF_045679555.1 Salvelinus alpinus
GGATAGAAACCACTCTGAAGTTTCTAAAACTGTTTGAATGATGTCTGTGAGTATAACAGAACTCATATGGCAGGCAAAAACCTGAGCAGAAATCCAACCAGGAAGTGGGAAATCTGAGGTTTGTAGTTTTTCAACTCATCGCCTATCGAATACACAGTGGGATATGGGCCATTTTGCACTTCCTAAGACTTCCACTAGATGTCAACAGTCTTTAGAACCTTTTCTGATGCTTCTACTGTGAAGTGGGGCCGAATGAGAGGGGATTGAGTAAGGTCTACCATGACCTGAACATGCGCTGACCATGCACATTCATGTGAGAGCGAGCTCTGTTCTATCGCATTTCTGAAGACAAAGGAATTCTCTGGTTGGAACATTATTGAAGATTTATGTTAAAAACATCCTAAAGATTGATTCACTACATCGTTTGACATGTTTCTACTGACTGTAACGAAACTTTTTGACATTTCGTCTGCTTTTAGTGAACGCGCTTCGTGACTTTGGATTTGTTTACCAAACGCTCTAACAAAAGTAGCTATTTGGACATAAATGATGGACATTACCGAACAAATCAAACATTTATTGTGGAACTGGGATTCCTGGGAGTGCATTCTGATGGAGATCATCAAAGGTAAGTGAATATTTATAATGTTATTTCTGACTTCTGTTGACTGCACAATATGGCGGATGTATTTTTGTCTTGATTGGGCTCTGAGCGCAGACCTCAGATTATTGCATGGTTTGCTTTTTCCGTAAAGGTTTTTTGAAATCTGACACAGCGGTTGCATTAAGGAGAAGTGGATCTAAAATTCCATGTATAACACTTGATCTTTGATCAACGTTTATTATGAGTATTTCTGGAAATTGATGTGGCTCTCTGCAAAATCACCGGATGTTTTTGGAACTACTGAACAACGCGCCAATGTATACTGAGATTCTTTTATATAAATATGAACTTTACCGAACAAAACATACATGTATTGTGTAACATTAAGTCCTATGAGTGGCATCTGATGAAGATCATCAAAGGTTAGTGATTCATTTTATCTCTATTCCTGCTTTTTGTGACTCCTGTCTTTGGCTGGAAAAATGGCTGTGTTTTTCTGTGATTTGGCGGTGACCTAACATAATCGTTTGTGGTGCTTTCGCTGTAAAGCCTTTTTGAAATCGGACACTGTGGTGGGATTAACAACAAGATTACCTTTAAATGGTATAATATACTTGTATGTTTGAAGAATTTTAATTATGATATTTCTGTTGTTTGAATTTGGCGCCCTGCACTTTCACTGGCTGTTGTCATATCGATCCCGTTAACGGGATTGCAGCCATAAGAAGTTGCTTCTACCCCGTAACCATAAGACTGCTGAACAATTAATGAAATGGCCACCTGGACAATTTACATTGACCCCCCCCCCCCCCAATAGTTTTTACATGGCTGCTACTCGCTGTTTATTATCTATGCATAGTCACGTTACCCCTACCTACAGTACGTGTAAAAATTGCCTCGACTAACCTGGACCCCCGCACATTGACTCGGTTCCGGTACCCCCTGTATATAGCCTCGTTATTGTTATTTCATTGTGTTACTTTGTATTATTTTTTACTTTAGTTTATTTGGTAAATATTTTCTTAACTCTCTTGAACGGCATTGTTGGTTAAGGGCTTGTAAGTAAGCATTTCACGGTAAGGTCTACCTACACCTGTTGTATTCGTCGCAAAAATTAATAATATGAATTAACTAATAGCAATTACTATTTACCATTCATCACATCACGGGTGAGCTCACCATTGATCAAAATAATTGAATAAAACACTTTCTAGAAATCTAAAGTCATCAGACGATGGGTAGTTTGTGCACGCCACCATCTTTGTTTTTTCATGTCAACCAAAGATACGGAGAGGAGACAAGATTAGTTTTTGCAGTATGCATGTTGAAGGGGGTGTGTTGTCTACCATCAAAGACGAGTGAACCATCCCTTCATAATTTTGAATGTTCCATATGTGTTATTTCATAGTTTTGATGTCTTCACTATTATTCTACAATGTAGAAAATAGTCAAAATAAAGAAAAACCCTTGAATGAGTAAGTGTGTCTAAACCTTTGACTGGTATTGTACAGTTGAAGTCGGAAGTTTACATACACTTAGGTTGGAGTCATTAAAACTCGTTTTTCAACCACTCCACAAATTTCTTGTTAATAAACTATAGTTTCAACCAGCTTATGAAACTGGTTGAGAGAATGCCAAGAGTGTGCAAAGCTGTCATCAAGGCAAAGGGTGGCTACTTTGAAGAATCTAAAATCTAAAATATATTTTGATTTGTTTAACACTTTTTGGGTAGATCTGATGTCTTCACCATTATTCTACAATGAAGAAATTAGTCAAAATAAACCTTAAACCTTAATAAACCTTTTGACTGGTACTGTATGTAAATGTTTTTTATTTTTAATACATTTGCAAGAATTTCTAAAAACCTGTTCTTGCCTTGTCATTATGGGGTATTGTGTGTAGATTGCTGAGGATGAAAAAAAATAAAAAATAAAATAGAATAAGGCTGTAGCGTGAAAAATTGTGGAAAAAGTCAAGGGGTCTGAATACTTTCTGAAGGCACTGTATGCATATTGTACATCTAGCCATGGTGGCTTTACCAAGAATAGAAACCATTCAAAAACGTCTGTACTCTCTCCAAGACGTTTGGAGTGGACAGGAAGTCATTGATGCAGAGAGAAGAATAAGATCAGGCTTCAGGGATATTAGGGAGTAAAGACTTACAAGTGGTGGATAAAATGCTAACAAATTAGGCGACTACTCATTCACTTTTTGGTGGGGGCATTGTCTTTCATTCAGCCAAGTGATTCTGTTTTTTGGTCCACCACATGTACCTTTTAAACACACAGTAGAGAGGGAGATTTGAAACTGTCTTCAGACAGGCTTTAGGAAGACAAGTTGAACTAATTAAAAATAAAAGCAGTACAGCAAATGTGAATCAGCTTTCAGATAACTCATTGAAAGTTGTATGTGTTATGGACTTTGTTGTATGGCTTCTTATCCACAGAGGGCCAGTGTGGGTGCAGGTTTGTGGAAATGGAAAGGGTGTACCTAGTCAGTTGCACAACTGAATATATTCAACTGAAATGTGTCTTCTGCATTTAACCCAACCCCTCTGAATCAGAGAGGTGTGAGGGGCTGACTTAATCCATGTCCAAGCAATAACACACCTGATTCAACTAATCAACTAATCATAGATTTTAATCAAGACATGATTAGTTGAATCAGGTGTGTACTGGTCGGCAAGAACAACATTCTAAGTCCACATTGATCTCTATGGTTATGATTGGACACCCCCCTGTTATGATTGCTACTTCTATTATGAATAGTATTGATCCGTTTATTTTAATAACTTTAGATTAATATAATACAATTTTACATAAGAAATGTCAGTTTGTAAGTTTTGAACATATGGAACTGAATTAAAAAGTATTATTTAAGAGGTGGACTTATTTGGAAAACCCATGGGCTTAAAGGGTACACTTGGTACCCATTAAGCCCGATCTGGACATTTCACATATTTTATAAAATATTTGTATGTCTTAAAACATGCTGTAAGTAAAGACATTAAACTTAATTGGGTGGTGTTCTCTGAGATGTATTTAGAGCTTGAAGCCAGGGTTGTCTTCACTTCACTGAGTTGTGATAAATTGGTTTGTGTGCCTTTTAGAGAGTTGGGCTTGGTGCTCACTGACCTATGAGGCAAGGTTGACTCCATGAAAACCTACATCTAACAACAAACTAACAACAAATATCCACCAATTATTCACATTTGTGTTTTTTCATCAGAAATTATTGCTTCATGTTTGTAAAATATTACTGATCTCGGATTTTTAATTCATAGATGTGTATGAAAATATGTTTGATTTTTTGCTAAATGCTACCACTGTTGAGATTGTTAAGCTGCACTGGAATGTTCATATCCTGTATGTTTGACTTTGATATGTGGTTGTCTCACCTACTTATCTTAAGATGAATACACTCTGGATAAGAGCATCTGATGAATGACAAAAATGTCAAATGTAAATGTTTTACATACAGAGCTCATATTACTGTTTTGAATAATTATTTTTAAATATTGATGTATCATTTGACAGTTCTTTATTAAAAAATGTAGTTATTTGTTATATTTGACTGTGCAAAACCTACCAGTATTACTTATTTATCTGAGAGAGAGGCAGATACATAGCATTTTGCTAAAAAATATAAAGTGATAGATTTTAAACAAATAGATGTCTGTCAATGAACAACCCCATGCCATGATAAAATAATTTTAAAAACACACCAATCTCTTTCATAATTTCTTTAAACAATTAAAGTTCAGCTACACAAATACATAATTTATAACAGCGAATATCACACATAATAGTGTACAGGAACAAGTATTTGTCTCTTGGCATTTCAAGTCAATTGCATTGAGTCTATGAGATCAAGTAGCCTATAAGGTGACATGGAGGGGAGGGGATGGCAAGGAAACTAAGGGGTGTAGCCTATCACATTAATAAAATATGCATAATAGAATAAAAAGTGTGAAAAAAGTAAACACCTGCATCATTTTCTGATAGCTTTTATATTAGATTCATATGCAAACAAAAAATAAAAAAGGAACAGTTAAGGAGAGCACATATGAATTGGGGTATATCAGGACAATATCAACTAGAGTATCATAGGAAAACTTGTTAAAGTATTTCACAACATTAACAATACAAGCAAGCGTCAAGCAAAGTTGACCTTTTCCGAAGACTTCGAGAAAAGGAACAAAAAAATGCAAATGCTCAGTTAGTCGACAACGTCTTTCAAGGGACTATGCATAAGCCTCAGACTGTGTGTATTATTTGTCAGTGTGTCAGTTTTTATCTGACTGGTTCTAAACGTGTTGGTGACATCTAAAACAGACCTTCAATCCAACAACTGAACTCTAATAGGAGCCAATACATCACAATGCAACATTTCTAATTTCTTAAAGTGTGGTTGAAAAACATAATTGGGGAGTGTGTCCAATTTGTGTCAACACAACGCTAAATCCCTCAGGATATGCCATTAACTTTAAATCCCCTGAAACCAATAGTGTAGATTTTAACTAGTCTCATAGAAATTCTGAAAAGAGGGAAAGAAGGGAAAGTCTGGACAAACTTGGGATCAAGAGAGACGGATTCAGCTGAGGCCCTCTAAGTAAGTGAGAAATCTATTTTATTATAACAGATTTATAACTTAATGGGAGTTGTAAATTGAATTGTCAAGGAAACACTTGATAATAATGGGATCTAATTAACTCCATTATTATCCCCATTATCAACCTGCAGATCCCAAGCACCCAATCAGAACCCCCAGTGTTCAAGAGCAGCTCCATGTCAACTACACTGGACCAGAGACTTAACTTTTACTGCCTCAGAAACCCGGATCCGGGAGCACCCCCCACCCCCCCCCACACTGATTAGCATAGCTAGCATAGCTTCACAAGTAAATAGTAGCATCTAAATATCATTAAATCACAAGTCCAAGACACCAGATGAAAGATACAGATCTTGTGAATAAACCCATCATTTCTGTTTTTTAAAATGTTTTACAGGGAAGACACAATATGTAAATCTATTAGCTAACCACGTTAGCAAAATACACCATTTTTCTTTGTCCACCATTTTTTCTCAACACCACTAGCTATCACCAATTCGGCCAAATAAAGATATTGATAGCCACTAACCAAGAAAAAACCTCATCAGATGACAGTCTGATAACATATTTATGGTATAGGATAGGTTTTGTTAGAAAAATGTGCATATTTCAGGTAGAAATCACAGTTTACAATTGCACCCACCATCACAACTCGACTAGAATTACTACAGAGAGCAACGTGTATGACCAATTTACTCATCATAAAACATTTCATAAAAATAGACAAAGCATAGCAATGGAAAGACACAGATCTTGTGATTTCAGACAATATTTCAGATTTTCTAAGCGTTTTACAGCGAAAACACAATAAATCGATAAGTTAGCATACCACATGTGCAAACGTCACCCCAGCATGAATTCAAGCCAAAGGGAGCGATATCGTTATCATCGCCAAAAGATATAAATTTTTTCACTAACCTTTTCAGAATTCTTCCGATGACAATCCTGGAACATCATATTACAACATACATATATTGTTTGTTCGAAAATGTGCATATTTAGCCATAAAAAAACGTGGTTATACAATGAAAATAGTAGCAAATCAAGCCTCAACATGTCGGACGCCATCTTTCATAGTGATCTAGTTTAATCGAAAGCTAATCATATACTTGACTAAAAAATACAGGGTTGACAGGAATCGAAAGACAAATTAGTTCTTAATGCAATCGCTGATTTACATTTCTAAAATTATCCTTACTGTGCAATACAGGGTTCGCCAAGCGAAGCTATAGCAAACAAAATGGCGGAATATGCGTTTAAAATATTTCGACAGAACAACGATTTATCATATTAAATATTTCTTACTATGAGGTGATTTTCCATCAGATTCTTGGGCAATGTATCCTTTCTTGGGTCTAATCTTCTTTTGGTCGAAAGATGTCCTCTGTCCGTCGAAATGCCCACTAACGTTCGACCGGGACCCCGAAACGTGCCCAAAGCTTCAAAGAGCATCACATAGAAATTCCTCAAAATCGCACTAAACGGATATAAATTGCTATAAAACGGTTTAAATGAACTACGTTATGATGTTTCTAACTCCTATATCGAATTAAATTACAGACGGATACATTTCACGTTGATAACCGAGCCTTTGAAAATGGCATCCCGAGGTCCTCTTCTGCGTAATGGTCAGAGTCGAAAGGGGGGCTACCCTCACTCCTTGGCCTTTTATAACCTCTGAGAGCTACGCAAAAAGCCCATTCCACTTCTCATTGGTTACTGACATCCAGGGGAAGGCGGGTGCAGTTCATGTCGTTCCATAGGATACACACAGACCTTAAAAACTGATCTGAAACCAGAGCTTCGCTCTCAGACCATCGCACTATCTGTCATGGATTTCGCTGTAGAAAGAGTTCTGGGTCACCCACAGACATAATTCCAACGGTTTATGAAACTAGAGAGTGTTTTCTATCCAATAGAATTTATAATATGCATATTGTACGAGCAAGAATTGAGCACGAGGCAGTTTAATTTGGCGACACCCAGAAAAAATAAATGCTAACTGCTCCCCCTATTCAAACTCATTCATTTAGGCCATTATTCATCAAATATAACAGCACAGTAAGTTTACTTCAGCCCAAGTTCTGCAACTATTCAATCATCAAAAAACTGGTTCCATTTTAAAGGTCTGAATGTACACTCCCCATCCTGACCGCAAGGCATTAAAGAGGGTAGTGCGTACGGCCCAGTACGTCACTGGGGCTAAGCTGCCTGCCATCCAGGACCACTACACCAGGCGGTGTCAGAGGAAGGCCCTAAAAATTGTCAAAGACCCCAGCCACCTCAGTCATAGACTGTTCTCTCTACTACCGCATGGCAAGCGGTACCAGAGTGCCAAGTTTAGGACAACAAATTTTCTCAACAGTTTTTACCCCCAAGCCATAAGACTCCTGAACAGGTAATCAAATGGCTACCCAGACTATTTGCATTGTGTGCCCCCCCAACCCCCCACCCCTCTTTTTACGCTGCTGTAACTCTCTGTTTATCAAATATGCATAGTCACTTTAACTATACATTCATGTACATACTACCTCAATTGGGCCGACCAACCAGTGCTCCCGCACATTGGCTAACCGGGCTATCTGCATTGTGTCCCACCACCCGCCAACCCCTCTTTTACGCTACTGCTACTCTCTGTTCATCATATATGCATAGTCACTTTAGCCATATCTACATGTACATACTACCTCAATCAGCCTGACTAACCGGTGTCTGTATGTAGCCTCACTACTTTTATAGCCTCGCTACTGTATATAGCCTGTCTTTTTACTGTTGTTTTATTTCTTTACCTACCTATTGTTCACCTAATACCTTTTTTGCACTATTGGTTAGAGCCTGTAAGTAAGCATTTCACTGTAAGGTCTACACCTGTTGTATTCGGCGCACGTGACAAATAAACTTTGATTTGATTTGATTTTATGCTGATGAGCTATCCCCTGCAGGAGAGTAGCTACCCTGGGGCTAACGGTTCGTCACAAACACTGATACAATTGAGTTACACCAGTAGGCAGGTTTCCATTGACCCAGGTTTATTCGACAAAAGCATTGTAAACTGCAGATATAGGAGACGTTTTCGAAAGATCAACAACATTTTTATCCGTTTGACACGGGTGGATTTTGTCTACATTTATTATGACAAACGATGAGAGAAACTGTGTTTTTCGAATAAATTATGATGTGAAGGTATGCAGAGCACGTGATGTCAAGACGTAGCTATGAAGCTCCACTCCACATTTAATTCTAAATGCCTACTGCCTGCTAAATATACTTTCAACTATAGAAATTATCTTTCTTTGCAGGATCCTTGTCCTGACTTTAAAGAATGGATGAATTACTTCGCCTTGCTTTTCTGGATGGCTGGATGCACGTTTACCCAATATTTGTAAATTATTGCAATTTATCCGTGCTGGCTTTTGCATCACTACGTCCAGCTGTTTTTATCGAAGCAAGATAGTTAAATGGAACGCACCATAGCAGGCAATTGTCAAATCTATTTTCTATGCAAAGTTTCTAAATGTCGACAAAAAAATCATTGGACAAGTTAATGGAAACATAGCTACTGACAGCAGAAATAAAGGCCAGAGGATGCTGGCTGTCAAAGGCTTGGCAAGGCCACGGCCAGCAGGCCTGTCGACAGTCCTGCTTAAAGGTCACAGACTGGACCTTTTCCCACTTAAATCAAGGCTCTTAACCTCAGGGTGAAACTACTAACATTTACCACTGAAGCAGATTGTGTTCAGGTAGAAACCTACAGCGGAAGTAAGGACAGAAGGTTAGGAGAGGTCTCCTACACACAAAAGAGCTCAGATAAGTCATTCAAAATGAAGATGTCAAGAAAGAGCTGAGAAGTGGTTGAATGAAAGGAGGGAGCAGGGTAAATAAAGGCTTTATCCAACACCGTTTTAATCGCCTTTCATTCAAATAAAGGTTATATTTAAAACGTTTACATTTAAAAGTATCAAGCCTCTCAAGCCAATTCATAAACCTTTTATTGAGAAAGCACCTTTTACTATGTGATTGTCACTGAGAAAAACCAAGTCTCCAAACAAACCCTCTGAAGCATGCTCCACATCATTTGTCTGAATGTGTCCATCCTGTGGGGAGATGTATTATCATGTGGTGAGGGAGACACTCGCACTCAACAGGAGATCCAACTCTATTGATGCAGATGGTGATATCGAATGCCACACACACAGTGAAAAATACAGACACATAAACACATACACACTAGTGTGTGTGTGTGTGTGTGTGTGTGTGTGTGTGTGTGTGTGTGTGTGTGTGTGTGTGTGTGTGTGTGTGTGTGTGTGTGTGTGTGTGTGTGTGTGTGTGTGTGTGTGTGTGTGTGTGTGTGTGTGTGTGTGTGTCTTGCTTTCAAAACTAGTTTGGTGTCTAAGTCAAACTAATGGGAAAGTATAGGTTGTATTGATCAATGACGTACAGGTAACTGCCAAAATAAAGGAAACACTTGAGAAAATGAGGGATACAAAGTATATTGAAAGCAGGTCCTTCCACACAGGTGTGGTTCCTGAGTTAATTAAGCAAGTAACATCACATCATGCTTGGGGTCATGTATACAAATGCCCACTTGCCCATTATTTTGGCTACCATGGCTAGAAGAAGGGATCACAGAGACTTTGAAAGAGGGGTCTCATATAAGCATATAGGGGGGTTAAAGGGTGTGTGTGTGTGTGCGCGAGTGTGTGTGTAAAACACCAAATTATGAAATTTCCCATGGAAGAATGGTGTCGCATCTCTTGAATAGAGTTCCAGACACTTGTAGAATCTATGCCAAGGTGCATTGAAGCTATTCTGGCCCGTGGTGGCCCAATGCCCTATCTATACACAGCTCACCTTGAGGCAAATTACCCCTGAGTAGATTCCACCTACATCACACACACGCATCCTGTATATAAACAATACAATCTGAAAACCTCTGCACACCCACAATCTCGCTGATGCTGTCAATCAATCTGACGAAGGCTAACCTTCTCATAAACAAAATCAACTTTAAATGCCGCAGTGCTGATATCTACCTCTTGAGGTGTTCATATTTTAAGTCTACAGGCGAAGAAACCAGCTGTCTCTCCTAAACTCAAAGTAATATGTGATCTAAAAGTAGTTCATTTTAGCAGCCTTCCTGTTGAAGAGCCGTCAACGTCAGTGACAATGAGACAGCTCAGTCAACATTGTGTGCTTCCTTCAACACATGCCACTCGTCTTTACAGGTGGAGAGGATTATCCGAGCTAGAGGACCACAATAGAAATGTGTACCAGACTTTTTTCCCCCCGATATACTCAATTCATGTACACTATGTGCTGCTATTTCAGAGATGTTGGGACTGTATTCATTTTATACTGTCAAATATATTCAGTCAGCATTGGCCGTGATGGGGATTCCTCTCATGACCAGATCTAGAGAGCAAAGGCCTGTTTGGGTTCATTTAAATTAACAACACAATGTTTACTGCATGACAAAAATAAATAAAAAATCTTACCAAATGTTTATCCAATAAGGCACCTAGAATCCATAAAAGCTGCTGCAGATGACATCATTTAAATCAGTGGACTGCTCCTCCACTGGCGTCAATCAATAATCGCTCTAATTAACTTTAAATGCCACTCTAACTATTACACACACATTTATCTCTGAGTAGTATCCCCCATAGACAAGCACAGATAACACTATTGCAAACAGATTACTTTTAATAATGTTTCAAATGACTATTGCTAAGGGTCGTGGAGGTTTCTAGTGCAGGGCAGTGACTTTTTCATTGTCAAGATCACTTAAATTCACTTATCTTTCCATAACTTTTTAGACACTAAAAGTTGTCTAAATGGCCCCATTCCAGAATCCTAGAAGTCAAGCCTGTGGTGATTATCGAAAGGAAAAAGTGCTCTGTGAAGGTTTTATTTGTGTAGAACCTTTTTAATACAATGTCATTGTGGTAAAGCATTAAACTAAATGGCACATTCCAAAATCCCTTGAGATCCAGTCTGGACAGAGGGGTCAAGCCCTGATCTCCTAACTGTAAGGGTAATTCCCAATAATACTTATCATTTCCTGTTTCAAACAACAACAAGAACATTTAAGAGCTTCAAACAACCCCAATACCAGACATACACATCACAGTGTGTGACGCAGGGAGAGAGTAAAGCTACGGTATTTACCTTCCATGACGTAGACCAGTGAGCCCACGTCACCTTCCTTGATGATACAGCTGTCTTTGCCATACTCCACAGGGTACATGCAATCCACAATCTCCTGGATCTGAGACAGCTCCAGGTTCTTCATGAAGTCATTGTCCAATATGGCTTCCTTGATCAGGTCCTTAGACCTGGGGGTTAGAGGAGAAGGAGGTAGGGAAAATGGGATTAATATGGTAATATGTAATTGTAAGGAATTTGTGTTTTCCTTAGCATTGTTTAGGTGGAGTGGATACCCCCTAGCCATTTCTTTGCCTCTTTTTTACACCTTAACTTCTTGACGCTAGGGGCGTTTTTAAAATAACGTTCCCAAGGTAAACGGACTATTTCTCAGGCCCAGATCGTAGAATATGCATATAATTTACAGATTAGGATAGAAAACACTCCAAAACTGTCAAAATATTGTCTGTGAGTATAACAAAACTGATTCTGCAGGCGAAAACCTGAGGAAAATCAACCCGGAAGTGCATATTTTTATTTAAATCCCTGTTCCGTTGCCTGCCCCTCTTCCATTTAAAGGCGTTTCAACCAGATTCCTTTTCCAATGGCTTCCTCAGGCTGTGACCAGGCTTTAGACATCGTTTGAGGCTTCATATTTTGAAAAATGAACGAGATTTTTCAAAACGAGTCAGGTGTCCTTTGATTAGTTCCTGCGCGTGAGAGGGGTAGCTCGACATTTTCTTTCTCTCTTTTATTGAATAGGTTACCGTCCGGTTGAAATATTATCGATTATGTATGTTAAAAACAACCTGAGGATTGATTATAAAAAACGTTTGACATGTTTCTACAAACATTACGAATACTTTTGGGAACTTTCGTCTGCCTTTCAGGAACAGAACGAGGCTGTAGTTTTCTGAACATAACGCGCAACCCAAATGGCGTTTTTTTGTTATAAAACTAATATTTATCGAACAAAAATAACATTTATTGTGTAACTGGGAGTCTCGTGAGTACAAACATCCGAAGATTATCAAAGGTAAGCGATTAATTTGATTGCTTTTCTGACTTTCGTGACCATGCTAATTTAAGGCTAACTGTTCTAGCATTGATTGATACACTCACAAACGCTTGGATTGCTTTCGCTGTAAAGCATATTTTCCAAATCTGACACGATAGGTGGATTAACAACAAGCTAAGCTGTGTTTTGGTATATTTCACTTGTGATTCCATGATTATAAATATTTTTAGTATTATTTTTTTAATTTGGCGCTCTGCAATTCAGTGGTTGTTTAGGAAAATGATCCCGGTAAAGGGATCCGTAGCGTCAATTAATGTGCCTAAAAAAGCAAGGTGGAAACACTGAACGATTGCATAATACCCTACAAAAAGTTTACTTAATTTAGATTCAGCAGTTCAATGTCTACTGTGGTGTATTTTGAGCCTGCTGAATTTTAAATCCTTTTTCAAATGAATTTTCAGGAAATAACCCATTAAAAAAACATGTTCTCAATTCTGTGGTTTCAAGGTGACTCGTATTTGATTTGCTTCAACAGCTGGAACAAGAAACACAGGAAATCAATGCCCTACAGAAATGGATTGATCTGATTAAAAGTACACTTTGTAAAGACTAATTTGCTTCGACTTTTCTACAATGGTAATCCACATAGCTCGTTTAGGAGATGTGAACAGAGTTGTTTTATGCTACGAATATGCTGTGCAACCTCTTGCAAAGGGATAGTATGAGCCAAAGCGCAGTAATAAAGGTCAGGGGTGTATTCATTAGTCACACACCATAGCAAAGCGTTTTGCAACTGAAACAGTTAAAACCTCTTAAGGATCCACCCCTTTTTTTAAATTTTAGCCTAAAATGACATACCCAAATCTAACTGCCTGAAGGCCCTGAAGCAAGGATATGTATATTCTTGGTACCATTTAAAGGAAACACTTTGAAGTTTGTGGAAATGTGAAAGGAACGTAGGAGAATATAACACAATAGATCTGGTAAAAGATCATTTAAAAATACAAAACTTTATTTTGTATTTTTTTGTGCCATCTTTGAAATGCAAGAGAAAGGCCATAATGTATTATTCCAGTCCAGGTGCAATTTAGATTTTTGCCACTAGATGGCAGCAGTGTATGTGCAAGGTTTTAGACTGATCCAATTAACCATTGCATTTCTGTTCAAAATTTGGTTTCAAGACTGTCCAAGTGTGCCTACTTTGTTTATTAATAACTTTTCGTTCAAAATTGTGCGCTCTCCTCAAACAATAGCATGGTATTCTTTCACTGTAATAGCTACTGTAAATTGGACAGTGCAGTTAGAATAACAAGAATTTAAGCTTTCTGACAATATTAGATATGTCTATGTCCTGGGAAATGTTCTTGCTACTTACAACCCTATGCTAATCGCATTAGCGTACATTAACCGTCCTGTGGAAGGGACACCGATCCCGAAGAAGTAAAATACAGAAAATGTTTTGCACAGAAAACAAATTTTTATATTGGATAAATTCCGTCCCTGTTATGTTCTGTTTGCTTCCGTTCTGTTTGTTTGTTAGTGAATAGGCCTACACCCCTGGTGTATGCATGAACCAAAAAACACAGAGTACAAGGCTAATGCAAAGTTTTCTATTCCAAACTGCCTCATTTTCCCAGCTGCTTTAGAAGCAAAATTCAAAGAAAGCCAGAGAGAATAACATAGTCATATCAAAAGAGATGGGGACAGGGAGGGATGTCAATTTAGGCAGAGCCAAACTGAACAAATGCCCAAAATCTGTACAATCCTTTCAGACATGGGTTTGCAGAGAACAGTTTGTTGATTGAGTATTTTCTCAGAATGCGGTTCAGAAAGAGTGACAGATGGAGAGAAAGTGAAATGTACGTAGAGGTTGACCATTGAGAAGAAAGTAAACGAGGGGGAGAAAATGGGAAAAGGAAGGAGGGCGAAGATGCAGGGAGGGGGAGCAGTGCAGGAACCGGGGGGCCATTAAAGAAAAGTGTAGTTGTGTCAAATGTTTATGTGGCAATGCAGAAACCCATAGGTGAGCTTGAGGTATAGCACCCAAAGAGGAGTGTAATGACACTTTCGACATTCCACTCCAACGTATTTCGCTCATCTAGCGCCAACCACAATTTGCAAATCATTGCTGTTTGTTCATTTTGCTAGCATTTTCAAACATATTCCTGTCGCTTAAACATGTCCAACAGTTATTTCACAAAATATCACACATGAGAAGAAATGTAAACATTGTTTAATAGAGTTTAAAGTATTGTATCGCCAGCCCCTACTCACCACCGCGGATTGTGTGAGTGAACTGCACGTTCTCATTACTGAGCACGCGCACCTGATGGATAACTATGCGAATGTGACCGGCACGCACGCTCAGTAATTTGAATGTTGAGGGCTATTTTCATAATCGTTAGTCGTTAAATGCTTTTTATGTGATATTATGTCCTCATATGTTGAAATGTACTATGGTATTGAACATTCATGTTTAAATTATTGTGAGTGATCCGATTATAGAGTGACATTTAATTGATGTGTTAGGTTCTAAATGACAGGGTAAAAACTGATGGACAACTATTAAAAGCTCAAACCAAGTTTATTCACCCAATGGGTCAGACAGCTGAACAGACCAAGACGGTGTTCCCACCAGCACAAGTGTATATATACCCCAATTTAGATGAAGTCTCCTCCTTCCCTGTAAACATGAATTCTTTATTGTTAGGCAGGAAGTTAAGTGATGTGGGTAATAAACTGCTCCTTCTCCCTTAATGTGACCTGACCTGACGTAGGCCACCATTCCTCTCTAATCCACAACTCTCCACCCTTATCAGTGATCGCAACCATGTGATTGCCTTACCCTTACTCAATAACATTCCAATCCCCTGGCTCATATCCAACCTTAATTGACTCCACCATATGCATTCCTCCTACAGACAACCATTAACTTCTGGTGTAACAACCAGACTGTGGCCCTTCTCCTTTCCATAGAATACCTGATGATTAACAATATTTGAAGTTTATAAATCAGAACCCATCAGATTAAATACCTGTTAAGGTGCATTTTGGATAATCCTATTTATATTATTGTTTATTATTTTAAGAGTCTCTGTTTATATGTCAGTGTTAGTTAACATCTTATTAATATCCATGGTCCCAGCTCACATTCTGCACCTAAACACCACAATTTTGCACCTGATTCCGTTGATGCTTTGCAGCCCCTTGACAAAATCTCAAATAAAACTCTATTCCCTAGTGCACTACTTTTGAACAGAGCATTGACTTAGATTAGACAAGATTGGGTGTAATGTGCTGTATACTGAGATGTTCTGTGTCTGTTTTGTACTGAACTCCTTTCACAGGGAAGCAGACAGTGTAGTGTCATGCGGCTCTCTATCATCCAATTCTGTAAAAGAGGCTAATCACATGTAACAGGGTTAATCCAACGAGAACTGCTGTCTTCAAAGAGAAGCTTGGATAAAATAGGGACAGGAAGCCCTTTCTACCTCTCAAAGGATGCTGAGAATAGAACTCACAAAAGGGAGACGGTTTGAAGTGTTGCCCGAGCTTCTAAAGTCCCGCCCAGAATTCTGTGGCAACACACCACCAAACACCCCTCTGTTCCTAGCCTAGTGGTTCGAGCGTTGGGCCAGTAACTAAAAGGTTGCTGGATCGAATCCCCGAGCTGACAAGGTAAAAATCTGTCGTTCTGCCCCTGAGCAAGACAGTTAACCCACTGTTCCCCGGGCGCCGAATATGTGGATGTCAGATGGGTTGGGTTAAATGCTGACAACACATTTCAGTTGAAGGCATTCAGTTGTACAACTGACTAGGTATTCCCCTTTCCTCTTTAGGAGCGACCACACACAGCCAGACTGACAAAATATAATACAAAAATATATGTAATTTAGCAGACACTATTATCCAAAGTGACTTACTTACAGTCATGTATGCATACATTTTATGCCTATCCTTTTTTGATGTTATGAAGGTATAAAAGGAGCATACTTTAAAAACAACACTATATTTCAATCTATCCTTTAATCCTAACCATGAGAGAGTAAAGAGAAGCACAGTAGGGAGGGGTAACATTTTAGCATACCTCCAGAAGCTTCTCTCCTTAACCCTAACCCTGACTTTGACAGATTTACACCCAGGAAAGGAGTGAGGGTTCCTGGCCTCCCTACTACACTACGGACCCCAGAGTGAAGGAGCCTGCAGTCCAGTAACATCTCTCTGTTTCATGTCCTCTATACTCTAGCCAGCCACCCCATTACACACCCAACCTCCTCTCCTCCTCCTCTCCTTCCTCTTCTCTTTCTCTCCGTTGGAAAAGAAGATACACACACTCAGTCAGGTTTGAGGACTGAACACGGTCTGTCTTCCTTAAAAGGAGAAAATATGCTCTTTTAGAAGAATAAGGGAGAGAGAGGCTGAGCGAGTGAAAATAGAGATAGAGAGATAGAGAGAGAGAGAGAGAGACCAACAGACATATTCCAGAGAACTAGTTTTAAATATAAAGAGAGTAAAACTGGGAGAGAAAGAACAAGGCCATTAATATACCTCAGCATTTTAAAGGCCACATCTTTTCAAAAACAGGTTTTCTAAACCCTCTGACGAAGGCCAATAGGCCGACACATACGCTGAATAAACAAAGTATTACTGACAAGAGCAGTCTGCTGTTTATCTTTTTTTTCAGCTATCTAAACCAAAACAGACAAATAAATGAATATTGAAAGTTGGTCAAACAGAGGAGAGACATTGATTTCCAAGCCATTGAGTAAACATCACAGTGCTCTGTTCTAATTGATAGAGGAGCAGCTCTATTGAAACTCATTACTCAATGGTTGTCAAAGGCCTCTGCATTGACAACCATAAATGTCTGCTTGTTCAAAACAATGACTATGATGACAATATGCTTTTACTTAAAAAATGCGCCAAAACTGTTATGAAGTTGTCATAAGGTGCATGAACGTGAAGTATAACCTGTCAAACACTGACGGTACAAAACTTTTCACATTAAGTAATTGTCAGTCATACGTTTCAGAGATATCATATAGAGACAGAGGATGTGACATACAGACTTTCCAAAACTTAATTTGATCCCTACTTGCTGACACCAACACAGATAAGGGGAAGGAAAATAAGGGCCATTTTTGGCCTCCGTCTCGTGTCCTCATCTGGCACCAGGACAGATACCCAGCTGACCAACACAACCAATTTAATTTGCCTCACTCAAGAAAAACAAAGGAATGAGGCCAGAGGATTAAAAAGGGGCTTTGGGTGATATGGTGCACAATGCTGACAGATACAACTAAGAAAAATAACTTTTTCCTCTTCAAATAATAACCTCCCTTCATGTTGACTCTTCCTCGATGAAACCCAAAAAGCATATTACATGTGCAGCAGGCCACCAGGACAGAACCATTTTTATCTGGCTTCAATGGACACAGCTGGCCACTCAGCAAGGCTTATTATTCAGCTGATTTCTATGCGTCTTTGATGTTTCATGTAGACTAAAACACCTTTTATAGCTACAGGTACCACACATCTAATAAGCCTATCAGAATGACAGAAGATCTGAGAAAACATATCATCACCACCACAATCATATTCTCAAGGTAAGTGATTTCCAGGCTTTTTAAAAATGGATTAATCCTCAACTCAATTTTGAAGACAGTAAATAATTATAGCATCAATAACCCTTTTTGTTCAGGGTTTGATTTCCAGAGACAAGCATCAAATGTTTCTCATCCACCTTGAGGTATGTATTGATTTTGAGTGGCATGTTAGACAAACAATGCAACACGAGGTGCGGAATGTGTCTCTAAATGCATGAGACCACACACAAGTTTGTTGGAGAGAGAGAGGTGAGTGTTGATTGTGTACTGTATGTATGTGCATGTGTGCAGAGACAACAAGAGGAGTGTGTGTGTGTGTGTGTGTGTGTGTGTGTGTGTGTGTGTGTGTGTGTGTGTGTGTGTGTGTGTGTGTGTGTGTGTGTGTGTGTGTGTGTGTGTGTGTGTGTGTGTGTGTGTGTGTGTGTGTGTGTAGAGAGACAGAGATTTTACTGAGTTACAGTTTATATAAGGAAATCAGTCAATTGAAATAAATTCCTTAGGCCCTAATGTATGGATTTCACATGACTGGGAATACAGATATGCATCTGGTCACAGATATTTTAAAAAGGTAGAGGCATAGATCAGAAAATCAGTCAGAATCTGGTGGGACCACCATTTCCCTCATGTAGTGCGACACATCTCCTTCACATTGAGTTGATCAGGCTGTTGATTGTGGACTGTAGAATGTTGTCCCACTCCCCTTCAATAGCTGTGTGAAGTTGCTGGATATTGGCGGGAACTGGAACACCCTGTTGTACACGTCGATCCATGGCATCCCAAACATGCTCAATGAGTGACATGTCTGGTTGGTATGCAGGCCATAGAAGAACTGGAACATTTGTGTACAGAGCCCTGCGACATTGGGGCCTTGAATTATCATGCTGAAACATGACGTGATTGCAGCGGATGAACGGGCCTCAGGATCTCGTCACAGTATCTATGTGCATTCAAATTGGCAATGATAAAATGCAATTGTGTTCATTGTCGCTAGCTTATGCCTGCCCATACCATAACCTCACCGCCACCATGGGCCACTCTGTTCACAACGTACGTGGTCTGCGGTTGTGAGGCTGATTGGACGTACTGCCAAATTCTTGAAAACTATGTTTGGGGCAGCTTATGCTAGAGAAATTAAGATTAAATTCTCTGGCAGCAGCTCTGGTGGACATTCCTGCAGTCAGTATGCCAAATGCACACTCCCTCAAAACTTGAGACATATATAGCATTGTGTAGTGTAACAAAACCGCCCATTTTAGAGTGGCATTTTATTGTTCCCCGCACAAGGTGCACCTGTGTAATGATCATGTTGTTTAATCAGATTCTTGATATGCCACACCTGTCAGGTGGATGGACTTTCTTGTCAAAGGAGAAATGCTCACTAACAGGGATGTAAACAAATTTGTGTACAACATTTGAGAGAAATAGCCTTTTGAGTGTATGGAAAATTTCTGGAATCTTTTATTTCAGCTCATGAAACATGGGACCAACACTACATGTTGAGTTTATATTTTTGTTCAGTATACATTATATTACACATACTGACTGATCCTAGATTTCAACCCACACCGTAATGGGAAATTGTCATTTATACAGTAATTTTAGGTACTAACAACAGTAAAAAAAACTCAGCATTCAACACCATAGTACCCTCCGAGCTCATCATTAAGCTTGGGGCCCTGGGTCTGAACCCTGCCCTGTGGAACTGGGTCCGCCCCCAGGTAGTGAAGGTAGGAAACAACACCTCCACTTCTCTGATCCTCAACACTGGGGCCCCACAAGGGTGTGTGCTCAGCCCCCTTCTGTACTCCCTGTTCACCCATGACTGGCCACGCACGGCCACGCACGCCTCCAACTTAATCATCAAGTTTGCAGACGACACAACAGTAGTAGGCCTGATTACCAACAATGACGAGATAGCCTATAGGGAGGAGGTGAGGGCACTGGGAGTGTGATGCTAGGAAAATAACCTCTCACTCAACTTCAACAAAACAAAGGAGCAGATTGTGGACTTCAGGAAACAGCAGAGGGAGCACCCCCCTATCCACATCGACGGGACCGCAGTGAAGAAGAGCTTCCCCCGAGAGCTTCTGGTCAGCGGGGTGGTGGCACTGGGATCCTCATCTCTCCCAAGTGGACATTCTCTCTTTCTCCCCTGACCCATCTGTCTATCGCCTCCTTTGAATTCCATGCTGTCACAGTTACCAGCCCTTTCAAGCTTAACATCCTTATCATTTATCGCCCTCCAGGTTCCCTTGGAGAGTTCATCAATGAGCTTGACGCCCTGATAAGTTCCTTTCCTGAGGATGGCTCACCTCTCACAGTTCTGGGTGACTTTAACCTCCCCACGTCTACCTTTGACTCATTCCTCTCTGCCTCCTTCTTTCCACTCCTCTCCTCTTTTGACCTCACCCTCTCACCTTCCCCCCCTACTCACAAGGCAGGCAATACGCTTGACCTCATCTTTACTAGATGCTGTTCTTCCACTAATCTCATTGCAACTCCCCTCCAAGTCTCCGACCACTACCTTGTATCCTTTTCCCTCTCGCTCTCATCCAACACTTCCCACACTGCCCCTACTCGGATGGTATCGCGCCGTCCCAACCTTCGCTCTCTCTCCCCCGCTACTCTCTCCTCTTCCATCCTATCATCTCTTCCCTCTGCTCAAACCTTCTCCAACCTATCTCCTGATTCTGCCTCCTCAACCCTCCTCTCCTCCCTTTCTGCATCCTTTGACTCTCTATGTCCCCTATCCTCCAGGCCGGCTCGGTCCTCCCCTCCTGCTCCGTGGCTCGACGACTCATTGCGAGCTCACAGAACAGGGCTCCGGGCAGCCGAGCGGAAATGGAGGAAAACTCGCCTCCCTGCGGACCTGGCATCCTTTCACTCCCTCCTCTCTACATTCTCCTCTTCTGTCTCTGCTGCTAAAGCCAATTTCTACCACTCTAAATTCCAAGCATCTGCCTCTAACCCTAGGAAGCTCTTTGCCACCTTCTCCTCCCTCCTGAATCCTCCTCCCCCTCCTCCCCCCTCCTCCCTCTCTGCTGATGACTTCGTCAACCATTTTGAAAAGAAGGTCGACGACATCCGATCCTCGTTTGCTAAGTCAAACGACACCGCTGGTTCTGCTCACACTGCCCTACCCTGTGCTTTGACCTCTTTCTCCCCTCTCTCTCCAGATGAAATCTCGCGTCTTGTGACGGCCGGCCGCCCAACAACCTGCCCGCTTGACCCTATCCCCTCCTCTCTTCTCCAGACCATTTCCGGAGACCTTCTCCCTTACCTCACCTTGCTCATCAACTCATCCTTGACCTCTGGCTACGTCCCTTCCGTCTTCAAGAGAGCGAGAGTTGCACCCCTTCTGAAAAAACCTACACTCGATCCCTCCGATGTCAACAACTACAGACCAGTATCCCTTCTTTCTTTTCTCTCCAAAACTCTTGAACGTGCCGTCCTTGGCCAGCTCTCCTGCTATCTCTCTCAGAATGACCTTCTTGATCCAAATCAGTCAGGTTTCAAGACTAGTCATTCAACTGAGACTGCTCTTCTCTGTGTCACGGAGGCGCTCCGCACTGCTAAAGCTAACTCTCTCTCCTCTGCTCTCATCCTTCTAGACCTATCGGCTGCCTTTGATACTGTGAACCATCAGATCCTCCTCTCCACCCTCTCCGAGCTGGGCATCTCCGGCGCGGCCCACGCTTGGATTGCGTCCTACCTGACAGGTCGCTCCTACCAGGTGGCGTGGCGAGAATCTGTCTCCGCACCACGTGCTCTCACCACTGGTGTCCCCCAGGGCTCTGTTCTAGGCCCTCTCCTATTCTCGCTATACACCAAGTCACTTGGCTCTGTCATATCCTCACATGGTCTCTCCTATCATTGCTATGCAGACGACACACAATTAATCTTCTCCTTTCCCCCCTCTGATAACCAGGTGGTGAATCGCATCTCTGCATGTCTGGCAGACATATCAGTGTGGATGACGGATCACCACCTCAAGCTGAACCTCGGCAAGACGGAGCTGCTCTTCCTCCCGGGGAAGGACTGCCCGTTCCATGATCTCGCCATCACGGTTGACAACTCCATTGTGTCCTCCTCCCAGAGTGCTAAGAACCTTGGCGTGATCCTGGACAACACCCTGTCGTTCTCAACTAACATCAAGGCGGTGACCCGTTCCTGTAGGTTCATGCTCTACAACATTCGCAGAGTACGACCCTGCCTCACGCAGGAAGCGGCGCAGGTCCTAATCCAGGCATTTGTCATCTCCCGTCTGGATTACTGCAACTCGCTGTTGGCTGGGCTCCCTGCCTGTGCCATTAAACCCCTACAACTCATCCAGAACGCCGCAGCCCGTCTGGTGTTCAACTTTCCCAAGTTCTCTCACGTCACCCCGCTCCTCCGCTCTCTCCACTGGCTTCCAGTTGAAGCTCGCATCCGCTACAAGACCATGGTGCTTGCCTACGGAGCTGTGAGGGGAACGGCACCTCCGTACCTTCAGGCTCTGATCAGGCCCTACACCCAAACAAGGGCACTGCGTTCATCCACCTCTGGCCTGCTCGCCTCCCTACCTCTGAGGAAGTACAGTTCCCGCTCAGCCCAGTCAAAACTGTTCGCTGCTCTGGCACCCCAATGGTGGAACAAACTCCCTCACGACGCCAGGTCAGCGGAGTCAATCACCACCTTCCGGAGACACCTGAAACCCCACCTCTTTAAGGAATACCTAGGATAGGATAAAGTAATCCTTCTACCCCCCCCCCCCTTAAAAGAGTTAGATGCACTATTGTAAAGTGGTTGTTCCACTGGATATCATAAGGTGAATGCACCAATTTGTAAGTCGCTCTGGATAAGAGCGTCTGCTAAATGACTTAAATGTAAAATGTAAATGTAAGAAGGTGGAAAGCTTTCAAGTTCCTCTGCGCACACATCACTGACAACATGAAATGGTCCACCCACACAGACAGTGTGGTGAAGAAGGGGCAACAGTGCCTCTTCAACCTCAGGAGGCTGAAGAAATTGGCTTGGCACCTAAAACCCTCATAAACTTTTACAGATGCACAATTGAGAGCATTTTCTCGGGCTGTATCACAGCATGGTACGGCAACTGCATCACCCGCAACCACAGGGCTCTTCAGAGGGTGGTACGGTCTGCCCAATGCATCACCGGAGGCAAACATCCTGCCCTCCAGGACACCTACAACACCCAATGTCACAGGAAGGCCAAAAAGACCATAAAGGACAACAACTGCCTGTTCACCCCACTATCATCCAGAAGGTGAGGTCAGTACAGGTGCATCAAACCTGGGACCGAGAGACTGAAAAACAGCATCTATCTCACAGCCATCAGACTGTTAAATAGCCATCACTAGCGCATTAGAGGCTGCTGCCCTATATACATAGACTTTAAATCACTGGCCACTTTAATAATGGAACATTAGTCACTTTAGTAATGTTTACATATCTTGCATTAGTCATCTCTTATGTAAATACTGTATTCTATTCTATTCTACTCTATCTTAGTCTATGCCGCTCTGACATTGGTCATTCAAATATTTAAATATTCTTAATTCCATTCCTATACTTTCGATTTGAGTTTATTGTGTGTATTGTTGTGAAATTGTTAGATATTACTTGCTAGATATAACTGCACTGTTGGAGCTAGAAACCCAAGCATTTCACTACACCCCAATAACATCTGCTAAACACGTGTATGTGACCAATACAATTATTTGATTTGATTTTGAAACCTTTTACTGCAGCATACTGTAAATTACGGTGCATTGTGGGAAAATGTATTTATTTGTTTCCGAATGGTACTGTAATTCCACCCCACAGAATACAGTACCGTGCTGTGTTCTCGGAGCGCCAACAACCTTTTGACAACTAGCTGGTGCATGGTATTGTTGTTTCTGGCTCATTAATATATTTTGGGGCATCTACACACATACCCCATAATGACAAAGTGAAAACATGTTTTTAGAAATGTTTGCAAATGTATTGAAAATGAAATACTAAAAAATCTCATTTGTATAAGTATCACCTTGAGTCAATACACGTTAGAATCACTTTTGGCAGCAATTACAGCTATGAGTCTTTCTGAGTAAGTTAGCTTTGCTAACTTAGATTGTACAATATTTGCACATTATTCATAAAAAAATGATTCAAGCTCTGTCAAGTTGGTTGTTGATCATTGCTAGACAGCCATTTTCAAGTCTTGCCATAGATTTTCAAGCCGATTTAAGTCAAAACTGTAACTAGGCCACTCAGGAACATTCAAAATCATCTTGGTAAGCAACTCCAGTGCATATTTGGCCTTGTGTTTTTGGTTATTGTCCTGCTGAAAGGTGAATTTGTCTCCCAGTATCTGTTGGTAAGCAGGTTTTACTCTAGGATTTTGCATGTGCTTACATCTATTCCATTTATTTTTATCAACAACAACAAAAAAACTCCCTAGTCCTTGCCGATGACAAGCATACCCATAACAGAAAATATGGAGTGTGGTACTCAGTGACATGTTGTGTTGGATTTTCCCCAAACATAATGCTTTGTATTGAGGACATTAAGTTAATTTCTTTGCCACATTGTTTGCTGTTTTACGTTAGTGCCTTATTGTAAACAGGATGCATGTTTTGGAATATTTTTATTCTGTACAGGCATCCTTATTTTCGCTCACTCATTTAGGTTAGTATTGTGGAGTAACTATAATGTTGTTGATCCATCCTCAGTTTTCTCCTGTCACATCCATTAAACTCTGTAACTGTTTTAAAGTCACAATTGGCCTCATGGTGAAATCCCTGAGCGGTTTCCTTCCTCTCCGGCAACTGAGTTAGGAAAGATGCATGTATCTTTGTAGTGACTGAGTGTAGTGATACATCATCCAAAGTGTAATTAATAACGTCACCATACTCAAAGGGATATTCAATGTCTGCTTTTTTTATTTGTACCCATCTACCAATAGGTGCCCTTCTTTGCGAGGCATTGGAAAATGTCCCTTGTCTTTGTGGTTGAATCTGTTTGAAATTCACTGCTTGACTGAGGGACCTTACAGATCATTGTATGTGTGGGGTACAGAGATGAGATAGTCAAAAATCATGTTAAACACTATTACAGCCAGAAGAGGACTGGCCACCCCTCATAGCCTGGTTCCTCTCTAGGTTTCTTCCTAGGTTTTGGCCTTTCTAGGGAGTTTTTCCTAGCCACCGTGCTTCTACACCTGCATTACTTGCTGTTTGGGGTTTTAGGCTGGGTTTCTGTACAGCACTTTGAGATATCAGCTGATGTAAGAAGGGCTTTAAAAATACATTTGATTTGATTTGATTTACTGCACAAAGAGTGAGTCCATGCAACGTATTATGTGACTTGTTAAGCACATTTTTACTCCTGAACTTATTTAGGCTTGCTATAGCAAAGGGGTTGACTACTTATTGACTGAAGATATTTCAGCTTAATTTTTTTAATTCATTAGAATTAGTAAACATGTCTAAAAACACAAATCCACTTTGACATTATGGGAAATTGTGTGTAAACCAGTGAGTGACACAAAATGTTCCACAAAATGTGGAAAAAGTCAAGAGTTGTGGATACCTTCTGAAGGCACTATATGTGTTTATAGTGCCCCATCAATTTAAAATATATAGTGGACAGATTGGAGTGACAGCTAGTGTTGAACCTTAAATGGTTGAGCATTTTCCCATATCCTTTTGGTCTGTTTTGCCCTGTAGTTGCTGCCTGTTTGGAAGCGTTTGCTAACGCCTCTAGAAGTGCAAGTGACATAAAACACCAAATATTCATTAATATGATGTATTGTGTAAATACTTTACCTAGTAGCCAACCTGCTTGCACCAATCCCTTGTAAGTACATAAAAAATATTGTGAAATACAAACCCCTCCCCTCAATGAATTTCATTCATTCATCCATTAATTCATTCTGATTATTGTAGCATTTGCTTTTTTACAGTATAATACAGACAATTTTACGGTATTGTACTGTGTGTCATTACACAGAATTTGCCACCGAGCTGCCTGTAAATGACTGTCGAATTCATGGTAATCCCTTTACAGTGCATCTGTTGGGTGTCAGACATGATTCATCTACAGAACGCTAAATGAGTTTATTATTCAACAGTAAAAAAGCTGCAATAAAGCTGGTATTTTCTGCCCTCTGTCTTTCTCCTGTTTATGTACTCACCCACATACATTTGCATATATCCTACTGACTGACTTTGCCAGGCTGGTGTGTTTGTGTGTGTGTGAGAGAGCGAGAGAGAGAGCGAAAATGAATTAAAGATGCAATACGTAACTTTTTGGGGACCCACAAATTCACATAGAAATTTGACTTGAATACCTGTCATTCTCATTGAAAGCAAGTCTAAGAAGCATTAGATCTGTTCTATGTGCAATATTTATATTCTTCCCGTTTTTAAGTTTTGTTTTGTTTTTGCTCTTTTACTGTCGGTTTTGTACACCAGCTTCAAACAGCTGAAATGTATGGAAATATGGAAAAAATATTTCACAGCGGTTTAGATGGTACCTTGGTTCTCTACACCTTACTTGCTTGTTTTGTCATAAACTGAAAATAGGTGAACTATTAGAATTTTAGCAACCAGAAAATAGCAGACACATTTCTGCATAGTGCATCTTTAATATAAATGGATGGGTGGATACATTAATTAATTAATTAATTGACATTCTTCTTTCGGCTTTAAATAATTTACTCACTGAGCCATTACAGTCAAATAAGGTATATAATTTGATACGCAATGGCAAAGTGCAAAAATAAAAATAATTCAATGTGGGAAACCCTTGATTCGAAATGGCAATAATATGACAGGTCTCACACCTGATGCGCCATACGCACACTTAAAATAATGCACAATGGATAAAACCAGCCACGGGCTGTATCACATAACGTCAAAACATGATACAATAATGCAGAAACAGGCACCCCTGTTGTAACTGTACACCTACTGTGGACTTTTGGGGTAGAAAGGCAGCGTGACATGGCTAAGATCGTGGATGTCGAATGCGGTGGGTTCGGCAGATATCGCCTGTCTCTTAGTTCGTTGGTGCTCGTGCAGCTCGGTCTGTTTGACGACCTGTTGGGTGGCCGGTTTGATAACGGACCGGTATTTATCCAGTTCGTTCTGTAGTTTTTGTATCAGTTCATCTTTCTGGTCAAGCTCCAGTTCTAGCTCATCAATGAGCGCGTCCCGCTGCCGCAGCTCCTCAATCTTCTCCTGAAGCGCGTATTGGAGGTCACGCAAGGTACCCATGTTAATCCCAGACGCCAAGGGAACTTCAGAAAACTTTATCCAAAGCTATCCAGTTGATACTGTAGCGTATTCCTTCTCCTCTTCTACCCTGACTGAAAGCTGTATCCCGCATCAACAGCTTTAAACATATATCCTCCCTCCAGTCCTTGATTCCCAAACTGCTTGCTCTCCGTTGATGACAGAGTTTGAATATTTAAATAGGCAAATACAGTAGATGAGGCGACACTGAAGGTGAACCACCGAGAGCACCGCAGTCTGGAAATGTAAAGTTTGTCTTTATATCTCCAGATGAGAGTGTCAGTGGTCAGGCAGGCTGGTCCTCCCCGAGTGCGTCAAACTGCGACCTGGAGAGAGCGCAAGGCGAGAAGGGCGCCTACAGGAATCCGAGGTACAATGCAGCCTGTGCGCACGTGAGTGAATCCTGTGAGAACAACATTTACAGCGGAACTGGACCAGTCTTTGGCTAAGGTAAGTTGTCATTGAAATACATACATAGCGGGGGAAGTAGGGGTGCTGAGGGTGCTGCAGCCCCCCCTGAAAATTCAGAATCGCCCAAAATATTAATAAAAAGTCCTTTATTGTTGGACTGCTATAGCCATCTGTAGTGCAGGCAAAAACTTTTTTTTAAGGTCACCCTCCCATCACATTTCCCATCATCAATCATGAATGATAATTCTTCAAGTTGTACCTGTGAAACGTCTCCATGCCAACCATTTGATCTCAATAATTTTCATGGGAATATGAATGTAGATCTTCCTGAGTTATGTACAGTGTTGTTTCAAAGTGCCGTGATGTTTAGAATTATGTACAGTGTGCTAATTTTAGAGCAAATAGTGTTAACAAACTGTAGAATAACTTGTTTCAATCAAAGCACATACACTGAGTGTACAAAACATTAACAAGAATGAGTAGAAGAGAGTGTGCTTAAAGTAGAAAATTCTGCACATGTGCAGAAGCTTTGAACCTTTAGCTGTCGGAAAGAGGGTTCCAGAGCACTCGGATCGGCAGCCACTCCAAAAGATGTAGCGTTATTACAATATTGCTAATATGCTATATATAAATAAGTATGTGGACACCCCTTCAAATGACTGGATTCGGCTATTTCAACCACACCCATTGCTGACAGGTATGTAAAATAAAGCAGAGAGCCATGCAATCTCCATAGACAAACAATTGCAGTACAATGGCCTTATTGAAAAGCTCACTGGCGTTCAACGTGGCACCGTCATTGGATGCCACCTTTCCAACAAGTCAGTTCGTAAAATTGCTGCCTTGCTAGAGCTGCTAAAGTCAACTGTAAATGCTGTTTTTGTGAAGTGGAAATGTCTAGGAGCAACAACGGCTCAGCCGCGAAGTGGTCAGCCACACAAGCTCACAGAATGGGACCGCCGAATGCTTAAGCGCGTAGCCCATAAAAAATCATGTGTCCTCGGTTACAACACTCACTACCGAGTTCCAATGTGCCTCTGGAAGCAACATCAGCACAATAACTGTTAGTCAGGAGCTTCATGAAATGGGTTTCCATGGCCAAGCAGCCACACAAGCCTGCAATGCCAAGCATCGGCTGGAGTGGTGTAAAGCTCACTGCCATTGGACTCTGGAGCAGTGGAAACACGTTCTCTGGAGTGCTGAATCATGCTTCACCATCTGGCAGTCCGACAGACGAATCTGGGTTTGGCGGATGCCAGGAGAACGCTACTTGCCCCAATGCATAGTGCCAACAGTAAAGTTTGGTGGAGGAGGAATAATGATCTGGGGCTGTTTTTCATGGATCGGGCTAGGCCCCTTAGTTACAGTGAAGGGAAATCTTAACGCTACAGCATACGTTCTAGACCATTCTGTTCTTCCAACTTTGTTGCAAAAGTTTAGGGAAGGCCCTTTCCTGTTTCAGCATGACAATGCCCCCATGCACAAAGCGAGGTGCATACAGAAATGGTTGGTCGAGATTGGTGTGGAAGAACTTGATTGGCTTCGACAGAGCCCTGACCTCAACCCCATCGAACACCTTTGGGATGAATTGGAAGGCCGACTGCGAGCCAGGCTTAATCGCCCAGCATCAGTGCCCAACCTCAGTAATGCTCTTGTGGCTGAATGGAAGCAAATCCCAGTAGCAATATTCCAACATCTAGTGGAAAGCCTTTCCAGAAGAGTGGAGGCTGTTATAGCAGCAAAGGGGGGACCATCTCCATATTAATGCCTGTGGTTGTGGAATGAGTTGTTCGATCAGCAGGTGTCCACATACTTTTGGTCATGTAGTGTACCGTTTTAAGTCCTTTCAGATGTCTGATGCACAAGGGGTCAAAAAGCAATAGAAGGACTTGATTCATATACACCATATAAAGGCAGAGGGATGGAGGGTAATAATGAGGATGATGATGGTGACCTGAGTGGGAGGTAACTGTATCCCTCTGCTGAGGTAATGACCAGCACCTTCCTTATCTAATCTGCAGTCTTGACTCTGAGCTGTGGTGTCAGCTTGTGTTATGTCATTAATGCATCTAAAACCCACTGAACTTCATTAGACCTTATACTCACTGGTCTCATCCAGAAGACGTTACATCACTGATGAAGGCAAATGCAGCTGAGTGTTTATGTTAAATCAAAATGCAGGGATGTGTGATATTGTAAAATCAAAGGACGGTAGTCACTACATGGTCATGTCAGAAACGCCATTGTAATTTCGTCACTAATGACAAACAAGTAGCCTACATTAGCTTTTTATTCCTAATTTAATGGTAGGGTCAGGCTTAAGGTCAAGGTTGGGGTTAATGGTTAGAATCTTATTTGTGGTTAGAAAGCGCTGTAGCTCTGATCATTCCACCATGGCCAGTCACCAGACAGTATGATGACCTGAAAAAAAGATCAAAACTGCCCTCTTGTGGTTGTATGTGATACCAGTGACTGAGCAGTTAGGCAGAATATCTGACAGCTGATAGAATGTCTGGTGCACACACACTTTTGTTCAATGAAACTCAGAAACCAATGATCTAGAGAAATACCATTATTGGATCCTAACCATGCTGAACTGTAATATAGATCTTAATAATAATAATATATGCTTTTAGCGGCTAACAGTCATGCGTGCATACATTTTACATACGGGTGGTCCCGGGAATCAAACCCACTATACTGGCTTTGCAAGCGCCATGCTCTACAAACTAAGCTATAGAGGACCACAAACTGTGATCACACTCCACAAACTGTGACTGAAGGATCCTTCTCCATGTTTTCGAAAGGTCTAGCTAGAAGAGTTTGTGCTGCCCAACCATTCAACAGCTGTTTTTACCATGTTATTATGTGCTATGACAATTCTATTACAGCTCTATTATCACACTGTAAGACTGTCTATGATACGGTGACAGTGATATATCATATTGGCTGTAATAGTGTAGCGATGAGAGTTGGCTTGAAGATCAAGAGCCTGAACCTTTTAGTGGGTGCTTCAGGGAAAACAAAGTTTAAACAACTCTGACATAATATATGATATGGTAAAACAAGAAGGCTTATCACTTATGCAAAGGTACAGTTTAAGTGCCAAATTATCCTCGTTTCCCTTTTAGCTTCAGATGTCATTTGTGAGGAAATAAAGTATTAGTGTAAACAAAATACTTTACTGAAGACCATATTACACAAACCTACAGACCTACATATTCAGGATCTTAATTTGATCACCCTGTTGCAGGATGTATTTTCTGAAACTTTCCAGGAAATGTAAAACTTGTAATGTATTTGAAGTTTGAAAAGGCTTCTGAAGTTTGTAATTTCCACTTTGAAATTCCAGACTTGATTTTCCCTTGTATTAACTGTATTAACTTGTATTAAATGTATTAACCCCTACAAAAATGTCCAATAATTATAATCCACATAATAATTCACATTTCCTGTGGCTGCAGGATTATTTTCCTGCTGTAGCAAACTGGCTCAAATTAAGATCCTACAACTGTATGAGGCATTCTAGGTACAGGACTTTTTCCTGGCCAAGTAATATGACCAGGAAAACATGCCCTGCATCCCAATACTTCCCTTTACGGAAAAAAAAAGACTGGAATAAGAAGTATAGTGGATGAACACTCAGTCTAACCCATGCTTAAACCAATGCTTTTATATTTGTAGGGAGTAGGGCACTGATCACATCAACTCCTGGCACTAGGAATTATTTACATCTTCTGGATGGCCGCTGTTTTGCGAACTCCGACCCAACTTTGGTGTTTTGTCATTTATTTCTACTCTATTTTCACGACACGAACTCTTGAACATCAGATCGGCAGTTACTTACCCCAATTCCTGCTTCTATTTCGATTCATCTACCCTGTACTCTCTCTGTAATTCCAACCCAATTTCCGGGCTACCCAAGAGGAAAAAACGGTGTTACAGAGGCAAGAGAGGGGGGATCCTGGTGAGATTAAGGCAAAGGGAAAACCGGCCACCTCTTCCCTCCATTCTACTGGATAATGTACAGTCACTTGATAATAACATGGATGACCTCCGATCGCGGATTGGCTACCAACGGGACTCTCGGAACTGCAATATTCTTTGCTTTTCAAAAACTTGGCTCTCAGACAACATAACCCCATGGCTATCCAACTCGATGGATTCTCCATTCACCGGGTGGACAGGACAGTGAAGTCAGGGAAATCGAGAGGGGAGGGGTTTGCCTCTTCATCAACTCCAAGTGGTGTGCTAATTCCAGTGCGGTGGAAGTGTCAACCCACTGTTCACCCGCCTTGGAATACCTGATGGTCAAATGCCGACCCTTCTATCTCCCGAGGGAGTTTTCAGCTGTTATAGTGACTGCTGTATACACCACAATAAAAAGAACAAGCTGGCGCTTAACAAACTGTACAAGGCTATAAACAAGCAGGAAAACCTATACCCAGAGGCTGCCTTTCTGGTTGCCGCGATTTTAATTCGGCGTCACTAAGACATGTGATTCCCTATCTTCCATCAACACGTCTCCAACGCCACAAGCAGCGATAAAGTCCTAGACCACTGCTATTGTGCATGAAGCAAACTTCACAATGAAGCATTAGGTACACCTCTACTCCACAATGATGGTCAATAGGTCAACTTTCAGCAACCAGATAAGTAGATAATAAGCAAGCATAGAAGGCCCTCCCTTGTCCGCCATTCGGTAAATCAGATCATTACTGCGTACTTTCGCTTCCTGTTAACAAGCTGAAGCTGAAACAGAAAGTACCCGCGATTCGCTCCGTTGAGAAATGGTCACCAGAATTAGAGGTTATGCTACAGGACTGCTTTGCTAGCGTTGATTGGAATATGTTTCCGGACATTGGAAATGCATCAGCGACGTTTTACCCATGGTAAGGGTTTGCTGCTTCTCCAATCAAAAGCCCTGGATTAACACTGAGGTTGGTGCTAAACTAAAGAACAGGGCTACCACACACAGAGCTTTTTCCTGGCCAAGTGATATGCTACAGCAAAAGACTGAAATAAGTACAAGAAGGCCTGCTATTTCCTTCGCAGAGTCATCAAACGAGCAAAAGGACAATATAGGAATTAGGTGGAATCATATTGCACAGGCTCCGACGCCCACCGCATGTGGCAGGGTCTACAGCCCATTACGGATTACAAAGGAAGACCCAACCGTGATCTGCCTAACGATGCCTCTCTACCAGACAAACTCAATGCATTTTATGCACGTTTTGACAACAACAACATCGAGACAGGTGTGAGGGCCGTCACCGACCCAGAGGATTGGGTGATGTCGCTCTCCGAGGCTGACGTGAGAGGGTCTTTAATCAGGTCAACACCCGCAAGGACGCGGGCCCCGAAGGTATTCCAAGGTGCATTCTCAGAGCATGCGCAAAACAGCTGGAAGGCATATTCACAATCATTTTCCACCTCTCCTTGTCCCAGTCTGTAATCCCCACATGTTTTAAGATGACCAAAATCATTCCTGTTCCTGAGAACTCTGAGGCTTCAAGCCACTATGACTACCGCCCTGTAGCACTCACTTCTGCAATCATGAAGTGCTTTGAAAGGCTTGTTATGGCACACATTAACTCCACCATCCCAGCCACCCTAGACCCACTCCAATTAGCATACCGCCTCAACAGATCCATAGACGACGCAATCTCAATTGCTCTCCACACTGCCCTCACCGACCTAGATAAGAGGAATACCTATGTGAGAATGCTGTTCATTGACTACAGCTCAATGTTCAACACCATTGTCCCCTCCAAGATCGTCACCGAGCTTAGGACACTGGGTCTGAACACCTTGCTCTGCAACTGGATCCCAACTTCCTGACGGGCTGACCCCAGAGGGTGAGGGTAGGCAACATCTTCTCTGCCATACTGACCCTTAACACAGGGGTGTGTGCTTAGTCCCCTCCTGTACTCCCTCTTCACCCACAACTGTGTGGCCACGCACGACTCCAACACCATTGTCAAGTTCGCTGACGACACGACGATGGTAGGCCTGGTCACCGATGACGATGAGTCAGCCCACAGGGAGGAGGTCAGTAACCTGGTAGTGTGGTGCTGGACCAAAACCCTCTCCCTCAACATTAGCAAGACCAAGGAGCTAATCGTGGGCTACAGGAAAAAGGGGGAGCGAGCACGTCCCCATCCACATCGACTGGGCGGCAGTGGAGCAGGTAGACAGCTTCAAATTCCTCTGTGTCCAAATCACTAAAGACTTAAAAGGATCTAAACACACACGCACAGCCGTGAAGAAGGCGTGACAGTGTCTCTTCCCCCTCAGGAGGTTGAAAAGGTTTGGCACGGGCCCTCAAATCCTTAAAAGGTTCTATAGCTGTACCATTGAGAGCATATTGACTGGCTGCATCACTGCTTCGTTTGGGAATAGCACCGCCCTCGATTGCATGGTGCTACAGAGGATTGTGCAGACAGCCAAGTACATCACTGGGGCCGAGCTCCCTGCCATCCAGGACCTCTATATCAGGCGGTGTGAAAAGAAGGCCCGGAAAGACTCATCAAAGACTTCAACCACCCAAGCCATAGACTATTTTCTCTGCTGCTGCATGGCAAGAGGTACCGGTGCATCAAGTCTGACACCAACAGGCTCTTGAACAGCTTCTATCACCAAACAATACGACTGATAAATAGCTAACAAATTAGCTACACAGACTATCTGTACACCTTGTATCTTTAATGACCTTTTATTTTATTATGCACACTCACAGGGCCCTACACACTCACACACATCACACCCAAACACTCCATCATTTGCTCACTCACATATAATATGCACATGCATTTATACTGACTCTACACACCCGCACACCCAGTCACATACAAGCTGCTGCTACTCTGTTTATCCTATATCCTGTTGCCTAGTCCCCTTACCCCTCTACATACACTGCATTCGAAAAGTATTCAGACCCCTTGACTTTTTCCACATTTTGTTACGTTACAACCTTATTCTACAATGGATTAAATTAAAAATGTTCCTCATCAATCTACACACAATACCCCATAATGGCAAAGTGAAAATAGGATTTTAGAAAATGTTTGCAAATGTATTCAAAATAAAAAACAGAAATACCTTATGTACTTAAGTATTCAGACCCTTTGCTATGAGAGTCGAAATTGAGCTCATGTACATCCTGTTTCCGTTGATCATCCTTGAGATGTTTCTACAACTTGATTGGAGTCTACCTGTGGTAAAGTTTGCTAAGTCAAACGACACCGCTGGTTCTGCTCACACTGCCCTACCCTGTGCTTTGACCTCTTTCTCCCCTCTCTCTCCAGATGAAATCTCGCGTCTTGTGACGGCCGGCCGCCCAACAACCTGCCCGCTTGACCCTATCCCCTCCTCTCTTCTCCAGACCATTTCCGGAGACCTTCTCCCTTACCTCACCTCGCTCATCAACTCATCCTTGACCGCTGGCTACGTCCCTTCCGTCTTCAAGAGAGCGAGAGTTGCACCCGTTCTGAAAAAACCTACACTCGATCCCTCCGATGTCAATAACTACAGACCAGTATCCCTTCTTTCTTTTCTCTCCAAAACTCTTGAACGTGCCGTCCTTGGCCAGCTCTCCTGCTATCTCTCTCAGAATGACCTTCTTGATCCAAATCAGTCAGGTTTCAAGACTAGTCATTCAACTGAGACTGCTCTTCTCTGTGTCACGGAGGCGCTCCGCACTGCTAAAGCTAACTCTCTCTCCTCTGCTCTCATCCTTCTAGACCTATCGGCTGCCTTTGATACTGTGAACCATCAGATCCTCCTCTCCACCCTCTCCGAGCTGGGCATCTCCGGCAAGGTCCACGCTTGGATTGCGTCCTACCTGACAGGTCGCTCCTACCAGGTGGCGTGGCGAGAATCTGTCTCCGCACCACGTGCTCTCACCACTGGTGTCCCCCAGGGCTCTGTTCTAGGCCCTCTCCTATTCTCGCTATACACCAAGTCACTTGGCTCTGTCATATCCTCACATGGTCTCTCCTATCATTGCTATGCAGACGACACACAATTAATCTTCTCCTTTCCCCCCTCTGATAACCAGGTGGTGAATCGCATCTCTGCATGTCTGGCAGACATATCAGTGTGGATGACGGATCACCACCTCAAGCTGAACCTCGGCAAGACGGAGCTGCTCTTCCTCCCGGGGAAGGACTGCCCGTTCCATGATCTCGCCATCACGGTTGACAACTCCATTGTGTCCTCCTCCCAGAGTGCTAAGAACCTTGGCGTGATCCTGGACAACACCCTGTCGTTCTCAACTAACATCAAGGCGGTGACCCGTTCCTGTAGGTTCATGCTCTACAACATTCGCAGAGTACGACCCTGCCTCACGCAGGAAGCGGCGCAGGTCCTAATCCAGGCACTTGTCATCTCCCGTCTGGATTACTGCAACTCGCTGTTGGCTGGGCTCCCTGCCTGTGCCATTAAACCCCTACAACTCATCCAGAACGCCGCAGCCCGTCTGGTGTTCAACTTTCCCAAGTTCTCTCACGTCACCCCGCTCCTCCGCTCTCTCCACTGGCTTCCAGTTGAAGCTCGCATCCGCTACAAGACCATGGTGCTTGCCTACGGAGCTGTGAGGGCAACGGCACCTCCGTACCTTCAGGCTCTGATCAGGCCCTACACCCAAACAAGGGCACTGCGTTCATCCACCTCTGGCCTGCTCGCCTCCCTACCTCTGAGGAAGTACAGTTCCCGCTCAGCCCCGTCAAAACTGTTCGCTGCTCTGGCACCCCAATGGTGGAACAAACTCCCTCACGACGCCAGGTCAGCGGAGTCAATCACCACCTTCCGGAGACACCTGAAACCCCACCTCTTTAAGGAATACCTAGGATAGGATAAAGTAATCCTTCTAACCCCCCCCCCCCCCCCCCCCCTTAAAAGAGTTAGATGCACTATTGTAAAGTGGTTGTTCCACTGGATATCATAAGGTGAATGCACCAATTTGTAAGTCGCTCTGGATAAGAGCGTCTGCTAAATGACTTAAATGTAAATGTAATGTAAATGTAAATTAAATTGATTGGTCATGATTTGGAAAGGCACACACCTGTCTATATAAGGTCCCACAGTTGACAATGCAGAGCAGAAACCAAGCCATGAGGTTGAAGGAATTGTCTGTAGAGCTCCGAGACAGGATTGTTTCGAGGCCTAGATCTGGGGAAGGGTACCAAAAAATGTCTGCAGCACTGAAGGTCACCAGGAACACAGTGGCTTCCATCATTCTTAAATTGGAGAAGTTTGGAACCACCAAGACTCTACCTAGAGTTGGCCGCCCGCACAAACTAAGCAATCGGGGGAGAAGGGCCTTGGTCAGGGAGGTGACCAAGAACCCAATGGTCACTCTGACAGAGCTCCAGAGTTCCTCTATGGAGATGGAAGAACCTTCCAGAAGGACAACCATCTCTGCAGCACTCCACCAATCAGGCCTTTATGGTAGAGTGGCCAGACGGAAGCCAAAAGGCACCTAAAGAAACAAGATTCTCTCGTCTGATGAAACCAAGATTGAACTCTTTGGCCTGAATGCCAAGCGTCACGTGTGTTGGAAACCTTGCACCATCCCTACGGTGAAGCATGGTGGTGGCAGCATCATGCTGTGGGGATGTTTTTCAGTGGCAGGGACTGTGAGACTATCAGGATCGAGGGAAAGATGAACGGAGCAAAGTACAGAAAGATCTTTGATGAAAACCTGCTCCAGAGCACTCAGGAACACTGGGGCGAAGGTTCACCTTCCAACAGGACAACAACCCTAACCACACAGCCAAGACAGCGCAGGAGTGACTTCGGGACAAGTCTCTGCATGTCCTTGAGTGGCTCAGCCAGAGCCCAGACTTGACCCTGATCGAACATCTCTGGAGAGACCTGAAAATAGCTGTGCAGCAATGTTCCCATCCAACCTGACAGATCTTGAGAGCATCTGCAGAGAAGAATGGGAGAAACTCCCCAAATACAGGTATGCCAAGCTTGTAGCATCATACCCAAGAAGACTCAGGGCTGTAATCACTGCCAAAGGTGCTTCAACAAAGTATTGACTAAAGGTCTGAATACTTATGTAAATGTAATATTGCAGTTTTGTTTTTGTTTTTGCAAAAATGTCTAAAAAACATTATTTATTTATTTTTCTATTAAAATATTGTTATTTATTATTGCATTGATGGGTTTTGAGTTTGCAAGAAAAGCATTTCACTGTACTTGTGCATGAAGCAAACTTGACAATGAAGCATTAGGTACATCTCTACTCCACACTGATGGTCAATAGGTCAACTTTCAGCAACCAGATAAGTAGATTATAACCTAAATGGCAGCTGACCCTACTCTTTTGGCTACATCTAGAAGTTTCATCCACATACTTTATGGCCAAATTTACATTACACATTAAACATGTGTTTCTCCCTTTGATTTTCCTCCTCTCATCCCCTCCTTTCCCCTCCATCCCTCCCAGCTTTGCCTCCCTATGCCCTTCAAACCAACTCTGTGTCGGAGAAAGGCTTTAAATTTCATCTCCCTTTACTTCCAGCTCAGCCCTTTCCTATGGCGATCAATAGGAACAGGATCCATTGCTCCAGGCTCTGTAATCCGATGATGGCTGGTGCCAGGTTCTGACACTAATAGAGGTCACTCTGTCTCAGTGTCTCGGACCCCTAGCAGAGCCACGAGCAGGTAGACAAAGCCAGATCCGTTAAATAACAACACACATCCCATCCTCTAACCAGGAATTAAGACATGCCATCCTTTTCATCAGCTAACTGTGGCCTTGGACCACTACTGTATCAGCAACCCTGAAGGTATTCTTCTTAATAGAAGATAACAAATACCAGAAGACTTGAAAGGAATTATTTTTCACTTTCATGGCATTACTCTTTATGGATAATGACATTGTCCTCTGACAGATGGCGCCATGCTAAAGTGACACGTTTCCAGGAGCCAGCTGCCTTGCAAACTGTGGAAAAATCTAGATTTTGTTCATCGGCGTGACACTAGTTCCTAACTTCTGAAAATCACTGCGCTTTCCCATTAATCGCTATGGAACACCAGCAGACCTAAAGGCCTGAATACATTTGTTATCGAAACATTATTTCTAAACATTTCTTTATTATTCTTATTTTTTCAGAAGGATCATTATGGCCTGACAGAGCACTGTATAATTCATTAACACTCTTGTCATCTTCTTGTCATTTAGTTCTTTCAGAGCAATTTGTTTGTGTAAAAATGTAAATTCCTATTATCTGGTTACCTGACAGTCAGTTTATATTGGCCTTTTATTGTTTGTGCAGAGGGTTCTGTTTGCAATCTAATCCAGACCCACATAATGGTTAGTATTTGATAACTGTAGGCAGATAATAACCCAAATCTAGTCTTGAGTTTCAGTAATGTAAATTAACCATGACGAGAGACAGTGCAAAATTGTCTCGCCACAAATTAGCTCATGTTAACACAATTTGGCTCTGTAATTTCACTGTGCACATCATGTTGGCATTGAGTCGTTCCATGTCATTTCAGCAAGACATAACACCCACCATCTCAGATTGTTCTAAAATCGTTTAGGTAGTTAGAAACAGGTATGATAGGCATTACTGAAACATTATTTTGTTGAAATGTAATTTGATCTCTTAGAAATTAAGCTAATTAAGTGCATCTAAATTGGCCATTTTAATTTATAGCATTCAGATTATATTCAATAAATATAGTACCCAAAATCCGATCTGGACCAAACTTCTTCCTACCAATGAACACATGAGAAATCAAATGAAATGGTCAAAACACCCACAGATATTTTTACCTGTTCAGAGATATTAGTCATTGAAGTCACTTGCATTATTTACCGTAAATTAGTGTGAAAATACCAGGTTTTGACCACTAGATGCAGTGGTTCCTACTATACTGCCACACTCTTTCATCCATTCTGCTTATTTCTTGTGTTTATTTTATAGATAATAATAATAAAATTATTATTATTTATTTAACTTGTTTAGCGCTTTTCATTCAATTAAATAATCTCAAAGTGCATAAAAAGTGAAACAAACAAACAACACATGTAAATTGAGATGGTACAGATGGAGATTGAAAGTCTCTATTTGGCTTGGGATGAAAGGCTGGAAGCTGAGGCAGTTTGGATTGGAACGGCAGTGTAGCTTCATGGGAGGGGGCATCGATGGTACAGCCAGAGATAAACAAAGACAGTCTGACAAACAGTACACAACATCTGCTTCTCCAACGGTCAGTTCCTCTATAGGACCCACTCCTCTGTAGGTACTGGTCCTCCATTGCTGAACATGTGGAACCCACCTGGGTGATGCCACGGCTGCTGTAAAGCGCACAAATAAACACCACATCTTGGCAGTGGTCAAGAACAGTCCCTGAGCCTCTTCTGCCATCTCTAGAAACAGCATGCAGTACTTGTTGTAATTCTTCCCGTCAGATTAAACAACAGAGCCGGGGATGCATTATTTGAATCAAAACAGCCAGCTAGCTATAAGCTAAAAACACTGTATATACTTTCCAATCACAATTCTGCAACTCTAAAAGTCAAGATCACGAGATGTAAGTGAACAACCTCCAGAGCAGTCAAACCCCAAAACATCTATGTAAAACATGCTACAAACATCCAATAGATCACAACCTTTTCTTTGCAACTTTGTTTAGAAAACCAATATCTTTTGTTGATGATGAAAATAAATTGTGTGGCCATCATTACAATTCAAGCAAGTTCTCCATGAAAGCAATTCAGTTAGTCCTTCTCTTAGAAACCTAATCCTTCAACCCCAACTCTCCTTGAATAGTCCAACACATAGAAGCTCTCCGAGAGGGCTATCCCTATGGTGCAATTATCATACTGTATGAAGAATTTTGCTACAAGCCCAAAACTTTAATGGAGAAATGGGCTAGGGGGTAAAATGTTGCGACAACCCTAAAATAAATAATACAACTATAAACCATTGCATGGCAGTTGTATGTTTTTCAATACAATTCTTAGAAAGCAGCTCTATCTGTAGTGTGATTAGTGACATTTACTATTAAACCCAACCCAGCCCAAAACCATTACCGTTGCAAAACAATATACAGTGTGCGTTTGGGACTGTTACCATTGAAGAGCATTATAGGCCATAACATTGAAACCATTAGAACTACGGTAACCTAAGGGTTTGCTTGTTCACCGTGAATGATCTAACACACACAAAGGAAAAACGGAATTGCTTTTATGGAAGACTGGTATGAATTGTCGGCAGAAGCTACTGGTTTTCTATCCAAAGTTGCAAAGGAAATGTTGTGATCTAAATAGCAAACGCAAGAGACCAGGAAAACGTATAAAAGAGTGTGGCAGTATAGCAGGAAAAGCGGCATCTAGTGGTCAAAGTCTAGTACTTTCACACTAATTGATGGTAAATAATGCAAACAACTTCAATGACACATTTCTTTGAACAGGGGAAAATAACCATCACCAGATTCACAGGGAATTCATTACATACAGTTTCAGTCAAAAGTTTGAACACACCTACACATTCAAGGGTTTTTCTTCATTTTTACTATTTTCTACATTGTAGAATAATAGTGAAGACATCAAAGCTATTAAATAACACATATGGAATCAACACCAAAAAAGTGTTAAACCTATCAAAATATATTTTAGATTATTCAAAGTAGCCACCCTTTGCCTTGATGACAGCTTTGCACAGTATTGGCATTCTCTCAACCAGCTTCACCTGGAATGCTTTGCCAACAGTCTTGAAGGATTTCCCACATATGCTGAGCACTTGTTGACTGCTTTTCCTTAACTCTGCGGTCCAACTCATCCCAAACCATCTCAATTAGGTTGAGGTCGGGTGATTTTGGAGGCCAGGTCATCAGGTCATCTGATGCAGCACACAGCCTGGTGGTGTGTTGGGACATTGTCCTGTTGAAAAACAAATGATAGTCCCACTAAGCGCTAACCAGATTGGATGGCGTATCACTGCAGAATGCTGTGGTAGCCATGCTGGTTAAGTGTGCATTGAATTCTAAATAAATCACAGACAGTGTCACCAGCAAATCACCCCCACACCATCACACCTCCTCCTCTATGCGTAACGGTAGGAATCACACATGCGGAGATCATCCGTTCACCTACTCTGCAATCACAAAGACACAGCGGTTCGGAACCAAAGTTATCAAATTTGGACAATCAGACAAAAGGACAGATTTCCACTTTCCTAATGTTCATTGCTCGTGTTTCTTGGCCCAAGCAATTCTCTTCTTATTATTGGTGTCCTTTAGTAGTGGTTTCTATGGAGCAATTCGACCATGAAGGCCTGATTCATTCAGTATCCTCTGAACAGTTGATGTTGAGATGTGTCTGTTACTTGAACTCTGTGAAGCATTTATTTGGGCTGCAATTTCTGAGACTGGTAACTCCAACGAACTTAACCTCTGCAGCAGCGGTAAATCTGGGTCTTCCTTTCCTGTGGCGGTCCTCATGAGAGCCAGTTTCATCATAGTGCTTGATGGTTTTTGCGACTGCACTTGAAGAAACTTTCAAACTTCTTGAAATTTTCCGGATTGACTGACCTTCATGTCTTAAAGTAATGTGAGCGTTTAGTCACGGTAATTAGTCTTCTCCAAGTTCTGATGATGCTGATCGTCATTAGTAGCCTACCAAACTAACTAACTGCCTGGTACTCAGCACTCTGTTAATCAAACACTTCATGAGAGCCCATGAGCTCATATTGCACAATAGGCTATGCAATTGCGTGAGGAAACAGAGTGATGGCCTCTATTAAAAGAAGAGGACCCCATCAGCTTTCTACAGGATAGGCCTATTATATTTATTTCTTAACTTTCCTACTATTAAGCACATTGCTTCTCTTTAAAACAGGACTATAGCCTACCTGGCTTGGATGAAAATGAAACACGAGAAAGCGCCCTCCATTTGTTATTTAAGTGCATACAGTAGATTACATTTATATTTTTCCCCTTCCCCTGTTTCGAGACAGATGTAGGATAATGGTCCATTCTAAATCAAAAGACATTTCACACATACTATTTAGTATATGTAAAGACAAGATTAAATCAAGAATAGTCTGATGGGTGACAATATTAGCCTATCACTTGTGAATAATATATTATCACTAGTGAATGATGCCCAACTTGTGTCCAGTAAGGCAATAAACAGCGCATGCCTTTTTTTGCAACTTTTTCAAATCATAGTCACACACCTCATGTAGCCTAGCCAATAGGCATATATGTTTTGATAAGGTTTGTATCACAACTAAAGTGGCCAAATAACTTAACTTAACTTAAAATGAAGCATATTAATTCGCTTTACAACAAGTGTAGAGCCTAACTGGCATACTGTACATACACAGCGCATGAGTTTGATGTTTGGGGAAGATCATTTTCACCATAAAAATACACCTTTATAACAAAAGCATTACATGCATAATCGCATATGTGGTCACTTTTGAGAATGGGGTCTTCCCGCTATGGAACATTCGCACTTATAGCCTACTGCCACGTGCACATTGCTGTGCTTATAATATGAAGAAATAGCCCAATAATTTTTCAAAATTTTAAGTTAAACACTCTGATCTGTTGCGTCAGCCTCATTGCTTAAAAAGGTTTTTGGGATGCAAGTGGTTGTATTTATTTGGGATGTATCGCATCACACAACTGTCCAAGACTATGTTTGTAATATTTATTTCTCGCACAGAATAGAATAGGTCAACTTTTGTACTATGGGATAGTAGATTGACATAGGCTAGTGCTTTTGCTGTTCATTAGGCCTACTCATCATGTTGACTGACAAAAAGTAAATGTAGACAGTTCTTCCAATATCTTCAATATGCGCCTTGGAATTGGATAAGGACGCACGCAGTTGTGTCCCCGATGTGTCTGTCTTCACTTGTAGCCTTTGAGACAGACCCGATCACGTGACGGGCATTGGCTAACAATAATTTACCTATTTGAGAGAGCCATGTGAGTGAGAGGGGCTTTGAAGCACGCAGCCAGGAGAAGGGATTTATAATTATTATATTCAGCCCAAGGGCACAATGGCCACTGGCTGCAAAAGGCATGTTTTTTATTAAGGGGCATTATAGCCACACAAAGGGGATCCCGCCGGGAAATTTGAGGCATTATCAAATTGTGAATGAGAGACTGACGAAGTGTGTACAGCCTAGAGGTCGACCGATTAATTGGCATGGCCAATTGGCATGGCTAATTAATTGGCATGGCCAATTAATTAGGACCGATTTCAAGTTTTCATAACAACCGGTAATCTGCATTTTTGGACGCCGATTATGGCCGATTACATTGCAATCCACGAGGAGACTGCGTGGCAGGCTGACCACCTGTTACGCGAGTGCAGCAAGGAGCCAAGGTAAGTTGCTAGCTAGTATTAAACTTATCTTGTAAAAAACAATCAATCTTAACATAATCACTATTTAACTACAAATGGTTGATGATATTGCTAGTTTAACTAGCTTGTCCCGCGTTGCATTTAATCAATGCAATCGATTGATTAAATGCAATCGATAATTCGATAATTTATCATCGAATCACAGTCTACTTCGCCAAACGTGTGATGATTTAACAAAAGCGCATTCGCGTCAGGGTATATGCAGCAGTTTGGGCCGCCTGGCTCGTTGCGAACTGTGTGAAGACCATTTCTTCCTAACAAAGTCCGTAATTAATTTGACAGAATTTTACATAATTATGACATAACATTGAAGGTTGTTCAATGTAACAGCAATATTTAGACATAGGGTTGCCACCCTTTCGATAAAATACGGAACGGTTCCGTATTGTTTAAGAAATTATAGTTTCTGGATTTGACCATATTAATGACCTAAGGCTTGTATTTCTGTGTGTTATTATATTATAATTAAGTGTATGATTTGGTATTTGATAGAGCAATCTGACTGAGCAGTGGTAGGCAGCAGCAGGCTCATAAGCATTCATTCAAACAGAACTTTCCTGCGTTTGCCAGCAGCTCTTCGCAATGCTTGAAGCACAGCGCTGTTTATGACTTCAAGCCTATCAACTCCCGAGATTAGGCTGGCAGTACTATAGTGCCTATAAGAACATCCAATAGTCAAAGGTATATGAAATACAAATGGTATAGAGAGAAATAGTCCCATAATTCCTATAATAACTACAACCTAAAACTTCTTACCTGGGAATATTGAAGACTCGTGTTACAAGGAACCACCAGCTTTCATATGTTCTCATGTTCTGAGCAAGGAACTTAAACATTCGCTTTTTTAACATGGCACATATTGCACTTTTACTTTCTTCTCCAACACAGTGTTTTTGCATTATTTAAACCAAATTTAACATGTTTCATTATTTATTTGAGAATAAATTGATTTTCTTGATGTATTATGTTAAGTTAAAATAAAAGTGTTCATTCAGTATTGTTGTAATTGTCATTATTACAAATATATACAGTGGGGAGAACAAGTATTTGATACACTGCTGATTTTGCAGGTTTTCCTACTTACAAAGCATGTAGAGGTCTGTAATTTTTATCATAGGTACACTTCAACTGTGAGAGACGGAATCTAAAACAAAAATCCAGAAAATCACATTTTATGATTTTTAAGTAATTAATTTGCATTTTATTGCATGACATAAGTATTTGATACATCAGAAAAGCAGAACTTAATATTTGGTACAGAAACCTTTGTTTGCAATTACAGAGATCATACGTTTCTTGTAGTTCTTGACCAGGTTTGCACACACTGCAGCAGGGATTTTGGCCCACTCCTCCATTACAGACCTTCTCCAGATCATTCAGGTTTCGGGGCTGTCGCTGGGCAATATGGACTTTCAGCTCCCTCCAAAGATTTTATATTGGGTTCAGGTCTGGAGACTGGCTAGGCCACTGTACCTATGATAAAAATTACAGACCTCTATATGCTTTGTAAGTAGGAAAGCCTGCAAAATCGGCAGTGTATCAAATACTTGTTCTCCCCACTGTATATGGAAATCGGCTGATTAGTCGGTATCAGCTTTTTTTGGTCCTCCAATAATCGGTATCGGTATCCGCATTGAAAAATCATAATCAGTCGACCTCTAGTACAGCCTGCACAAAAAAACAAAGCAGAGCTCATGCGTTTCATGCAACTTTTTTCAAATCATGATTAGAGTCGCATCATGCAGCCTTAGAATGTATTAAAAATCTAAACCTACAGCCCAAAGCTTGTATCACAACTAAAGTTACGTAAATAATTCTAAATTAAGCATATAGGAGTACCTGTTTCTTTGTTAACCGCTCAACACAGAAAAGTCGCATGTGCGCACGCCCTCAAATCGTTTGGAGAAAATATCCTTTCTATTTTATTCAGCTGTGGTTAATTGTATTCTTCATACTATAAAATAATATAAAACAATGTCACGGAATTCTAAGCAAATCTTGTCTGTTAAATTATCTAGTGTAGCCCACAGCCATCTGGCATAGCCGGATCAGGGCCTAACATAAGGACAATTAAGAGTATGCTATACTGTGCTTCTGCAATAGACAACATTTTCTTCATATCATGTTTCTTTAGACCTGTCTAAAATAAATAATGGATTTATTGTGACGGTGTAGACTACATTACATGGATGTATTAGACTTATTTATTTAAATGTTCCAAAGATCTGCCTCAAAGGCTTGTAGGCCATGTGTGGAAGCCAGGAGATGGTAAATGTGTTTATGTTAATTAATGGTTAATTACCGTGAGACCGGCAGTTATTTGCTTGACAATCACCGGCTGACAAAATTTCATGACCACCAAATCAAATCAAATCAAATCAAATTTTATTAGTCACATACACATGGTTAGCAGATGTTAATGCGAGTGTAGCGAAATGCTTGTGCTTCTAGTTCCGACAATGCAGTAATAACCAACAAGTAATCTAACCTAACAATTCCACAACTACTACCTTATACACACACACAAGTGTAAAGGGATAAAGAATATGTACATAAAGATATATGAATGAGTGGTGGTACAGAACGGCATGGCAAGATGCAGTAGATGGTATAGAGTACGGTATATACATATGAGATGAGTACTGTAGGGTATGTAAACATAAAGTGGCATAGTTTAAAGTGGCTAGTGGTACATGTATTACATAAAGATGGCAAGATGCAGTAGATGATATAGAGTACAGTATATACATATGAGATGGGTAATGTAGGGTATGTAAACATTATATTAAGTGGCATTGTTTAAAGTGGCTAGTGGTACATTTTTACATAATTTCCATCAATTCCCATTTTTAAAGTGGCTGGAGTTGAGTCAGTATGTTGGCAGCGGCCGCTAAATGTTAGTGGTGGCTGTTTAACAGTCTGATGGCCTTGAGATAGAAGCTGTTTTTCAGTCTCTCGGTCCCTGCTTTGATGCACCTGTACTGACCTCGCCTTCTGGATGATAGCGGGGTGAACAGGCAGTGGCTTGGGTGGTTGTTGTCCTTGATGATCTTTATGGCCTTCCTGTGACGTCGGGTGGTGTAGGTGTCCTGGAGGGCAGGTAGTTTGCCCCCGGTGATGCGTTCTGCAGACCTCACTACCCTCTGGAGAGCCTTACGGTTGTGGGCGGAGCAGTTGCCGTACCAGGCGGTGATACAGCCCGACAGGATGCTCTCGATTGTGCATCTGTAGAAGTTTGTGAGTGCTTTTGGTGACAAGCCGAATTTCTTCAGCCTCCTGAGGTTGAAGAGGCGCTGCTGCGCCTTCTTCACAACGCTGTCTGTGTGGGTGGACCAATTCAGTTTGTCCGTGATGTGTACACCGAGGAACTTAAAACTTTCCACCTTCTCCACTACTGACCCGTCGATGTGGATAGGGGGGTGCTCCCTCTGCTGTTTCCTGAAGTCCACAATCATCTCCTTTGTTTTGTTGACGTTGAGTGTGAGGTTATTTTCCTGACACCACACTCCGAGGGCCCTCACCTCCTCCCTGTAGGCCGTCTCGTCGTTGTTGGTAATCAAGCCTACCACTGTAGTGTCATCCGCAAACTTGATGATTGAGTTGGAGGCGTGCATGGCCACGCAGTCGTGGGTGAACAGGGAGTACAGGAGAGGGCTCAGAACGCACCCTTGTGGGGCCCCAGTGTTGAGGATCAGCGGGGTGGAGATGTTGTTACCTACCCTCACCACCTGGGGGCGGCCCGTCAGGAAGTCCAGGACCCAGTTGCACAGGGCGGGGTCGAGACCCAGGGTCTCGAGCTTGATGACGAGTTTGGAGGGTACTATGGTGTTAAATGCTGAGCTGTAATCGATGAACAGCATTCTCACATGGGTATTCCTCTTGTCCAGATGGGTTAGGGCAGTGTGCAGTGTGGTTGCGATTGCGTCGTCTGTGGACCTATTGGGTCGGTAAGCAAATTGGAGTGGGTCTAGGGTGTCCGGTAGGGTGGAGGTGATATGGTCCTTGACTAGTCTCTCAAAGCACTTCATGATGACGGAAGTGAGTGCTACGGGGCGGTAGTCGTTTAGCTCAGTTACCTTAGCTTTCTTGGGAACAGGAACAATGGTGGCCCTCTTGAAGCATGTGGGAACAGCAGACTGGGATAAGGATTGATTGAATATGTCCGTAAACACACCAGCCAGCTGGTCTGCGCATGCTCTGAGGACGCGGCTGGGAATGCCGTCTGGGCCTGCAGCCTTGCGAGGGTTAACACGTTTAAATGTTTTACTCACCTCGGCTGCAGTGAAGGAGAGCCCGCAGGTTTTGGTAGGGGGCCGTGTCAGTGGCACTGTATTGTCCTCAAAGCGGGCAAAAAAGTTGTTTAGCCTGTCTGGGAGCAAGACATCCTGGTCCGCGACGGGGCTGGTTTTCTTTTTGTAATCCGTGATTGACTGTAGACCCTGCCACATACCTCTTGTGTCTGAGCTGTTGAATTGCGACTCGATTTTGTCTCTGTACTGGGACTTAGCCTGTTTGATTGCCTTGCGGAGAGAATAGCTACACTGTTTGTATTCGGTCATGCTTCCGGTCACCTTGCCCTGGTTAAAAGCAGTGGTTCGCGCTTTCAGTTTCACGCGAATGCTGCCGTCAATCCACGGTTTCTGGTTTGGGAATGTTTTAATCGTTGCTGTGGGTACGACATCGTCAATGCACTTCCTAATGAACTCGCTCACCGAATCAGCATATTCGTCAATATTGTTGTTGGACGCAATGCGGAACATATTCCAATCCGCGTGATCGAAGCAGTCTTGAAGCGTGGATTCAGATTGGTCGGACCAGCGTTGAACAGACCTGAGCGCGGGAGCTTGTTGTTTGAGTTTCCTTGGTGGGGGGTGCATGGGTGGCTTTTTGACAACAATAACAACAAAAAATCCTCATGTCTCACTCATTGGTAGTAAGAAGTCTGGTCCAAATTGGATATTTTTGACCTCTATTTGTTGAATATTAGCTGGATCCTATAAATTAAAATGGCTATTTTGGGTGCAATCAATAAGCTTAATTTCAACAAAATTCAACAAAATGTTTCATGGATTCTAATTGTATCTGTTACTAACTACAGAAGCAATTTCAGGACAATCTGAAATGGTGGGTTTCAAAATCCTCTTTCTTGTGCTTTTTGAAGTGGCACGACCCTATTACAAGCCATTTGTCCTGATTAGCTTTTATTACTGTACTGAGGATATGTGATGCGTGTGTGTGTGTGTGTGTGTGTGTGTGTGTGTGTGTGTGTGTGTGTGTGTGTGTGTGTGTGTGTGTGTGTGTGTGTGTGTGTGTGTGTGTGTGTGTGTGTGTGTGTGTGTGTGTGTGTGTGTGTGGGTGGGTGGGTGGGTGCGTGTCAATATCACAGGAACAACCTTCAGAGAGTAAAAAGGAAATGACAGTGAAATCCACAGTGAAGCAGACTTTATGAATGAGCTTGTGTTGTTTAGGAAGCCTATAAAATAACAGAAAACTAATGTAGGTGCTATTTGTGCATGACTGTGGTATGTTGAATTTCCCTTGTTAAATTGTCAGGAATATATTCAAATATTTTGATCAATAGTTTATCTGAAGTGTATGCTTAGTAACTTCTTAGGCCGGATATCATTGAATCAATCTGATTAGGCCTACAGAAGAGGCCTTCATCCCATTCTAAAATAACAGATCTGTTTCCATTAATTTCCTCTGTGTTTGCTATCAGGATGTAAAATTTCACAGTCAGTTACCAGACCAAGGGAGTCAGTCCTTCAAAGAATGAACCCTGATATTTTAGAACATCAAACACTGAAGCTACAGAGGCGCAAAGCAAGGTGATGAGGAGAGCATATTGTCAAACAAAGAGTTATCCATTGGAGTATTTAAGGGATAGTTCACCCAAATTACTAAATGAAATTGGTTTCCTTACCCTGTAGGCAGCCTATGGACAAGGTATGACAGCAATCCATGCACTGGTTTTATTTCCCTGGTGCTGTTTCCAAATGCTAATGTTTAAGAATTTTTGGCGCAAATCCCATTCAGATCATGGGACCAATATTATAATTTTTCATGTGTTAACTATCACAAAGTATCTCAGATGTATTGTGAAGCTCAACAAAGTCCCTTATTATAGAAATCTGTTTTAACATATATTCATTTGAAAATATGTATAAATAATTGCATTTTATATTAATAATGATATTTTATATCAAAAAAGTATTTATCAATATCAAAAATGTGAATTGTTTATGTAACATTTTCAATTGTCAATATTAATTATTCAAATGTTTTATATCTATAATTTAATTATTGATATCAATAATGTATTTATATCAAACACTTTATTATAATGACCTTTTTATTTTATTTATTTAACCTTTATTTAACTAGGCAAGTCAGTTAAGAAGAAATTGTTATTTACAATGACGGCCTACCCGGGCCAAACCCGGACGACACTGGGCCAATTGTGCGCTGCCCCATGGGACTCCAAATCACGGCCTGATGTGATACAGTCTGGATTCAAACCAGTGACTGGTTCATTGGGGCGGGATTACATTTGCATGCTCCTACATACAGTGCCTTGTGAAAGTCTACACACCCCTTGCAGTCTTCACATTTTGCTACCTTAAAATTAAATCAAAACATTTATTAAATTTGATATTTTTCCTACCGATTAAATCAAAACATGTATTACATTTTATATTATTCCTTAAAATAAAATCAAAACATTTATAGAATTATATATTTTTCCTACTGATATACACAACCTACTCCACATTTTCAAAGTGATAGAAAAATGATAGAACATTTTCAAAATGTATTGAAAATAATAAACTAAGATGTCTTGATTGCATATGTTTCCACACCCCAGGGTTAATAATTGGTGGAAGCACCTTTGGCAGCCATAACAGCTGTGAATAATTTTGAATAACATTATACCAGCTTGGCACAACTCTTAGGGCAACATATATGCATCGTTTTTGTGAAAATTGCTCAAACTCAGTACATTTGGTTGGGAATCACTGATGGACAGCAATATTCAATGATTGTCACTGATTTTCAATCAGATTAAGGTCAGGACTGAGACTACTAGACCATTCAGGAACACCCAACACCTCTTGGAAGGACATTCAGGTGTGTCTGACATTAGAATTTGTGTAAATGTTTCACTGAAAAATGATCATTCTTATATCAATAATTCAAATTATTGATATCGATAATCAATTTTTTGATATCAACACTTCTAATTATTGACATAACATTTAAATTACTAATATAAAAACGATTTCTCCATTGAATCCTATGGGGATCTATTGATATGAAAAATGCAATTATTGATATTGAAAATTCCATTATTGATATAAAAAATACAGTTATTGATATAAAAAATGTAATTAATATATATTAATACGGCTTTCCACACACTTATAGATGATTTCAACATGATTAACTAACAATGCTAATATCGGTCCCACGGCTTGAATGGGATTTGTGCCAATGCTAAATGGGATTTGTGCCACAATTGTATTCTGAAACAGTGCCAGGGAAAATAAACCAAACAATATATTTCTGTCATACCTTGTCAATACACTGCTTACAGGGTAAGGTAACTGATGTAATTTTGTAATTTGGGTGAACTATCCCTTTAAATATCCTCAGACGTGCACTTCGGGCGCTCAGCATCCAGCTACTAAAACCAATAATGCATCGTGGTTCCTCCACTCTACCTCCGGTGGGAATGCAAAGATGGATCGGATCAATCATAAACTTCTCTCGGAAGCCTACCTTGGCGCTACGCCATCCGCCCCAAGAATGAACGCTCTCGCGCTACCCCATTCACGGAAGCGCGTCTCCATCTCCACAGTAGGAGGGCTCAGCCCTGTTGTGATTGTGAATGATTGACATCCAATGGGCTGACATCACACTCATGTCTACCTATCTGTTTCAAGTAGGCTAGTCTAAATGCAACCCTTACCATTAGGCTACATTTGTTCAGTTTTTTCTATACCCCATCAATTGCACACGATGAATAAATAGACTTGTTTTGCCGTATATAAACCCTAAATAAATCGACACCAATAACAACCACTTTAAACTCTCTTACCAGTCGGACTTGACATATTTCCGAAAGGCTTGTCTCGACAGGTCTTGGTAGTTTTGAGGCTCCGCCGAGATGCCTTGCGCCCGAGTCCTGGTCCTCGGTCCTATAAGTTGAGCGCTGGGCAATACGGACTGACATTTGTGCAGTTTCCTCTTCAATTCTTGGATCTCGTCCTCCCTGTCCGCCAGACGCCTCTCCAAGTCCCGTATCCTGTCCTCCTTCAACATTAAAATCTTGGCAAAGTCCTCTTCCAGGTCGCTCATGATGAAATCTGCGGAGACTTCACAGTTGTTTCCCCTCGAAAAACACAATTCCGATATTTACGGTCAGAATTCCGTTGTTTACAATGGATAAACGAGGCTCCGCTGTGCGTATGGAGAAGGATCCCTTTGTAATCCACGTGTTTATTTCGGAAGGTGCTGAGAGGAGGAGATTTAAATCGGTGTTTAAAACAGTCGAGCCGGCGGTTGATAAATCCGAGCAGCACTGGTCCACATACAGAGACCCTGGACCTCCAGGGAAGTTAGGAACTATTGATGATCCTTCATTGACAAACCAATTAGAGCAGCCCTTCCTCTTTGGGGACGCAGGCCGTCATGCTGCAGAGAAACTCGGTGTGCGCTCCAGACTGTAACCGCGACTGTGCATCACTGACTGCCCCAATTGTTAAATTCTCACCGTTACAATCATCAACACAAAGCTTCTGGAACGCCCTTTGATCCGAGAGGCTGACGCAGCCCAGTGAAACTCGATCTGGCTAGGGATCTGATTTACAAGGTTGTTAGATTAGAGTGCTAGTTTGGGCATCCCCAAAAACACCCATCCTGTCGTTTTGTCATTAGACCAGCCTATATGAAACTCCTTTAGGCAATAACAACCCATGTAATTACTTTAGACATGGAATTTGTGGTTCCATACAAGGACCATTTAATTATTCAATCAAACATTTAGAGTCCCCTCCAACCGAACACAATGTTTAATAGAATAAACTGTAATATGTCAACTAAACTGTGTAAGCAGCACATCATTGTCACAATCCTTGGTGGTCTGTAGCAGAGTAGTACCCCAGCAAACATGATGTGGGCCCAATGTAGGCTACAATATTGGCCCCACTAGGCTTCCCACATTTGGCAAATCCGATGCGCCTTTGCTCATCAGCCTCACATTGGCCCCCAAGGCATTGGCCCAGTGTAACCCAATGTGGGCAGCCCATATCAGGCAGCCCTCACTTTGCCTAAAATAAGCCCATCTTTTCCCAGCAAACATGCCCATATTGCCACGATGTGGGCTCAATGCAGGTTAAAACACTGGACCCATGTAGGCTGCCCACGTTGGGCCGATATGCCTTTGCTCATCAGCTCCTCATTGGCCCCAAGGCAGGTGGCCCCAAGGACAGCCCTCACAACGCCTGAAATTAGTATTGGAAATCGAGACTTTCTGAAGGCTTTGGCGCTTTCACCAAATTGTTCCGAAAAACGGTTAATTACTCGGAGTTTCATTATCTGTTCACAATACAGATTAGTGACATCTGCTGGTCAGCAATAGCAGCGTGTGATTATCATATAGAGATGTTTTTCTGCTCTGTTTTCAGCAAAACTCCATGGCGCAGCGGAAAGTCAATTCCGTTAGTAGCGTTTTTTAACCATGGCATTGTTGAAAACTTGTTTCTTATTGGCTTGAAGGGCATTCTAGGGCGTGCATTATTTCCCTATATAAACTGGGTGGTTCGAGCAGCGTATGACAAAACATTTATTTTTACTGCTCTAATGACGTTGGTAACCAGTTTATAATAACAATAAGGCACCTCGGGGGTTTGTGGTATATGGCCAATATACCACGGCTAAGGGCTGTATCTAGGCACTCCTGCGGAAGAACAACCCTTAGCAGTGGTATATTGGCCATATACCACAACCCCTCGTGCCTTATTGCTTAAATAACACACAGTATATTGGCACATTAGAATCTAATGGCTAAAGTGAATTATTACATGTTTTGTTTGAGCTGCTTTTTAAAGCAAATATTGAATTGAAAACATTATGTGTATTGTTGAATTTGATATTCATAATAGCAAGCTAGGACTGATGGTTTTGTTAGCTAAACTAGCAAGTCCGTTTGTTTGGTTACCACAGCAACTACTGTAGCTATCTAGTTAACTTGCTAGCTAGTTCAGTGGATGTTGAACACATTTCTACCAGCAAATGAACACATTTCTAGTGGCAAATGTGTTCAACTATAGCCATGGTATAAAAGAGATAATCAACTCAGGCCTCTCCTGTCTAATGCATGCTATTTAGATTTGTTTTTATGTGAAACTACATTTTCTGCACTGTTGAACATTTAGTATAGCATAAGCTTCTGTCTTAAGCATCCTAAATACTGCCATAGATTCCGTTTTTGAAAAATAGTAAACTTGAAGGCAAAAAAGTGCAGCATGATTTAAGATTCTAACCTGATATTCCAACTCATTATTTAAAAGATAATCAATGAGGAACTATGCATTCTATTGAAAATAATGAACAACGTGGAAGGTGTGTTCCATGACACACAGAGTTGCATAAATTTACAACCTCTTACCCTGACAACCCTGAATGTGCCATAGTTCCCTACTCTACCTGTTAAGCTACCAGTCAAGTGAACCTTTTTGCACAAAATCCTAATTATACTGAACAAAAATATAAATGCAACAGGCAACAATTTCAAAGATTTTACTGAGTTAAAAATCAAATCAAGCTACAGTTCATATAAAGAAATCAGTCAATTAAAATAAATAAATTTGGCCCTAATCTATGGATTTCACATGACTGGGAATACAGATATGAATATGTTGGTCACTGATATATTTTAAAAAGGTAGGGGCGTGGATCAGAAAACCAGTCAGTATCTCGTGTGACCACCATTTGCCTCATGCAGTGCGACACATCTCCTTCGCATAGAGTTGATCAGGTTGTTGATTGTGGAATGTTATCCCACTCCTCATCAATGGCGGGAACTGGAACACACTGTCGTACACATCGATCCAGAGCATCCCACACATGCTCAATGGGTCACTGGTGGGTATGCAGGCCATGGAAGAACTAGGACATTTTCAGCTTCCAGGAATTGTGTACAGATCCTTGTGACATGGAGCCGTGCATTATACAGATATGATCTTGTTGCCATCTAATGCACACTCAAATGTCATAAATCAACACTGCAGAGCTCTCCCTGTCCTCTGCCTTGCCTTGATTGTATTACTGTTGATGATATCTGGAAATGTGCATGTACACCCTGGCCCATCTAACGTTGCTAGGCCCAATTCTGACTTGTGCTCTGATATCTGTTTCACTGATTTCTGCTCTCATAAAAGCCTGGGTTTTCTGCACGTTAACACTAGAAGCGTATTACCTAAAATGGATAAATTGAAAGTGTGGGTTCGCAGCTCCAATCCAGATGTGTTGGTCATTACTGAGACAGGGTAAATGTAGGAGAATATAACACATTAGATCTGGTAAAAGATAATACAGAGCAAAAACATGCATATATATCTTTTTTTGTACCATCATCTTTGAAATGCAAGAGAAAGACCATAATGTATTATTCCAGCAAAGGCACAATTTAGATTTTGGCCACTAGATGGCAGAAGTGTATGTGCAAAGGTTTAGACTGATCCAATGAACCATTGCATTTCTGTTCAAAATGTTGTATCAAGACTGCCCAAATGTGACTAATTGGTTTATTAATACATTTTCAAGTTTATAATTGTGCACTCTCCTTAAACAATAGCATTCTTTCACTGTAATAGCTACTGTAAATTGGACAGTGCAATTAGATTAACAAGAATTCAAGCTTTCTGCGCATATCAGATATATCTATGCCCTGTTTTTTTTTTGTTACTTACAACCTCATGCTAATCACATTAGCCTACGTTAGCTCAACCGTCCCGCGGGGGGGGGGACATCGATCCCGTAGAGGTTAACAAACCCTTTTTTATAAATTTTTGCCTAAAATGACATACCCAATTTTAACTGCCTGTAGCTCAGGACCAGATGCAAGGATATGCATTGTCTTAATACCATTTGAAAGGAAACACTTTGAAGTTTGTGGAAATGTGAAATTAATGATCACTGTTTTACAGCCTGTGTTCGTAATGGCTGCTCAGTGAAACAACCTGTCCTGATTTGTCATAGGCGCTTGCTAAAAACCTTTAATGAGCAAGTCTTCCTTCATGACCTGGCCTCTGTAAATTGGTTCAGAATCAGCTTGATCCCCTTTGTCGAAGACGCGTGGGCCTTCTTTTTGATATTTTCAGTGATATTGTTAACAAACACGCCCCCGTCAAGAAAATGAGAATTAAAACAGGTTCAGCCCCTGGTTCGACAGTGATCTTGCAGAGTTACTCCACCTCAAGAATTGCATTTGGCGAAAGCCTCGGCACACGTATACTCAGGCTGACTGGCTCTAGTTCAGGCAAATGAGAAATAAGTGCACTCAAGCTATCCGAAAGGCCAAAGTTAGTTACTTTAAGGAGTAATTCTCCCTCTGTGGGTGTAACCCCAGGAAGTTCTGGAAAACGGTTAAAGACCTGGAGAATAAACTCTCCTCCTCAAATCTGCCCATGTCCCTTAAAGTTGATGATGTGGTTGTTACTGACAAGAAGCACATGGCTGAGCTCTTTAATCACCACTTCATTAAGTCAGGATTCAAATTTGACTCAGCCTTGCCTCTTTGCCCTTCCAACATTTCCTAATTTCCCACCCCTTCTAATGCGACGAGCCCCGATGCCGCTCCCTCTTTTTCCCCTGCCGCGCTACAAAGTTTCTCGCTGCAGGCGTTCACTGAGTCTGAGGTGCTAAAGGAGCTCCTTAAACTTGACCCCCAAAAACAGCTGAATCAGATGTTTTAGACCCTTTCTTCTTTAAGGTTGCTGCCTCTATAATCACCAAGCCTATCTCTGAACTTTTTAAACCTGTCTCTCCTCTCTGGGGAGGTTCCCATTGCCGGGAAGGCAGCCATGGTTTGTCCTTTATTTAAAGATCAAGAGATCAAGCTGATCCTAACTGTTATAGGCCTATTTCTATTTTACCCTGTTTATAAAAAGTGTTGGAAAAACTTGTCAATAATCAACTGAGGTTTCTTCCTAGGTTTTGGCCTTTCCAGGGAGTTTTTCCTAGCCACCGCGCTTCTGCACCTGCATTGCTTGCTGTTTGGGGTTTTAGGCTGGGTTTCTGTACAGCACTTTGAGATATCAGCTGATGTAAGAAGGGCTATATAAATAAATACATTTGATTTGAACCAGGCTATGAGGGGTGGCCAGTCCTCTTCTGGCGGTGCCGGGTGGAGGTTATAACAGAACATGGCCAAGATGTTCAAATGTTCATAGATGACCAGCAGGGTCAAATAATAATAATCATAGTGGTTGTCGAAGGTGCAACAGGTCAGCACCTCAGGAGTAAATGTCAGTTGGCTTTTCATAGCCGATCATTCAGAGTATCTCTATCGCTCCTGCTGTCCCTAGAGAGTTGAAAACAGCAGGTCTGGAACAGGTAGCACGTCCGGTGAACAGGTCAGAGTTCCATAGCTGCAGGCAGTATTGGTGTCTCTGAGGGTTCTTTGGCCTGGTTTGCTAACCATGTCTCTCAAAGAGTGCAGTGTATAAAGTCAGAACATCTGCTGTCTCAGCCACTGCTTGTCACCAAAGGTGTAACCCAAGGCTCGATCCTAGGCCCCACGCTCTTCTCAATTTACATCAACAACATAGCTCAGGCAGTAGGAAGCTCTCTAATCCATTTATATGCAGATGATACAGTCTTATACCCAGCTGGCCCCTCCCCGGATTTTGTGTTAAACACTCTACAACAAAGCTTTCTCTACCCTTAACCTTGTTGTGAACACCTTCAAAACAAAGGTCATGTGGTTTGGTAAGAAGAAAGCTCCTCTCCCCACAGGTGTGTCTTGGGAGTATGGCTAGACGGTACACTGTCCTTCTCTCAGCACATATCAAAGCTGCAGACTAAAGTTAAATCTAGACTTGGTTTCCTCTATCGTAATCGCTTCTCTTTCACCCCAGCTGCCAAACTAACCCTGATTCAGAATGCATATACATGATATATACGAATGCATATACATGATTTATGAATGTATATGCATTTGTAAATCAAGACCTTTCTTGAGGTGTGCTCTGGGATGGTACAACTTTTGAGAATGTGAGCCTATGGTTGTGTGGGGGGAAAGGGTTGAGTGTGTATGAGTGTGTGGGTGTGTGTGTATCCCACAACTGTTGAGAAGGAGTAAAATATGTTAGGGTAGGATGATTCACAATAATTGTTTGCTAATATAATAATTGCTTGTAATAATGTAATTTTGGTAATGGCGAGACTGGTGAGAGGTAAAATCCTTTGCATAAACTGCCCACATTACTACAAATATTAATAGCTAATTATGGAAAATAAGAAACATGATTTTTAAAATATATGTATATCTTTTTTTATGGCTATATATAATACAGATCGAGGTGAGGGCGATGGAAATGCATTTGGCGGTTGATCTACTTCTGTTCTGTAAATGGCACTGTGTGGTCTTTTCGAAGGATGGATCCCGGTCTTTTCGAAGGATGGATCCCAGTCTTTTCAGGGCTATGGGATACGGGGGGGTTGGGCGTGGTCTGCCGAGCATTGGGATGACAACCCAACTCGGGATGAGGAGGGCTTTTAGCGGGTGGAATAGTGGGGACCAATTGGAGGTTTACTTAGTAGCAATGCAAATATCATGGTACAGCTATATAGACACTCAATCATCATGTTACTTTTTAATGGTATGTTTACAAATATATTTTGATAAATAGAATGGAAACTTGTGTCTCATTATGGTAAGTGGTGAAATAAGTATAGCCAGTTACAAATGTAATGGCTTAGCAGATAATAAGAAAAAACAATCCGTTTTTACCTGGCTAAAAGAGAAGGAATATAACATCTATTGTTTACCGGAAGTTTTGTGGAAAAAGGATGGGGGGGCGAAATACATTTCTCTCATGGGCAAAGAAATTCAAAAGGGGCAATGGTATTAATTAACAGTAATTTTGATCCAAATGTGCAAATTGTCCAAACAGATCATCAAGGTAGATGGATGATTTTAAATATGTTATTGGACAATAAACAGATATGGCTTCTTAACCTATACGGTCCAAATAATGATGATACAAGCTTCTTTGAAAATATATTTTAGAATTTATTAACTCTACAAGCAACACTAGACTCTATTATTATGGTGGGAGATTTTATTACGGTCTTAAATACCTCTATGGACCGGAAAGGAAATCACACTACAAACTATCACCCTCAGGCACTTAAGGAAATCATGAATGTCATGGATATATTGGAATTAGTGGATATATCATGGCTTAAATACCCTGACCTAATGAGATATACATTGCGGAAGCTTAATCAAGCTAGTCATTTTGACTACTTTCTTATGCCATTCTCTCTGGCGCCAAAAGTTTAAAAAGTGTTGACAGGGGACAGAATGCGATCGGATTAACACATAAGTGGCATGTATATTACACTTACAGAATTTCCACATGGGCGAGAATATTGGAAATTTAATCAAAGCCTACTAGATGATAAATTGTTAAGAACTAGGACAGAAGAATTTATAACTGACTTTTTCAGACATAACATAGGTACAGATCCCCTTATTGTATGGGACACTTTTAAATGTGCCTTTAGAGGCCATGCAATTCAGTACTCATCTATAAAACAAAAGCAATTTGGATCAAAAGAGTCCATATTAACAAAAGAAATTGAAGGACTAACACTACAGTTAGATAGCAATAAAAACTGTACCATAGAGGCACAGAATAAGTTAGAGGAAAAACAAAAATAAATGGAGGAACTTATTCAAGAAAGATCCAGTGTAATATATTATAAAAAATAAAGCGAACTGGATGGAATATGGGGAAAAATGCACCAAATTATTTTTCAATCTTCAATATAGAAATGCTACCAAAAACAATGTATTGAAACTTGTTACAAATGATGGAGTCAAGCATTATTCACCAGATTATATTTTGAAAGAGGAAGTAAAGTACTTTAAGAATATTTTTAGTTTCAGTCTCCTCCATCTCCACTAACCGAAGCTAATTGTATGGATTTTTTTCCTAATACTAATGTAAAATTAACATCTGTGCAGAAAGACTCATGTGAAGGCCAAATTACAGAGGAGGAAGTTCTTGATGCAATTAAAGCCTTTAAGGCTGGGAAAACTCCAGGGCTGGATGGCATACCAGTGGAAGTATACCAAACTTTTTTTGATATACTCAGAGTACCATTATTAGCATGTTTTAACCACTCCTCTATAAATGGTAGATTATCAGACATGCAACAAGAAGGTCTGATATCATTATTACTGAAACAGGACCCAAGTGGTATATATAAAGATCCAGTCCATTAAAAAAATTGGAGGCCTCTTACACTTCAGTGTTGTGATGCAAAAATCCTAGCAAAATGCTTGGCGCATAGAATTAAAAAAGTATTTTCAGATATTATTCATCCTAATCAGACAGTTTTTTTTACATGGACGATACATTGGAGATAATATAAGACAAGTACTGGAAACAATAGAATACTATGAAATATTGGGGACACTAGGCCTGGTTTTCATAGCTGATTTTGAAAAGGCTTTTGATAAAGTACGACTGGAGTTTATATATAAATGCCTAGAATATTTCAATTTTGGGGGATCTCTTATGAAATGGGTTAAAGTTATGTTTAGTAACCCTAAGTGTAAAATAGTAAATAATGGTTACATCTCAAACAGTTTTAAACTCTCTAGAGGAGTAAAACAAGGTTGTCCACTATCGGCATATCTATTTATTATTGCCATCAAAATGTTAGCTGTTAAAATTAGATCCAACAATAATATTAAGGGATTAGAAATGCGTGGCTTAAAAACTAAGGTGTCATTGTACGCTGATGATTCATGTTTTCTTTTAAAACCACAATTAGAATCTTTCCATGGCCTCATAGAGGATCTAGATACTTTTTCTATCCTTTCTGGATTAAAAAAGTGTACTATATTACGTATTGGATCACAAAAAAATGCAAATTTTACATTACCATGTAGTCTACCAATTAAATAGGGCCTATTTATATAACGAATATGAATTCGGAGGGCAGAAATGATTAAATATTAAAGCATTAGACCTCTCACTAAAGACATCAGTCATACAAAAGTTATACTTAAATCCAAACTAGTTCTCTAGTTCTCTAATTGGTAGGAATGTCTCACCCTATGTTCAAGAATGGCCTTTTTCCCTTTATTCAGATTACAACTGCTCACGTTCAGGTTGTTTGAAGAGGAGATAATCTCCAAAATATCATTATTTTTTAAACAAGCTTTAAAAAGTTGTTTGCAATTTCAGTTTAATCCACCTGAAAAGACAGAACAAATAATACAACAAATATTGTGGTTAAACTCAAATATACTAATTGACCAAAAAAAGGTATTTTTCAAAGAAACCTTTAAAAATGTATCATTTCAGATAAAGAGACAGCTTTAGCAGAGCGGAGAGCCTCTGTGAGACAGAGGAGAGTGATCTCAGTTGAGTGAGCTGCCTTTAAGCCTGACAAGTTAGGGTCAAGAAGATCTTAGGCCTCACTCCCCCCTATCTGAGAAATCTGCAGCCCTCATTCTCCCTCATACAACACCTGTTCTGCCAGTCACATTCTGTTAAAGGTCCCCAAATCTCACACATCCCTGGGTCACTCGTCTTTTCAGTTCGCTGCAGCTAGCGACTGGAACAAGCTGCAACAAACACTCAATCTAGACAGTTTTATCTCAATCTCTTCATTCACAGACTCAATCATGGACACTCTTACTCACAGTTGTGGTTGCTGTGCGTGATGTATTGTTGTCTCTACCTTCTTGCCCTTTGTGCTGCTGTCTGTGCCCAATAATGTGTGTACCCTGTGCTGCTATCATGTTGTGTTGCTACCATGTTGTTGTCATGTTGTGTTGCTGCCATGCTATGTTGTTGTCTTAGGTCTCTCTTTATGTAGTGTTGTGTTGTCTCTCTTGTCGTGATGTGTGTTTTGTCCTATATTTTAATTTAATTTATTTTGTATTTTTAATCCCAGCCCTCGTGCCCGCAGGAGGCCTTTTGCCTTTTGGTAGGCCGTCATTGTAAATAAGAATTTGTTCTTAACTGACTTGCCTAGTTAAATAAAGTATTTTTTTTTAATACAATTATAACGCCGAAACATGAGGTGATGGCGGCGGATGAATGACACGACAATGGGCCTCAGGATCTCGTCACGGTATGTCTGTGCATTTAAATTACCATCAATAAAATGCGATTGTGTATGTTGTCCATAGCTTAAGCCTGCCCATTCCATAACCCCACCTCTACCATGGGGCACAATGTTGACATCAGCAAATCGCTCGCCCACACGACACCATACACGTGGTCTGCGGTTGTGAAGCCAGTTGGACGTACGACCAAATTCTTTAAAACAACATTGGAGGCGGCTTAGAAACAAATATTCAATTCTCTGGCAACAGAGGTGGACATTGTGTTATGTGACAAACTGCACATTTTAGAGTGGCCTTTTATTGTCCCCAGCACAAGGTGCACCTGTGTAATGATCATGCTGCTTAATCAGCTTCTTGATGTGCCACAACTGTCAGGTGGAAGGTTTATCTTGGCAAAGGAGAATGCTCACTAACAGGGATGGAAACAAATTTGTGCACATTTTAGAGAAATTAGCTTTTTCCGCGTATGGAAAATTTCAGGGATCTTTTATTTCAGCTCACGAAACATGGGACCAACACTTTACATGTGTTTATATTTTTGTTCAGTGTATATTTGTAAGTACGGTATCCAGTAGAGGTCGGTGTTTTAAAGCAGCTTGGAATCGAAGAAAGCACCAGATCCACAGTGAAATCAGTTGGATCTCGCATTTTGCAACACATGATTTGAAAAACTTGTGATCAAATTAAGCTTTAGACTTCATTGATAACGTACTTCTAATAGTGATAAACGCATCGGCACACTGCTTCAAAGTTAGCTGCTTAGAGATTTTGACACATGCCTCGGAGCTCCAGTACCAAACATAACATCACTATCTGAAATAAGGCCACACTTTTGGATCATACATTGTATCAGAAAGACAAATATAATAACAGTTGCACAAAAATAACCTGTGAACTATAAGGTTCTATCTGATAAAAGATTATTCAGAGATAATTGGCTTTAAAGTTCCGAACCCTCAATGGTTTGAATGGTGCCAGCAATTTTTTTACATAACAACATGATTTGGATTGTTTGTTAACCACGCCCCCAAATATTCTAATGAGCCCCGCCTCTACATTATGAAGTAGCTGGGCTGGTGTAGGCTAACCTATGCTGGGCTGGTGTGGGCTTGGTGTGGGCTAGTCTGTGCTGGGCTGGTGTAGGCTAGCCCGTGTTGGGCTGCTGTAGGCTTGGTGTAGTCTAGACCGTGCTGGGAGTGGTGTGGGCCAGCCCATGTCGGGCTGGTGTCCGCTAGAACGTGTTGTGCTGATGTGGGATTGCTGTGGGCTTTGTGTGGGCTAGCCCCTGCACACAATGGGGTCATGTTTGCTGGGAGGCTATGTTGAGTTTTGCAATAGGTAAATGTAGAGAAAGGCCAATGTTGTCACACACACACACACACACACACACACACACACACACGCACGCACGCACGCACGCACGCACGCACGCACGCACGCACGCACGCACACACACACACACACACGTTGAGCACTCTGTAAGCCTAATCTTCAAACAGAGCCAACCATTTCTCTGCATTATTTTCATCCTCTGACTAAATCCATTTCAACTCAATGAATTCATCGAAAGAGTGACTTGGGCTGCAGGGGGAATGTTTCATTAATATTCTGAGTTAAAAATAGAGCCAGGGGATCCATCATTTCAAGTGGAGTTCATGGTATTATGCCCCTGTTTTCCTACTCTCCTTCCCAAGTCCATAGAGTCTGGGTGGCTCAAAAGTAATGCAAGTGACAGGAAAGGTAGGCTGCTTTCCAACTACTACCACAGACATAGACATCTTTGCTCATCACTTTTCCTTTTAAATTAGAATTCCAATCCCTAATGTTTTTGTTTTCAAAGTGAGGAGAAAGTACTTCAAATGACTCACACTGAAAAAGGCTAAGCTTTAAAGAGCAATACCTTTTGATATACTGTGCAAGTGCAAGAGATCACTTATAGACATGCTTGAGACCTTGGCCACGTGAGAAATCCTCTTGGCGTGAAGGGAACATCTTTACAGACATTCAGCTTTCTTTACATGTGGTAAAGCTGTGTCAGTTACATTGAACATTTTTGTCATTCAGTAGACGCTCTTATCCAGAATTACTTACAATGGGAGGGGGACGTCGGGGGCGCAATGAAAGTTATTGAAGATAGGGTTTCAGACATTTTAGAAAGATTGTCAGTGACTCTGCTGTCCTGACTTAAGGGGGACACTTGTTCCCCCATTAGGGTGCCAGGACAGAGAAGAGCTTGGACTGGGCAGCGCGGAAGCTGCCCTTCCGTAGGGGTGGGAGGGCCAAGAGACCACAGAGGCTGGAACAGAGTGCTCAGGTTGGAATGTCATTTTTTAGCATAGCCTGAAGGTAAGGAGTGGCAGTTCCCTTTGCTGCTTCATAGGCACACCAGGGTCTTGAAGATGATGCTAACTTCGACTGGAAGCCAGTGTGCGGAGGAGCAGGTGACATGGGAGAACTTAGGAAGGTTGAACAGCAGGTGGGCTGTGGCATTCTGGATAAGTCTCAGTGGTTTGATGGCACAAGCCGGGAGCCCAGGATCTGCGCCACTTCCTCTGTGAGCAAAGGTCATACTCTACGGATGTTGTAGAGCATGAACCTGCAGGAGCGAGTCACTGCTTTGATGTTTGCTGAGAATAACAGGGTGTTGTCCAGGATCACGCCAAGGTTGTTTGCACTCTGATAGGGGGACACCGTGGAGTTGTCAACCATGATGGATAGTTCTTGGAGTGGGCAGGGTTTCCCCACGAGGAAGAGCATCTCAGTTTTGTGAAGGTTGAGCTTGACGTGGTGGGCCCAGATCCAAGCTGAGATGTAATTTAGTGTCATCCGCAGAGCAATGATAGGAGAGACCATGTGAGAATATGACAAAGCAGAGTGCCTTGGTGTAAAGAGAAGAGGGCCTGCAGGAGCGAGTCACTGCTTTGATGTTTGCAGAGAACGACAGGGTGTTGTCCAGGGTCACACCAAGATTCTTTGCACTCTGGGAGGGGGATGGAGAGGTCTTGGAGCGGGCAGAGATTCCCCGCGAGGAAGAGCAGCTCAGTTTTGTTGAGGTTGAGCACTCTTTTGTTTTTTGTCACTGCGTGCCTGAGCCCTGGGAGAAACCAGTAGTGAGAGCATGTGGTGCAGACAAATCAAATCAAATTATTATGGTCAGATACACATATTTAGCAGATTTTTGCAGGTGTTGCGAAATGCTTCTAGATGCAACCTGCCAGGTAGGATACAATCCAGGAGTGTGCAGAGCCTGAGACGCCCAACCCTGAGAGGGTGGAGAGGATGATCTGATGGTTCACAGTGTCGAAGTCAGTGGATAGATCAAGGAGGATGAGAATGTTGAACAGCTTTGGCAGAGCGGAGAACCTCTGTGAGACAGTGGAGAGCGATATCAGTTGAGTCAGCCGCCTTGAAGCCTGACAAGTTAGGGTCAACTAGATCATTCTGAGAAAGATAAAGAGATAGTTGGTCAGAGACAACATGCTCAAGTGTTTTGGAAACAAACGAAAGATGGGATACCAGTCTGTAGTTTTTGATATCAGAGGGGTCGGGTGCGTTTTGTTTTTTTGAGGAGGGGAGTGACTCTGGCCATCTTGAAGTCAGAGGGGATGCAGCCAGTGGTCAGGGATGAGTTGATGAGGGAAGTGAGGAATGAGAGAAGATCTGGAGAAGGGTAGGAGGGGATGGGTTCGAATTGGCCGGTTGTTGGGCAACCGGACATCACTAGTCGCAGCATTTCATCTGGAGAGAGAGAGTAGAAAGAGGCCAAGGCGTAGGGTAGTTCTGTGTGAGTGGGACCAGTGGACTCAGTAAGCTGATTGAATAAGGAACAGATTACGTCAAACTTTTTTTCAAAGTTGTTGACAAAGTCGTCCGCAGATCGGGATAAGGGAGGGGAGGAGGATTAAGGAAGGAGGAGAAAGTGGAGAAAATAGTTTCCCAGGGTTGGAGGCAGAAGCTAGAGTGATAGAAAATGGCTTAAGAAGAGGATACAGAGGAAGAGAAGGTAGGGGGGAGTGCAAGGATGATAGGTCCTCCGGAAGGTTAGTTTTCTTCCATTTCCGCTCAGCTGCCCGCAGCCCAGTTCTGTTAGCACGCAGTGAGTCACTCAGCTATAGATATGGTCTATGGACTGTGATCCAACTGGATGTGACAGGTTCTGGGTGATAGGGTCATGACTGGAACGGCGCAAAGGGCAGCGTAGATCAATCAATCATAGTTTAGTTCCTAACTGTACCCTTTATCCCACTGGCAAATATGCTCTACATTTACAGTATCTAGGGCACTCCAGTATATCCATATTGTTGATAGGGATGAAAGAATGTTCATCCAATGACATTTGTACATAGGCCTGGGTCTGACATTTAGAGGTCATGTCAGGGTAATTGAGAAACAGAGTGTTGTTTGTGGCAATTTAAAGCATTGAACGTCAGTTCTGAATGTGTTGAGTATGCCTAGTTTAGTCTCATTGTTTGTCTCAGAGAGTATGACTGGATGTGAGTGGTACCATTGTTATGAAGTGATTTCACATTGAGCCATTGCATTGCTGTAATGCATGGTTTAGTCAATGTTATTGCAGTGCTCTCAAAGCGTCTGGGCAGACTAAGCCCTTCCGACAGCCTTGGGGACAGATCAGTTTACAGATGAGCGGGGCAGACGTTAGTCACTGCTTTCCTGTAACACGCACGCACATACACATGCACGCACATACACACGCACGCACGCACGCACGCACGCACGCACGCACGCACGCAGACGCACGCACACACACACACACACACACACACACACACACACACACACACACACACACACACACACACACACACACACACACACACACACACACACACACACACACACACACACACACACACAGACGCACACACACGAATGCACACACATATGCACGGATGCATATACTCATAGGCACAACTTTACATGTTCATACAAACTCACACACATTTACAGTATACCGGCACAGACATCCCCATAAATCCTTAACCACCCCTTACCACAAATGTTTACTAACGCACACACAACCTCTAACACACACACACCTTCATGGCTGCCTGCCACCCATATGGAAACCCTAGAGCGGTTGAGGGTGGTGGTGGCGGTCGATAAGGTGGCTGCTGGTGCCTGTGATGCAGTGATGCCAGCAGCTGGTTGGAGGCTGGGGCGTCTGCCTCAGAGGAGTCAGAAGAGGGGACGGGAACATGGAGAGACTGCAGACTACTGAGCTACCTGTCTCTGAGCCTCAATACCCACATCATCACATCACACCACAGCAAAGAAAGCCTGACTGATCATTTGACATGGGCCAAGGGAAACAGTGCCAGTGTTCTCTCCTCTGGAATTTGAGAGCATTGAAATATGATACTTAAAAAAATGTCATGCATCCCTCTTACCTGCCGTAGTGTCTTCCTCTCTTAGGGGTTCTATAGTCTATTTAAATTGGAAATTGTATAAGCAAAATGATGTTTTCCATGATAATCAGCTTGAGGGTGGACAGATGCTCTTGTATTGTATTTACAGAACAGTTGTGCAAGATGGGTGTCTAGAGAGACACACACAGGGAACAGGCATGTGAGATGTGCAACAGTTCAGAGGTCAGAGGCTGGAATGTTCCCCTCCCCTCACCATCCAGGTGTGCCATGTAACTGGCTAAATGACCCAGATCATGTGACCGCAGGCCCAACAGGATCCAGACGGATGGGGAAAAACAAGACGACAGAGTAAATGCTGTACTATATACTCAAACATCTGTTTATTTCAGGTCAACTTACCATGTTGGGCCATATGTGATGGCAATATTACTAAGAAAAATAGTCCTTATGCAATTATTGGAATTTTAAGTGCATGCTATGTAAGGCTAAGACAATATACAACAGTGATGTGCAGTCAGGATAGACAGTGCTTACACTGTGATAATCTAATAAAAAAGCTGTTATGAAAAGCCAAATAAAAAATACAATTATATAAAAAATTGTCATTCTTTTTTGTTATCTATTGTTTTTTCTCAATTATTCTGGTGGTTTTTATGCTCAAAGTCTAAACATTTGCTAAAACTGCATCAAAAGCTCAGGAAAGGCACTAGGGTATTCATGTCTTTCTTTCCATCCATTCAAATCCATTAAAATCCTTGACGCATGCTGCCTTTCCTGACTCCAGTGACTGTCAATGAACAGGGTCATTGCCTAGCTTGAAGTAGCTCAAGCCTATTTTATATTTTGCGCATTCGTATTGCCTAAACGTGTTGTGTGGCTATTGCCTGGGGTAGGCTGTGCAAATTTGAGCATGTCTACAGCACATCATTTGGCGCTCGCATCCCTTGGCTAGAACTGAACAATGCTAGATAGCTAGCAAAAACAACCTGACACTATTATACTGCGCCTCAAACTATTTTCCAAGTTGGAATAGTCATATAACGTGCCATTTGGAGGGTTTGAAGAGTGGAACGTCAACTATAATGAAAGGCAGGACCAGACAGAGGCAGCATACAGCATACAAGATACGACTTTATTCATGACAGGCAAGACAACCAACATCAATCTCCCTCACTGCTATCTGTCGGGCAGGCGAACAGTGAGTACTGGACAGTCCACTCATTACCAGTTAACACTTTATACCCAGACTTTTACACATCTTGGACATTTTTGTTATTTTTTATTTATTCAACCTTTTTATCAGGGAGTCAAAGTGAGACCAAGTTATCTTTTACAGATGAGCCCTGAATTACGTAAATTGCAGAAAATACAGACATCAAAATATAAATACAAAAAGCAAGCAGAAAGAAAAACACGGTCATAAAAAACAAACACATTCATCAGTAATAAGATCCTCAATCAGCTTTCTGAACTTGCCCTAAAGGGACCAGAACATCACATTTAAGAACATTTTGAAGATTGCTCCGGAAATAAGGTGCAAGAAAACTTAAAGCTGATTTACCTAACTCAGTAGAGACCAAAGGAATTTCCAGAGTTAGCCATCCCTGATACCGGGTGTGGTAACTCATATGTGTAAAGTTTAGTAATGATGTTCTGTATAGTGGTACTTTTTGTAAAAGGGTTTTATAAATGAAAACATAGCAATATATCAACCTAAAGTATGTGACATCAAAGAGGTGCCAACCAACTTTCTGGTAGAGAATGCAGTGATGTTTACTAAAATTGTCGCCCGTAATAAAGCGCAGTGCCCATCTAACGGTTTTAATGAAGTGGCAGCTGCGTTCATAAAGATGTTGACTGAATAATCTGCTTTCTAATATTTAGCGAGAGGCAGGACCTATTTCTATAGAAGAAGCCCATTTATATTCTAAGCTTCTTAACTAACTCATCAATATACTTTTTAAACGACAGTTTTCATCTATCTAGATGCACATATATTTGTAAGCATGGACACGATCAATATGGACACCATCCAAAGTGCATATGTGTAAACCTCAGGAGGCCTAAGAAATTCGGCTTGGCCCCTAAGACCCTCAGAAACTTTTACAGATACACAATTGAGAGCATCCTGTCGGGCTGTACGGCAACTGCACAGTCCAAAACCGCAGGGCTCTCCAGAGCGTGGAACGGTCTGCCCAATGAATCACTGGGAGCACACAGCCTGCCCTCTAGGACACCTACAGCACCCGATGTCACATGAAGGCCAAAAAAATCATCAAGGAAATCAACCACCCGAGCCACGGCCTGTTCAACCTGCTATCATCCAGAAGGCGAGGTCAGTACAGGTGCATCAAAGCTGGGACAGAGAGACTGAAAAACAGCTTCTATCTCAAGGCCATCAGACTGTTAAATAGCCATCACTAGCCGGGTACCGCCTGGCTACTGAACCCTGCACCTTTGAGGCTGCTGCCCTATATACATAGACATGGAATCACCGGCCACTTTAAATAATGAAACATTAGTCACTTTAATAATGTTTGCACACTGCTATACTCACCTCATACATGTATGTATATACTGTATTCTATTCTACTGAATTTAGTCAATGCCACTCCGACATTGCTCGTCCTAATATTTATGTTTATATATTTCTTAATTCCATTCTTTTAATTTAGATGTGTGTATTGTTGTGAATTCTTAGAAACTACTGCACTGTTGGAGCTAGGAACACAAGCATTTTGCTACACCCGCAATAACATCTGCTAAATATGTGTATGTGACCAATAAAATTAGATTTGATTTGAAAATCATCAAATTTGTTTTTATGCGCTATAGAGAACAACATATACTTAGTTTGACATGCATTCAGTACTAATTTCAGGTCAATTAAGTTGTTCTGTAATACAATGAAGGCAGAAGGTAGTTCAGATAGAACCTGGTCAACCGTGGGGGCAATAGAATACACAACAGTATCATCAGCATCCAAGTGTAGGTTACAGTCTTTTATAGACAAGTCGATATTGTTAACAGTAAAAAGTACAGGACCCAGAATCGACCCCTGCGGGATACCTTTCATAATATCCAGGAAACCTGATTTAACACCATCAGTAGATAGATCTACATTGAGTTCTATCTGTCAAGTAATATTTAAACCAGTTACAAGCAGCCTGGTCTTGGCCAATTGAGGACAGTCAGCGAGTGATCAACAGTATCAAAAGCATTTGACAGGTCAATGAAGATGGCAGCACAATGTTGCCTTTTATCCATACAGTTAACCACATAATTTACAACTAGGGATGCAGCAGAGATAATGCTATGACCTGGTCTAAAGCCTGACTGACGTACATTTAGAACACATTTAATCTTAGCTGAGAATTAATCAACGATTCTAATATTTTAGCCAAGCAAGAAAGTTTAGAAATAGGCCGATAATTATTTAGGTCACAAGGTTCACCACCTTTTTGGAGGGGGAGTACATGGGCCGCCTTCCAAACCTCGGGGACAGAACCAGATATACAGTAATCGTCAGGTTAAAAATATGGGTTAATAATTCAGCAATAAGAGGGGCAGAGAACTGCAGCAAAATTTGATCAAGCATCAGCTCCAGTGGATTTTTTTTACATCAATCTTAAGCAAGGCATCTAGCACATCACAGATAGCAAATTGTTGAAATGAAAACAAAAATTCACTAGAAGTTGACGGGTTAACCCTCGATTCAGCTAGAGGCTGGCAGAGGCAAGAGCAGTCGATTGACTTACCAGGGTCAACTACACCACCGTTTCTCTAAAATAAAATTCCTGACGAGATAAAACGATAGTTAAAACCATCACTTATCCCATTCTTCTCAGTTATGATGCCAGAGTCAGACAGAACTTGCTTAGGCAGGGAAGAAGAAGAATTTCTACTCTTCAGTGCATTTACTGTTTTATAAAATGTAGGATCACCAGCAGAGTCAGAGATAGAGCTTAACAAGTAGCTTGATATGGCTTTCTTACACAAGATGGATGTGCCTAAATGCACTACAACCATTCTATGTGCATGGCTGCCCTACTGTGTGCATGCAGAATACAATAATGGACATGGGGTTCTGCTGTGACTTCTACAACGCTTTCACCGAGAGGAAAGGACAGACAAATTTACTTAATTTACAAGTAAAGGTAGGCCGAAAAGCATTTTCCTTAGCAATTTGCGGGTTAGGCTACTTTTGAATCATGGGAATAGACAACATCCATTTGAATGCTTTTGATTTATCAAGCTAGAATTTCATTTTGATGAGACACTTTTTTTGGCGTTTTCAACTGCATTTTTCAGTCATTTCGATTGTTGATATGGACATTTCGTTAGAAAACTTCTTTGTTATATATGTTTGTGTAATGATATTTCACATAATAATGATATTATTTGTGTGTGTGTGTTTGCGCATTGGAAGAATTGTAAATCTATTGTAAAGCCTATGGCGTTTGCGTTGCAAATTATTTGAATTTGGTCTTTTAGTGCCACCTATTGGTTGTAGCTGTGGATGCTGCATTGGTCTATGGCTGAGTTGAGTTGAACAGTGTGTCATTTTGTCAGATTATATGATATATGTCTCCATCAAAGGCTAATGTGTATCTATGATACATTGATATTTACATTTGCAATTTATTTTTGTCCGTTTCAGTTAATAGTCTATGTCACTCTGATTGTTGGACCTATCTGTTGTATGGTGAAATTGGGCTTCATCAAGGTTTATTTGTGAGTAAATCTGGCTTTGATAATAGCCCGCGTTTACACAGCCACCGACCTCACATCACTGCAATACAATGTTATGACCTCTCTACCAATTAGCTGCTTAAAAACATCATGTTTGGGAGGCATTTGTGAATATTACAGTAAGAAGTGAAGTAAAGTCTGTAACTTCGATTCTCATACCAAAAATGGACAGGTGATTTCACTTTGCCACTGCTGTATGTAGTCAGTCTCAGTGTTGGTGCTGTCCTCTGATGAGGACATAGGGTTCTTCAGCATAACCTCAGAGGGGTAATATGAAGTGGCAGCCTCATCAGTCTGATTCTGCCCTGTCATTCTCTCCACTCAGCCCCAAGTTATTCACATATCGTCTTCTTTTTGAGGAGAGGCGAGAGTTTCCTCTCTGTGTCCGCTGAGCTGAAACAGGATTATTTTGGGCCCTGCTTCTCCAATTACTCCTCGGTCGCGTTTCCTACCTGTTCCAAACTGTCTGACACAGCTCCATCAGGGCAATGGTACATTGCAGTGTCATTCTGTTTCTTTTTCATTCAAAGAGTGACTTGGGCTGCAAGGGGAATGTTTCATTAATATTCTGAGTTAAAAATAGAGCCAGGGGATCCATCATTTCAAGTGGAGTTCATGGTATTATGCCCCTGTTTTCCTACTCTCCTTCCCAAGTCCATAGAGTCTGGGTGGCTCAAAAGTAATGCAAGTGACAGGAAAGGTAGGCTGCTTTCCAACTACTACCACAGACATAGACATCTTTGCTCATCACTTTTCCTTTTAAATTAGAATTCCAATCCCTAATGTTTTCGTTTTCAAAGTGAGGAGAAAGTACTTCAAATGAATTGCACTGAAATAGTCTAAGCTTTGAAGAGCAATACCTTTTGATATGCTGTGCAAGAGATCATTTTGAGACATGCTTGAGACCTTGGCCACAGGAGAAATGCTCTTGGCTTGAAGGGCACATCTTTACAGACATTCAGCCTTCACTACGTGTGGTAAAGCTGTGTCAATAGGCTTGATATGGTGGATATGATCTGGTTCTGGGTGACAGGGTCATGACTGGAACAGTGCCTTGGGCATCGTAGATCAATCAATCACAGATTAGATCCTAACTGTACCCTTTAGCCCACTGGCAAATGTTCGGTGCATTCATTTAGGGCACTCCAGTATATCCATCTTGCTGAAAGGGGTGAATGGACGTTTATCGTTCTGTGTCCTTTTCAAGGTAATTTACTAGGTTTCTTCAGGACAATCATTTGGTTTCAGTGTCCTTTCAGGGTACTTTTTACTGTACTCCAACATGTTTTGTCACTATATTTTCCATGCTGTCGTAAAAGCAGTGTTTTCAAATAGCTCTATTCTTCAACTGCTCTATCTATGGTCCTAAAATTGGTCTTTGTCCGTCTGCTTCTGCTAAGTTGTTCTCTAAAAAACAGCACTCTTAAATGGATATGTAGCAGACATTTATGACTGCACTGTTGGGCTAATACATGGGAATTTATTTATCAAAATGTGTTATCCTAATTCTATGATTTTACTATTACTATTTCTTATTTCTGTTCTATCTGAATACTTTGTTGGTTGTTCTGTTTGGCTGCTTCAGAAAACCCAATGTAATATTGGATTCTCATACAGACTGATGGGGTGGACCGACAGAGTGTGTGTGTGCGCGCGCGCGTGCGTGCGTGTGTGTGTGTGTGTGTAAACATTTGTCTGGGTAGGGTAAGCAGCCGTTTGAAAAGGTCACCACCCATACCATACTGTTTTAGTCTCAGAGAACGAAGCTGTCAGGGAAGAGAAGTTGCTGTGTATTTTACTGGGAGAAGGAAACATGTGGCAACACTGTTGGGGAATACTTCTCTTCTCCAGAGATGCTCTTACGTAATAAGGACGTAAACACACCGGGTGACTCATGGAGCATTAGGTACCATGCTGTGTTCTGCGTGTTTGCTATGGTTGATGGAGGAATCTCTGTTGAAGATTGTGGAAGATAAACACTGTATACATGGAGTACACAACATGATCACTGAACACCTGGGTTGCAGTAGGCGGAATTCCATTTCAGTTGTAGGCAATTGCAGGTATTCTTGCAAAAGCAGGAAGAAAAATTGTATTTCAAAACATAAGACTAATGAAAGTAGTTCTGTTCCACTCCAGCGCATGCCTATCTCTGTTGGCCACCTTTCATTCCGAGCAAGCCTCCCTCCGACCAGCCAACCATGCCCACCATGACACTGTTAAGAAGCAGACGTTCCGGGTATGTTTATGCAAAGGTAGGAAATTACGTCAGTCACGGCAGAGGCCCTGTTGCGAGCGGCTGGGGTCGGGCCTGCTTGCCATCTCTGCCACAGCAGGCCTTCACTTAAACACTCTCATAAAAGTCTGCCTGGCTAAAGATAGACGCAGGCAGTCTAAGGGACAGACGTAAATCAGAAGGCCCCTGCTGCTGCTGGGAAAGACTTGTATATGACCTCCAACCTCTGCTAAAGTGAACCCCGTCTCTTCAACCCGTCTGTGAGCTACAACCCAGGTGCTTACGTCTACCTCGTTTCTACTGTTGAACAGAGGCCATAGCTTTGCTCTAATGTTTCTCTGTTCCCAGTGAACTTATTTCAGCATGGACTTCTGCAGGGACAGTACAGGTGGACTGTATTTACTGTATGTGTGTTGGGTTATATGGGCTAGTTCTCTTACAAATACGTCTGTCGAAACATTGTGTTTGCACTTCGAAATGTTGTGTTTACATTGCTGAAAGCTGAAGTGAACATCAGTTGTTGGGCCTGGAAAAAGTGAACAGAATAGACATTACAATATTTATTTTAGTTGTCCTTTTTTGTCTCGGTACTGTGCCAAGTGTGGATGTATGTAAAGTAAACACTGTGTTTTAGTAACGCTTCTCTATTCCCCTTCCCATCCCAGGCTGTGAAGTTGATCTCAGCTATCCCATGCCCAGAGGGTATCCACATTCCTGCGTTAGCTTGACACTCAGCAGGCCACCACCTGCACGGTGTCAACAACCCAGAAGTTAACTACCCAGGGTAAACTATTTCCCCTCAGCATTTACTACCACTTCTAACTGGTAGCAGTTATAAACATGCCAGAAAATACAAAGGGGAAAATGTGATAGTTAACTGAAATTTCTTCCATGTTTGAAGAGACTGTGAGACTGATAGTATTTAACATACAGTATAATGAGAGAGAGAGAGAAAGAGAGAGAGAGAGAGGGTGATTTATAGACAGGGGGAAATTAAGGGAGTCAGGCTAGGAGAAGTAGAGGGAGAAAGACAAGGACTGGGAAGCAAAATAGAAAATGTAAGACAGGAGAAGAGATAAAGATAGGGAAGAGATAGAAACAGATAGAGGTACCAGAGAAACAAAGAGCCAGGTGGGGAGAAACCTGGGAAGAGGATAGGTGGGGAGAGATGTATACTAAACAAAAATATGAATAAAATAACCTGAAATACAGACAAATCCTGCATAATGTGATCTGTGATGAGATGTCACACTGTTCTACTCCTCATGTTTCTATCCTCATCCTAAAAACAAGAGTGATGTTTCCCGGCCTGAGGTAGTGTGTGATAAAGATGATGAGAGCAGTTGGTGACATGGCGTCTTCTTTGTGTGTGTGTGTGTGAGAGAGAGAGTGAGAGAGCGAGAGAGAGAGCGAGAGAGAGAGAGAGTGTGTGTGTTTGGGTGAATCTGCCCGCCTCAGGAGGATGGTCAGTCTAGTTTATGAGTCAATGTCTAAACCTCAAAGCATTGCATTGACTACTCTTGACAAGCAATCACTGTCAGTAAATGTCATAGAGAGCAATTGCAACTACTCTCTATCAGTCAACTGTTATCACTTGAATTTAGACAATGCATATTACAGCTGTGTTTGCTCTACTGTACACATCAGCCCCGACCTTGATTTCTCAAGAAATCCTCCTGTGGGAGATGAAGCTGCATGCTTCCTATCAGTATCAGTATCAGTAATTCCCCTCACATTGTTTTCTGCTTTGCGCCTCATTGCAGTTGCCTAGGAGCCAGTGGTGGCCTCTTCATTTGACTTCACACGGTGCCAGCGAAGCTCACCTGGAATAACAGAACAGGCCTTCAGAGACAACTGCTCGCTAAAGTGGTTCGCGGAAATTGGACTGGCAGTGCCGACATCTCTACCACTGATATCACGGATGGAGAGACGGGGGACGGGGGAGAAGAGATAGGGAGATTCCTTGGAGTTGCTTGGGTAATTTGTTCATGTATTGCATAATACACTCACATTGAATTTGTTCAGAATGGCACTTGTGATGTCCTAAAGGGTGAGCGAAGGGATGTCTCACAGTAAAGTGGTGTAATACAGTATGGGGAATAGTAGTACAAAGGGTGGTATATGGATTCAAAAGTTTTAGCAGGCTTATTGCAAAGCCTCTAAGCATTGGCCTAATGGACCTGGTAGCTTCATGATCATAAACAGTTATAGGCTCCTACATCCATTTAAAGGAATGTCTATCCTCCTTGTGTGTAGTTTCTACTGGCATGACCTCACTAGTCCACAGCTATGTCACAAGAGGTTTATTATTATTCCAGGGCTGCGATTACATGTGCAATTGCAACATTTTATCGGAGCAAAAGGTTATTCTCCCACAGCAAACATCATTCAAAATTGACAACTCATTGCAGTCAGTGGAGGGGTTCAGTAGATAAATCAGCTTCAACTCCAATAAAGTTACAGACTCTCCCTAACCTGGGTCTTACTGGTTCTGTATGAGAAATTCTAACCTCCAGTTAACCATTGGGAAGAGCCAGCAGCTCTGTAGGTCCATTGACCCTAGAGACATCAATAAACCAATGGCCTACATACATAAAACAATGAACCTGCTCTCTGCCAATAGGATTACTGTATGTTGGGTTGTTATTCTTATTTCTATATGAAACATACAGATGTAGATCTTAATTTGACCACCCTGTTGCAGGAGAACTTTCCCGCAATGCTGGAAATGTAAAACTTCTAGTGTATTTGAGGCTTAAATAGGCTTCTGAAGTTTGTAGTTTCCACTTTGAAATGTCAGACTTGATTTAACCTTGTGAAAAATGTATCAACCACCACAAAAAAATGTCAATTCATTATAATCCACATAATAATTCACATTTCCTGTTGCTGCAGAATGATTTTCCTTCTGTAGCAAACTATCTCAAATTCAATTAAGATCCTACATCTGTATAACTCTTGAGGGTAATTGGGTGTTGCACAGCTCTAGAGCTTTAAGAGCTTTTGTTCTCGTTGAAGGATCCTCATAAGAGTACGAAATACCTTGATTCCTAATGTGATGGTTCTAATCCCAGTAAGAGCTAAAAGACTTTCAACACTGACCCACTGGGCAATGTCATACTCACTAGAAAATCAACATGATTTATTTCAGAAATATACACTACCAGTCAAATGTTTTAGAACACCTACTCATTCAAGGGTTTTTCTTTATTTGTACTATTTTCTACATTGTAGAATAATAGTGAAGTCATCAGAACTATGAAATAACACATATGGAACCATGCAGTAACATAAAAAATGTTGAACAAATATATTTTATATTTGAGATTATTCAAAGTAGCCACCTGTTGCCTTGATGACAGCTTTGCACATTTTTTGTTTTATCATGGATCTCTTGGAACTGCCTAAGGGCCAATGTCTGGGTCTGAGACCACATGTTGAGAGCCACTGCGGATTGAACACTTAGCTAACTAAACTAGATCATTACTCAAACTGCCCATTATATACAGTACATACAGTACATACAGCATGAGACAGATGTGTCAATTGTAGTCGCCACTATAATCCATATGACCGTGAATCATCCATACAGGAGAGCAGTCAGCTACAGCTACTCTGACGCATTGAGTTAGAGAGCATTTCATTATAGACTAAGCTGCATTATCTAGGTGACACTCTGACAAACACGCTCTGACAGGCGTCACTGGAGACCAGACAGACATTCTGACATCTGCTCAGACACTGTCAGAAACATGTCCCATTTCCACCCTCCCCCAACCAAAAGAAACCCGCTAACAGCCAGAGATGAAACCCAGAGCCAGAGATGAAAGTAGCCTTCTGGGTAAAGGATGATATACAGTATGGAGGAAGTCACTTTCCTTGGCACCATAAGATTGTGGAGGACAGAAGCATGTTTAGTTTCACTGATGCTGAGAATCTACAAGGTAAAAGTGTCTCTACTATAAGACTTTCTACTTAATCTGTCCAGGCATAAGTGACATACGCGGATGATTAGCACCCCCCCCCCCCCAATTTTAATATATATACACTATGTATACAAAAGTATGTGGACACCCCTCAAAATAAGTTGATTCGGCTATTTGGTGTATAAAATCAAGCACACAGCCATGCAATCTCCATAGACAAACATTGGCAGTAGAATGGCCTTACTTAAGAGCTCAGTGGCTTTCAACATGGCACTGTCATAGGATGCCACCTTTCCAACAAGTCAGTTCCTCAAATTTCTGCCTTGCTAGAGCTGCCCTGGTCAACTGTAAGTGCTGTTACTGTGAAGTGGAAATGTCTAGGAGCAACAATGGCTCAGTTGTGAAGTGGTAGGCCGCACAAGCTCAGAGAACGGGACCTCCGAGTGCTGAAGCGCGTAGCGAGTAAAAATCATCTGTCCTTGTTGCAACACTCACTACCGAGTCACAAACTGTCTCTGGAAGCAACGTCAGCACAATAACTGTTCGTCGGGAGCTTCATGAAATGGGTTTCCATGGCCGAGCAGCCGCACACAAGCCTAAGATCACCATGCGCAATGCCAAGCATTGGCTGGAGTGGTGTAAAGCTCGCTGCCATTGGACTCTGGAGCAATGAAAACGTGTTCTCTGGAGTGATGAATCACGCTTCACCATCTGTTTTCATGGTTCTGGCTAGGCCCCTTAGTTCCAGTGAAGGGAAATCTTAACGCTACAGCATACATTGGCATTCTAGACGATTCTGTGCTTTACAACTTCGTTGCAACAGTTTGGGGAAGGCCCTTTCCTGTTTCCCCATGACAATGCCCCCGTGCACAAAGCAAGGTCCATTCAGAAATGGTTTGTCAAGATTGGTGTGGAAGAACTTGACTGGTCTGCACAGAGCCCTGACCTCAACCCCATCGAACACCTTTGGTATGAATTGGAACAACGACTGCGAGCCAGGCATAATCGCCCAACATCAGTGGCCGATCTCACTAAGTCCCTGCAGCAATGTTCCAACATATGGTGGAAAGCCTTCCCAGAATGTCCACATACTTTTGGTCATGTAGTGTGTATATTATTATTATATTTGTTGGGGGGAGGCTCAGTCAGGTCTCAATTTACTGTTGAGAGTTAGAATAGTAGTTGCAATTTCAAAATTTGGTTGTGCATCACCTGTTTTTGTGTTATGTCAGTTGCTGACAGTCACTCAATTATCCCGTGTCAGCTAACATTTTTTAGAATGGTAAGTTAGTTGGCCGCTAGACTATCTAAACTTGTAGTAATCATGGTCCAATTACCAACCGGGGGGGGGACACCCATTGATATCATATTCAAAGCTGCAAAACTGCAACAAAAACAATGGTGCCTCCAACCCCCATTAAGTTGCCCATCCCTGCTCTAGACTACAGAGACACATACAGTAAAAGAATAAGAACACAGTGCAGATGGTCACTAAAGTATCCCCATGGAGGTTTGGACCCACAAATCCTTTTTTCCCATGATACCTTCTTTCCAGTCATCCATAAATAAATCTCGTTCTCCATTTGCTCTCCAAGAACGTGCTCCCAGACTAAGTTTGGTATTATGTCTTGAGAATGCACTACTACTTGAAATAGAATGGCTTTGTGAACTCCTCCAGCAGGGTGTTGTTTGCCTTGGCAGCATCTTGGTGAAAGGAACGGCAGAGCTGACATCACAGTGTAATGGCTTCATCTAGGCTGTTTTAGTATTGGTTTATTCTGGCCATGATATTATCAGACAGGGTCAGGTTCTGGTCATTTAATTGTACACACCAGTAGTTAATTTGTGACACGTTGATCATAATGTGATTGTAGCACTGTGTAACACAGAGCACTTTTCAGTAATCTTTGTATTATTCAAGATGATTTGCAACTATGAGTGTATACAGCATAGCCTTGGGATGGTCAAATGTTGGTAGAAGACATGATGACAGTGGACAGTAGAGTGGTCAGATTGGAGGACAGACTGACCCATTCTGCAAAGTGCACCATGCCAGAAAATACACAATGTCCTTGTGGACAGTTTCTCTCTACAGCTCAGCTTATATCAAATCAAATCAAATCGTTTTAGTCACATACACATATTTAGCAGATTTTATTGCGGGTGTAGCAAAATGCTTGTGTTTCTAGCTCCAACAGTGCAGTAGTATATAACAATTCATAACAATACAAACCAATCTAAAAGTAAAATAATGTAATTAAGAAATATATAAATATTAGGATGAGCAATGTCGGAGTGGCATTGATTAAAATACAGTAGAACATAATACAATATATACATATGAAATGAGTAAAGCAGTATGTAAACATTATTAAAGTGATTAGTGTTCCATTACTAAAGTGACAGGTCTATGTATATAGAGCAGCAACCTCTAAGGTGCAGGGTTGAGTAACCGGGTAGTAGCCGGATAGTGATGGCTTTTTAACAGTCTGATGGCCTTGAGATAGAAGCTGTTTTTCAGTCACGCTGTCCCAGCTTTGATCCACTTGTACTGACCTCCCCTTCTGGATGATAGCGGGGTGAACAGGCAGTGGCTCAGGGGGTTGATGTCCTTGATAATCTTTTTGGCCTTCCTGTGACATTGGGTGCTGTAGGTGTCCTGGAGGGCAGGCTGTTTGCCCCCGGTGATGCGTTGGGAAGACCGTACCTCCCTCTGGAGAGCCTTGCGGTTGCGGGATGTGCAATTGCCGTACCAGGCTGTGATACAGCCCTACAGGATTCTCGCAATTGTGCATCTGTAAAAGTTTTTGGAGGGTCTTAGGGGCCAAGCCGAATTTCTTCAGCCTCCTGAGGTTGAAGAGGCGCTGTCCACACTGTCTGTGTGGACCATTTCAGATTGTCAGTGATGTGTACGCCGAGGAACTTGAAGCTTTCCACCTGCTCCACTACGGTCCTGTCGATGTGGATAGAGGTGTGCGCCCTCTGCTGTAACCTGAAGTTCACAATCAGCTCCTTCATTTTGTTGACGTTGAGGGAGAGGTTTATTTTCCTGGTATTACTCCACCAGGGCACTCACCTCCTACCTGTAGGCTGTCTCGTCATTGTTGGTATTCAGGCCTACTACTGTTGTGTCGTCTGCAAACTTGATGATTGAGTTGGAGGCGTGCTTGGCCACGCAGTCATGGGTGAACATGGAGTACAGGAGGGGCTGAGCACGCACCCTTGTGGGGCCCCTGTGTTGAGGATCAGCGAAGTGGAGGTGTTGTTTCCTACCTTCACCTCGTGGGGGTGGCCCGTCAGGAAGTCCAGGACCCAGTTGCACAGGACGGGGTTCAGAGCCAGGGCCCCAAACTTAATGATAGGGTTCATAGTAAATAGAGCACACACAGAAGAGTGAATGTGCAAGCCTTCATTCTAAAGTATATTCACTCTCCAAGACTCCCAGAGACCATGATCACTCTGGCCTAATTATTGAAGACTGTGTAGTAGTGTGTGGGAGTCAGGCTTGGCTGGCCAGCACCATCTCTCCAGACTGACAGGAAATAGTTGAGTGAGCCGAGGACCCAGCACTTGAGATAAATATAATCTGCAGCTTCTTTCATCCAGTGAATAAAACTTCAGGGTTCTCCAGCTTTTCACAAGTCATTAGAAATACACTGGAGGTTATGCAAACTCCCCATCAACGAGAATGTAGGGCACCTACATTTAGGGCACATACAGGTAACTGCAAAAACAATGGAAACACTTGAGTAAACTAGGGATACAAAGTATACTGAAAGCAGGCATTATTTGACTACCATGGCCATGCCCTAATAGAATGACAATGCCCTCATCCTCAGGGCTCGAGTGGTCACTAAACGGTTTGATGAGCATGAAAACAATGTAAACCACACTTACAGGAGATACTGGAGCAGCGTCTGACAGCGTTTTCTACCACCATCAACAAGACACAAATTACTCTTGAAAGTTGTAATAGTAGATTGCACAAGATGCAATTTCGAATTTGGGTAGTGAGTCATCCGTTTTCCTCTTGTCATGTCATTGCATACCTTATTAAAGGAGAACTATTTATAATTTAAGAAATGTCCAGATCAACTAGCCGATGTCAGCTACCAATTTTTTGCTAGTTTTTTTTATCCCAAAGATCTGGTTGTAATGTTTGAGTCACTCAAATATCACATGAATGCATGCACAATAGACATGGCAAAACGTATAGAATTGCAGGAAATAAGATTAAAACCTGCAAAATGTTCTCCTTGCCAACAAGAGGGGTGTGAACAGTTTGTGTCATGAACAGTGCCTGTGCCTATAGAACTAGATGTGGTGTATATGCACACAAGGGGGGGGATGATCCTCTGTGTTACACCATGTTCCCCAATGCTGGAAGGGGGCCCCAGAGTGAAAATGTTTATGAACCTCTGTGCTACATCATTCTTCGTCCGGGTGGGACATAAGACCACAATAATCTTGGGTTCCATCTGGCCACAGCTTCCAATCATGGACAGAGGACACTGCTAAAATGCTGAATGATAAATTGTTTTATTTGAAAGCCTCCCAGATATAATTCTCTGTCCTATTCATTTATCATAGCTTACAGCCATCTGGTATACACAAAAAAAACACATGAAAAATTGTATTGTTGATTCACACAAATTAAACATACATAATTACGTTAGCGGTCATTATTCTAAAATAAAAATATTTTTCCAGCTTAGTTTGCAACCATGGACTAACTTCTCTCCCAAACTATGGCCAGGAGACAAACAATTTGTTATATACAGTACCAGTCAAAGGTTTGGACACACCTACAGTACTCATGCAAAGGTTTTTGTTTATTTTGACTTTTTTCTACATTGTAGAATAATAGTGAAGACATCAAAACTCTGAAATAACACATATTGTCATGTTTTGTCATTGATTATCATGTCTTGTCCCTGTGCCTCTCTTCTATTCGTTTCCCTCTGCTGGTCTTATTAGGTTCTTTCCCTCTTTCTATCCCTCTCTCTCTCCCTCCCTCTCTCCCTCTCTCGCTCTCTCTCTCTATCATTCCGTTCCTGCTCCCAGCTGTTCCTCATTCTCCTAACTACCTCATTTACTCTTTCACACCTGTCCCCTATTTTGCCCTCTGATTAGAGTCCCTATTTCTCCCTCTGTTTTCCGCTTCTGTCCTTGTCGGATCCTTGTTTGATGTTTGCTGTTCTGTGTCCTTGTTCCGCCCTGTCGTGTTTTTGCCTTCTTCAGATGCTGCGTGTGAGCAGGTGTCTATGTCAGCTACGGCCTGTGCCTTCCCGAAGCGACCTGCAGTCTGTGGTCGCGTCTCCAGTCGTTCCTCTCTACTGACGAGAGGATTTCAGTTTTCCTGTTTTGTATTTACCTAAGATAATATCCAGAAGTATCGTTTTTGTTTAAGACTGGAATAAAGACTCTGTTTCTGTTAAGTCGCTTTTGGGTCCTCATTCACCAGCATAACAGAAGGATCCGACCAAGAATGGACCCAGCGATTACGGATTCTCGCAACACTGCCGTCAAGTTCCAGGGAGCAATGCTCGGCAGACACGAGCAGGAATTGTCTGCTGCTCGTCATGCCGTTGAGACCCTGGCCGCTCAGGTCTCCGACCTCTCAGGACAGTTTCAGAGTCTTCGTCTTGTGCCACCAGCTACTTCCTGGTCTTCCGAGTCTCCGGAACCTAGGGTTAATAACCCACCATGTTACTCTGGGCAGCCCACTGAGTGTCGCTCCTTTCTCACCCAGTGTGATATTGTGTTCTCTCTCCAGCCCAACACATACTCAAGAGAGAGAGCTCGGATCGCTTACGTCATATCACTCCTTACTGGTCGGGCTCGGGAGTGGGGCACAGCTATCTGGGAGGCAAGGGCTGAGTGTTCTAACGATTATCAGAACTTTAAAGAGGAGATGATACGGGTTTTTGATCGTTCAGTTTTTGGGAAGGAGGCTTCCAGGGCCCTGGCTTCCCTATGTCAAGGTGATCGATCCATAACGGATTACTCTATAGAGTTTCGCACTCTTGCTGCCTCCAGTGACTGGAACGAGCCGGCGTTGCTCGCTCGTTTTCTGGAGGGACTCCACGCTGAGGTTAAGGATGAGATTCTCTCCCGGGAGGTTCCTTCCAGCGTGGACTCTTTGATTGCACTCGCCATCCGCATAGAACGACGGGTAGATCTTCGTCACCGAGCTCGTGGAAGAGAGCTCGCGTTAACGGTGTTCCCCCTCTCCGCATCTCAACCATCTCCTCCCACCGGCTCAGAGACTGAGCCCATGCAGCTGGGAGGTATTCGCATCTCGACTAAGGAGAGGGAACGGAGAATCACCAACCGCCTTTGCCTCTATTGCGGTTCTGCTGGACATTTTGTCATGTCATGTCCAGTAAAAGCCAGAGCTCATCAGTAAGCGGAGGGCTACTGGTGAGCGCTACTACTCAGGTCTCTCCATCAAGATCCTGTACTACCTTGTCGGTCCATCTACGCTGGACCGGTTCGGCTGCTTCCTGCAGTGCCTTGATAGACTCTGGGGCTGAGGGTTGTTTTATGGACGAAGCATGGGCTCGGAAACATGACATTCCTCTCAGACAGTTAGGGAAGCCCACGCCCATGTTCGCCTTAGATGGTAGTCTTCTCCCCAGTATCAGATGTGAGACACTACCTTTAACCCTCACAGTATCTGGTAACCACAGTGAGACCATTTCCTTTTTGATTTTTCGTTCACCTTTTACACCTGTTGTTTTGGGTCATCCCTGGCTAGTATGTCATAATCCTTCTATTAATTGGTCTAGTAATTCTATCCTATCCTGGAACGTTTCTTGTCATGTGAAGTGTTTAATGTCTGCTATCCCTCCTGTTTCTTCTGTCCCCTCTTCTCAGGAGGAACCTGGTGATTTGACAGGAGTGCCGGAGGAATATCATGATCTGCGCACGGTCTTCAGTCGGTCCAGAGCCAACTCTCTTCCTCCTCACCGGTCGTATGATTGTTGTATTGATCTCCTTCCGGGGACCACTCCCCCTCGGGGTAGACTATACTCTCTGTCGGCTCCCGAACGTAAGGCTCTCGAGGATTATCTGTCTGTTTCTCTCGACGCCGGTACCGTGGTGCCTTCTTCCTCTCCCGCCGGAGCGGGGTTTTTTTTTGTTAAGAAGAAGGACGGTACTCTGCGCCCCTGCGTGGATTATCGAGGGCTGAATGACATAACGGTTAAGAATCGTTATCCGCTTCCCCTTATGTCGTCAGCCTTCGAGATTCTGCAGGGAGCCAGGTTCTTTACTAAGTTGGACCTTCGTAACGCTTACCATCTCGTGCGCATCAGAGAGGGGGACGAGTGGAAAACGGCGTTTAACACTCCGTTAGGGCATTTTGAATACCGGGTTCTGCCGTTCGGTCTCGCTAATGCTCCAGCTGTCTTTCAGGCATTAGTTAATGATGTACTGAGAGACATGCTGAACATCTTTGTTTTCGTTTACCTTGACGATATCCTGATTTTTTTCACCGTCACTCGAGATTCATGTTCAGCACGTTCGACGTGTACTCCAGCGCCTTTTAGAGAATTGTCTCTACGTGAAGGCTGAGAAGTGCGCCTTTCATGTCTCCTCTGTCACATTTCTCGGTTCTGTTATTTCCGCTGAAGGCATTCAGATGGATCCCGCTAAGGTCCAGGCTGTCAGCGATTGGCCCGTTCCTAAGTCACGTGTCGAGTTGCAGCGCTTTCTCGGTTTCGCTAATTTCTATCGGCGTTTCATTCGTAATTTCGGTCAAGTGGCTGCCCCTCTCACAGCTCTGACTTCTGTCAAGACGTGCTTTAAGTGGTCCGGTTCCGCCCAGGGAGCTTTTGATCTCCTCAAGAAGCGTTTTACATCCGCTCCTATCCTTGTTACTCCTGACGTCACTAAACAATTCATTGTCGAGGTTGACGCTTCAGAGGTGGGCGTGGGAGCCATTCTGTCCCAGCGCTTCCATTCTGACGATAAGGTCCATCCTTGCGCTTATTTTTCTCATCGCCTGTCGCCATCGGAACGCAACTATGATGTGGGTAACCGCGAACTGCTCGCCATCCGCTTAGCCATAGGCGAATGGCGACAGTGGTTGGAGGGGGCGACCGTCCCTTTTGTCGTTTGGACTGACCATAAGAACCTTGAGTACATCCGTTCTGCCAAACGACTTAATGCACGTCAAGCTCGTTGGGCGTTGTTTTTCGCTCGTTTCGAGTTCGTGATTTCTTATCGCCCGGGAAATAAGAACACCAAGCCTGATGCCTTATCCCGTCTCTTTAGTTCTTCTGTGGCTTCTACCGACCCCGAGGGGATTCTCCCTGAAGGGCGTGTTGTCGGGTTGACTGTCTGGGGAATTGAGAGACAGGTAAAGCAAGCACTCACTCACACTGCGTCGCCGCGCGCTTGTCCTAGTAACCTTCTGTTCGTTCCTGTCTCTACTCGTCTGGCTGTTCTTCAGTGGGCTCACTCTGCCAAGTTAGCTGGCCACCCCGGCGTTCGGGGTACGCTTGCTTCTATTCGCCAGCGGTTTTGGTGGCCTACTCAGGAGCGTGACACGCGCCGTTTCGTGGCTGCTTGTTCGGACTGCGCGCAGACTAAGTCAGGTAACTCTCCTCCTGCCGGTCGTCTCAGACCGCTTCCCATTCCTTCTCGACCATGGTCTCACATCGCCTTAGACTTTAGTACCGGTCTGCCTTCGTCTGCGGGGAAGACTGTGAGAGCCGCCAATAAACGTAGGATTAAGAGTCCTAGGTATTGTCGCGGTCAGAGAGTGTGGCTTTCCACTCGTAACCTTCCCCTTACGACAGCTTCTCGCAAGTTGACTCCGCGGTTCATTGGTCCGTTCCGTGTCTCTCAGGTCGTCAATCCTGTCGCTGTGCGACTGCTTCTTCCGCGACATCTTCGTCGCGTCCACCCTGTCTTCCATGTCTCATGTGTCAAGCCTTTTCTTCGCGCCCCCGTTCGTCTTTCCTCCCCCCCCCCCCCCGTCCTTGTCGAGGGCGCACCTATTTACAAGGTACGGAAGATCATGGACATGCGTTCTCGGGGACGTGGTCACCAGTACTTAGTGGATTGGGAGGGTTACGGTCCTGAGGAGAGGAGTTGGGTTCCATCTCGGGACGTGCTGGACCGTTCGTTGATTGATGATTTCCTCCGTTGCCGCCAGGGTTCCTCCTCGAGTGCGCCAGGAGGCGCTCGGTGAGTGGGGGGGTACTGTCATGTTTTGTCATTGATTATCATGTCTTGTCCCTGTGCTTCCCTTCTATTCGTTTCCCTCTGCTGGTCTTATTAGGTTCTTTCCCTCTTTCTATCCCTCTCTCTCTCCCTCCCTCTCTCCCTCCCTCTCTCGCTCTCTCTCTCTATCGTTCCGTTCCTGCTCCCAGCTGTTCCTCATTCTCCTAACTACCTCATTTACTCTTTCACACCTGTCCCCTATTTTGCCCTCTGATTAGAGTCCCTATTTCTCCCTCTGTTTTCCGCTTCTGTCCTTGTCGGATCCTTGTTTGATGTTTGCTGTTCTGTGTCCTTGTTCCGCCCTGTCGTGTTTTTGCCTTCTTCAGATGCTGCGTGTGAGCAGGTGTCTATGTCAGCTACGGCCTGTGCCTTCCCGAAGCGACCTGCAGTCTGTGGTCGCGTCTCCAGTCGTTCCTCTCTACTGACGAGAGGATTTCAGTTTTCCTGTTTTGTATTTACCTAAGATAATATCCAGAAGTATCGTTTTTGTTTAAGACTGGAATAAAGACTCTGTTTCTGTTAAGTCGCTTTTGGGTCCTCATTCACCAGCATAACACATATGGAATCATGTAGTAACCATAAAAGTGTTAAACAAATAAAAGTATATTTGAGATTCTTCAAAGTAGCCACCATTTGCCTTGATGACAGCTTTCCACACTCTTGGCATTCTCTCAACCAGCTTCACTTGAAAATTATTTTCCAACAGTCTTGAAGGAGTTCCCACATATGCTGAGCACTTGTTGACTGCTTTTCCTTCACTCTGCGGTCCAACTCATCCCAAACCATCTCAGTTGGTTTGAGGTCGTGTGATTGTGGAGGTCAGGTCATCGAATGCAGCACTCTATCACACTCCTTCTTGGTCAAATAGCCCTAACACAGCCTGGAGGTGTTAGCCCTAACACAGCCTAAACACAAACCAGATGGGATGGCGTATCGCTGCAGAATGCTGTGGTAGCCATGCTGGTTAAGTGTGCCTTGAATTCTAAATAAATCACAGACAGTGTCACCAGCAATGCACCCCCACACTATCACACCTCCTCCTCCATGCTTCACGGTGGGAACCATACATGCGGAGATCTGTATTTTTGAAACCAAAAATCTCAAATTTGGACTCATCAGACTAAAGGACATATTTCCACCGGTCTAATGTCCATTGCTTGTGTTTCTTGGCCCAAGCAAGTCTGTTCTTCTTATTGGTGCCCTTTAGTAATGGTTTCTTTGCAGCAAGTCAATCACGAAGGCCTGGTTTCCGGTTTCCGAGCTGGTCACGGGTGCACCTCAGCCACGCTCAAGGTACTAAACGATATCATAAACGCCATCGATAAAAGACAGTACTGTGCAGCCGTCTTCATCGACATGGCCAAGGCTTTCTACTCTGTCAATCACAGCATTTTTATCGACAGACTCAACAGCCTTGGTTTCTCAATTGACTGCCTCGCCTGGTTCAACAACTACTTATCAGAAAGAGTTCAGTGTGTCAAATCAGAGGGCATGTTGTCCGGACCTCCGGCAGTCTCTATGGGGGTGCCACAGGGTTAAATTCTTGGGCCGACTCTTTTCTCTGTATACATCAACGATGTCGCTCTTGCTTCGGGTGATTCCCTGATCCACCTCTACGCAGACGACACCATTCTGTATACATCTGGCCCTTCTTTGGACACTGTGTTAACAAACCTCCAAACGAGCTTCAATGCCATACAACACTCCTTCCGTGGCCTCTAACTGCTCTTAAACGCTAGTAAAACTAAATGCATGCTTTTCAACCGTTCGCTGCCCGCACACGCCAAGCCTGACTAGCATCACTACTCTCTTCTGACTTAGAATATGTGGACAACTACAAATACCTAGGTGTCTGGCTAGACTGTAAACTCTCCTTCCAGACTCATATTAAACATCTCCAATCCAAAATAAAATCTAGAATCGGCTTCCTATTTTGCAACAAAGCCTCCTTTACTCACGCTGCCAAACATACCCTCGTAAAACTGACTATCCTACCGATCCTCGACTTCGGCGATGTCATTAACAAAATAGCCTCCAACACTCTACTCAGCAAACTGGATGCAGTCTATCACAGTGCCATCCGTTTTGTGACCAAAGCCCCATATACCACCCACCACTGCGACCTGTATGCTCTACCTATTCGTCGCCAGACCCAGTGGCTCCAGGTCATCTATAAGTCTATGCTAGGTAAAGCTACGCCTTATCTCAGCTCACTGGTCACAAATAACACCCACCCGTAGCACACGCTCCAGCAGGTATATCTCACTGGTCTTCCCCAAAGCCAACACCTACTTTGGCCGCCTTTCCTTCCAGTTCTCTGCTGCCAATGACTGGAACGAATTGCAAAAATCGCTGAAGCTGGAGACTTATATTTCCCTCACTAACTTTAAACATCAGCTATCTGAGCACCTAACCGATCACTGCAGCTGTACATAGCCCATCTGATCTACCTACCTCATCCCCATATTGTTTTTATTTACTTTTCTGCTCTTTTGCACACCAGTATTTCTACTTGCACATCATCATCTGCACATCTACCACTCCAGTGTTAATTTGCTAAATTGTAATAACTGCGCTATAATGGCCTATTTATTGCCTTACCTCCTCACGCCATTTGCACATACTGTATAGACTTTTTTATTTTTTATTGTGTTATTGACTGTACGCTTGTTTATTCCATGTGTAACTCTGTGTTGTTGTTTGTGTCGCACTGCTTTGCTTTATCTTGGCCAGGTCACAGTTGTCAACTAGCCTACCTGGTCAAATAAAGGTAAAAAAAAAAAAAAAATTCACGCAGTCTCCTCTGAACAGTTGATGTTGAGATGTGTCTGTTACTTGAACTCTGAAGCATTTATTTGGGCTGCAATTTCTGAGGCTGGTAACTCGAATGAACTTATCCTCTGCAGCAGAGGTAACTCTGGGGCTTCCTTTCCTGTGGCGGTCCTCTTGAGTCAGTTGCATCATAGCGCTTAATGGTTTTTGCGACTGCACTTGAAGAAACTTTCAAAGTTCTTGACATTTTCCAGATTGACTGACCTTCATGTCTTAAAAGTAATGATGGACTGTCATTTCTCTTTGCTTATTTGAGCTGTTCTTGCCATAATATGGAATAGGGCTATCTTTTGTATACCACTCCTACCTTGTCACAACACAATTGATTGGCTCAAATGCATTAAGGAAAAAGAATCCACAAATTAACTTCTAACAAGGCACACCTGTTCATTGAAATGCATTCCAGGTGACTACCTCATAAAGCTGGTTGAGAGAATGCCAAGAGTGTGCAAAGCTGTCATCAAGGGAAAGGGTGGCTACTTTGAAGAATCTCAAATATAAAATATATTTTGATTTGTTTAACATTTTTTTGGTTACTACATGATTCCATGTGTTATTTCATAGTTTTGATGTCTTCACTATTATTCTACAATGTAGAAAATAGTACAAATAAAGAAAAACCCTTGAATGAGTAGGTGTCCAAACTTTTGACTGGTACTGTATATATATTTATCAAGGCACATATTCCGACTTTCACTGCCCGGTTTAAGTTAGGCATGTGCACTTCAAGTCAAAATATGGCCCTTAATGTGCGTGCATCAAACGTCGAAGTATTTCAGAAATGGTTCAAACATTCCACCACTACTGGGTTCCTTTTTAAGAGAGAAATGTCTGGATTGAAGGGGCTCAAGGGGAATATCCCCAAACTCCTCTCATGTTACAGCTGTAGATGGCTTTAGAGAGGTTTACATCAATAAGCCTATATAGAGACATCTGATCTGCCATTCACATTCATAAATTTTTGACATAGCCGAAGCTGTCAATGAGAACAGCATTGGGTCTGTCACATGGGTACATGCTAAACTCATTACAGTTTATGTACTTTTAATATAGCCATACACATACGACCTTATACCCCTTGAACGAAGATATCCCAACCTTTTCTTTAGAGGACAACCACCGCTGCCTCCTCCTCAAGCTAAGAGGCAAAATTACATTTGTCAAAACATTCATCATTAGAAGAAATAGCACATCAATTCAGCATTCAAATTATGTCATCATTATCGATTTAGTACTTCTACTCTTTAGGACACAAAAAAACATGACGTAAAAATGTACAACAATGATTAGAGGCTAGACCTCTTTTTAAAGAATAAATACAATTGAAGTCCATTATATTAACCTGTCCTGTCTCACCATTCAGTTCTATTTAACTGGGCCATGCTGCATTTTCATAACAGAAAGTGCCATGTTATTATCAGTTCAGTCTCTCCAGTCAGACAGCTGAACTGAGGTCATTTCTTACTCGAACCAGCTCTACTTCAGGAGAAAACATGTGCTGTTGGAATGGTAACACAAATCATTTTAATGCACAAGTGTATCGAGGATCATTAGAGACCATTTTCACATTCATGGTAATCAGTAGGTTGTCTGGTGTGGATTTGTCCATACATTAGATCCCCAGTACTGTGCATTTGGCCCCCTCGCCCACTTGATAACCCCATTGGCTTTGTACAATTTGTCATCTTCTTTAGTAGGTAGTTGTGAATAAAGTATTTTTGGCATTGCAAACTTGCCAGCCAATGTAATTCAGGACAGTACCAATACACTTTGCCTCAAACTTCTGTTTTTAAACAAGACAACATTGAAAAGCCCTATACATTTGACAAAGTTCAAAGATGGCATATCATCACTGAACTGCATTAAGATCAACATGTATGTCAATAAGACAGATAAATAATCACAAGAAGCTTGTCTTTATCAGTAGGGCCAGGACGATACCAGTATCAAGATACTCGTCATTATCGTGGCAGGGAAACAAAGCACGAAGCGGGATTAACTTCTTTAGGAAAACAGTTCTAATGTTAGAAACAAACATCATTATGATGTCATCTATAGTCACATTTATTTATTTAACCTTTATTTAACTAGGCAGGTCAGTTATGAACAAATTCTTATTTACAATGACGGCCTACACCAGCCAAACACAGACGACGCTGGGCCAATTGTGCGCCGCCCTATGGGACTCTCAATCACGGCCGGTTGTGATACAGCCTGGATTCGAACCAGGGTGTCTGTAGTGACGCCTCTAGCACTGAGATGCAGTGCCTTTGACCGCTGCGTCACTCGGGAGCTATAGCAAACGATATTTAACATACAGTAGGTTTTTAAAAGGATCAAAGAGTTAGCCTGCTTCGGGTTTTCATTTTGCAATGGAAAAAATATTGTGATACTGGTGTCCTTCCGGCCTTATTTATCAGTAAGACATTCTGGCAGGCTGCATTCAGGAACACACTGCTCTATTGGCCGAGTCTACAACAGCCAGTAAGATGTATTTTCTGGGTCTGTATCGAGAACACTGTTTGACGAAATAGGGATTCAGTATCTCTTACAAAGACTTGTAGGTGTGCTGCACAACTCCAGTACAGTCCTTGAGGTCCAGAGGGTTTCCTGGTTTTCATCATTCTTTCAAAGTTAGCAACTAACCTTTGATACAAGATTATTAGCAAGTCAATCAGCTTTAAAGTCTTAATGACATGTTAGAGGACTGAAAACCCTCTGGGACCATCTTGCAAGGACATGGTTAGAATAGGATTGGAACAAGATTAGAACACGGTCAAGACTGGCTAAGTAAATGATTAGGACATAACCAAACAACTTAACGGTCCTTCATTAACTGCTATAACATCACCTGCTATGGAAAAAAATATTATATATGAAAACATAAATAAATTAACAGGACATTTCACTCGTCTCACTGTTTTTGGTTTTGGGAAGACTAATTACCATATAAGGCTGGCATTATTATTCTTACATTCATGCGAACAGGACTTGAACAATCATTTGGAACCGCTTCATGCTGACCTTGTGGGCAGTCAGACAGACACGCGCGAGGCATAGGAACACAGACACATAGTCCAATCAAGCTAAGGAAGGCACTGGAACAATTCTAAATACCACAGATTCTTCTGCTTTCACCATTCAATCTTGAAAAAGGTAAAAATCTAAAAATATTTTTGGGGACATTATTTGTTTTGAAAAATAAAGTTGCAATTGTTAGAAAAAAACTTTTTTTTTTGCACCATTGCCACGTTGTAGTTGACAAAAAAGTAATTTGTTAAAAAATAAAAAAATGTTTTGCATCTAAAACTCCCCCAGACAACATATGGCATTTTGGTTATCAAATAAACATTTCAGTGACATGATTTGCACTTGGTAGACCTTATCGGACCAGAATTTCTCAAATTATTTGCAGAGAAAAAGAGTCTAAACTACTTGTTACAGCCATGGTCAAAACAAAAAAACAAAAAAAATTGAAATTTAATATTTAAATATTAACCAGATCTGCTGTAGACAACGAAACATTGCAGTGTCCCAAGCAAAAAATACATGATCAAAGTAGTGTGCTAAGTTTTCAAAAACCTTTCCCAAAATACAATTATTTGTAGTGCTAAAGTAAGACTATGGTCACAGTGCTAGCCAGAACTGGGATTTTTCTAATATGAGCCCAACAAGTCAAGGGAACAGCACTGGCTTGGCAACACGACATCATCTCCTTCAGATGATCACAACTTCAGGAGGTCTCTCGCTCAGCTCCCACCCCTCACGTGACCTGGGTCACTGGGTGTCCACTTTGCTGTACTTTACCCCATGGCTCCACGGAGACGATCGCCATGAACACGGCAGCTGATAATTTCGAGGGACAATGCCCTTGACGTTTCCCTCAAAGTACTGGAACAGTCGAAACCACCAGACTCTGGAGAATGGGTTACTCTGGGACGTCTCTTTCAGCGCCTGAATGAAAACACAACAGAGAAAATAAATACAAGTAGAATAATGCCACTTAAGCTAAAATAAGCTACATTTAACATCAGATAATGGAGACTGGCGTGTTGGCTCCCCACCTGCTGGTTGGCCATGGTGTGGTACCACCAGAAGAGACGTGTTGTGATGAAATAAGCCACCACCACGTCCACAGTATAGTGGTCATGAGCCAGCAGGATGCAGAAGATGCCTACTGCACTCAGAGTCCAGCAGAACCAGTGGTACCACCAAAACCTCTTAGGGGAATCTGACAACAGAGAGAGACAGGGAAGGGTTAATGGAATATACAGAGAGACATTCTTTTGTTTCAATAATCAACAATGAAATGCATTTACCTAACACATTGCTTTGGAACAAACTATGTAGTCTTTCAAACCAGACTTCCACAACCATCCACTAGATGTCACTGCAGCATAAAAGACATGGCTAACGTCACAACAGTACAGTTCAACATCATGTGACACCACTGTTAACACAGAATTTACACAAGAAGTCGGCTTATCTCTCGATTGCTTGGGTAAACCTTTACTGCAATTCTAAAACCTTTTGTATGAGCAGTGGAAAACAGCCAACTGGTAATCTCAGATTGTGAAAGAGAAGAGAACAGAGAAAAGGTGAAAGGACAGCTGTGCTAAGCTTATAATGATAGAGTAAAGTGATGGTGTTAGCATGACGGTAAACATGTAGCCTACTTTTACCCTTTGATAAAGAGATAGACACAACCATGCTAACGCTAACCTATGTAATACTTACACTCTTTGATAAAGAGATATGATAGCGTTAGAATGACTGTATGGCCGCTGTACAGGTAGTCTCCACACATGGTGTGGGAGCCGGTGATTGACAGGCCTCCGCCGGCGATCAGCTTTATGATCCTCCTCATCTGAACCTCCCAGTTCCCAAATAGCTGCAACGACACACATACCGTTATGTGTCAATTTGACATGTCAATCATTCAACAATGTCCAGTCAGCTAGTCACATGTCCCTCTTAACTTTTATGTTCTCCATTATGTATGCTACATTTGAACTCAAATAGGGAACACAGAAGAGAAACTTTGTGGATCAGGTACAGCATGTGACTCAACCAACACTACATTGCATGCACGCATGTGCTATGTACACACAGTGTAGTATACACACACACAGGTATGTGCACACAAGTAAATGTCTATTGTGCACAGACCCACACAAATAAACACACACATAACTAAGCACGCGCACACGCACACGCACACACACACACACACACAGAGACACACACAGAGAGAGGAAGCCACTTCATAGTTGGTTTCTGTGATGGAGGACAGCTTGTCCCAATTCAGATAGAGGTTTAGAACAGGAAACCAGGCCCAGGGCATGACAGTACATAAAAAGACCTTCATTTGTTGCTGGGAGGGGAATAGAGTAGAGGAGGGGAGGAAAGTTGGAGGGCGGAACGAGGGAACAATACACATCCCTCCCAATGGCCTTGGGGAACAGAGGGAGTGGGAAAGTTTCTATACACTGAACTCCCACCCACCGCTTTGTTCTGTGGTGGGAGGAGCTACCATTTTGTGACTTCCATTCTTCGATACTTCAAAAGAGTTTCAATAGAGAACTATATAGTATTAAGATGAGTCACACTTAAACCACATGCTACCTCAGTATAACTTCACCTCATCTGGCTCTTTAGTCACAGGGTTAGGATGTGAGAAGTGAAAACAATGAAAGGAAACTCATGCCTGATGAGCACTCAAGCAGTTTAAAAAATAGCTATTTTACGTTGTACACATGCAACATAATCGTTTTTATCTTTTTCATGTGATCAATGTCCCGTGAAGAGGACTGGGGGCATTAAACTGAAAACAAGGTCTAGATCTCTTTCTGTTGAGTTTGTCTTTGGGGGGTGTTGTTTTTAAGATCCAACTGTAATGTTTACATGCAAGAATAGCCCAGAGAATCAGAATACTATAGCAGCAATGACACATCATTGATGGAAATAGATGTGGGCGCTGGTAGGTCACAGTGAGTGTTCGCAACTGACAGCCTACTGTTGCTTGGATTTGTAAGGAAACAAACCTTTGGAGAGCATTGGAAGTGCATCCCTGGAACAGGCAGAGTGGTTATGTACATGGTGACACATCTGTACAGGTAGAGGGTACCCACAATGAAGAAGAACCGACGGATGATTATTGATCTGGACACAGAGATACAGATTATTGGTTAGTTATCTACGTTCACATTCCAGGCTGACTACATTGCAGACGTTGCATTGCAGCAACCTAAGGTTGCATGCCACGTCATTGACTGCCAAGTTGAGCATCAGATTGCTATATCATATGATGTGGTTAGCTGATATGTTAAACGCATATCCAGGCGTGGTGAGATCTGGCAGACGTTTGCAATTTAGTCAGCCTGTAATGTAGCCATTGGGTATCCCAGAAAAATAAGTTCAAAGTTGAAGGTTACAATTTAAACAGGTAAACACTGCCCCGTGGTCTACTCTTATCACACACACTACTGTTGTCTCACCTGTACTTGAGCAGGGTCCACTGCAGCAGCCACAGACTCACCAGCAGCATGCCATTGATCTCGCAGATAGAGAAGGCCCACTCCACCCGGTCAAAAATGTCAAAGAACTTATCGGGCAGCGGTGGGTTATGCTCCTTGGCCGGCACCCTCTCATGGACCACCGAGATGACCACAGTGGTAGTGACAAAGCAGCAGACTGCGTAGAGGAACGCTACGCCTGTCTTGCCCCACTCCTGGGGGAACCCAGAGCGTTCAGCCTCCAACATGGGGATGGGGATTTGGACCATCTCCTTCCGGAAGCCATTAAGCCCCAGCGAGCCTTTCCGCAGGGGCTTGGCAGTGCCGTTGGGCAGCCTCCCATGGCCATTGGCGTGGCCGTTTTTTTGGTGCTCCTCAATGTGGTGCTCGATCCGTAGGGTCTCCAGACGTTCCAAGAGCTGCCGCCCGGTGTCTGAGGAGACCAGTGAGAGGGGCGGGGTCAGGAAGTCATCCGGGGTGAGCCGCAGCAGGGCGGGGCCGTCCGCCTGCTGGAGGGAGTCGCCGTACTCCTGCATCCCCTCCTCGCTCAGCCAATGGGACACCTCCTCCGCCGACCACTGCCCCACCTTCTTCATCACCGCCAATGGGGAAGGGGGGACGGTGCCAGGACAGAGAGGGAAAGGCTGCAGGAGATATGGCAGTCTATGGAGTAGTAAATCCTCCCCAGCTGTGGCTCATGGCGTTTCAGGAGCATTGGATGGGGACACCCGGAGGACCCAGTCTCAGACTTAGCAGAGTATGGAAGGTAGCTAGTAGCCAGCTGCTTTAGCCTGCTTTGTGCTTCTTCACCTCATTACTTCAATGGGGTTCCCGTATGCCTCTTTCCTGGGAAAGGAGAGAAAAAGGGCTGAGACTTGAGATTCAACCTAGAGCAGACAGTGACCAATCGTTGAATTATAGAAAAGGATAATTAGCTTGTAACATGGCCTTTAGTACCACAGGCAGCTCACTGAAATCAACACTGAAACCAGTTAAGCTCTATTTCCTTCAGATGAACACATGCTATCAATTACACACATCATTCAAAAGCTATTTTTACGACAGCAACACTCATAGGAACAACCCAATAGAAGCACGTTTCCGTCTTTGATCTCTACAGTAGACATGCCTTTCAGAGGACACACATCCTGTGTGGCTTTAGCCTTTTTATGTACCAAGCCACTGAGAAATATCTATGATTGTACCTGACAGCCATTTACCAGTAAACCAGTATAACCACAACAGACAATGACATTGAGATCCCATTGTAAACTGTCAACATTCTGTATATTACAGCCCTAAAAGAAAGGTCAATATTGCTGGTTAGGAATCTCCCTAGTTTGATACAGTATATTGATTTTTCAAAGACTTTCATAAGCAGAAGTGACAGGACTTGCTTCAGTATCCCCTAAAACTAACCCAAGTCAGTCATCTTTTAGACAGTTACCACCTAAAACCACTGAACAAATTACAGACCAAGCAATATGATTGCTACTGTTGGGCGACCCTGCCCCCATAGTGATTCTTATCACCTGTATGCAAGGATTTCCTTTGTGTTGTTTTAGGAATCGTGCATTCTCCCTCTAACATGCCGATCACACCGCTCGCGCAAAATAAACGTACAAATACATGTTATTCAATCATTGCGCCAACGAGCGTCTGCTTTGCCAAGCGCTAAAATAGAAGAAGTCAGTTCTATTTGTGACGCTGAACGCGGTGCAAGTCCTGTCTATCCCATCTCCTCATTGGTTTATAGAAGCATATACCCAAGTGCCATCTCCTCATTGGTTATACCCACGTGGGTGATTGAAAGATAAACTGAGGTCGGTTGGGATAATACACCTTATTATGAAAGTTAGATGCCAATTGTCATATAAAGTTCAATGAAGAAAAAGCCTGGAATGAGGAGAGATGACTAGAAAGATTTGGTTGACCGTTTTATGTGTGGATTAATTGTCAGAGTAGAGGACCTTGTGCATTTCAGATAAAATAACTCAACGTTTATATCCCAGGACAAATTAGCTAGCAACAGCAAGCTAGCTAAAAAGGACAAATTAGCTAGCAACTGCAAGCTAGCTAGCTAAATTGCCATAAACGTTTAATGCTTTTCAACCTGAAATAATATAATTGGTTAAGAGTTTGTTTTGATATTTCAACCTGCGTGTCATGATCGCGTTTGGTGTGGGGGGACAAAATCAATTTGCGCACGATGGCGGACGCACCCGCGCATCCGGTTTGGGCATGGTGTCACCCCCATTCTGTCTCACTGGGTAGCAGAGGTTCTGTTGTCTTTACATCCTGTAGGTCTGATATCTAATTGGAGGTTAACTCAACAGTAATGCTATTGGTCAACAACTCAGATTTTGAATCCAAACAACTGTTATAAAAAGGGTTCTCAGATGCATCGTCGCCCTCCCTTTGATCCTGACCTGCGCTGGTGAGATATACCCTCTTTCTTTTGCTCTCCGCCCCTGGGATTCTTGGAGCCTGGCCTTTAAGGCTATGACTTCTCTTTGTCCCTCTGTGATCATGCCCAGAATAAGGCCTTGAAATGCTTGTTAATGCTTTGTAACTTAAGCTTTATGCCTTGTATAATGTATTGTTCATTTTACAATGGTATTAAATATCTGCCTTTGATATAGACAATTCTCAGACCTTTCTATTACTTTTACTAATAGACTCTTGCATATTGCTAAATAATCTTTATGGAGTTAGATAATTTTTATTTTATTTAACTAGGCAAGTCCGTTAAGAACAAATTCTTAATTACAATGACGGCCTAGGAACAGTGCCTTGTTCAGGGGCAGAATGACAGATTTTGACCTTGTCAGCTCGAGGATTTGATCTAGCAACCTTTCGGTTACTGGCCCAACGCTCTAACCACTAGGCTACCTGCCGCCCCAAACACTTCTACATTAATATTGCTTGGTTATTTAATAGACTTTGTTAACATATTAATTGCAGTCTTATTACGGGTCACATGTGAGGTATGCACAATATGCACATATTGTAAATATTACCCCACTACTCTCGGTTTCCTGTTTTTCCAGCTGTAGTAACCACCACTCAATGGTATGCCTCTATTGCTTTAACTTAAAGCACAACAGCAACAGCTCACTTTATCCACTGTAGTGTAAACTGCAACAATCCACATCTGCTGGCTGGCGTGTGTTTATAAACGGTGTTGACAGCAATGGACACAGGGTGTCCCTGCTTATGTTTCAGGGAGTCCATGGTTCAGCTGGAGGCCAAGGCTGTGTTTCTGGAGGCTCAGGGAGGAACTCATAAATCATCCAGGCTGAGGGTCAGTGCTCAGCAGTACTCTGGTCAGCCTGGGCCCCACCCCAGTCACAGGGCAAGCAGCCAACAGAACCATTCAACCCTTACCTCAGCCAACCGCCCTACAGACTGGAATACAGGCCTATAGGCACCAGCTGCCTGCTTTCATGAATACAACTGGCAAGGCTTCAACTCTGATGAGACTGATGAACAAAAAGTATAACTTATTTTAACATTCCAACATGTCCATAACAACAGGTTAGCCCACCACGATGAATGACAGATTTGAACAGCTATAAAATGCTGTGTAATGGCTGGCTGTAGCCTGTTTTGACTCAGTGTGAGAGGCAACTCACGACAGGAGTGAAGTAGGGGAAAGGGTAACCCACAGAGGTGGAGTGTGTGTGTGTGTGTGTGTGTGAGAGAGAGATTAGAGATTTGCCGTCACCGAGTCAGCTGCGTGCAGTGGACCTTTGCTCCTTGAATTATTTTACAGGGCAGCCAGTGTTATAATTCCACAGCAGAATTTAGCCATGCTGCCGAGGGGAAAACCACAAATGTATTCAACTCGGGGGTACAACTTTGGTTGTAGAAGTGGAGGGACAACCTGGTGCATGGTCTGGGGGTCCTCCCTCAGAATGTTTTGGGCATCTAAAGAATTTCCTGCATTTCTACACAATCTAATATGACCCTTTTGGGGTCACTTTTATTGTAAATAAGAATATAATGTTTCTAAACACTTCTACATGAATGTGGACCCTACCATGATTATGGATAATCCTGAATAATGATGAGTGAGAAAGTTTGACGCACAAATATCAATACCCCCCCCAAAAAATTCTAACCACCCCTGTTATTCAAATCAAATCAAATTTTATTGGTCACATACACATGGTTAGCAGATGTTAATGCAAGTGTAGCGAAATGCTTGTGCTTCTAGTTCTGACCATGCAGTAATATCTAACAAGTAATCTAACAATTCCACAACAACTATCTTATACACACAAGTGTAAAGGAATTAATAAGAATATGTACATATAAATATATGGATGAGCGATGGTCGAACGGCATAGGCAAGATGCAGTAGATGCTATAGAGTACAGAATAGAGGTCGACCGATTATGATTTTTCAACGCCGATACCGATTATTGGAGGACCAAAAAAGCCGATACATATTTTTTTTTAAATCAGCCGATTTAAATCGGTATTTGTAATAATGACAATTACAACAATACTAAATGAACACTTATTTTAACTTAATATAATACATCAATAAAATCAATTTAGCCTCAAGTAAATAATGAAACATGTTCAATTTGGTTTAAATAATGCAAAAACAAAGTGTGGAGAAGAAAGTAAAAGTGCAATATGTGCTATGTAAGAAAGCTAACATTTCAGTTCCTTGCTCAGAACATGAGAACATATGAAAGGTGGTGGTTCCTTTTAACATGAGTCTTCAATATTCCCAGGTAAGAAGTTTTAGGTTGTAGTTATTATAGGAATTATAGGACTATTTCCCTCTATACCATTTGTATTTCATTAACCTTTGACTATTGGATGTTCTTATAGGCACTTTAGTATTGCAAGTGTAACAGTATAGCTTCCGTCCCTCTCCTCGCTCCTCCCTGGGCTCGAACCAGCAACACAATGACAACAGCCACCATCGAAGCAGCGTTACCCATGCAGAGCAAGGGGAACAACTACTAGAAGGCTCAGAGCGAGTGACGTTTGAAACGCTATTAGCGCGCGCTAACTAGCTAGCCATTTCACTTCGGTTACACCAGCCTCATCTTGGGAGTTGATAGGCTTGAAGTCATAAACAGCGCAATGCTTGACACACAACGAAGAGCTGCTGGCAAAACGCACCAAAGTGCTGTTTGAATGAATGTTTACGCGCCTGCTTCTGCCTACCACCGCTCAGTCAGATACTTAGATGCTCAGTCAGATTATATGCAACGCAGGACACGCTAGATAATATCTAGTAATATCATCAACCATGTGTAGTTAACTAGTGGTTATGATTGATTGTTTTTTTTTTATAAGATAAGTTTAATGCTAGCTAGCAACTTACCTTGGCTTACTGCATTCGCGTAACAGGCAGTCTCCTTGTGGAGTGCAACGAGAGAGAGGCAGGTCGTTATTGCTTTGGACTAGTTAACTGTAAGGTTGCAAGATTGGATCCCCCGAGCTGACAAGGTGAAAATCTGTCGTTCTGCCCCTGAACAAGGCAGTTAACCCACCGTTCCTAGGCCGTCATTGAAAATAAGAATGTGTTCTTAATTGACTTGCCTAGTTAAATAAAAGGTATTAAAAAAAAATATATATATAAATATATATTTTTTAATGATAATAAAAAATTAAAAAATACCGATTTCCGATTGTTATGAAAACTTGAAATCGGCCCTAATTAAATCGGCCATTCCGATTAATCGGTCGACCTCTAGTACAGAATATACATATGAGATGAGTAATGTAGGGTATGTAAACATTATATAAAGTGGCATTGTTTAAAGTGACTAGTGATACATTTATTACATCCAATTTTTTACTGTTAAAGTGGCTAGAGATTTGAGTCAGTATGTTGGCAGCAGCCACTCAATGTCAGTGACGGCTGTTTAACAGTCTGATGGCCTTGAGACTGAAAAACAGCTTCTGTCTCTCGGTCCCAGTTTTGATGCACCTGTACTGGCCTCGCCTTCTGGATGATAGCAGGGTGAACAGGCAGTGGCTCGGGTGGTTGTTGTCCTTGATGATCTTTTTGGCCTTCCTGTGACATCGGGTGGTGTAGGTGTCCTGGAGGGCAGGTAGTTTGCCCCCGGTGATGCCTTCTGGCGCTGTTGCGCCTTGCCTTCTTCACCACGCTGTCTGTGTGGGTGGACCATTTCAGGTTGTCCGTGATGTGTACACCGAGGAACATAAAACTTTCCACCTTCTCCACTACTGTCCCGTCGATGTGGATGGGGGGGTTCTCCCTCTGCTGTTTCCTGAAGTCCACGATCATCTCCTTCGTTTTGTTGACGTTGAGTGTTAGGTTATTTTCCTGACACCACACTCCGAGGGCCCTCACCTCCTCCCTGTAGGCCGTCTCGTCGTTGTTGGTAATCAAGCCTACCACTGTAGTGTCGTCTGCAAACTTGATGATTGAGTTGGAGGAGTGCATGGCCACGCAGTCATGGGTGAACAGGGAGCAGAGGAGAGGGTTGAGAACGCACCCTTGTGGGGCCCCAGTGTTGTGGATCAGCGGGGTGGAGATTGTTTCCCACCCTCACCACCTGGGGGGGGCCCGTCAGAAAGTCCAGGACCCAGTTGCACAGGGCGGGGTCGAGACCCAGGGCCTCGAGTTTAATGACGAGTTTGGAGGGTACTATGGTGTTAAATGCTGAGCTGCAGTCGTTGAACAGCATTCTTACATAGGTATTCCTCTTGTCCAGATGGGTTAGGGCAGTGTGCAGTGTGATTGCGTCGTCTGTGAACCTATTGGGGCGGTAAGAAAATTGGAGTGGGTCTAGGGTGTCAGGGAGGGTGGAAGTGATATGATCATTGACTAGTCTCTCAAAGCACTTCATGATGACGGAAGTGAGTGCAACGCATTTAAATGTTTTACGTACATTGGCTGCGGTGAAGGAGAGTCCGTAGGTTTTGGTAGCGGGTCGTGTCGGTGGCACTGCATTTTTTTTCTTCACCTTTATTTAACCAGGTAGGCTAGTTGAGAACAAGTTCTCATTTACAACTGTGACCTGGTCAAGATAAAGCATTGCAGTGTGAACAGACAACAACACAGAGTTATTGTCCTCATTGTCCTCAAGGCGAGCAAAGAAGTTGTTTAGTTTGTCTGGGAGCAAGACATCTGGGTCCGCGACGGGGCTGGTTTTCTTTTTGGAGTCCGTGATTGACTGTAGACCCTGCCACATACCTCGTGTCTGAGCCGTTGAATTGCGACTCTACTTTGTCTCTATACTGACGCTTAGCTTGTTTGATTGCCTTGCGGAGGGAATAGCTACACTGTTTGTAATCGGTCATGTTTCCGGTCGCCTTGCCCTGATTAAAAAGCAGTGGTTCGCGCTTTCAGTTTTGCGCGAATGCTGCCATCAATCCACGGTTTCTGGTTAGGGAAGGTTTTAATTGTCGCCGTGGGTACATCACCACCGATGCACTTGCTAATAAACTCGCTCACCGAATCCGCGTATACATCAATGTTATTGTTTGACGCTATCTGGAACATATCCCAGTCCACGTGATCGAAGCAATCTTGAAGCGTGGATTCAGATTGGTCGGACCAGCGTTGAACAGACCTGTGCATGGGCGTTTCCTGTTTTAGTACAAGTCTAAAGGCTGGGAGCAACAAAATGGAGTCGTGGTCAGATTTGCCGAAAGGACAGAGGGGGGGCTTTGTATGCGTTGCAGAAGTTAGAGTAACAACGAACCAAAATTTTTCAGATAAATTTTAGGGAGCCTTGTTTTCAGATTAGCCTTGTTAAAATCCCCAGCTACAATAAATGCAGCCTCAGGATATGTGGTTTCCAGTTTACATTGAGTCCAATGAAGTTCTTTCAGGGCCGTCGAGGTGTCTGCTTGGGGGGGGGGGGGGGGTGTGTACACGACTGATTATAATCGAAGAGAATTCTCTTGGTAGATAATGCGGTCAGCATTTCATTGTAAGGAATTCTAGGTCAGGTGAACAAAAGGACTTGAGTTCCTGTATGTTTTTATGATCACACCACGGCTCGTTAATCATAAGGCATACACCTCCCACCCTTGTAATGGTGGGTATGATATTAGTGCATCTGTAACTTTCTCACTCATCATTATTCACGATTCATTCAGGATGATCCGTAATCATGGTAGCATCCACATTAATGTAGAAGTGTTTGGAAACATATTATATTATTATTTACGATAAAAGTGATTCAAAACAACACAAAACATTATTTACCATTCATTTCTATTGGGCACAAAATCATTTGAAACACAACCAAAACAAACAGGAAATACATCCAACAAATGTGTAGAGTCACAAGCTTGATGTAGTTATTGCGTGCTATGAATGTGGGACCAACTTTAACCTCATAGTCCTTGTTTGATTTCAAATCCAAACTTTTGGAGTATAGCACCAAAATAAGAAACAATTCTTCACTGTCCCAATAATTACAGAGGGCACTGTCATTCATATCACAGGCCTAATAGTACTGTAGAGCTATTTTTACTTGCACACAATATAGCTGGATCGTCCCATCCTGCCCCTAGGGGTCCAGCGCCCCAACCCAACACACCCCACTCAGCTTTAGGATCTTAGTTAAACATTCATTATTGGTTTCAGGTGTGTTAGAGCAAGGCCATAGTGACAACAGTACTTCAGACCCCCAGGGGCAGGACTGAGCAGCCCAGCAGCTAGGGATTGCCTAAATAGGTATCTCCCCTGACATGGGCATTCTTCAATACAGACTCCTTTTGTTGTACAGTATTCCATATAAGGCATCCAGACCGTATGAAAGATACACAGTATACCCTTAAATCAGGTAATAAATCATATCTAGTGATACAAAACTTGACATTTCTGCCATCCATTGTGAAAGGATAACCAAATTTCAAATTAATGGCACTGCATGGGGACAAGAGCTGTAATCAGTGGTGTAAAGTACTAGTTTTTGGGGGTATCTGTACTTAACTTTACTTATATTTTTGACAACATTTAGTTCACTACATTCCTAAAGACAATTATGTACTTTCAACTCCAAATATTTTCCCTGACACTCAAAAGTACTCGTTACATTTTTAATGGCTAGCATGACAGGAAAATGCTCCAATTCACACACGTATCAAGAGAACATCCCTGGTCATCCCTACTGCGAACTAAACACAAATTCTTTGTTTGTAAATTATGTATGTGTTGGAGTGTGCCCCAGGTTATCCGTAGTTAAAAAAACAAGGTGTTTAATATAGGGAATTTGAAATGATTTATACTTTTACTTTCAATACTTAAGTATATTTTAGCAATTACATTTCCTTTTGATACTTAAGTATATCAAAAACCAAATACTTTTACTCTAGTATTTTACTGGGTGACTCACTTTTACTTTAGTTATTTTCTATTAAAAAAAAGGTATCTTTACTTTTACTCAAGTAAGACAATTGGGTACTTATTCCACCACTGGATGTAATGGACCTGAGGGGAAGCATACTAAAACATGGTGTAAGGCAGCCTTAAATGTGAGGATGAGCAAAGCCACCCTTCACCTGAACAAAGGAATAACTAGTTACGAGTTTGCATGGGTTAAAAAAAATATATATATAAATAAATAAAATCACTGGCTAAAGCACTTTCAGAAACATTTCACACAGGTTAAAAGAATCTCACCAACTTCAAAAAAAAAAGTTTAGTTCCCCTTAAACCATTTGTTGCAGTAAGGATGCCCCCCCCCCTAGACTGGTCTATGGAAACCATGAGAACACCCGCATGAACTGCTTTTCTGTGCGACCAGAGAAAATACGCTGCATTCATGTCCTTCTACTATGATACTCATGTGCTTTCTAACTTCACCATGTGTCTGTGTGTGTGAACTCTCTACCCAACGGTGTTCAACTGCAGCTGCATGCTGTCTACTGGCCAACCATGTTGAGTAAATATTTGCATAGTTCATTCTATGTGAGTTTGTGGGCCAGGTAGTTATACAGGTGAGAGAATGGTGTTCACGCATTTTATTCACCATTGTTCTCGAAAGGTAACGTTCCGTAATGAGAGACAAATAAAGCATTGTGTGCTTTATGAGTATTTTTTAGAACCTTTATTTAACTAGGCAAGTCAGTTAAGAACAAATTCTTATTTTCAATGACGGCCTAGGAACGGTGGGTTAACTGCCTTGTTCAGGGGCAGAGCGACAGATGTTTACCTTGTCAGCTCAGGGATTGTGTGTGCTATAGCATGGAAAATAAATAAATATGACTCTGGATGACAATATATTTGGTTTCCAACATTAGGGCTTCATGTTTTGTTTCCTTGCCACAATACTAACAAGTATCGTGATGCTGGTATTGTCCCGGCCCTAGATACATTATATATATGGAAATAACGTGAGCTTTTTAAAATCTAAAATCAAGGATGTTTTTAGGCCTACAGCCCCTCATAAATAAAACTAGTGGCCAGAAACCAGACTACATGACAGAACACGGACATTTCTGATGGTGGAAAAAAATACTTGGATCACAAAATGAAACAAGGACAAGTGGAAAACGCATCAATGACACATAGTCCAACCATACTGCTTCATGCTGTAAATTCTTCCCTTCGAGGTTTGGCCGTGGAATGGAAGAGTAACGACAGTGGTGGAAAAAGTACCCAATTGTCATACTTGAGTGAAAGTAAAGATACCTTAACAGAAAATTACTCAAGTAAAAGTGAAAGTCACCCAGTAAAATACTACCCGAGTAAAAGTCTAAAAGTATTTGGTTTTAAATATACTTAAGTATAAAATATTTCAAAATTGCTTATATTAACACAAGCCAGACAGCACAATTTTGCATTTTATTTTTTACGGATAGCCAGGGGCACACTCCAACACATAATTTACAAACGAAGCATTTGTGTTTAGGGAGTCTGACAGATCATAGGCAGTAGGGAACGACACGGGATGTTTTCTTGGACGATTTTCATGTCCAGCTAAGCATTCAAAATGTAACAAGTACTTTTGGGTGTCAGGGAAAATGTATGGAGCAAAAAGTACATAATTGTCTTTAGGAATGTAGTGAAGTAAAAGTTGTCAAAAATATAAATAGTAAAGTACAGATACCCCAAAAAATGACTTAAGAAGTACTTAAGTATTTTTACGTAAGTACTTTACACCCCTGAGTAACTAACGAGGCAGAAAAGCAAAAGGCTGTGTCTGTGACCAGAGTTTAACCTTTCCCCCCAAAGCATGCCAAGTACACAAACACACACACAGGGCGCCAGTAGCAGAGTGACTCATTCACAATGCTAAAGCATATGTTTCAGGGAAGAGACTAACCAATTCAGGCCAAATAGATACAGCAAAAATATAGAGCTACAGATTGTTGTCAATATAAACTTTCCTCAGACTCTGGTTGACAAAGAAACGAGACAGTCTCACTGACAAACATGTTGTTGGAAGCAAGGTTATAGTAAACTGAAACTACTAATGAAAGACGTTCGTAAACTGAAATAAAACAATTCACAAACCCGTTTGAAAAACTAAAACTACACAGAAACTTATCTTTGACAAATTAACAGTACACTGTACAAAAAAAAGCACACACACACGCAACCAGTCAAAGGTATGTCAGCGTCATGAGGTAGTCACCTGGAATGCATTTCAATGAAAAGGTGTGCCTTGTTAAAAGTTAATTTGTGGAATTTCTTTCCTTCTTAATGCGTTTGAGCCAATCAGTTGTGTTGTGACAAGGTAGGGGTGGTATACAAAAGACAACCCTATTTGGTAAAATATCAAGTCCATATTATGGCAAGAACAGCTCAAATAAGCAAAAAGAAAATGACAGTCCATCATTACTTTAAGACATGAAGGTCAGTCAATCCGAAAAATGCCAAGAACTTTTAAAGTTTCTTTAAGTGCAGTCGCAAAAACCAAACGCTATGATGCAACTGGCTCTCAAGAGGACCGCCACAGGAAAGGAAGACCCAGAGTTACCTCTGCTGCATTAGAGTTACCAGCCTCAGAAATTGCAGTCCAAATAAATGCTTCATATAAATAAATAAACTGTTCAGAGGAGACTGTGTGAATCAGGCCTTCATGGTCAAATTACTGCAAAGAAACCACTACTAAAGGACACCAATAATAAGAAGAGACTTGCTTGGGCCAAGAAACACAAGCAATGGACATTAGACCGGTGGAAAGATGTCTTTTGGTCTGACAAGTCCAAATTTGAGATGTTTGGTTCCAGGATGTAACAACAAAATGTGGAATAAGTCTAGGGGTATGAATACTTTCTGAAGGCACCGTACATAGTAATCAATATTTTATACATTTGTTAATTTGACTGATAATCATATCATTCTATCCACTTCCTCATTCTGTCTCATTGTCGCATAGACATATATTATATATTGATCGAACTGCTCAATGTGCCTGCTAGCAACTACTAGGTAGTTTCATTGACAAACATACAGTGGGGAGAACAAGTATTTGATACACTGCCGATTTTGCAGGTTTTCCTACTTACAAAGCATGTAGAGGTCTGTAATTTTTTATCATAGGTACACTTCAACTGTGAGAGACGGAATCTAAAACAAAAATCCAGAAAATCACATTGTATGATTTTTAAGTAATTAATTTGCATTTTATTGCATGACATAAGTATTTGATACATCAGAAAAGCAGAACTTAATATTTGGTACAGAAACCTTTGTTTGCAATTACAGAGATCATACGTTTCCTGTAGTTCTTGACCAGGTTTGCACACACTGCAGCAGGAATTTTGGCCCACTCCTCCATACAGACCTTCTCCAGATCCTTCAGGTTTCGGGGCTGTCGCTGGGCAATACGGACTTTCAGCTCCCTCCAAAGATTTTCTATTGGGTTCAGGTCTGGAGACTGGCTAGGCCACTCCAGGACCTTGAGATGCTTCTTACGGAGCCACTCCTTAGTTGCCCTGGCTGTGTGTTTCGGGTCGTTGTCATGCTGGAAGACCCAGCCACGACCCATCTTCAATGCTCTTAATGAGGGAAGGAGGTTGTTGGCCAAGATCTCGCGATCCATGGCCCCATCCATCCTCCCCTCAATACGGTGCAGTCGTCCTGTCCCCTTTGCAGAAAAGCATCCCCAAAGAATGATGTTTCCACCTCCATGCTTCACGGTTGGGATGGTGTTCTTGGGGTTGTACTCATCCTTCTTCTTCCTCCAAACACGGCGAGTGGAGTTTAGACCAAAAAGCTCTATTTTTGTCTCATCAGACCACATGACCTTCTCCCATTCCTCCTCTGGATCATCCAAATGGTCATTGGCAAACTTCAGACGGGCCTGGACATGCGCTGGCTTGAGCAGGGGGACCTTGCGTGTGCTGCAGGATTTTAATCCATGACGGCGTAGTGTGGTACTAATGGTTTTCTTTGAGACTGTGGTCCCAGCTCTCTTCAGGTCATTGACCAGGTCCTGCCGTGTAATTCTGGGCTGATCCCTCACCTTCCCCATGATCATTGATGCCCCACGAGGTGAGATCTTGCATGGAGCCCCAGACCGAGGGTGATTGACCGTCATCTTCAACTTCTTCCATTTTCTAATAATTGCGCCAACAGTTGTTGCCTTCTCACCAAGCTGCTTGCCTATTGTCCTGTAGCCCATCCCAGCCTTGTTCAGGTCTACAATTTTATCCCTGATGTCCTTACACAGCTCTCTGGTCTTGGCCATTGTGGAGAGGTTGGAGTCTGTTTGATTGAGTGTGTGGACAGGTGTCTTTTATACAGGTAACGAGTTCAAACAGGTGCAGTTAATACAGGTAATGAGTGGAGAACAGGAGGGCTTCTTAAAGAAAAACTAACAGGTCTGTGAGAGCCGGAATTCTTACTGGTTGGTAGGTGATCAAATACTTATGTCATGCAATAAAATGCAAATTAATTACTTAAAAATCATACAATGTGATTTTCTGGATTTTTGTTTTAGATTCCGTCTCTCACAGTTGAAGTGTACCTATGATAAAAAGTACAGACCTCTACATGCTTTGTAAGTAGGAAAACCTGCAAAATCGGCAGTGTATCAAATACTTGTTCTCCCCACTGTAGATGGAACTTAGCTAGCTAGCTAGTGATTTTGGGCACTGAAACAGCGTGTTGCTTGTGCTTTATTTACAATAGGTCGACAGCTTGCTGATAAAGTTGATGACATGTTCTCAGAAATCAGTTCTAAGCACAGACAGCAGAAGCGGACTCAATACTGTCTGCAGTGCACTGACTAGGTTATCCATGCACGTCTTTTTACTTCAGAAATACTGCACCAAACACCTTAGCTAGATGTAAAATTGTGCGACTAACAAGTCCAATGCAAAACATCAAAATAAATTACAGATTTATTGGTTTATCTTAGATTAATTCTGACTATTTTGAGGAAGTGGTATTGGCTATGTTGTGGATGTGGTGACTCAAGGAGGGACAAACATTAATTGCCAGGGTACGATATATAGCGAACACACCCACATCAAACCACACCTCCAAGACCCAAATATAATTTTTCTTAATGAGAAGCAGAAAAACACGTGGAATCGGTGCGTTCAGCCCCCCTTGAAAAATAACCTAACCTCTGACCTGACCCATCAACTTGTGTATTACTGCCCCAGTTGCAAAAACTTACATCCCCAAAAATCTAAACACAAATGTCTTCTAACATTTCACACACAGATTACTTTCGGTCCCTAACACAAAAAACAAGTAAATCAGATGTTAAACCTAACTAAAACTAAACTGAATTTCAAGGAAAAATCTATAAACTATAATAACATTGGTTGGAATGTTTTAGTCACATTCATTCCTCCAGGTTCCAAAGCTCCCGGTCGGAGATATAAATAATTATGTAAGCATAAACACCTGTGCCATAGGACTTACCCCTATCTCCCCTGTGCCTCCTCTTCATTCTTCACCTGCTCTAATTACAAGGCACATGTGGCTCTGAGAGAAAGAACAGCTCTGCAGAGGTTCCGCTGAACAAGGCTCTCTCTTTCTCAGACTCCTCCTCCTTCCCTCTTGGTCTCTTTATCTATCGCTCTCTGGCTTGAACGGAGTCCCTGAACCCCACCCATTCTGGGCTAGCGTGTGTCCGCAAAACACAAAAAGATCTGATCTCCATCCATTTACCTTATTCATCCTTTAAGCACAATGGATATCATTGGAAAATTTCATTTTTTGTTGTTGAAAGGACACACTGTCAAGTGGTGGAAACACAGGCATCCAGAATCAGAAAAAGTGCACAGTAAACACAGCGCAGGGAGCTGGATACACATAGTAGAAAACACACTGGGGAGGGCTCATGTGGATTTGAAAACGGGTCAGCTCCTGTTATAGAACTAATTGTTTTAACGTCTCACCTAGGCCACACAGACTTATCACCACAACTCAAATACACAAAGGAAGGAATTTAAAATGTTACTCAGGTAACTAAACTTGAACCAATAAGCTAGGCTTATTTGTGCCATATAGATACATTATATAGACAGTCTGTTTGCATATAGAGCACATTTCAACAGTGAGCGTACCATGTTTCCTCTTTCTATGCCTAAAGTATATTTGTTTGAACATGTTGAATCAACATAAGCCACCACAACCAACATTACAAGTATGTCAAAATGACATTCCAGTCATGGAAACATATTCAGGCCAACCTTTTGTTTGCTTTCCCTCCTCCTTCCCTCTGGGTGTTTTCGCTTTTCTGGGACAATGCTTTATTTGAAACAGTAATCTTCCATTACAGAACGTTACCTTCTGAGAACAATGGTGAATAAACACACTATTCTCTCACCTGTATCACCTAGCCTACTACCTGCCCCACAAAGCCGCATAGAATGCATTTTACCCATGCTTGGCAAGTTGGCGATACCAGGGTGAAAATTAACAGCAAGCAGCTGCAGTTTAACACTGTTTGGTAGAGAAAGTTCAGACACACACATGTAATACTTGGTATAGCAAACATGAACTAGGCTTCCTGAGGCCTTTCATGAGGTTGAGTGTTCTGATGTGTCGGAATATTTTCATATTACTATAATAGACTGTTTTCCCAATTCTATTCTGGTATAGGCCTACTCGTTTGTATGTAGTAGGCCTGTGTGTGAAACTGCCTTGAAGGCTTTAGACAACACCTGCAGTCTCATAGAACACAGAAGCTACTTATAGAAGCAGAGACAAAGTCTCTTTGTTCAGGATTTTTTTACGTGAAGGTTCTCCAGTACTGTGGAGCTAGAGCAACCAGCTAAAGCGGCCTATGTTGGGGATCGGTTACATTTTTGGACAACTTGATTGGCAGAGGAGATGCTGGGAATGAGTAGGAGTTTAGAGATTACATTCTTAGCATCAGCAATGCAGGTTTCACTTTACTGAGAGGTTTGCAATACTGTTGGCTAAATATTTTGGCCTACAGTACATCCAGATTCTTTAAATGCTGTATGGTCAGGACACCTCTTAAAACAAACTTTTAGACATACTTTTTGGAAACTGACACTGACAGCATTTTCACACGTCGATGAATCAACCACACTGTCACTTATTTGACAAGTGGTTGAGGCTCACATCATTAGCGCCTCCTACATTAATTCCAATGTACCTCATTCAATATTACGCTAAATTAACATTAAAAAATGTTTGCAGTAACCTGCATTAACTGTTTTTATTGTTTCTGTACAGTATGTGCAGTTGATCAATCAAAATTAGATTAACATTTGAAATATTGGTACTGTAGCCTCATGATCTAAGTTCTACATAGCATTCAGTAGCCAGGAAAGTCATTGAGTTAGTCTCAGGCATGTAGGCTAGTCTACAAGCAAGATGTATGGGAACAGTGACTGAGACGTGCAATAAGGTCTCTCTGTAATCTTTCAGCAAACCCTCAATTGTCAGAATTTCACAATAGAATACATGAAAAGACCGAGCCTTCAAAGAAGAGGATATATGAAAGTTTCTACAATTCATACTATACGGGCCTGATAGGGGTATAGCTTTTTAGTCTTCTAGGAAATAAAATAGCCTACTTTGTAGGAAAGGGAACACTGAACAGGTTTCCATCTTGGCTGCAAAATAGTAAGTCGTTAAAATATGTAAGCTTCCTTCTTTCATGATAATGCACAAGGCCATTGGTACTTTTGACAAACTCAAACAAGATAGATGACAACCCATATACAGTCAAATAATCTGAGGTTTTCAATACAAATGAGAATAAGCAATCAAATCATATCTGCATCCACTGCAATCGATCTGCTGTATGATTGCATTTATCCTGTTTCTGAGGGGAAATTGGCAATTAAGGTCAATTACAGGATTCTGAAAACAATGCACGTGTCTTTGGGCTTTCTGTAGGAAGTAATGAATCCACTAAGATAACTGAGAGTACAGTGACTTTTTAGAGGTACAATTTGCCAGTCTAAGGTCAGTTTAGTCTTTTGGCAGAGTAGTTTTAGTAAGTATAAGCTTTTTCCTCAAGTTAGAAGCCAGCATCAAATTTAGAACAGTTCATTGGAGCAATACTTTTAGTGTTAGTTAGCATTTCTCTGTTGTGGTATTAACTAACCATCTTCCACAAGCACAGCTTGCGACAGTTGAATTGGCCAATTTTCCACAGTTTTTTAACAGCTTCCAGCCCTATCAACAGGGGTCTTTTCCATGTGATTTCTCTCTCTCCTTGACTTCAGTTTAACCTTCCTCAGTACCAGGAAAAAAACATCTCTGGACACTGACATTGAAGTGTTCATCTTCAACCTTTTGAAATTTCCACATGAGATAATGAATGATGTAATGGCCTAATGAGATCAGAAAGCAGTGGTGGAGGAACCGTCAGTGCTTTAATCAATCTGCCAGGCTTAATAGTTGAAGACAGTGGGTTCGGAACAGCAAGTCACGAATCTGTGTGTTGTGTCATGGTGTCTGATTACAGATAGCAGAGGTAACAAGCTGGCCTCTGGGAAAGAGTATTTGCTGATGTCACAGAGGAATATCACACCTTCAATCTTGGCAGATAAACAGGCTCAGAACTCACCACTAAAGAGATAAGATTCGAGGAAAATACCAACCCTTGACCCTGTTTGTTTGGTTTCATGCAACTCTGACTGTCAAATGTATTGAATAGCCTACAACTTCCCTTCACCCAAATACGATCTATAAACATATTTCCCCCAGCGATGGTAGACGTGAGACAGAATCTATAAAACAGTCTCTGCTACAGTATTTTTTCTTTCAGTAGTAGCTTAACTTGAAAGAGCAATTAGCGGCTGGATGGTCACATCTTAGCTAGGGCTGGGAATTGCCAGGGACCTTACGATACGATATCATGACGATACTTAGGTGCCGATACGATGTGTATTGCGATTCTCACAATTCTATGTATTGCGATTCGATACTGTGATTTTATTGCAATTCGATGTTCCAAACAAATTGCTCAAACATGTCTGCTGCAAAGGGACAAGAGAGGCATGAGAAAACAATTTTTGTTCAGACATGGTTATAAGTGCTGAAAACAAATAGGGCTCCCTATAAAAATATGTAGAACGAGCTATGAAGGAAAAATACTGGAGTCTTGGTGCAGGTACAGCCAACTAGAGCAAAAATAATATTGCGATTGTGAAAACAATACAATGTAAAAAATAATATTCCGATATGTAACTATCGATTTTCCCCCCAATCACTAAATCAATCATAGCCAACTCATTGGCACATGGAGATAAATGTATGGCTTGACGCTATATGGAAAATTCAGCTGCTATCCCTTGGTGAAAGCCAAGGACTAAAATCCCAAATAGTAGATGGTATAGATGGTTTTGTTTCTTAACAACCAACCTAACACGTGTGGAATTATGGGGAAAAGCACACAGGGTTGGCCTAGATTGTTGACAACATGTAAATTACACTGAATAAAAATATAAAAAAGGCAACATGGAAGGTTTTGGTCCCATGTTTCACGAGCTGAAATAAAAGATTCCAGAAATGTTCCATATGCACAAAAAGCATAGATCTCTTGAATTTCTTTACATCCCTGTTAATGAGCATTTCTCATTTTCCAAGACAATCCATCCACCTGACAGGTTTGGCATATCAACAAGCTGATAAAACAGCATGATCATGACACAGGTGCACCTTGTGCTGTGGACAATAAAAGGTCACGCTAAAATGCCACAGATGTCTCAAGTTGAGGAAGCGTGCAATTGGCATGCTGACTGCAGGAATGTCCACCAGAGCTGTTGCCAGAGAATGGAATGTTAATTTCTCTACCAACGTCATTTTAGAGAATTTGGCAGTATGTCCAACTAGCCTCACAACCGCACACCATGTGTAACCACGCCAGCCCAGGATCTCCACATCTGGCTTCTTCGCCTGCGGGATCGTCTTGATGAAACTGTGGGTTTGCACAACCAAAGAATATCTGCACAAACTCTCAGAAACAGATTCTCTGGGAAGCTCATCTGCATGCTCGTCGTCCTCACCAGGGTCTTGACCTGACAGCAGATCGGCATCGTAAACGACTTCAGTAGACAAATGGTCACCTTCGATGGCCACTTGCATGGCACGCTGGAGAAGTGTGCTCTTCACGAATGAATCCCAGTTTCAACTGTACCGGGCAGATGGTAGGTCGTCGTGGTTTGCTAATGTCAACGTTGGGAACAGAGTGCCCCATGGTGGAGGTGGAGTTATGGTATGGGCAGGCATAGGCTACGAACAATGAACACAATTGCATTTCATTGATAGCTATTTGAATGCAGAAAAATACCGTGACGAGATCCTGAGGCCCATTGTCGTGCCATTCATCTGCCGCTATCACCTCATGTTTCAGCATGATAATGCACAGCCCCATGTCGCAAGGATCGGTAAACAATTCCTGGAAGCTGAAAATGTCCCAGTTCTTCCATGGCCTGCATACTCACCAGACATGTCACCCATTGATGATGTCTGGGATGCTCTGGATCGACATGTACAACAGCGCGTTCCAGTTCCTGCCAATATTCCGCAACTTCACACAGACAATGAAGAGGAGTGAGACAACATTTCACAGGCCACAATCAACAGCCTGATCAACTCTATGTGAAGGAGATGTGTCGCGCTGCATGAGGCAAATGGTGGTCACACTAGATACTGAATGGTTTTCTGATCCATGCCCCTACTTTAAAAAAAAAGTTATCTCAAACCAACAGATGCGTATCTGTATTCCCAGTCATGTGAAATCCATAGATTACGGCCTACTGAATTTATTTAAATTGACTGATTTCCTTATATGAACTGTAACTCAGTAAAATCTTTGAAATTATTGCATGTTGCGTTTATATTTTTGTTCAGTATATTTCGTCTCCAAAATGTATTGAAAACAAATACATTTGCACAATGAGCACTTGTTGTCTGAAATACATTGTTACAGTTGTTGGTTAGCTAGCTAGATAATTTTTGCCATATTAGCATAAGCATTTCATTGACATAAAACACCTCAAAACAAGAGATGGTATAAAGAACAAAATGAAACTAGTTGAAAGAGTCACTTACGATTCCCCACATGGCAGTTTCTTGTCATTGTTGGTAGCTAACTGGCTATCCAGAATCACAACATCTCACAGGCTTCTGCACCACTGAAGCATGAACATTGTGAGGTTGTCAGCTAACCCATCTATGTAAACCGATTAGGTTCTCAACCAAGTACCAGTGATCAACACAGAACAAAGCTATGCATCAGCAGTGATAAGCCTGTAATAAAGCCTATCAGGCAAATAATTACCACAACACATTTGTACATGAATACTGTCACCTGGTCAGGATGAGACATGGAGTGTACTCATTAGTTGCGTACTGTAGCAACACATTTTGCACAGAAGGAAAACAGTTTGCAGCGGAAACTACGGTTTCTATTGGACAAATTCAGCTAGGTCCCTCCCAGTTTCATTCCATTTGCTTCCATTTTGTTCCTAGTGAATACACCTCTAATGAGTCTGTTTGCCTTGAATACTCTGAAGAGCAGAGCTTAACAGCACAATAACAAATGCTCGCAGGTGCCACCCGTTAATGAGGAACCCACCTGTGAATTCATGATTAAATTATGACCATGTCAGGTCCACACACACACCCACACACACACACGACAGGATAAAAACCTGTTTTACAGTATAGTACAGCATACGCACAAAACCTAAAGACAAAAAGACTATGTTGACCTAGACAGATGATAAGAGATTGAAGAACAGTATTAATATGGAGGAAGTGAGTATGTGGAAACACCTAGGGTAGGAAAATTACACTTTTCAATTGAAACCGAGTCAAGAGCAACATTATTCCAAAGCAATTTACACATGCAGTAGTTGTTTCCTGTTTTCCAACATAGGGGCCTGTTTCGTTGAATACATTCATTTAATGGTGCATGTTAATGTTTACTAAAAACAGTATCTTCAGAAAGTATTCACACTCCCTGACTCTTTCCACATTTTGTGGAGTTACAGCCTGAATTTTAAATGGATTAAATAGATATCTCATTTACACCGTCCCTGGGCAAGAAAATACTGAATAATCCTGGTCTCTAGCTACCTTTTGTTGTAGTGTATAGCAGCTGCAGCCACAAGTGTTATCAAAGAGGATGCTTTTGCTAATTTGTTAACACCCTTCAAGATTAACTTTCAACAAGTATCAAATTATCATGATTTGGTGATTTGCAGCCCACTGTTTTTGCAGCTGTTAGCTACCTCTTTGAAAATAACGCGTGTGAAACATTTGTGTACGGAACGTTTTAAAAATATGTTTGCAATGGGAAGTAATAGTTGTACATTTCGATTTGGAAATGCTTACATTTTTTATGTTTTTGTTATTGGGGTCCTACTGGCTTATTTTAAATGGGTGGCTTTTATCAGTATGCTGTGTTTGACTGCTCTCTATGTGTTTTACAAAAATAGTTATCCTACACAGAGTGCGCAGATCACGGTCGGTGTCCTTTCAGCACCACGAGCCTGTCACCTTTGATGTGTCACTGTTGTTGTCATTGCTATTGGTGACAGTGACAGGCTACCACAGGTTGTTTAAGCAGTTGTTGCTTATGGCATGATTCCATGCTGGGCTTGTGAGTGACAGCCCGATGCGAGGCCTGTTTGATTAATTCATGATTTCATCAAAAAGCATTGCTACTCCTACATTAAAGCTAGATATGTCTTGTGCATTAAAGATAGACTCAGCAAAATGACGTTGCCACAAGTAGCACCATAGATATTGAAATGAGCGAGATGCAAAACTTCGCTCTCACACAGTATCTGCACACGTGCATGGGTTCGCTTCACGCTGAGTCTACCTTTACGTGATGTTTGTTATTTTTCAGGTTGAAATTTTGGAAGATTCCCCCCCCCCACTAAAGGCCTAGGTGCAATAGTCACGGTTTGCCAATGGACCCAGCAAAGAATGGAATGCGAACAAAGGTGAAACAAGTCTGGTTTCAAAAAGTCACAAGGGGTTCCCCCCTCTTCAAAAAGTAGGGAGGAGGAGAGCAGAGTATCAAAGCAAATGTTATTTGTCACATGCGCCGAATACAACAGGTGTTGACCTTACTGTGAAATGCTTACTTACAAGCCCTTAACCAACAATGCAGTTAAGAAAATAGAGTTTTACAAAATAAACCAAAGTAAAAAAAAATTTTTTTTAAGGTACAATAAAATACCAATAATGAGTCTATATACAGGGGGTATCGGTACCGAGGCAATGCGTGGGGGTACATGTTAGACGAGGTAATTTGTACATGCCAAGAGTGTGCAAAGCTGTCAAGGCAAAGGGTGGATACTTTGAAGACTCTCAAATATATTTTGATTTGTTTATAACTTCTTTGGTTACTACATGATTCCATGTGTTATTTCATAGTTTTGATATCTTCACTATTATTCTACAAATGTAGAAAATAGTAAAAATAAAGAAAAACCCTGGAATGAATAGGTGTCCACACTTTTGACTGGTACTGTGTATATATTGTTGGATTCTGGGGTAAACTTGGAACATTGCTATACTCAGAAGTATAGGAACATTAATAACATTAGAGACATGAGGGGTGCCATGAAGAAGCTTTGGAGTGGCGGAGTGCAGGGAAAACAATTGCATGTGACAGTACTGATAAGGGGAGAAACCGTTGAAGGCTAATATCACTTAGTTCCCCACTTAGCAAGAATGATGCAATGTTGAGAGAGAAGGAGGAGACTCCACTCAAAGTGGGGTATGAATACCACCACGGGGGAAGCCATTTCTTTGTCTGAATTGCAGCTGTAACGACCCTTTGGGAAGAAATAAACTTGGTTAAGCTTCTCTAGTGTTATTTACTCAGCAAAATAAGAACATAACTAACTCATACACACAAAATGGTTAGGTTGTTATGAATGCACTGATCTAAGTTAGACACGTGGCATTTCAGCAACAAAGAAAAATGACTTAATTTCAGAGTTGTGCCTGTTGTTCACACACGTATCTGCCATCTCATTGGCTAGAATGGTTCCACCTGATCCTCCCGCCTGCCTTCCATCTTTGAGGACTTGTATTTCTATTGCTAGTGTGGTCACTCGACTATCTTATCATTTTAATAGATCATTCTTGGTGAAGCCTCATAATGAAGAGGGGGGGGAAATTTGGACTGCATTGAGCATTCTCCAGGTGATAAACATTTGGCGTGTCTATGAAATTAGGCTATAGGTCTAGATGGAATAGGAGAGAATTGCTGTACCTCTCTTTCGTATCGTCTGAGATCCCCAAAGATTGGAAAGCTGCCACGGTCATCCCCCTCTTCAAAAGGGGGAGACATTCTCAAAACTTTTGGCCACGACTGTAGAGTGACACAAATATTATTTTCCACAAAGTTTGCTGTTACTATGGAATACTGAAGTATCATTACAAGCATTTCATAAGTGTCAAAGGCTTTTAGTGACAATTACATGAAGTTGATGCAAAGAGTCAATATTTGCAGCGTTGACCCTTCTTTTTTTTGCCCTGGCATGCTGTCAATTAATTTCTGGGACACATCCTGACTGATGGCAGCCCATTCTTCCGTAATCAATGCTTGGAGTTTGTCAGAATGTGGGTTTTTGTTTGTCCACCCGACTCGAGGATTGACCATGAATTCTCAATGGGATTAAGGTCTGGGGAGTTTCCTGGCCATGGACCCAAAACATCGATGTTTTGTTCTCCGAGCCACTTAGTTATCACTTTTGCCTTATGGCAAGGTGCTCCATCATGCTGGAAAAGGCATTGTTCGTCAGCAATCCCACACATGAATGGTCTCAGGATGCTTTACTGTTGGCATGACACAGGACTGATGGTAGCGCTCACCTTGTCTTCTCCGGACAAGCTTTTTTCCGGAAGCCCCAAACAATCGGAAAGGGGATTCATCCGAGAAAACTTCTTTACCCCAGTTCTCAGCAGTCCAATCCCTGTAGCTTTTGCAGAATATCAGTCTGGCCCTGATGTTTTTCCTGGAGAGAAGTGGCTTCTTTGCTGCCCTTCTAGACACCAGGCCATCCTCCAAAAATCTTCGCCTTGCTGTGTGTGCAGATGCACTCACACCTGCCTGCTTCCATTCCTGAGCAAGCTCTGTACTGGTGGTGCCCCGATCCCGCAGCTGAATCAACTTTAGGAGACGGTCCTGGCGCTTGCTGGACTTTCTTGGGTGCCCTGAAGCCTTCTTCACAACAATTGAACCGCTCTTCTTGAAGTTCTTGATGATCTGATAAATGGTTGATTTAGGTGCAATCTTACTGACAGCAATATCCTTGCCAGTGAAGCCCTTTTTGTGCAAAGCAATGATGATGGCACGTGTTTCCTTGCAGGTAACCATGGATGACAGAGGAAGCTTTCGAAGCTTCCAGTCTGTTATTCGAACTCAATCAGCATAACAGAGTGATCTCCAGCCTCCTCGTCAACACTCACACCTGTGTTAACGAGAGAATCACTGACATGATGTCAGCTGGTCCTTTTGTGGCAGGGCTGAAATGCAGTGGAAATGTTTTTGAGGGATTCAGTTCATTTTCAAGGCAAAGAGGGACTTTGCAATTAATTGCAATTCATCTGATCACTCTTCATAACAGTCTGGAGTATATGCAAATTGCCATCATACAAACTGAGGCAGCAGACTTTGTGAAAATTAATATTTGTGTCATTCTCAAAACTTTTGGCCACAACTGTAGACCCAAACTGTTATAGACCTATATCCATCCTGCCCTGCCTTTCTAAAATCTTTGAAAGCCAAGTTAATTAACAGATCACCGACCATTTCGAATCCCACCGTACCTTCTCCACCATGCAATCTGGTTTCCGATGCGTGCACCTCAGCTAGGCACAAGGTCCTAAACGATATCATAACCACCATCGATAAAAGACAGTACTGTGCAGCAGTCTTCATCGACCTGGCCAAGGCTTTCGACTCTGTCAATCACTGCATTCTTATCGTCAGACTCAATAGCCTTGGCTTCTCAAATGACTGCCTCGCCTGGTTCACCAACTACTTCTCAGACAGAGTTCAGTGTATCAAATCAGAGGGCCTGTTGTCCGGACCTCTGGCATTCTATGGGGGTGCCACAGGGTTCAATTCTCGGGCCGACTCTTTTCTCTGTATATATCAATGATGTCGCTCTTGCTGCTGGTGATTCTCTGATCCACCTCTACGCAGACGACACCATTCTGTATACATCTGGCCCTTTTTTGGACACTGTGTTAACAAACCTCCAAACGAGCTTCAACGCCATACAACACTCCTTCCGTGGCCTCCAACTGCTTTTAAATGCTAGTAAAACTAAGTGCATGCTCTTCAACCGATTGCTGCCCGAGAATGTCTTGATCTACTTCAAATAAGGTCTGTGTTTTGCGGAGGAGCAGACAGACAAGCTCTGCTTTCTGCACTACAACCTAAAACTTCTTAACTGGGAATATTGAAGACCCATGAAAGCTGGTGGTTTGTTTTAACATATGTTCTCATGTTATTTGAGACTAAATTGATTTTATTTATGTATTATATTAAGTTAAAATAAAAGTGTTCATTGTTCATTCAGTATTGTATGTATGATATATATATATATACAGTGGGGAGAACAAGTATTTGATACACTGCCGATTTTGCAGGTTTTCCTACTTACAAAGCATGTAGAGGTCTGTAATTTTTATCACAGGTACACTTCAACTGTGAGAGACGGAATCTAAAACAAAAATCCAGAAAATCACATTGTATGATTTTTAAGTAATTCATTTGCATTTTATTGCATGAAATAAGTATTTGATACATCAGAAAAGCAGAACTTAATATTTGGTACAGAAACCTTTGTTTCTGCAATTACAGAGATCATACTTTCCTGTAGTTCTTGACCAGGTTTGCACACACTGCAGCAGGGATTTTGGCCCACTCCTCCATACAGACCTTCTCCAGATCCTTCAGGTTTCGGGGCTGTCGCTGGGCAATACGGACTTTCAGCTCCCTCCAAAGATTTTCTATTGGGTTCAGGTCTGGAGACTGGCTAGGCCACTCCAGGACCTTGAGATGCTTCTTACGGAGCCACTCCTTAGTTGCCCTGGCTGTGTGTTTCGGGTCGTTGTCATGCTGGAAGACCCAGCCACGACCTATCTTCAATGCTCTTACTGAGGGAAGGAGGTTGTTGGCCAAGATCTCGCGATGCATGGCCCCATCCATCCTCCCCTCAATACGGTGCAGTCGTCCTGTCCCCTTTGCAGAAAAGCATCCCCAAAGAATGATGTTTCCACCTCCAAGCTTCACGGTTAGGATGGTGTTCTTGGGGTTGTACTAATCCTTCTTCTTCCTCCAAACACGGCGAGTGGAGTTTAGACCAAAAAGCTCTATTTTTGTCTCATCAGACCACATGACCTTCTCCAATTCCTCCTCTGGATCATCCAGATGGTCATTGGCAAACTTCAGACGGGCCTGGACATGCGCTGGCTTGAGCAGGGGGACCTTGCGTGCGCTGCAGGATTTTAATCCATGACGGCGTAGTGTGTTACTAATGGTTTTCTTTGAGACTGTGGTCCCAGCTCTCTTCAGGTCATTGACCAGGTCCTGCCGTGTAGTTCTGGGCTGATCCCTCACCTTCCTCATGATCATTGATGCCCCACGAGGTGAGATCTTGCATGGAGCCCCAGACCGAGGGTGATTGACCGTCATCTTGAACTTCTTCCATTTTCTAATAATTGCACCAACAGTTGTTGCCTTCTCACCAAGCGGCTTACCTATTGTCCTGTAGCCCATCCCAGCCTTGTGCAGGTCTACAATTTTATCCCTGATGTCCTTACACAGCTCTCTGGTCTTGGCCATTGTGGAGAGGTTGGAGTCTGTTTGATTGAGTGGGTGGACAGGTGTCTTTTATACAGGTAACGAGTTCAAACAGGTGCAGTTAATACAGGTAATGAGTGGAGAACAGGAGGGCTTCTTAAAGAAAAACTAACAGGTCTGTGAGAGCCGGAATTCTTACTGGTTGGTAGGTGATCAAATACTTATGTCATGCAATAAAATGCGAATTAATTACTTAAAAATCATACAATGTGATTTTCTGGATTTTTGTTTTAAATTCCGTCTCTCACAGTTGAAGTGTACCTATGATAAAAATTACAGACCTCTACATGCTTTGTAAGTAGGAAAACCTGCAAAATCGGCAGTGTATCAAATACTTGTTCTCCCCACTGTATATAAATACATTTTTTTTAATTTTATTAAAATCGGCCAATTAAAATCGGTATCTGCTTTTTTTGTCCTCCAATAATCGGTATCGGCGTTGAAAAATCATAATCGGTCGACCTCTACACTCTACACAGCCAATCTGTAAATAGCACACCCGACTACCTCATCCCCATATCATTACTTACCCTCTTGCTCTTTTGCACCACAGTACCTCTACTTGCTCATCATCATCTGCACATCTATCACTCCAGTATTAATGCTAAATTGTCATTATTTTCACCACTAGGTGCTATTTATTGCCTACCTCCCTACATTTGCACACACTGTACATAGATGTTTTATTTTATTGACTGTACATTTGTTTATGTGTAACTCTGTTGTTGTCGCACTGCTTTGCTTTATCTTGGCCAGGTCGCAGTTATAAATGAGAACTTGTTCTCAACTGGCCTACCTGGTTAACTTCTCTGCGCTACGGATCCCTTTAGCGGGATCATTTTCCTAAACAACCGCTGAATTGCAGGGCGCAAAATATTACAAAAAATATTTATAATCATGCAATCACAAGTGAAATATACCAAAACACAGCTTAGCTTGTTGTTAATCCACCTATCGTGTCAGATTTTGAAAATATGCTTTACAGCGAAAGAAATCCAAGCTTTTGTGAGTGTATCAATCAATGCTAGAACAGCTAGCCCCAAATTAGCATGGTCACGAAAGTCAGAAAAGCAATAAAATTAATCGCTTACCTTTGATAATCTTCAGATGTTTGCACTCACGAGACTGCCAGTTACACAATAAATGTTATTTTTGTTCGATAAATATTACTTTTATAACAAAAAAACGCCATTTGGGTTGCGCGTTATGTTCAGAAAACCAAAGCCTCGTTCCTTGCAACAAAAATTCCAAAAAGTATCCGTAATGTTCGTAGAAACATGTCAAATGTTTTTTTATAATCAATCCTCAGGTTGTTTTTAACAAACATAATCGATAATATTTCAACCGGACCGTAACCTATTCAATAAAAGAGAGAAAGGAAATGGAGAGCTACCCCTCTCGCGCGCAGGAACTAATCAAAGGACACGACTACTTTTGAAAAATCTCGCTCATTTTTCAAAATAAAAGCCTGAAACTATGTCTAAAGCCTGGTCACAGCCTGAGGAAGCCATTGGAAAAGGAATCTGGTTGATACCCCTTTAAATGGAAGAAGGACGGGCAAGGAAACACAGATTAAAAAATATATATAATAATCACTTCCGGGTTAGATTTCCTCAGGTTTTCGCCTGCAGAATCAGTTTTGTTATACTCACAGACAAAATTTTGACCATTTTGGAAACTTTGGAGTGTTTTCTATCCTAATCTGTAAATTATATGCATATTCTACGATCTGGACCTGAGAAATAGTCCGTTTACCTTGGGAACGTTATTTAAAAAAAAATCTGACCCCTAGCGTCGAGGTTAAATAATGGTGAAATAAAAATATAAAATAAAAATGTGAGAATCGTTTTCTGAGTGCAAGTCTTTGTTGTTGTGGAGTTCTTCAAAACAAAGAAAGCATTCAACCAAATTAACAAATGAAGTCATCCAAGAATCAAAAAGAGGTCAAGTCTCAAAAAGTAAAGGGCAATTCCATGGTAACGGAGTTATGCTGATGTTACAAAACAAAAAACATTGATTTTAAAGTTGAACAAACCATTCAACAAGGACAAGCCGTTTAATAATTCCCAGTGAACATTTTACAATAGCACTAGAATAACTGTGCAGCTGTAATGTTTGGTAACAGTTTTGGTGAAATCTTCCTCAGTTTTTTGTTGACCTTAAGCATCATGAACTAGGCTACCAGGACATTTTAGAGTCGTTATCCTCGCAAGGGGTGGGTGCTAGAGTATTGAAAACAGGGGTGACAATAATTTTGACCCTGACATGTTTAACGTGAGCGTCTCAGCGACGCAATCTGACTACAGATCTAGTCTTTGAGCTGTCCAAGACGTGCCAATATTTTCAAACATGTATCGGCACAAAATCTGCAATGCTCTTGTAGTTCTTGAGCTCGAGATGTGCAACGAAAAGTTGAGAACAGTGATCAGCAATAGCCAATGAGAGCTCGCTAGAGAATAAGCCAAGATTATGTTGTATCGCACCACCCAGAATGTGTAGACTCTCGAGAAGGAGCGATGACTACTACTAGTATGCGTTTGGCTTTTGTTAACCTGTTAGTGATCCCTTCGCGCGCCAATCCCTTTAGCGGGATCGATTTGACAACATCCAGTGAAGTTGCAGAGCACCAAATTCAAACTACAGAAATATAAATTTTCAAGATTCACCAAAATATAAGTGTAATACAGTAATCCCTCGTTTATCGCGGGGGTTACGTTCCGAAAATGACCCGCGATAAGTGAAATCCGCGAAATAGAAAACTTCTTTTTTTTTTACAATTAGCAACTATTACATGTATACAAATACAGTGACTCACGTGTAGGCCGTTTCACTGCTCTTCAGACTGGGCCGCTGCATCCTGACTGCGCTCTGCAGTGTTCTCTTCTTCTGAAGCCCGCGGTGCAGGTGTGTTTGTTCGGGAGAAGAGCATAGTGATAGGCAGCTGTTGTCGCTCTTTTTTCTTCTTTGCAAAAAGATCCTTGTACACCGACATGCCACCATCGATTACGTTGGAGAACTGTAATGAACGGCTCGTCAAAGGGTCCCATTCCTCAGCTACTCGCTTAAGTTCAGTGGCCATTCGCACCATGGTTGCTAAGCGACCAAGCGTTAGTCCTTCCTTCCTTCCTGGCCAACTTAATGTAAATTTGCCAAGCTGTTTTATGTACGTACACATAACTGCACGAGACGACAAAATGATAGCACAATTCGTAGCATGTTTTGATACAAGAAGCGGGAGTGAGTTTTTAGCGAATCAGAATGCAGAGCACAATGCACCAAAAAAAAATAAAAAATGCATTATGAAAATCCGCGAAATAGCGAATCCGCGATAAGTGAACCGCGAAGTGGCGAGGGATCACTGTACATCAAAATAAAGCTTAACTTCTTGTTAATCCAGCTGAAATGTCAGATTTCAAAAAGGCTTTACGGCGAAAGCAGACCATGCGATTATCTGAGAACAGCGCCCCGCATACAAACACATGAAAATAATTTTCAACCAGGCAGGTGGTGACACAAGTCAGAAATAACGATATAATAAATGCCTTACCTTTGAAGTTCTTCTTCTTTTTGCAATCCCAAATATCTCAGTGACACAATGAATGGTCGTTTTGTTTTGTTTGTCCTTCTTTATATCCCCAAAATGTCCATTTATTTGGCATGTTTGATTCAGAAATACACCGGTTCCAACTCACCCAACATGGCCACAAAGTATCTAATAAGTTACCTGTAAACTTGGTCCAAACATTTCAAACAACTTTCCTTATCCAACCTCAAGTATCCTAAAACGTAAATAATCGATAAAATTTAAGACGGGATAAACTGTTTCCAATACTGGATTAAAAAAAAACGTGTAGGGCGTTCCAGTTCACGCACCCCAAAACAGAAGGGGAGTCCACCTGGAGTGACACTTACAAAGAACAGCCATACTTCTTCATTTCTCAAAATAAAAACATTGAACAATTTCTAAAGACTGTTGACATCTAGTGGAAGCCATAGGAACTGCTTCCAGGTTCCTATTAAACAGGGCTTCCCATAGAAACTAATTGGGAAATACTATGACCTCAATTTTCCCCCCCCCTGGATGGTTTGTCCTCGGGGTTTCACCTGCCAAATCAGTTCTGTTAAACTTACAGACATTATTTGAACAGTTTTAGAAACTTTAGATTGTTTTCTATCCAAATCTACCAATTATATGCATATCCTAGCTTCTGGGCCTGGGTAACTTTGGGCACGCTTTTTATCCGGACGTGAAAATACTGCCCCCTATCCCTAAGAAGTTTAAAAAGCAAGTACAAAGTGTCAAATTATTACAGCTCTGAAGTTCACAAGTTCACAAGCAATGTTTTTTCAATTCAACATTTATTGAGTGGAAAGCTAGAGTGGAAACCGGTCGCATTCCGCTTCGCTCCTCAGGTAGTATCACATTTTCACATTCTCATTTCATTTCATTACAGTACAACGGTTTGATTTGTTTAATCTTAGCTAGCTACTTAGCCGTCTTTGTATCAAAGATAATTGCGTAGCTAGCCAGCTATTCTTCGTTCTTTTAACGTAACTTTTAACGTAACGTAGTCAACACTGCTACCTAGCCAGCTAGCCACCGAACAGCAACACTGTAGTAACTATTACATTCAACGGAACGACTCGATTAGTGTAGTGTTAGCTAGCTACATAGTTGTCTTTGCTGTCTTTGTTTCTAAGATAACTGCGTAGTTTAGACTAATTCGGTTAGCTAGCCAGCTATTTTTCGTCCTTTTAACGTAACGTAACGTAGTCAACACTGCTCGCTAGCCAGCTAGCCACCGAATAGCAACACTGTAGAAACTATTACATTCAACGGATCAACGGAACGATTGATTAGTGTAGTGTTAGCTAGCTACATAGTTGTCTTTGCTGTCCTTGTATCTAAGACAATTGTGTAGTTTATACTAATTAACGAGCCAGTTACCGAGGTTACATAGCTAGCTACCGAGGTTACCTAGCCAGCGACACTCTCAAACAAAGTCAACAACGCAGCCACTGCTAGCTAGCCCACTTCCGCAGTACTGTATCATTTTAATAATTTTGGTCAAGAAGATTTCTGCAACGCAAGCTTAACTTTCTGAACATTCGAGACGTGTAGTTCAATTGTCATTCCAATCTCCTTTGCATTAGCGTAGCCTCTTCTGTAGCCTGTCAACTATGTGTCTGTCTATCCCTGTTCTCTCCTCTCTGCACAGACCATACAAACGCTTCACACCGCGTGGCCGCGGCCACCCTAACCTGGTGGTCCCAGCGCGCACCACCCACGTGGAGTCCCAGGTCTCCGGCAGCCTCTGGAACTGCCGATCTGCGGCCAACAAGGCAGAGTTCATCTCAGCCTATGCTTCCCTCCAGTCCCTCGACTTCTTGGCACTGACGGAAACATGGATCACCACAGATAACACTGCTACTCCTACTGCTCTCTCCTCGTCTGCCCACGTGTTCTCGCACACCCCGAGAGCTTCTGGTCAGCGGGGTGGCGGCACCGGGATCCTCATCTCTCCCAAGTGGTCTTTCTCCCTTTCTCCCCTTACCCATCTGTCTATCGCCTCCTTTGAATTCCATGCTGTCACAGTTACCAGCCCTTTCAAGCTTAACATCCTTATCATTTATCGCCCTCCAGGTTCCCTTGGAGAGTTCATCAATGAGCTTGATGCCCTGATAAGCTCCTTTCCTGAGGACGGCTCACCTCTCACAGTTCTGGGTGACTTTAACCTCCCCACGTCTACCTTTGACTCATTCCTCTCTGCCTCCTTCTTTCCACTCCTCTCCTCTTTTGACCTCACCCTCTCACCTTCCCCCCCTACTCACAAGGCAGGCAATACGCTTGACCTCATCTTTACTAGATGCTGTTCTTCCACTAACCTCATTGCAACTCCCCTCCAAGTCTCCGACCACTACCTTGTATCCTTTTCCCTCTCGCTCTCATCCATCACTTCCCACACTGCCCCTACTCGGATGGTATCGCGCCGTCCCAACCTTCGCTCTCTCTCCCCCGCTACTCTCTCCTCTTCCATCCTATCATCTCTTCCCTCTGCTCAAACCTTCTCCAACCTATCTCCTGATTCTGCCTCCTCAACCCTCCTCTCCTCCCTTTCTGCATCCTTTGACTCTCTATGTCCCCTATCCTCCAGGCCGGCTCGGTCCTCCCCTCCTGCTCCGTGGCTCGACGACTCATTGCGAGCTCACAGAACAGGGCTCCGGGCAGCCGAGCGGAAATGGAGGAAAACTCGCCTCCCTGCGGACCTGGCATCCTTTCACTCCCTCCTCTCTACATTTTCCTCTTCTGTCTCTGCTGCTAAAGCCACTTTCTACCACTCTAAATTCCAAGCATCTGCCTCTAACCCTAGGAAGCTCTTTGCCACCTTCTCCTCCCTCCTGAATCCTCCTCCCCCTCCTCCCCCCTCCTCCCTCTCTGCAGATGACTTCGTCAACCATTTTGAAAAGAAGGTCGACGACATCCGATCCTCGTTTGCTAAGTCAAACGACACCGCTGGTTCTGCTCACACTGCCCTACCCTGTGCTCTGACCTCTTTCTCCCCTCTCTCTCCAGATGAAATCTCGCGTCTTGTGACGGCCGGCCGCCCAACAACCTGCCCGCTTGACCCTATCCCCTCCTCTCTTCTCCAGACCATTTCCGGAGACCTTCTCCCTTACCTCACCTCGCTCATCAACTCATCCTTGACCGCTGGCTACGTCCCTTCCGTCTTCAAGAGAGCGAGAGTTGCACCCCTGCTGAAAAAACCTACACTCGATCCCTCCGATGTCAACAACTACAGACCAGTATCCCTTCTTTCTTTTCTCTCCAAAACTCTCGAACGTGCCGTCCTTGGCCAGCTCTCCCGCTATCTCTCTCAGAATGACCTTCTTGATCCAAATCAGTCAGGTTTCAAGACTAGTCATTCAACTGAGACTGCTCTTCTCTGTATCACGGAGGCGCTCCGCACTGCTAAAGCTAACTCTCTCTCCTCTGCTCTCATCCTCCTAGACCTATCGGCTGCCTTCGATACTGTGAACCATCAGATCCTCCTCTCCACCCTCTCCGAGTTGGGCATCTCCGGCGCGGCCCACGCTTGGATTGCGTCCTACCTGACAGGTCGCTCCTACCAGGTGGCGTGGCGAGAATCTGTCTCCTCACCACGTGCTCTCACCACTGGTGTCCCCCAGGGCTCTGTTCTAGGCCCTCTCCTATTCTCGCTATACACCAAGTCACTTGGCTCTGTCATAACCTCACATGGTCTCTCCTATCATTGCTATGCAGACGACACACAATTAATCTTCTCCTTTCCCCCTTCTGATGACCAGGTGGCAAATCGCATCTCTGCATGTCTGGCAGACATATCAGTGTGGATGACGGACCACCACCTCAAGCTGAACCTCGGCAAGACGGAGCTGCTCTTCCTCCCGGGGAAGGACTGCCCGTTCCATGATCTCGCCATCACGGTTGACAACTCCATTGTGTCCTCCTCCCAGAGCGCTAAGAACCTTGGCGTGATCCTGGACAACACCCTGTCGTTCTCAACTAACATCAAGGCGGTGGCCCGTTCCTGTAGGTTCATGCTCTACAACATCCGCAGAGTACGACCCTGCCTCACACAGGAAGCGGCGCAGGTCCTAATCCAGGCACTTGTCATCTCCCGTCTGGATTACTGCAACTCGCTGTTGGCTGGGCTCCCTGCCTGTGCCATTAAACCCCTACAACTCATCCAGAACGCCGCAGCCCGTCTGGTGTTCAACCTTCCCAAGTTCTCTCACGTCACCCCGCTCCTCCGCTCTCTCCACTGGCTTCCAGTTGAAGCTCGCATCCGCTACAAGACCATGGTGCTTGCCTACGGAGCTGTGAGGGGAACGGCACCTCAGTACCTTCAGGCTCTGATCAGGCCCTACACCCAAACAAGGGCACTGCGTTCATCCACCTCTGGCCTGCTCGCCTCCCTACCACTGAGGAAGTACAGTTCCCGCTCAGCCCAGTCAAAACTGTTCGCTGCTCTGGCACCCCAATGGTGGAACAAACTCCCTCACGACGCCAGGACAGCGGAGTCAATCACCACCTTCCGGAGACACCTGAAACCCCACCTCTTCAAGAAATACCTAGGATAGGATAAAGTAATCCTTCTGACCCCCCCCCCCTTAAAAGATTTAGATGCACTATTGTAAAGTGGCTGTTCCACTGGATGTCATAAGGTGAATGCACCAATTTGTAAGTCGCTCTGGATAAGAGCGTCTGCTAAATGACTTAAATGTAAATGTAAATTGGCTAGATATTTAAACTCTGTATGGCAAGCGTGAATGTCTGACTGATAATGTTTATGAGGCTGCTTTGAGCCACAGCTCATTCTAGCTATGTTAACAATCTAAATCACATCGTTTTCATGTGGTATCGAGAATCCTGACAACCAATTGAAGAATCTTGTAGTGTGTGAATCCCCCCATCTGTGATACATTGCTTAGTGTGTGCACCACTACGTTGGCAAGACAAAAAACTACAGGAAAGACGGTCGTTTAATGTGAGAGGTTCAGTGACGTTAGATATTTTAAAGTCGTGTATTGTATTGCCCTGCATTAGTTTCATTTGACACCCAATTTGACATATTCCAATGAACTTCACGTTGGTGCTCATGGGTCCTTTTACATGGAAATGCCCTAAATGTACGTATGACTCAGATCATCAGATGTAAACATTAGATGGGATACAGTGGGGCAAAAAAGTATTGTCAGCCACCAATTGTGCAAGTTCTCCCACTTAAAAAGATGAGAGAGGCCTGTAATTTTCATCATAGGTACACTTCAACTATGACAGACAAAATGAGAAAAAAAATCCAGAAAATCACATTGTAGGATTTTTAATGAATTTATTTGCAAATTATGGTGGAAAATAAGTATTTGGTCACCTACAAACAAGCAATATTTCTGGCTCTCACAGAACTGTAACTTCTTCTTGAAGAGGATCCTCTGTCCTCCACTCGTTACCTGTATTAATGGCACCTGTTTGAACTTGTTATCAGTATAAAAGACAACTGTCCACAACCTCAAACAGTCACACTCCAAACTCCACTATGGCCAAGACCAAAGAGATGTCAAAGGACACCAGAAACAAAATTGTAGACCTGCACCAGGCTGGGAAGACTGAATCTGCAATAGGTAAGCAGCTTGGTTTGAAGAAATCAACTGTGGGAGCAATTATTAGGAAATGGAAGACATACAAGACCACTGATAATCTCCCTCGATCTGGGGCTCCACGCAAGATCTCACCCCGTGGGGTCAAAATGATCACAAGAACGGTGAGCAAAAATCCCAGAACCACACGGGGGGACCTAGTGAATGACCTGCAGAGAGCTGGGACCAAAGTAACAAAGCCTACCATCAGTAACACACTACGCCGCCAGGGACTCAAATCCTGCAGTGCCAGACGTGTCCCCCTGCTTAAGCCAGTACATGTCCAGGCCCGTCTGAGGTTTGCTAGAGAGCATTTGGATGATCCAGAAGAAGATTGGGAGAATGTCATATGGTCAGATGAAACCAAAATATAACTTTTTGGTAAAAACTAAACTCGTCGTGTTTGGAGGACAAAGAATGCTGAGTTGCATCCAAAGAACACCATACCTACTGTGAAGCATGGGGGTGGAAACATCATGCTTTGGGGCTGTTTTTCTGCAAAGGGACCAGGACGACTGATCCGTGTAAAGGTAAGAATGAATGGGGCCATGTATCGTGAGATTTTGAGTGAAAACCTCCTTCCATCAGCAAGGGCATTGAAGATGAAACGTGGCTGGGTCTTTCAGCATGACAATGATCCCAAACACACCGCCCGGGCAACGAAGGAGTGGCTTCGTAAGAAGCATTTCAAGGTCCTGGAGTGGCCTAGCCAGTCTCCAGATCTCAACCCCATAGAAAATATTTGGAGGGAGTTGAAAGTCCGTGTTGCCCAGCAACAACACCAAAACATCACTGCTCTAGAGGAGATCTGCATGGAGGAATGGGCCAAAATACCAGCAACAGTGTGTGAAAACCTTGTGAAGACTTACAGAAAACGTTTGACCTCTGTCATTGCCAACAAAGGTAATATAACAAAGTATTGAGATAAACTTTTGTTATTGACCAAATACTTATTTTCCACCATAATTTGCAAATAAATTCATAAAAAATCCTACAATGTGATTTTCTGGATTTCTTTTTCTCATTTTGTCTGTCATAGTTGAAGTGTACCTATGATGAAAATTACAGGCCTCTCTCATCTTTTTAAGTGGGAGAACTTGCACAATTGGTGGCTGACTAAATACGTTTTTTGCCCCACTGTATATCCTCTTTCAACATAGATCCAAGTGCACTAGACCTCCAAGACCAGTTGCTAGCCAGGCAAACTTGGGCATATCATGTGAGTGTTGGTAGAACTTCATGCGTTTCTAATTATGCATAGAGACGAACAGAGTGAAGAGTCATTGCCATCATGTGGTTCAGAGTATGCATACAGACTGCGGTAGGAAGGGTCCCATTTACCTCATAGCCTAGATATGAAATAATGTATAGGCTTTCAGTAAGCAAAGCCATAACTCCCAAAATAAGTTGATATAAAAACTATGTCAAAGAGCTGCGTGTGAAAATGTTGGTTTGCTAAAATCAAGAAGCCTTCAGTTTGAATCCAAAATACAGCAATGTTGTTGTTTCTGCAAGCACACAAACACAGACTTGTCTTGTCTGCTTTGAACTCATCTGCTTGTCCATAGACATGCTTGGCAATGATAATTCCTTTGCAAAGTGAACTGGCCATACTGACAACAATAAAATAAAAAGATTGTTGTGTTCATTGACATAATGCCCTGACCCCTTACACATTCGTCATTTTATCATCCCTCAGAGTAGGAAGTATCTTTGGTAATAATAAGTGCTTTCACAAGAACAGCACCATGACCCTTCCCCCTTTTTGAAACCAAACCTCACATTTTCATTCTAGCCTCTCCCTTTCTCTGGACATTTGCACACAGTTTGGAAGTCCTCAGGGCTGCTTTCTGTTGTTGATTTTATTTTCATACTTCAGAGGTTGCCTGGCAGCATTCATGGCCTGCTATATGCTCTTCAAAAGCATGTGTAAAAATATCTGTGTTGATGTTTACTTCTCTCTCCCCAAGGTGGAGGACCATTTAGAGAAGCTTCATGGTAACTAATAGTAAATCAGGTCACACACTCTCTGCCTGAACTTGCCTCATGTCCTCTCTACAATCAAACCATGAAAAGAATCAGCCAAATCAGGATTACACTGGACCATAGATTGAGCAAACAAAAAACACTGTGACAACTTGCAAGTCAAAGAATTGTGAGATATACAGTTGAAGTCGGAAGTTTACATACTTAGGTTGGAGTCATTATAACTCGTTTTTCAACCACTCCACAAATTTCTTGTTAACAAACTATAGTTTGGCACGTCGGTTAGGACATCTAATTTGTGCCTGACACAAGTCATTTTTCCAACAATTGTTTACAGACAGATTATTTCACTTATAACTCACTGTATCACAATTCCAGTGGGTCAGAAGTTTACTGTGCCTTTAAACAGCTTGGAATATTCCAGAAAATTATGTCATGGCTTTAGAAGCTTCTGATAGGCTAATTGACATCATTTGAGTCAATTGGAGGTGTACCTGTGGATGTATTTCAAGGCCTACTACCTTCAAACTCGGTGCCTCTTTGCTTGACATCATGGGGAAATCAAAAGAAATCAGCCAAGACATCAGATAAAAAATTGTAGACCTCCACAAGTCTGGTTCATCCTTGGGAGAAAATATATATATATATAACCGTTTGGCCATAATGACCATCATTATGTTTGGAGGAAAAAGGGGGAGGCTTGCATGCCGAAAAACACCATCCCTACCGTGAAGCACGGGGGGAGCCACATGTTGTGCTGGTGCTTTGCTGCAGGAGGGACTGGTGCACTTCACAAAAGAGATTGCATCATGAGGCAGGAAAAGTATGTGGATATATTGAAGCAACATCTCAAGACATCAGTCAGGAAGTTAAAGCTTGGTCGCAAATGGGTCTTCCAAATGGACAATGACCCCAAGCATACTTCCAAAGTTGTGGCAAAATGGCTTAAGGACAACAAATTCAAGGTATTGGAGTGGCCATCACAAAGCCCTGACCTCAATCCTATAGAACATTTGTGGGCAGAACCGAAAAGGCGTGTGCGAGCAAAGAGGCCTACAAACCTAACTCGGTTGCACCAGCTCTGTCAGGAGGAATGGGCCAAGATTCACCCAACTTATTGTGGGAAGCTTGTGGAAGGCTACCCGAAACGTTTGACCCAAGTTAAACAATTTAAAGACAATGCTACCAAATACTAATTGAGTGTATGTAAACTTCTGACCCACTGGGAATGTGATGAAAAAAATAAAAGCTTAAATAAATCTCTACTATTATTCTGACATTTCACATTCTTAAAATAAAGTGGTGTTCCTAACTAACCTAAGACAGGGAACTTTTACTCTGATTAAAATGTCTGGAATTGTGAAAAACTGAGTTTAAATGCATTTGGCTAAGGTGTATGTAAACTTCCGACTTCAACTGTATCTACATCGCTGTAAATCTGTTTGTTGATGTTTCTTTGCAACCACTACACTTTCACATGGCCATAGTGAGTTCATACTGAAAAGTAGCTCCTTAGTATGCCTACTCAACCTTAGTCTCATTAATCAGGCTGTAATACACAATTAATTGCTATATACAGCCTGAAACGAATGCCTGCAAAATCATGTAAATGTACACACCAGAAAGTTGAATAAAAGTGTTTTTTTAGAGACCCAGCCGGTATATGGTTGCTTTGGCACCAGGTAAAGTTAGGTTTGCGTTCTCTTGCCAATGGCTATTGAACCAAGCATGCCATGACAATAAAATTGTAGATTCTGAATCAGGGGAGGATGGAGAACAATCAACCCCTTTTTTTCTTCTTTTTTTTAAGTTAAATAAATTAGCTGAAATTTCAAAAAACATGTTTTCACTGTCATTATAGGGTATTGTGTGCAGATTGGTGAGAAAAAATATATATTTAATCAATTTTGAAATCAGGCTGTAAGAACAAAATGTGGAATAAAGCAAGGGTATGAATACTTTCTGAAGGCACTGTACCATTTTTATGACATGCCTGCTTGGTTGCACTAGCTATTGACGAGAGAAAACAGAAGTTACGAATGTAACTACGGTTCTACGAATACCTGGAAGACCATCGGTACAGTTGAAAGTATGGATTATATCCCTGGCGCTCTGATCAGGTCAAGTAATAATAACAACAATGTCACGCCGGTGACGTGACAGTGTGGGAGGCCTTGCCTCCGCGTTTCATATAAAACAGTACATCAGACCACGCATTATCTTAGAGAATCTTCTCGCCAAAAGATTCAGAGTGACAGGAAAGTACTGATGGTCTTCCAGGTATTTGTAGAACCATAGTTACATTCGTCAGTATGGTTGAAAGTACTGATGCCTCATACCAACAAGGTCACGAGGAATAGCACTACTAACCTCTGAATTGGCAGATGAGGTAGTGGGTCACTGACAATTTTCCATCGATGCGTAAATGGTTAGCCAATATGCCTGAGGCATACACCTTCAAGGTAGAGGCAGAGCGACCTGAGTCCAATAGTTTCTGAAGGAAGCTGTAGTTGGTCTGGTCAGAGATGCCATATCCTGCACTCCAACTGTGAGAGCAGGTCCTGTCTGTGAGGGAGCTGCCATGGCTCTCCCTCCAGAAGACTGAGGAGGGTTGGAAACCAGGATCTCACCGGCTATCTGGGGGCTACAAGCGGCAGCCTGTGCTGAGCCTGAGAGAACCTGTGCAGCATTGCTAAGATCAGGGCGGTTGGAAGGAAAGCATACAGTAGGCCCTCTGGCCATGTGTGTTGTTAAGGCATCTATGCCCAGGGGGCTCTTAGACTCTGCCAGAGAGAACCAGAGGGAGCAGTGGGAAGTTTGCTCTGAGGCGAACAGGTTCACATGTGCTGTTCCATACCGCTGACATATCATCCTCAATACTTGTGGGCGAAGTCTCCATTCCCCGGGGGCAGTTTCTGTTGCAACAATCATTTCCCACCTCGTTCACCTTGACTGGGAAATGAATGGCTCGTAGGGAGGCCAGATGTGGTAGGGCCCATATCAAGAGTTGTTGGGCCACATGAAGGGACCCTACAGACCTCATATCACCTTGATGGTTGATGTGTAACACTGTCTATGTATTGTATGATCTTATCAGGTCATGTTTGTGTTTGAGAACCGGCAGAAAGTTATTCAGGGCTAGGTAAACTGTCTGAAGTTCCAGCACGTTGATGTGCGCTTTCCACCAGCAGGGGCACCACTCTCCCCATACAGACCTGTTGCCACACTGCTCCCCAGGAATTGATCCAAGTAGTACACCTGTAGTCAGGCAGGCTCTCTTCCTCCACGGCCGCAGAGTAGAGTAGCACACCCTTGACACCCGTATTTTGGTGTTTATGTTCCGGTAGGGGTCCAAGCAGAGGTCGTTGAACCACACTTGTAGTGAGACAGCAGGCCTTACGGTGTCACCATGGAGGCCACCGCGAGCATGACCATCAGTTGTTGGAACATTCATACCTTCACCAACTTATTCAACTGTAATTATTGAGGAAGAAGAATAATGCTGGCCACGCGTTGAGGTGTTAGACATGCCCTCATAGTGCAGGAGTTCAGAGCCATGACAAAGGTGACCAATTGGCTTGGTATGAAGTTCCTCTTTTCATTGTTCACGGTAAGACCCGGTGTGGTGACGTGGTTCAGTGTCAGCCCTGTGCCCTTGGCCACACCCTCACGAGGGGGGCGCAGATGAGCCAGTCGTCGAGATAAATAAGAATCTACCCTGTAGGTGGAGAAAGCTCAGGGCTACTTGAAGGGTAATACCACAAACTGGTATACCTGGCCCTGGAAGGTGAACATTTAATCATTTTAAATGCAGAACTGGACGGAACCCTCCATCATCCTTCGGAGCCAGGAAATAGGTTGAGTAAAAGCCATCTTGCTGTTCTGATGCCCTGCTATCTCCTTGTTGAAGGTGCAAGCTTTCAGAGGGTCTGTGACTGAAGTCATTCTGATCCCTGAGAATGGTGGGGGCCGGTGTCAGAACTGGAGCCTGTACCCTTGTGAGAGGGTCATCACCACCCATGGGTCTGAGGAGTGAGATGCCAACGGCTGACCCCCGCCACTCAGTTTCTGTCCCTACGCCTGTTTGTGGGGTTGCTAACCACGGCTGCATCGCCGTCTGGGGCTGGCGAGAACCTGTGTTAGGATTGGTTGAAGGACCACAGGCTTGTGTAGGGCTGGGCCGAGTGAGAACGGTGAGGTTCACGCACATCAGGCCTAACCCTCTGCCACAATCGGATGCCTGGTTTCTGGGCTCCACAGCGGTGTAGCCTGACTCAGCTGTTTTCTACGTTCAATGGCCCAATTAGCCACAGGGCTGAAGAGCAGTCCGGGGACTACTGGGACCATTCTCAGCATCCGTGTGGAGTCATCGGACATTGGGGCATGGGCAAGACAGTCGTCCTTTGACTATTTAAAACTCGAACAGATCACTTCCCTAGATAACTGCATCTAGGAAGGTTGTTAGCCTAGCCAACTATAAGACGTGAAATTCCTAGGCATCCCTCTCCCCTGGTATTACTAGCACGCTACTAGCTAGCTAGTTTACCAAATCAGCCTAGCTAACAATGTGTGTCGTCAGCTAGCTTACCAACTCCACCGAGCTGCCACTGTGTTGTCAGCTTGGTTGACCAAACAACAGCCATTCATGCGTGTTTCACATAAAGAAGCCTACGTTTAAACGTATAGTACCAGTCAAAAGTTTGGACACACCTACTCATTCCAGGGTTATTCTTCATTTTTACTATTTTCTACATTTGTAGAATAATAGTTAAGACATCAAAACTAAACTATGAAATAACACATATGGAATCGTGTAGTAACTAAAAAAGTGTTAAACAAATGAAAATATATTTATATTCTTCAAAGTAGCCACCCCTTACCTTGACAGCTTTGCACAGTCTTGGCATTCTCTCAACCAACTTCACCTGGAATGCTTTTCCAACAGTCTTGAAGTAGTTCCCACATATGCAGAGCACTTGTTGGCTGCTTTTCCTTCATTCCGCGGTCCAACTCATCCCAAACTATCTCAATTGAGTCGAGGTCTGGTGATTGTGGAGGCCAGGTCATCTGATGCAGCACTCCATCACTCTCATTCTTGGTCAAATAGCCCTTATACAGCCTGGAGGCATGTTGGGTCATTGTCCTGTTGAAAAACAAATGATAGTCCAACTAAGCCCAAACCAGATGGGATGGCGTATCGCTGCAGAATGCTGTGGTAGCCATGCAGGTTAAGTGTGCCTTGAATCCTAAATAAATCACAGACAGTGTCACCAGCAAAGCACCCCCACACCATCACACCACCTCCTCCATGCTTCACGGTGGGAACCACACATGGAGAGATCATCCGTTCACCTACTCTGCGTCTCACAAACACATGGCGGTTGGAACCAAAAATCTCACATTTGGACTCATCAGACCAAAGGACAGATTTCCACCGGTCTAATGTCCATTGCTCGTGTTTCTTGGCCCAAACAAGTCTCTTCTTCTTATTGGTGTCCTTTAGTGGTTTCTTTGCAGCAATTCGACCATGAAGGCCTGATTCACGCAACTGTCATCTGAACAGTTGATGTTGATATGTGTCTGTCACTTGAACTCTGAAGCATTTAATTGGGCTGCAATTTCTGAGGCTGGTAACACCAATGAACTTATCCTCTGCAGCAGAAGTAACTCTGGGTCTTCCTTTCCGGTGGCAGTCCTCCTGAGAGCCAGTTTCATCATAGCTCTTGATGGTTTTTGCGACTGCACAATTTTCCGTATTGACTGACCTTCAGGTCTTAAAGTAATGATGGACTGTCATTTCTCTTTGCTTATTTGAGCTGTTCTTGCCATAATATGGACTTGGTATTTTACCAAATAGGGCTATCTGTATACCACCCCTACCTTCTCACTGATTGGCTCCAACGCATTAAGAAAATATAGGCACACCTAATAATTGAAACACATTCCAGGTGACAAGATTGTGCAAAGCTATCATCAAGGTAAAGGGTGACTACTTTGAAGAATATCTTAAATATATTTACTACATGATTCCATAAGTGATATTTCATAGTTTTGATGTATTCACTATTATTCTACAATGTAGAAAATAGTACAAATAAAGAAAAACCCTGAAATGAGTAGGTGTGTCCAGACTTTTGACTGGTACTGTATCTCTGCTGCTCCAGCCCTGTGGTCATAACTACAGTAGGCTCACCCAAAATTATTTTGCGGGTGCTGTACAACTCTCACCAGATTATTGTAGCTCTCTACCCTTACTGTATATTGTGGTAGCTGTTGTATACAGTCTCTGGTTACTATTTTACTAGTTCATTTGATTAATCAGTATTGCATAATAAATCTTTTAGAATTTTCTTCTACACATTCTGAGCTGAGAGAACACCAGATCAAAATGATGCTGGGCATGCATGGCTGATCCTCTTGTGGCTCAACTACAAGTAGAAGATGGTCATGACCTGTGCCCCACCTCCCTAGGTGTTGACCACCTGCGTGAGGCCCTTTCTGACCCCTGCATTAACTGTGCCATCCTGCCTGTGAAGGTGAGAGAAGCGCGGCTAGCCAGAGTCGATGGCCTGGTTTTCACAGATAATTTACCAGCGTCTGGCATTGTTCGCCAGGACCCACCCAAGGCCACAAAAAGAGGGAAAGCCCATGAAACTGATGCCCCCGCCCCCTTCACCTGTAAAAAAAAAAGTAAGAGCCTCACTCGTAAGATCGATTACTTATCTTCTGAGATAGAGAAGCTAAAAATGCTTTTGCATTCCTTCAAGCCCCCTGAGTCGGGGCTCTCTAGCACTCCCTCCAGCATGGGGGACACAACAAAGGACACAGATAGCCGTGATGATGACCGGCTCTCCACTCGGGCATCTAACCGGCACTTTAGTGACCAGGGTGATGACACGCCCAACATGGTGGAGGTGCTAACCAGTGTTGTTTACCCATACAGTGAACGCTAAAGATGGGTCAGAGGAGTCATTCCAAGCCTCTGATCACACGGAGTCAGAAGGAAGCTCTGCCTCACTACGCGCTGTCCTGCGTGCAGCCTTAGCTAGGCTAGAGCTTGATGACCCTCAAGCCACAGCCTCTGCAGCTAACCCTTTATTTAACTAGGCATGTCAGTTAAGAACAAATTCTTATTTACAATGATGGCCTACCGGGGAACAGTGGGTTAACTGCCTTGTTCAGGGGCAGAACAACAGATTTTTACCTAGTCAGCTCAGGGATTCGATCCAGCAACCAACTCGACCTGTGCGGAGCACGAGGGATATAATCCATACTTTCAACCATACTGATGGTCTGAAAGGTATGAAGTAGAAGCAAATAGTCAATATAAAACCTACCAGCTCTCTGAAAAGTCAGGTAAACAATACAGTGAATATTTTGTCTCAAATGTTGAGACATTTAAGAACAACCCACACAGATAACAGGTAGAGTAAGTTAAAATGTAATTGTATAAAACATTGTGGCTTGTAAGGAACATTTACATGATTGGGCAGGCATTAGTTTCAGGCTGTATCTTATATAACAATTAATTGTGTATTGCAGCCTGATTAAATCAGACTAACTCAACCTTCACAGCAAGGTAACAAACTGAGTAAAATTGACCAGACTACAACACAGACAATTGCAGGTAGCTAGATCAAGTATGGTGTAACAAGTGGTGGGAAAAGTACCCAATTGTCAATTGTCATTCCCTATATTAAACAAACCAGATGGCACCATTTTCTCGTTTTTATTTTATTTACGGTTAGCCAGGGGCACACTCCAACACTCAGACATAATATACAAACAGAGTATTTGTGTTTAGTCAGTCCACCAGATCAGAGACAGTAGGAATGACCATGGAAGTTCTCTTGATATGCGCGTGAATTGGTTAATTTTCCTGTCCTGTTAAGCATTCAAATTGTAACAAGTACTTTTGGGTGTCAGGGAAAACGTATGGAGTAAGAAGTACATTCTTTTCTTTAGGAGTGTAGTTAAGTAAAAGTTGTCAAAAATATAAATAGCGAAGTACAGACTTTAGTAGTACTTAAAGTATTTTTACTTATGTACTTTACCCCACTGAGTGTAACAGAGTTTATGGTGTCCATTTATTTCCTCCAGTCATTGCATGTGTAGCTTAAACTAAGCAGCTAAAAATAGCAAGTTATAGTTTGCTAAAACAATCTGGCTTTCTTTAGTCTGTTAGGTACCAGATATTAAATGGAAATGTCAGCCAGCAACAGCTTTCAGTTTAGTCAAAGAGTTCATTCGCTAAAAGGGCCACAGATTCTTCATTTGACCGAACGGTTGGTGCGTTTGACATCGCGAGCTAGCAAGCTAACTGACAATATCAGATTAAAGAGATTAAAACAGGGGTGTTAGCTAGCTCGAATAGCATGTTAGTTAGCTAGTCAGGCAATGCAGAAAATCTAGTTAAATAGCTAGCTAGATAGAGACAAATTGCAACCATAACAACTGATACAAAATATATGGTTGATAGATGGTGTAGCCCGATAATGTATAAATTGTGGTTTCTTGTACTTGCTACTTTGTAACGTCAGCTAGTTGACACTTACCGCATATAACATCACATTGGCGACTTGTAGCTATCAGAGGAATGTGGCGTAGCTATCGGGCGTACATTATTACATGAAAAAATATTCTTAATTTCAAAATAAATCGTTTTAGGTTCCCTTATATTCCGATGGGTAGACGATATAAATGCAACACCATTGAACGTAACGTTAGTCGGGATGGTTTGGGGTTGTTTTCGTGAGTAGGTGGTTTTAACCTATGTGAAGCTAGCTACAATAACGACTAGCCACAATAGTGGGTTTTGCGGTTCGCCTTCAAAATAAAAAGTTCCTCATTGAAAGTGATGCAAACGGATACAAATAGCGGAATCATGACATAATTGAACTAGATAATGCTGAACAAGTTTGGAATATTAACAAATTACAATAATTAGTTCATTTGACCTTCGAAAAATATAATCTGTTGAAATCGCACTGTGGATGTATTGATTTAAGAATTGCATTGGGGGCATACTTATATTTCACGTACTTATGGATTGTGGATTCATGAAATGGGTTATCAGTCTACTCAGTGACAGAGGTTAGACTGATACCCCAGAGCTCCCTGCCATCCAGGACCCCTATAACGGGCAGTATCAGAGGAAGGCCCTACAAATTTGAGCCTAAGATATTAGCCTTATATGGATGTATTTTTATTGGCATTTAATCTACCGAAAAGGACCAATATAAAATGTGAAGAAAACGCTCGGGGAAAAAGCCGTTCTTCATAGAATTTTACTTTATTGTTGCATTTTATTATTTGTCCTGAAGAGGGCACTCTTTGCATGGCTATAAGCCTATCTTGCCTTGGCGGTCTACAGCAAAACTGGACACTATAGCCACAGATAGAACCATGACACAGATATTTCACTGTAAATCTGAAGCGTCCGCTTGGCCTTTCCACCACTCACTACCAGAAATGTTAGTGAGAGGAGGCTCATTGGCCGGCAGTGGGGGAGGATGGAACGAGATTAATTTTGGCCGACATTCTGCACATTTTGTCACTCAGTACAGTTTTCTGTTCCCAAAACTAAAATATGTTACGAACAAGGTGGACAAAGGTTTGTCGACTTTATCTTTTGCCAAAGTTAAATAAAAAAAATGCGTTGTTTAGGAGTGTAAAGGTGAATTGAGTTATTGCACACGCGCACTTCACAGAAAAATAATTATGCAAACGCTTGCTAGAACAGCTCTTGCTAGGCTCTGCCCACCTCCTTGCTTGTTCTGCCCACTAGGACTCATTGTTCCCATTGGAAACGACAGACCGTATTGTAGTCTATCTTAGTTATAAAGTGCAAAACATGCGCACTGGCCATATACTGTTTATGTGAAGTGTCATGACAAAAAAAATGTTATGCCCAAATGTAAAGCAAGTGCCATGCTGAACGTTCAGACTACAAGGTAACATTAACGTTACAGCCCTTTAGTGAAGCCCGCGAAATCTGGTGTGTTATATTTGGTTTTGGCGAAGGGTATTCCTCAAGCTCTTGTCATTTAAATCTTTCCAGAGACACTAAAAAAATACCAGGTTACAAAGTAGCGCTTCGTAGTCAGGGACAGGTCCAAATTCACGTTTCGCTTCAATGGGGGGTAGGGCAATTAATTAAGTGGCTACAGTTTTACGATCTATGAAAACATATCTAAATACCAATACATTGAAAAATGTGTCGTCATTGTTTTCCAGCTGGCTAGCATGAGGCAGCTCAGTCTTCAGAGCCTAAAGCAACTTTTTTTTTCTGGAATCAGTGCAGTTTATCTTCCTTTCACTAGAATCAGTTTTTCCCCCATACAAAAACCTCGTCTTCCTGGTGCTCCTAAATGTTATGTGGTGCTTACATTAATGTTCTTTCCTCAAATTTTTGAAATATGCTTTCTGTTTCAACTACCTTTGTAGGGCTGCACCATTTTGTTTTCATTCCAGCTATAATAATTGAAATAATCTGATATATTGCTCTAAAATCGGATCCAAAAATCCCATATGGTCGGGCGCTATTAAAATTGTCATACTCCATCCACCCAAGTCATAGACTGTTCTTTCTGCTACCACACGGCAAGCGGTACAGATGCAAAGTCTGGAACCAACAGGACCATGAACAGCTTCTACCATAAACTTCTAAGCCATAAACTGCTAAATAGTTAACCAAATAGCTACTTGGTAGTGGTGTTGCGGGTCAGCTGTTTGTTCACCTGCACCCAATTGCTAATAACCCATCCGCAACCACCAGACTGATGTGTTTATATGTGATAAAGTGAACCCTAACCCTCTAATATAGAAAATGCGGTATAGGCTATGATCAGATTGCGGAAAGATTTTTTGGCAGATTTAGTTATGTTTCTGCTTATAATTTCCAACATTTTGCAGGCTATTTGTTAGTCAACTTGTCTATAATTAGTAACATGCAGCTTCTCTTATGTAATTATATTTTGAAGACTAAATCAACTCTTGCTCACCAGAATAATTTCATAAATTGATAGAAAGAAGTTGAAGTTCTCTGTGATCCAGTAGCGGTGCATGGGTAAAATCACTGGAAGCCAAGCCAGAAAAAAAATCACATATTACAACCTGTGTTGTGATAATTGCATTGTTGTTTGTTCTTGCGACCGTGATATAGGCTAGAGCTGTCTCAACTATTCCAGCACCGTTTCAACTTCAACATCATGAAATCACCTCTGCTTAGTCTAATGCAGTGACCACTAAAAGATATCAAAAACAATTTAGTCCAATCAACTTAAGCTAAATATGATGTGGCTGTCCATGGTTATGATTCCTGTGTGTGTGTGTGTGTGTGTGTGTGTGAGACTCACCCTACTTGTAGAGAAACACCAATGTCATCTTCCTCTCTTTCATGTTGAATAAATGGTCTATCACTCTGTCATACATTACACAGATTTTTTTTTTGTCTTAGGCTACCTGGCTAAAAAGCTTGCTCGCTAGGCTAACTTCCTTTCATGGGCAACGTTAGCTAGTTAACATTAGCCTTCTACATCTAGCTACATATTGAACTTCCATCCTCTCAGGCCAAGGGGCACAATGTATGAATTTATGGTTGATCAGAGTCGCCATTATAATCATTGCCCAGTATGGACAATTAAGTTAAACCACAAGTCAAAATCCCTATCTCCATCCATGGCTAATTTAGGAAAGGGACAATTTTAGCTAACTAGCTAGCCACTGGAGGACAACAACACAATGAGATGCATAACGAGTTTCTGTTAGAGGATTTTATTTTAAAAGAAACAACTATTAATGTTAATTTGAAAGACTCTGATATTATGTTTTATTTTGAACCAAATTATATGGACCCTGATTTAACTTAACTTTCATTGCTAATTTGTTTATCTTTCATTGAAGATTCTTTGTCCATCCGCAACCACCAGACTGATGTGTTTATATGTGATAAAGTGAACCCTAACCCTCTAATATAGAAAATGCGGTATAGGCTATGATCAGATTGCGGATAAAATAAAATAAAATTAAAATAAAATAAAATTGTCCATAAAATGAGGTGGGCAGAGAACAAACCCCTTTTCACATTATTTAAGATATAATTTAAATATTATTTTGAACTGATCAGTGAATGTAAAAACAAAAAAGCAATATGCACCATTAAAGTATTTAACAAATTGAAAATGAATCTTGATATGTAATACCCCTGTCTGTTAGGTTTATGTACTCTTGTTTGTATATTTCAGTTTTTTTTGTATTTGTTGTGTTCATAATAAAAAATAATAATATATATATATATATATATATATATATATATATATATATATATATACAGTGGGGAGAACAAGTATTTGATACACTGCCGATTTTGCAGGTTTTCCTACTTACAAAGCATGTAGAGGTCTGTCATTTTTATCATAGGTACACTTCAACTGTGAGAGACGGAATCTAAAACAAAAATCCAGAAAATCACATTGTATGATTTTTAAGTAATTAATTTGCATTTTATTGCATGACATAAGTATTTGATCACCTACCAACCAGTAAGAATTCCGGCTCTCACAGACCTGTTAGTTTTTCTTTAAGAAGCCCTCCTGTTCTCCACTCATTACCTGTATTAACTGCACCTGTTTGAACTCGTTACCTGTATAAAAGACACCTGTCCACACACTCAATCAAACAGACTCCAACCTCTCCACAATGGCCAAGACCAGAGAGCTGTGTAAGGACATCAGGGATAAATTGTAGACCTGTACAAGGCTGGGATGGGCTACAGGACAATAGCCAAGCAGCTTGGTGAGAAGGCAACAACTGTTGGCACAATTATTAGAAAATGGAAGAAGTTCAAGATGACGGTCAATCACCCTCGGTCTGGGGCTCCATGCAAGATCTCACCTCGTGGGGCATCAATGATCATGAGGAATGTGAGGGATCAGCCCAGAACTACACGGCAGGACCTGGTCAATGACCTGAAGAGAGCTGGGACCACAGTCTCAAAGAAAACCATTAGTAACACACTACGCCGTCATGGATTAAAATCCTGCAGCGCACGCAAGGTCCCCCTGCTCAAGCCAGCGCATGTCCAGGCCCGTCTGAAGTTTGCCAATGACCATCTGGATGATCCAGAGGAGGAATGGGAGAAGGTCATGTGGTCTGATGAGACAAAAATAGAGCTTTTTGCTCTAAACTCCACTCGCCGTGTTTGGAGGAATAGAAGGATGAGTACAACCCCAAGAACACCATCCCAACCGTGAAGCATGGAGGTGGAAACATCATTCTTTGGGGATGCTTTTCTGCAAAGGGGACAGGACGACTGCACCGTATTGAGGGGAGGATGGATGGGGCCATGTATCGCGAGATCTTGACCAACAACCTCCTTCCCTCAGTAAGAGCATTGAAGATGGGTCGTGGCTGGGTCTTCCAGCATGACAACGACCCGAAACACACAGCCAGGGCAACTAAGGAGTGGCTCCGTAAGAAGCATCTCAAGGTCCTGGAGTGGCCTAGCCAGTCTCCAGACCTGAACCCAATAGAAAATCTTTGGAGGGAGCCGAAAGTCCGTATTGCCCAGCGACAGCCCCGAAACCTGAAGGATCTGGAGAAGGTCTGTATGGAGGAGTGGGCCAAAATCCCTGCTGCAGTGTGTGCAAACCTGGTCAAGAACTACAGGAAACGTATGATCTCTGTAATTGCAAACTAAGGTTTCTGTACCAAATATTCAGTTCTGCTTTTCTGATGTATCAAATACTTATGTCATGCAATAAAATGCAAATTAATTACTTAAAAATCATACAATGTGATTTTCTGGATTTTTGTTTTAGATTCCTTCTCTCACAGTTGAAGTGTACCTATGATAAAAATTACAGACCTCTACATGCTTTGTAAGTAGGAAAACCTGCAAAATTGTCAGTGTATCAAATACTTGTTCTCCCCACTGTATATATATTTTAAATAACGAGTTTCTGTCAGTGACATATGCTCTCGATGTGATTGGAGTGAAGCCATATCCAAACTGTCTTTGGTGCGCCAAGACCATTCACAGTTGAGCTCAACGCTGATTGGCTGTATTTTCTTTTTTTTTTATCAATGGAGGCCAAATGATCGCTGGCTTCCCTAGCGTTCATTTTTTTTTCTTGGGTCAATTTTTTGGGGGAAGCCTGGCTTTCCTTGGCATCCATGAACACAAGCCACTGCTGTGGTCTCTGCTTCTTTTGCGGAGCAAAGACATTTAGGGACCGAGGGGAAAATGCAATAACTCTAAAGAAATGGGCAAGATTTTCATAGCAAAATTTCAAAATGACATCAGTTTGACTGGTTGTAAGCAAATAGAAAGCTGTGTAAACGACCTAATGTGTTTTGATAAGATTTAAGTTCGGCTTGGATGCATATTTTATGTAGCCTATTTTAAATACTATCAGCTTTATGATGCCTATATATACTGAACAAAAATATAAATGCAACATGTAAAGTGTTGAAAGATCAATCTTTCCACACACACAAAAACCTTGTATCCTCTCATTTTGTGCACACATTTGTTTACATCCCTATTAGTGAACAATTCTCCTTTGCCAAGATAATCCACCCACCTGACAGGTGTGGCATATCATGAAGCTGATTAAACAGCATGATCATTACACAGGTGCACTTTATGCTGGGGACAATTAAAGGCCATTAAAAACCAGACAGCTGATGAAACTGAGGAGTATTTCTGTCTGTAATAAAGCCCTTTTGTGGGGGAAAAACTCATTCTGATTGGCTGGGCCTGGCTCCCCAGTGGGTGGGCTTGGCTCTCAAGTGGGTGGGCATATGCCCACCCATGGCTGCGACCCTGCCCTGTCATGTGTAATCCATAGATTAGGGTAAAATTAATTCATTTAAATTGACTGATTTCCTAATTTGAACTGTAACTCAGTAAAATCCTTGAAATTGTTGCATTTATATTTTTGTTGAGTATAGATATCACCTCTACAGATGGTATCTAACTGCACACTCATTATCTCAAGATGCTGAAAGACAGAAATCATATTTCTACACTCCTGTTCCCAAGTCAAAATTTAGCCTACATTTAGTGTATACTTTTACTGCAACAAATGCTTAATTCTGCAGAAGTTAATATTAAGGCTATGTGAGAGGTTATAAACCTACGGAGAGCGTCCAGATTTCAGTTTCCATTTAACCCATCTGAACAGAAGCCTACAGTTCCCTTGACGTGCCATAGGCCTATCTGAAGTCCCTGTCTTGTGACTGTCAAATTTGTATAGTGCCTCCACAATTCACACATTTTATCATCCTCTTTTACCACTTCACCAAATCTTTCCTAAACATTAGGCACACTTTTCTGGCTCTCCCTTCTCAACTCTCCATTTCGCAGCTTTTCTACTATTGAAATAAACTCCGACATAGTTGATCCACGGAGGCAAAAAGGACTAACTTTTTCTGACCATTCCCAAAAGCATTTGATGATATGTATATAGGGCAGCAGCCTCTAAGGTGCAGAGTTACGTAACCATGTGGAAGCCGCCTAGTGCTGACTATTTAACAGTCTGATGGCCTTGATATAGAAGCTGTTTTTCAGTCTCTCGGTCCCAGCTTTGATGCACCTGTACTGACCTCGCCTTCTGGATGATAGCGGGGTGAACAGGCCGTGGCTCAGGTGGTTGTTGTCCTTGATGATCTTTTTGGCCTTCCTCTGACATTGGGTGCTGTAGGTGTCCTGGAGGGCAGGTAGTTTGCCCTGGGTGATGCGTTGGGCAGATTGCACCACCCTCTGGAGAGCCCAGCAGTTGCGGGCGGTGTAGTTGCCGTACCAGGTGGTGATACAGCCCGACGGGATGCTCTCAATTGTGCATCTGTAAAAGTTTGTGAGGGTTTTAGGTGCCAGCCACATTTCTTCAGCCTCCTGAGGTTGAAGAGGCGCTGTTGCGGCTTCTTCACCACACTGTCTGTGTGGGTGGACCATTTCAGATCATCAGTGATGTGTATGCCGAGGAACTTGAAGCTTTCCACCTGCTCCACTGCAGTCCCATCGATGTGGATAGGGGTGTGCTCCCTCTGCTGTTTCCTGAAGTCCACGATCAGCTCCTTTGGTTAGTCGACATTGAGTGAGAGGTTATTTTCCTGGCCCCACACTCCCAGGGCACTCATCTCCTCCCTGTAGGCTGTCTCGTCATTGTTGGTAATCAGGCCTACTACTTGTTGTGTCGTCTGCAAACTTGATGATTGAATTGGAGGCGTGCGTGGCCACGCAGTCACGGTTGAACAGGGAGTACAGGAGGGGGCTGAGCACTCACCCTTGTGGGGCCTCTGTGTTGAGGATCAGCGAAGTGAAGGTGTTGTTTCCTACCTTCAAAACCTGCGGGCGGCCCATCAGGAAGTCCAGAACCCAGTTGCACAGGGCGGGGTTCAGACCCAGGGCCCAAGCTTAATGATGAGCTTGGAGGGTACTATGGTTTTCAGGTCTCTCCAGAGATGTTTGATTGGGTTCAAGTCCAAGCTCTGGCTGGGCCACTCAAGGACATTCAGAGTCTTGTCCCAAAGCAACTCCTGCGTTGTCTTGGCTGTGTGTTTAGGGTGGTTGTCCTGTTGGAAGGTGAACCTTTGTCCCAGTCTGAGGTCCTAAGCACTCTGGAGCAGGTTTTCATCAAGGATCTCTCTGTACTTTGCTCCGTTCATCTTTCTCTTAATCCTGACTAGTCTCCCAGTCCCTGCTACTGAAAAACATCCCCACAGCATGATGCTGCCACCCCCATTCTTCACTGTAGGAATGGTGTCAGGTTTCCCCCAGACGTGGCACATGGCATTCAGGCCAGAGTTCAATCTTGGTTTCAGACCAGAGAATCTTGTTTCTCATTGGTCTGAGAGCCCTTTAGGTGCCTTTTGCCAAACTCTAAGTGGGCTGTCATGTGCCTTTTACTGAGAAGTGGCTTCCGTCTGACCGCTCTACCATAAAGGCCTGATTGGAGGAGTGCTGCAAAGATGGTTGTCCTTCTGGAAGGTTCTGCCATCTCCACAGAGGAACTCTGGAGCGCCATCAGAGTGACCATTGGCTTCTTGGTCACCTCCCTGACCAAGCCCCCTCTCCCCTGAGTGCTCAGTTTGGTTCCAAACTTCTTCTATTTAAGAATGATGGAGGCCACTCTGTTCTTGGGGACCTTCAATGCTGCAGAAATGTTTTGTTACCCTTCCCCAGATCTGTGCCTCAACACAATCCTGCCCCTGAGCTCTACGGACAATTCCTTCGACCTCATGGCTTGGTTTTTATTCTGACATGCACCGTCAACTATGGGACCTTATATAGACAGGTGTGTGCCTTTCCAAATCATGGACTCCAATCAAGTTGTAAAAACATTTCAAAGGTGATCAATGGAAACAGGATGCACCTGAGCTCAATTTCGAGTCTCATAGCAAAGGGTCTGAATACTTATGTTAATATGGTATCTGTTTTTTATATTTAATACATTTGCAAACATTTCTAAAACCCCTTTTCTGCTTTGTCATAATGGGGTATTGTGTGTAGATTGATGAGGAAACATTTTTATTTGATCAATTTCAGAATAAGGCTGTAAGTAGCAAAATGTGAAAAAGGGAAGTGGTCTGAATACTTTCCGGATGTACTGTAAATGTAGCCAATACATATAAATTACTAAATAATTATACATTTATGGATTTAAGGTATTATTTTCTCTTTATTCAACCCCCTCCGCCACCTACCCGCCCTTCATCCACACAATATCTAATGACCCTAAACCCGTCGGCTATGCGTTCTAATGAATGATATGGAAGGTGTGTTCCACAACGCGCTAGCAGAGTGGAACTGACCTCCCATGGAGTTGTATTATTTTCCAGAGAACGCATAGAGCCCCCAGTTTATTATCCCTTTTATACCTTTATAATTTAACACGTCACTAGAAATGTGTTCAGTTCCCAGTAGAAATGTCTTCAACATCCACTGAACTAGCTAGCAAGTTTACTAGATAGCTACAGTAGTTGCCATGGTAACCAAACAGACTTGCTAGTTTAGCTAACCAGACCATCAGTCCTAGCATGCTATTATGAAAATCGAATTCAACAATACCAATACTGTTTTCAAATGAGACTTTTGCTTTCAAAAGCAGCTCATACAAAACATGTAAAAATGAACTATACCGTGCGTCATAGGGAAATAATGCACGCTCTAGAATACCCTTCCAGCCAGTCAGAAAGAAGTATTCAACAATGCCATGGTATAATTAAGCAATAAGGCCCGAGGAGATCTGGTATATGGTCAATATACCATGGCTATGGGCTGTTCTTATGCACGATGCATTGCGGAGTGCCTGGACACAGCCCTTAGCCGTGATTTATTGGCCATATATCCCAAACCCCCGAGGTGCCTTATTGCTATTATAAACTGGTTACGAATGTAATTTGAGCAGCAAAAATAAATGTTTATAATAATAAGGTTTATAATAGCAATAAGGCTTCTCGGGGGTTTGTGATATATGGCCAATATACCACGACTTAGGGCTGTATCCAGGCACTCCGCTTTGAGTCGTGCATAAGACCAGCCGTTAGCCGTGGTATATTAGCCCTATACCACACCCTCTCTGGCCTTATTGCTGAAATAACCATCATATCGAAGTAAACTTGGAGTCACGTGATAATATGTTTTCTGGACCTCCCACTATGACTCGGCAAACAATGCAGTTTATTAGGCTACAGATTAAATAGAAAAACTTCACAGGGTGGCGAAAGTGCACGTGATGAGCTGGATGCTCCTTTGCAATAAATATAGAGGGTCTTATTCTGGTGAGATGATTGATGCTTTTATAATAATAATCTCATAATGTATGTAGCCTACCCGCACTGTATCAGCGAGCTGTTGGCTAGAGCACAAATGCCAAGACCAGAGTGAGTACATTTGATATATAATGCAACAGTTCGTGACAAAACCATCAGTAGAGTTGAACATGCGATGGAAGCCCATTTAACTTGGATTTTTCACTCAATACATGGGAATTTAACCACAAACGTTGTTTTTATGTGCACTACGTCATCACGCACATACTTTTATCCTCAATAAGTCAGTTTGATGGAAACACATTTCTGGTGTGAAAATGCACATGATTTTATGCAGATTATAGAATATTCGCATTAAACCCTGTTGCAAATTGAATGCAAACCTAGCTAATGATGGACTTTTATTTTGAAGGCGAGACTCAAATTCCACTATTGTGGCTAGCTTCACATAGGTGTGGTTTTGTAACCTGCCTGGGTAAAGGCAAATATGTGCACATTTGGAAGTCCAACCAGCAATGAACACTGGGTTATCTGTCATGATAAAATGTAAAATGATCCTACATTTTTTGCTCAAGATTGATATGTGGGTTAATTTTGATTACTAAAATGTAGCCTGAATCATTTTGTTATCACAATAGTTTACATTTGTACTATTTATTTAAAAGAAAAGATGAGTATGGCCAATTAATAATAGATGTATTATATATGTTTTTATATATTTTATATATAGTGCTTTTCATTAAAGACAATCTCAAAGATGCTTTAAAAAACAAAAAATAAATGTAGGGTTCTGGCAGTGGCAGGTCTTGACATGGCGATGGTCATGTCAAGACGCCTGGATAGGTTTTTTACGTATATCAGCTGACCACATAATGTTATTGCAATCTGGTGCCCGGCGGCACAGTCAATGACATGGCACGCAACCTTTGGTTGATGCATGCAACATCTGAGCAGTAGAACACAACACACGTGTTGATGCAGTTCAGAAAGGCAGTAGCGGAGGGAGTGACGACGGTACAGGGAGGGAGAAGCGCCAGTCGGGTAGACAGGCCCGGAGCTCGTCTGCATGATTTAAGAGGCCACTTATCAACATTAATGCCAAAATTAGTTGGCTCTGATATCTAACAACCATGGTTAGACTAACAATATGATACCCAAAATGCACTGGAATGGGCTGTTTTCTGTTACTTGATTGGAATAAAGTGTGTTGTACTCTTAAAACTGTCAACACTCCATACCCAACTGTGTGCCTGTGAGATTGGTGTCAGACCATTAGCTGGGTCATCTAAGGGGCATGTGCTATGCGTGTTTGGCTCCAAAGTCTCCCAAGTGCTGCTACTACTACAGTACATGTGTTGCAACATATTGTATGGCTGAATCCCAAATCACCCAATTCCCTCCGGCCCTCCATTTTCACATTCACGCGCGCCTCCATCATATGCACAAGTGTCCCAAAGCTGAGGGAGTGAAAATGATTGAGGGTTTAGGTGCTAATTAGACCCTCCAATAGCCACGTTGACCAAGGCTGCAGGCTCCAGAGCGAAGTGCTATGCCAACACGCACCGCAATATATGTTTAGAATTTGCTCAATTTCATACAAATTAATTGAGAGGTGTGCTTAATGATATGACGTGTGGGTGTTTGTTTGTGACTGATTTCGAAACTTGACATATAAAACAAATGAAATACCTCCCAAATTAAAATGTTTTACTGTAACATCTTGTAAAACAACTGGGGGATTTGTTTAATTTCATTTCATGTTTTATTATTTAAATGTGAACATGAATTGCATCATTCAAGTCACCAGTGTGTGCTGAAGTTGATAGGTTTATTGATCCCCTCGCCACTCTATGGAAGTCTCCTTCGGTTGTCACTGGGGCCTTTTCTCATTTGGGCAAGTCCGTCTTCCACCCTCTCTCCTCTATCCTCTCATCGATAAGTGGTCAAGTGGTCGATAGCCTCCTTTTGGCAAGGAAGCATAAGTGTATCCTACCTGAGTCTTTCGCGGAAGAGTTTTGAAATCTGTTTGTATAAGCAATTGTTTTCTCAAAGGAGAAAAGCATGCGAACATTTAAAACGATATGCTACTTTCATCTGGAAAATGTCTAGCACAACTTGATACATTTGTTTTTATGACTTTATAAATGTATTTTGGAATTCCACCCTGTAAACGTAATTTGCCTGATGAGGCGCGATTGGAGGAGTCTCATTTCATACGAGCACATTTTCGTACATTTTCCCTCTCTTCGATTACCTTACCTTTTTCAAAAGGAAGCGTCAGAGAACGGAGAAGAGAGGATGCAGGAGTTTAACAAATCCAATTGAGAAAAGGCCTCGATCGTATACAGCTACGGACAGAAGTGACTTTACGTAGCAGGTTAGAACAGCACATATGAGCCTGGGACAGTAACCACTCAAAGTTGGCCTTAGTGGTAGTGACCATAGAATTCTATGGCAGTGACCTATTGCGTAAAGTATTTGTCATCATTTAATTTTTGCAAATCATATGAGGCGTGGCTCTGTGCTTGTTTTGTGCATACGGGGATGGTTAGCGGGAAGGTGCTGTGTGAGATGATTGGTTGGTAGCACTCACTTCTGTCATCATGTAGTGCTTTGAGAGACTAGTCAAGGATCATATCACCTCCACCTTACCGGCCAACCTAGACCCACTTCAGTTTTCATACCACCCCAACAGCTCCACAGGCAACGCAATCGCTATCACACTGCCCTATCCCATCTGGACAAAAGGAATACCCATGTAAGAATGTGGTTCATTGACTACAGCTCAGCATTCAACACCATAGTACCCTCCAATGAGCCTTTGGGGCCGCCCTGCAACCTCATTGGATAGCGCTGGACTGGCCTCTTGCAAGCCGTCACTAAAATGCGAGGGGCTGAAGCTCATAGGCTAGAACTCAAATTACTAGGGAGCTGGCCCATGTGGGGCTAAATGTAGGGTAAATGCTTCAAGAAAACTGTCACCTTGAAACTAGAGATTTCGTGGTTAATTGAGGTAAAACAGTAATTCTGCTCATAGATTATGCGAGTATGAACTACACATTTACTTACACAACCAGCCCAAAGCGTGGGGTTTAAAAAATACGTTCTTAGTCGCCAAAGTACAGGAGTATGTCTTTAATTGCTAACTACATGTTTTAATAGATTGCCCCTAGGTCTAGCTCCAGGGGTATGACAGAGCTCTGACAATCCAGTTGGACATACAAGTATTTCAATTTATCAGAACCAAATTATCCATCCATAGTTTGAATGACTGAAATCCTAAAGTGTTCTGTACAGTAGGCCATGGACCTGAAAACTCCGGGAAAGATACCAATAGGCCTGCTGATTAATATTTAACACAACTGGAATGGTAATGCACGCCTGGAGTTGAGGGCAGGAATTGTCTGATACGTTTTTGACGAAATAAAGTAACTATGCTGCTTACCATTCCGTTGAAAGTTATTAGTGCGCATTTCTTCTTTAGTTACATCTCGTGTTCTTCATTATGGGGAAATGTCCTGAACACTCCAGATATTCCAGCGATTGCTAAATATTTCACCACAAAAGGAAGATATGAGGAAGTGAACCCTTACCTCATTGATGACATACTCGCTGTAAACAAATCTCTTGTAAAGCCTCCATCTGCAGAATGTCGCGAAATTCATCTGACCGCTATCATACGGCACGGTTCAAGGTACCCGACGACGAAAAACGTCAAGAAGATGCGAGAACTTCACAATCTTGTTGTACAGAAGGCCTCTGGAGAGGAGCGCTGGTTGCGTGAAATTACGCAGTGGAAGATGTGGTACACTGATGAGATGGATGGCCGTCTCGTTCAGAAGGGAGTCCTCGACCACAGGCATTTGGCAGTCAGGTTGTCCAAGTTATTCCCATCATTGATATCTAAGGAGAAGCTACAAGATGGTCACATCAAGTTCATGACCAGTTCTAAGCACAGGTGTGTGAACAGCACCCTTTCTTTCCAGGGAGGACTGGCAAAACTCTGGGACATTGAAGGTAGATATAATCCTACTCGATGTCTGTATGATAGCATCGTGTCAAAGTGCAAGCATATTGCATAAAACTCTTTATTTATTATTTGCAAGACATAAGGCATATATCTACTAAGTAGGTCAATGTTAGCCTGGTCGTATTTGAGGAAAGCTCAACTACGTTCTTATATCGAGGCGGGGTTGAGGATCGATAACTGATCAATTTGCTAGTAACAGAGAGGAAGAGAGTGGCCCAAGTCGGCGGGATATCTGTTTCCCTCCAGCAGGTGGCGTTTTTTTTCTCCGTTTCGTCCACCAAGCGAGTTTTTGTATGGAGGTCAGTGTGTCGAATTTGGTCAACAAAAAATCGAATGGGTTATTTGCGTGAATGATCGAATAAAAGTTTCGTAATGCTTAAGTTGTTAAGCGTGTACTGACAAGGACACTTGACATCCCGGCAACTTTATACAATTTATTTCGGAGTTGTCTCGAGATTGCTATGCATATTAATGGTATGAAATCAACCCTCATCGAATATTTTTAAAATATTACAATAATGCGAAGTATCCACCAATCCAAAGAAGGGACAGGCGGGAGCTAGAGAACCCGCCGAGTTGCTTTGTGGCTCCCATTGTTAGGGTAGAGAGAGGTATCTTGTCAGTATATCCATAATCTTTGCTATCAACAACAGCAGTCGATACATATGGTGCTTTCAAGACAAGTGGGAACACGGGGGAAAAACGAGGTCAAATCATGACGTCAGTTGATTTTAGGGTCGGAATGTCTCCGAATTTAAGAAAGATGCCGCCTTTTCCGACTTGGAATTCCGAGTTGGATGACTGTTCAAAACGTTTTCTCAGAGTTCCCAGTTGTCTTGAACGTGGCATCCACGCTAAATAATTCAATTCAATTCAATGGGCTTTATTGGCATGGGAAACATATGTTAACATTGCCAAAGCAAGTGAAGTAGATAATATACAAAAGTGAAATAAACAATAAAAATGAACAGTAAACATTACACTCACAGAAGTTCCAAAAGAATAAAGACATTACAAATGTCATATTATGTATATATACAGTGTTGTAACGATATACAAAGGGATAATAAATAAGTATAAATATGGGTTGTATTTACAATGATGTTTGTTCTTCACTGGTTGACCTTTTCTTGTGGCAACAGGTCACAAATCATGCTGCTGTGATGGCACACTGTGGGGAAAAAATGTACACTGCTAATCTCAGTGTATGTAGTACCTCAAGGCCGCTACACCTGCAGTTGAGCAACACAAATTAGGGGGGAAAATCAGTGGTTGTATCCGATAAAAGTTTTGATTAAAAGTATGAATTTCAGCACCCCACAGAAGGACCACAGTTGTACAGGACAAATGTAGATACAATTTTCAGAATTGACATTTTTACAAGTGTAGACTGATAAATCACGCGACCAGTTATCAATACTCAACCGCTTAGAATAAGTGAACAGAGTTTAGCGTTCCTCAGCTAGGCTGGTCCCAGATCTGTTTGTGTGTTTGCTTACACTATTTGTCATTGACAAGCTAAACAATTGACCCTTCGCTAAGCTCCGACCCCATTGGTTACTGTTGCGTCCTCGGACAACATGTTCCATGGAAGCCCAATTACCCAAATTGTTTGGCATGAGTTGGCAGGAGAGCAGAAACAACACCCACGCTAGGTAAATGTAATACCGATATGATATTGTGTCATAAGTGTAAATTTTTCATGATATTGCATTGGCCTGCAGTCTTTTGGAAGTGAAATTATAAGCAATTCAACATGTCTTACTGTATCATAACATGCAGGTTATAACACTATCGATAACGCTGTAAAAAATGTTCTGAACTTGTCACTAGCTTTTCATTTGTGCTTTTCATTCACTTTCATTGACCTTAATATTATTATAATTTTCAAAACTTTGAAGATCTCCCTTTGAATGACCAGTGCCTTCTATGTTTGATTCCAAAGATGAAGAGATTGACTACGAGGTGAACGATGCACTGATGAGGTTCTTTGACAGCTGCACCAGGTTTGTGGAGACTGTCGACAAGAACCAGTCAGCCATGGCTGAGCTGGACAAGTTCACGTCCAGTGCAGAGATGAGGAGGGTGCAGGAAAAGATAGCAGACCGGCTCCTGGTCCCCTACAGCCACATTACATCAGGTCTCCATCTCTAGCCTATCTGTCTCTATCTCTATTTATGTGTGTGTGTGTGTGTGTGTGTGTGTGTGTGTGTGTGTGTGTGTGTGTGTGTGTGTGTGTGTGTGTGTGTGTGTGTGTGTGTGTGTGTGTGTGTATACATTTGTGTATACATTTGTGTGTGAGTTGTCACAGGAACGTTGGGAAACAAAAATGTCTAATCCTTTTTTTTTTTTTTTTTTTAATTTATCCCCTTTTCTCCCCAATTTTTCGTGGTATCCAATCGCTAGTAATTACTATCTTGTCTCATCGCTACAACTCCCGTACGGGCTCGGGAGAGACGAAGGTCGAAAGTCATGCGTCCTCCGAAGCACAACCCAACCAAGCCGCACTGCTTCTTAACACAGCGCGCCTCCAACCCGGAAGCCAGCCGCACCAATGTGTCGGAGGAAACACCGTGCACCCGCCCCCCTCGGTTAGCGCGCACTGCGCCCGGCCCGCCACAGGAGTCGCTGGAGCGCGATGAGACAAGGATATCCCTACCGGCCAAACCCTCCCTAACCCGGACGACGCTAAGCCAATTGTGCGTCGCCCCACGGACCTCCCGGTCGCGGCCGGCTGCGACAGAGCCTGGGCGCGAACCCAGACTCTGGTGGCGCAGCATAGCACTGCGATGCAGTGCTCTAGACCACTGCGCCACCCGGGAGGCCGTAAAATGTCTATTCTACAGTGGATAGTAAATATTTTATAGCTATTCTATTATTACTGAGAGGGCTATCCTCATGATGTTGCTCATGTTCTCTATACAATGAACGGATCTCCTTCAGATCTGCTTGATTGCAAACATTTTACAGGATATTTAGACACTAGATGGGGCTGTTTTCTCACTAACAGTACAAAACAGTTAAGCACTCCCATATACAATTCCCTCAACTGAATGGTTTTGTCAGAATGTCATCAATGAGCATCTGAGAAGTGAGGACATTGAAATAAGAATACCTGTATGTTTCTATTATTTGAAAAGTAAAACTAAGTGGGAAATGTGTTGTTAATGCTAAGCCATACAGGACTTTTACTTTGTTTTATATCAATTATAATAATTATTTAAATTTTTACATGGAATGGCGGCAGGTAGCCTAGCGGTTAAGAAAGTTAGACAAGTAACCAAAAGGTCGCTGGTTCGAATCCCCAGGTCGACAAGGCAATTAAAGGTCCAATGGAGCTGTTTTTTATGTCAATATCAAATCATTTCTGGGTAACAATTAAGTACCTTACTGTGATTGTTTTTAGAGACCGAGCTATATGTTTTTTGGGGTCCAATATGATTCCTGTATTTTGGGGGGGGAAACGTACCGATACCGATATATCTGCCAATGTACTGTTTTACAGTGGGGGAATTAGTGTCATTTTCCCACACTGAATTCACATACATTGCCATCCAAAAGAGCAATTGTCCAATAACTGCTTCAAATATTGATTCCATACATTGTGACAATAATGGCACATCATGAAAATGGCCGCAAGTTTTCAGATTAGTGCACTCAGAAAGTATTCATACCCCTTGACGTATTCCACATTTTGATGTGTTACAGCCTGAATTCAAAATTGATTAAATAAAATAAAAAATCTCACCTATCTACACACTATACTTCACAATGACAAAGCGAAAACATGTTTTTAGACATTTTTGCTAATTTATTGAAAATGAAATACAGAAATATCTAATTTACATAAGTATTCACACCCCTGAATCAATACTTTGTAGGCACACCTTTGGCAGCAATTACAGCTTACAGTCTTTCTGGGTAAGTCTTAAGAGTTTTGCAAACCTGGATTGTACAATATTTGCACATTCTTTTTTAAATTCTTCAAGCTCTGTCAAATTGGTTGTTGATCAATGTTAGAAACCCATTTTCAGGTCTTGTCGTAGATTTAAATCGAAACTGTAACTCGGCCTCTCCGGAACATTCACTGTCTTCTTGGTAAGCAATTCCTGGGTAGATTTGTCCTTGTGTTTTAGCTTATTGTCCTGCTGAAAGGTGAATTCATCTCCCAGTGTCTTGTGGAAAGCAGACTGAACCAGGATTTCCTCTAGGATTTTGCCTGTGCATAGCTCCATTCTGTTTTTTGTTTTTTTATCCAGAACTCCCCAGTCCTTAACGATTACAAGCATACACATGATGCAGCCATCACTATGTTTGAAAATATAGAGAGTGGTACTCCGTAATGTGTTTTATTGTATTTGCCCCAAACATAACACATTGTACTCAGGACAAAAAGTGAAATGTTTTTTTTCCACATTTGTAGCAGTATTACTTTAGTGCCATGTTGCAAACAGGATACTTGTTTTGAAATATTTGTATTCTATACAGGGTTCCTTCTTTTCACTCTGTCAATTAGGTTGGTATTGTGGAGTAACTACAATGTTGTAGATCCATCCTCAGTTTTCTCCTATCACAGCCATTAGACTCTGTAACTGTTTTAAAGTTACCATTGGCCTCATGGTGAAATCCCTGAGTGGTTTCCTTCCTCTCCGGCAACTGAGTTAGGAAGAACGCCTTTATCTTTGTAGTGACTGGGTGTATTGATACACTATCCAAAGTGTAGTTCATAACTTCACCATGCTCAAAGGGATATTCAATGTCTGCTTTCCCCCCCCCCATCTACCAATAGGTGCCCTTCTTTGCAAAACATTGGAAAACCTCCCTGATCTTTGTGGTTGAATCTGTGTTTGAAAATCACTGCTCAAGTGAGGAACCTTACAGATAATTGTATGTGTGGGGGTACTGAGATGAGGTAGTCATTCTAAAGTCATGTTCTACACTATTATTGCACACAGTGAGTCCATGCATCTTATGTGACTTGTTAAGTACATTTTTACTTCTGAACTTATTTAGGCTTGCCATTACAAATGATTTGAATACTTATTGACTCAAGACAGTTCAGCTTTTTATTGTTTATTCATTTGTAAAAGAATAAAATAAAATCATCATTCTACTTTGACATTGTGTGAAGGCCAGTGACATAAAAATCTCAATTTAATCAATTTTAAGTTCAGGTTGTAACAACAATGTGGAAAAAGTCGAGGGGTGTAAATACTTTCTGAAGGCGCTGTAAGCAAGAGATTCCCTTTTTTCATCCTATTTATTGAATATCGGTTATCGGTGGAGTTATTGGCCGATACCGATGTAGCGTTTAAAGGCCAATATTATCCGATAATATCGGTGAACCTATATATCGGTCGGGCTCTAATTGTTTTCAGTTAAAATAGTCAAAAAGGGGAAAAAATGCTTCTTAGCAAAGAGCAATTTCTCAAGCAAGAATTTAGCTAGGACTGTCAGGGAGTGGTCTGAGTGGGGAGGGGAAAACTAGCTATTATTGCCAGAGATGTTTGGATCTCTCTTTCTTATTGGTCTGTTAACTAATTTACTGCCAGGTGATGTCACCAGGCAGGTCAAAACTCACAGGCTGAAATTTCTGGCGGTCTTTTCAAGCAGCTCTTACACTGAAAGGGCATTATCATAATTTTCACATTTATTATTCCAACCTCATGGTGTGGAAATATATTAGAGCTGGGCGATATGGACAAAAATACACATTGCGATAAATTGCCTGAATTGATCCGATAACGATAAATAGAACGATAAGTTTATAACATTAATGTGAACCACAGTTTAAAAATAAAAAAAATCCTTTAAACTACTACTACTAGTTTGATGGTTGTAGCCATCATTTGTGTCATTAACAATCACCCATATTAGCAAACTTATTTTGTTTCATACTTCACATTATCGTTATGAACAATATCAGCAAAATGCCTGCGATATGTGATCGGTATGGTTGGTGTCAATCATTTTCTGTTTATTGTCCCAGCTCTAAAATACACTACTTAACCAAAAGTATGTGGACACCTGCTCGTCGAACATCTCATTCCATAATTATGGGCATTAATATGGAGTTGGTCCCCCCTTTGCTGCTATAACAGCGTCCACTCTTCTGGGAAGGCTTTCCACTAATGTTGGAACATTGCTATGGGGACTTGCTTTCATTCAGCCATGAGTATTAGTGAGGTCGGTCACTGATGTTGGGCGATTCACATTCTGTGAGCTTGTGTGGCCAACGGGTGTGGCTGAAATAGCCAAATCCACTAATTTGAATGGGGTGTCCACATACTTTTGTATATATATAACACAGTAAAATCCCATTTTTGACTGCACTGGGCCTTTAACCCTAATTGTGCAATAAGTCGATCTGGATAAGTGTCTGCTAAATGACTAAAATGTAATGGCTCCTGTGATCACTTTGCCATTACTTTTCCCCTGTAGACATGGCTGAGGCTGCATTTTACCTGTGTGCTTACGAGTTGGCCATCAAAACCATCAACTCCCCCTGGTGTCAACTCTTTGATGAGGCAGATGCACTGGTACGTCAACTGTATTCCCTGCAGTAGTAATCATTTTACGTCATTGCAGAGTATTGACCAGTTCAAGTGAAAATGGAGCCATTTATTATTTATGGGGAACTCAATTTTTTTAAGCAGTGATCAAAAACATTAAGTTCATCAATATTGGAGAGATGAATTAGATGCATCTAGCCTAACTAGTAATTCATTGACCTTTTTATGTGAAGTGTTTTTGCTGATAGGACATTAATCTAAAACATGATGAATGTATTATTTACAATATCCTCACCTAATCTACAGTATGAATAGATGTCTTACATTCAGTCAATAAGAAGCTGGGCTATGTGGGTGTGTCCTGTGTTATAAGGTAAGTTGGCCCAGCTCTCAGGTGGCCTAGGGGAAATCCTACCACGACTCTACACAATGAGAGATTGTCTATCTGAGGGCATCACTCACCGAAGTATTCATACAAAGCCTACCCTACATACCATGGTATACAGTGCATTCGGAAAGTATTCAGACCCCTTGACTTTTTCCACATTTTGTTACATTACAGCCTTATTCTAAAATATGTTTTTTTTCCCTCATCAATCAAAACACAATACCCCATAATGACAAAGCAAAAAAAGGTTTTTCAGACATTTGCAAATGTATATATATATATATTTTTTTATGAAATATCACATTTACGTTAGCATTCAGACCCTTTGCTATGAGACTCGAAATTGAGCTCAGGTGCATCCTGTTTCCATTTATCATCCTTGAGATGTTTCTACAACTTGATTTACCTGTAGTAAATTCAATTGATTGGACATTATTTGGAAAGGCACACACCTGTCTATATAAGGTCCCACAATTGACAGTGCATGTCAAAGCGATGAGGTTAAAGGAATTGTCCGTAGAGCTCCGAGACAGGATTGCGTCGTGGCACAGATCTGGGGAAGGGTACCAAAAAATTTCTACAGCATTGAAGGTCCCCAAGAACACTTTGGCCTCCATCATTCTTAAATGGAAGAAGTTTGAAACCATCAAGACTCTTCCTAGAGCTTGCCGCCCGGCCAAACTGAGCAATCGGGGGAGATGCGCCTTGGTCAGGGAGGTCACCAAGAACCCGATGGTCACTCTGACAGAGCTCCAGAGTTCCTCTGTGGAGATGGGAGAACCTTCCAGAAGGACAACCATCTCTGCAGCACTCCACCAATCAGGCCTTTATAGTAGAGTGGCCAGACAGAAGCCACTCCTCAGTAAAAGGCACATGACAGCCTGTGTGGAGTTTTCCAAAAGGCACCTAAAGACTCTCAGACCATGAGAAACAAGATTCTCTGGTCTGATGAAACCAAGAATGAACTCTTTGGCCTGAATGCCAAGTGTCACATCTGGAGGAAACCTGGTACCATCCCTACGGTGAAGCATGGCGGTAGCAGCACCATGCTGTGGGGATGTTTTTTAGCGGCAGGAACTGGGAGACTAGTCTGGATCAAGGGAAAGATGAACGGAGCAAAGTACAGAGAGATCCTTGATGAAAACCTGCTGCTGAGCACTCAGGACCTCAGACTGAGCGAAGATTCACCTTCCAACAGGACAACGACCCTAAGGACACAGCCAAGACAACGCAGGAGTTGCTTCGGGACAAGTCTCTGAATGTCCTTGAGTTGCCCAGCCAGATTCCGGGCTTGAACCCTATCGAACATCTTGCGAGTGGCGCAGCGGTCTAAGGCACAGCATCTCAGTGCTAGAGGCATCACTACAGACCCTGGTTCGATTCCAGGCTGTATCACAACCGGACGTGATTGGGAGTCGCATAGGGAGGCACACAATTGGCCCAGCGTTCTCTGGGTTAGGGTTTGGCCGGGGTAGGTCGTCATTGTAAATAAGAATTTGTTCTTAACTGACTTGCCTAGTTCAATAAAAAAGAGACCTAAAAATAGCTGTGCAGCGATGCTCCCCATCCAACCTGACAGAGCTTGAGAGGATCTGCAGAGAAGAATGGGAGAAACTCCCCAAAAACAGGTCTGCCAAGCTTGTAGTGTCATACCCAAGAAGACTCCAGGCTTTAATCGCTGCCAAAGGTGCTTCAACAAAGTACTGAGTAAAGGATCTGAATGCTTTTGTAAATGTGATATTTCAGTTTCTTTTTTGTAATAAATTTGCAAACATTTCTAAAAACCCTTTTTTGTTTTGTCATTATGGGGTATTGTGTTTAGATTGATGAAAAAAACTATTGAATCCATTTTAGAATAAGGCTGTAACGTAACAAAATGTGGGAAAAGTCCAGGTCTTTCCGAATGCACTGTACTTATACAGCAATTACCCCACTAACAGGTTAATGTATATGGAAACTATCTAACGTGGTATCCACACAAAGCCTACACCATCTAATCCCATGGTATACTTACACAGCATTTACCTCACAAACAGGTTTTGGAATATGCAAATGACCTGAAGCAGTTCTGGAAAAGGAGTTATGGTCATGACATCAACAGCAAGTCGAGCTGCATCCTCTTTCATGATGTATTCAGCCGTCTGGATAGAGCGGCCAATGAGATCAGGTGAGGGACTGGTTAGCCTCACGTGTCAGGCTTCATGTCATTCACCAGTATAGCAAAGGGATTAAAAGTGGATGGCCTTTGGGTAAAAATGTAACTAACGTTAAAAAATAATGTTAGGCTATATGTGTTTAAAAGGACAGGACACTCCAAAATCAAAGTTTGTCAGACGTTTACAAACCCGAAATGTAGTGTAATGTAAACATGAATTGTTGTCCCACGCCATTGGTTGTGTTGGTCTGTGTCTTTATATCCCACATGAATGGAAACAAATAAGGACAGAATAAAATCTGGAAATTATAGTGCTTATTGTTTCCATTGATTCCATTCTACTCAACAGATGTCTGGGAAGTGGACGTATCTCAATGCAAGACCACTTTGCCTGGGGCTGCGGAAGCCTTGAGGTTGCCTTTGTGTTGTTGTACCCTTGATCAAAGCACTTATCACCTAACCTGCTCAAGGATGCTGCTCTGTGGCTGACCCTGTGCTGCTTCCAGCCTCTTGTGAGTGTCTGGGTTGTGTCTGGGTTGTTGGGGAAAAAACAAGACCGCGAAAAGACAAATGTATGTTTCGCAATGGACCAAAAATTCAAGTGGTATGGTACTTGAGGTCTGAAAGATCTGACAAACTTTAATTTTGGAGTGAACTGTCGTTTTTTAAGGGATACTTACAAAACCGATTAGGACTAAACTGTAATATTATACAAACAATGGCCCGGTACAGTATCTATTGCAACTGTTAGAAATACTGTTAGAAAATAACCTGTCAACGTGTCAATAGAATATGACACATGACCCTTCTCGTTTGCACCCTGTGTCGTGTTATACATCCTAGTTTAGCCAAGTCCTCAAACTGTCAGTGATGTATACATGATACTGAGAGAAGTTTAACCAAAGCGCATACATATGGGGGTAGGATTATGGGCAATCCACATCCCACATTATTCAATACTCATTATAGGGTTAAAAACCCATCCATAGCAGCTCATCATAGAAGTTTGCAGACCTTTTTGTCTGGTCAGGATCCTGTTGTGTGGGTGTGTGTGTGTGCCTTTTCCCTGGACTGTGACGAAATTGTATTTTGTGGTTCACGCACCACACCCACACGTGTGGGTGTGGTGACATGTTTCTGTTACAGAATGAATGTGTCTGTCATGCTGTGTTGCACGCGCAGTGCATGTAGCAGCACATATGATCATAGAACTCATAAGAATATGAATCTGTGAGTTGTGGTACTCCTCTGTTGTAAAGGTAAGAGGAGAATTGATTTGATTTGATTTTTCAAATAATGTGAATTTATGTACCTGCCACATAATCTCAAGGTTTCTTGTCAGTCAGTGGAACACTGTAGGGTAGAGTGGGGTAAATGGAGCCCTTTTTTACATTCCGCCTTACTATGTGAAGGGAAATATAGTACTCTTTCTAACCGATATCTACACATATTTCAGGATGTTGGGTATCCTTGAAAATAATAAAAAATGAATATAAACATAACAGTTTGTAAAACATAGTTTGTCCAAAAAAAAGTGTTCTCTTGGAACAACTTACCCCGGGTATGGGGTACATTGAGCATAGGCCAGGGTAGATTGAGCCGCCTTGGGGTAAGTGGGTGCTTGTGTCCTGTGACAGTGGGCGATGGTGCTAGTAGGTCATAGAATGGGGCTGTGGTATATTGTATATCTTAAATGTATGTCTACATTTCGATGTAGATCGCTGTTCAATATCGCTTACCCTTCCATTTCCATACCAGTTGTCTGGGACAGGGATTTTGTTTCGATATGCCAATTCGTAGGCAAGATCTCTGCATTTGAGGTTACTAAGCCCATGAAACTGGTCCGTGAAATTCTTGAAATTTTTAGCAAGTTTAGACTCCATCATCAGATAAAACCTTGTGTGTCTCTGCTAATCTATCATAGCCTGTCGTACAGGTACATGTCTGTTTGTTTCTTTTTTTATTAACTCTTCAGTGTCACTAAATAAAAAAAATCATCCATTGCTGCTGCTCGAATGGACTTCTTCCCTTTTCTCACTTCCTTGGCTGCTCTCTCAAGAACCTCAAGGGGCGTTAGACCCCTGCTTGTTTTACGTTTGTATACACGGGGCACAATGTCTGCTCTGTAACCATACAGATTTTGTTCATATGCATGACACATTGTAAAAATACTAATGCATACTAATGTTTGAATGCATAAAACTGAGAATGCAATCATCATTTGAATAGGGTATGGTGGCCATTGGCTCAACTTACCCTAGACATTGGCTCAACTTACTCCAAGGAAAACATTTGGACTATATTAGCCCACACAGCTACAAGGATGCACTTTCATGTTAGGTTTAATAAATTCATTTGACTTAATGAAAATCAGTTTTTTGGACCTAACTTGCTCACCACTTTTTCCATGTGGTTTCTTCCTTCAGACTCCATGAAATGATGACTACATCGGCAAAGGGAAAAGCTTGCATTTAGTACAGGGCAACATGCAGGGTCAACATGTTTTCTAAAACCATGTGGTCAATTCCTGCATTCCATACATAAATACAAATCGTTCAAAACTGACACCCCCTTGAGTATATGTAGACTAGTGTATGACAACTAGTGTTTTGCAATTCACTGCCTCTGGTCAAGCAAGTTCTTGTTCACTTACATACCACATTCTTCTGACGCAAATAAATAATTACCCTCCTGAAGTATACATGTCCCATTCTGTCCCTCAGATCTGGCAGTAATGTCACAGAAGCAGCGACCATCCAAGTGGGTCACGCTGACACTCTCCTGCCTCTGCTGACCCTGCTGGGCTTCTTCAAGGACAGCGTGCCCCTGACCTCCAACAATTATGTCACCCAGGGCCAGCGTGCCTTCCGCACCAGCCGCATGATGCCCTACGCTGCCAACCTGGTCCTTGTGCTGTATGACTGCAGTGGGAACCTCCGTCTGCAGGCACTGCTCAACGAGAGGCCCATGGCCTTCCCAGGCCTGGCTGCCAACCAGGGAGCGGAGGAAGCCCCGCTCTACCAGGATGTCAGAGACCACTACGGGGAACTGCTCCAGGGCTGCGACTTTGAGAAGGAGTGCCAACTGTTCCCATCCAAATGAGGGAGTCAACACTATCAACAGGTGTCATTCATCAGTAAAGTGTGTCTCTGATGTGTATTCAAATCAAAGTTTATTGGTTGCATACACAGATTTGCAAGTGTTATAGCAGGTGCAGTGAAATGCTTATGTTACTCACTCCAACAGTGCAGTAGAATGCCTCAAATACACAAATAATAAAACAATAGTTGCTATGATATTATAGATATGGTTAGACCAATGTGGTGAGCTGCTGTGGTAGAGCGCCACTTTACTCCTATGGCTAGATAATTTGATTGAGTGTGAAATTTCTGTGTATATGCGCAATGTTGGAATGGAATTATGATTCACTCTGTTCAAGGCCACAACATCCGTTTATTCAAATGTATGGTAGTATTAGAGACACAAAACAGATTAATCGGAACAAATTTACCAATTGAGATCCAGTGGAGGCTGCTAAGGGGAGGACTGCTCATAATGGCTGGAATGGAGCGCATGGAATGGCATTAAACACATGGAAACTATCTGTTTGATGTATTTGATAGTATTCCACTCCAGCCATTACCACGAGCCCGTCCTCCAAAATGAAGGTGCCACCAACCTCCTGTGTTGAGATCAATCCACCAAAAGTGCTGTGACTTTAATGTAAGCTTGCCACTGCTACCAATACAGAAGTATTACTAGAATCCGTCAAATCAAACGGGATATAGCTTATGACCAAAAATGACAGTTACTGTACATAGTAGGTGATACACTGCCCCTCTCCAGAAACAACACCTATCCTCCATGTACTTGTGTAGACCTGAGAAGAACGCATAGGTGTAGTCATTATGAATTATTTTTTTTATTTTTATGAAGTGGAGATTCTACCATATTTCGTACACCTATTGTGGAGGTATAGGCCAGAATTGTGTTTTCTGGACAAGGACTATGTAGCTTATATAATGTCCTGCTGCTAGATATTACAGAAGTTAGGCCTACTAATTGTTCTAATACTGTATAACTTGATTATTATTAAAGTATAATTTGAACTACACTGGCTAGTTTATTTTGTTTAAACTTTTGAATTGGAAGTGTGAACGGTGAATTGTGAATGGTTGTCCTTTTCTTTGCAATGTAGAAAAATAAATGCCAAATTCTTTACATTTCAATTTATTAAAATGTATTTCATTTTCAGTCAGACATCAGGGCAAAGTTTTACCGTTGTGACATTGTTCTTTAGTTGGTTTGCCCTCAATCTTTATAAAAACACTACATAAGAATAGTCTGGTTGACTTCTACTTGCAATTTAACCCTATGTAAATTCACCGGTTCCGAAGCTCAGCCCCGCACTGTCGTAATCTCGATACATTGGTTGGCATTCAGGAATATGCAGATTTCTGAACCCTGGAGGAGGATTGGAGGCTGGGCCAGTGGAATGCTACGTGTCTTGAGGTCTTTCAACAGCCCTTGTTCTTAGATGACTATCGTCAAAGTTGTCAAGTAACTCCAGCGAGGCGACACATTCCTACCGGTTATTGGAGCTTATACTCTCCGGGTCAACAGTCCATTGGGGTTAACCTTAGCCTAGTGCATGATGTTGGGTGTCAAAAAGCAGCAGACGGTAAGATATACATACACATATTTGAAACATCATATTCAAATATAAAAACGATTTTGAAAGTTGTCTAATTGCATAAGCATGTATAGAAATGTTGTAGCTCACGCAACCCAGAGTGCTAGAGCTGCCTAGGCTAGAAATGGTGTAGCCTCAATGCATTTATAAAATAATTCCTGTATAGTGCGCTTTGGGTGACCTTTATACGTGTATTTCGTTAACTAACAAACGTTATAGCCTCATTCCAATTAAAACCTTTAACTGATAAGTTACATAATAGCAATTATGTGGATAAAGTGCTAGACATGTTTGTTTACCAAATCTACTTCATCAAACAATGGTTAGAAGTCTGATACGATCAGCGCTGTCACTGTTGAAGGTGAAGTAGTCTACTTTCAAGTTTTCACACTGGTAGGAATTGGACTGATTTGATTTGACATAGGCATTGGTGGAAAAAATGCCCAACTGTCATACTTGAGTAAAAGTAAAGATACCCTAATAGAAAATGACTCAAGTAAAAGAGAAAGTCACCCAGTAAAGTAGTACTTGAGTTAAAGTATTTGGTTTTAAATATACTTAAGTATCAAAAGTAAATGTAATTGCTAAAAAGTACATTCCTTATATTAAGCGAACCACACGGTACCATTAAACTTTTTTTTTTTTTTACGGATAACCAGGGGCACACTAACAATGACATAATTTAAAAACAAAGCGTTTGTGTTTAGTGAGTTACCAGATCAGAGGCAGTAGGGATGACCAGGGATGTTCTCTTGATAAGTGTGTGAATTGGACCATTTTCTGTCCTGCTAAGCATTCAAAATGTAACGAGTACTTTTGGGTGTCAGGAAAAATGTATGGGTGTCAGTAAAAAGTACATATATTTTGGGGGGGGGGTGTAGTAAAGTAAAAGTTGTCAAAAATATAAATAGTAAAATAAAGATACCCAAGAAAACTACTTAAGTAGTACTTTAAAGTACATAAGTACTTTACACCACTGCATATAGGTTAAATGGTATATAATTTTTGTTGTTGTTGAGAAGTAGCCTAATGGTCATTAATGACTCGTCATTTAATTAATTGTATGTCCCACTTAGAATGAACCATAACTGAAGCCTTCATAAATCCTTTATAATACCTAGTCTATTTAAGCAATAAGGCCTGTAATTAGAGCAGTAAAAATAAGTGTTTTGTCATACCCGTGATATACAGTCTGATATACCACGGCTATCAGCATTCAGAGCTCGAAAATGCTGATTGGCTGACAGCCGTGGTAAATCAGACTGTATACCACGGGTATGACAAAACATTTATTTTTACTGATCTAATTACATTGGTAACCACTTTATATTAGCAATAAGGCTCCTCAGGGGTTTGTGGTATTTGGCCAATATACCACGGCTAAGGGCTGTAACCAGGCACTCTGTGATGCATCATGCGTAAGAACAGCCCTTGGTCGTGGTATATTGGCCATATACCACACCCCTTCGTGCCTTATTGCTTAACAGGTGGGTCTTATCCTGAATGCTGATTGGTTAAAACCGCATTTCAACCGGTGTCTATTCCACAAGTTACCATCGGCTAAATCTATGACGTTAAAATGCCTATTTACTCTCATCAACCCAGCCAGGCACTTTATAAACTTGCTCTCCACTATTAAAAGCAGCTAGACATTATTTCACATTTCTTTTAGACTAACATTTAGTTTTCAACAGCAGATATTTGTATAAACCTTGCTGTCTGTCTCTCCAACATTTGCAACATTGTTTCAATATTTAAATTAGATCTCCAGATGTCCCATAGTAATGAACATGTCGGGAGTTGGGATGAGACAGACAGGCAGGCAGCTTTTCTCAGCCAGTCGAAAATCATGAATCAGCATCATTTGTATGGGTATATACAAAGTACTATCAATAGTTAACAGGTAAAACTAAACAAAGTACAGCTAGTTTGCTGTCTTTCCAGCTTAGGTTTGAAGTGAATGTGTTAGCCGTGTTGTTGGCTAGGTCCTCTGAACAAGTGTCCTGACGAGAGAGCACATTTTCTACGGCAGTCGAAATCGCGCATCATTAGCTCGTTGTTATGGATGTATCCAAATTAATGTCTCTAGAAAACAAATTAAACAAACGCAAATGTAGCTACTTTGCTGTTATTCTGGCTGCACTGTTTGACTGTAAGTTAGCTGTAGTTGGCTAGCTAGCAAGCAAGGGATAAGAACGTTGCCAGCCAGTATGGCAATGAAACATTTAGAACGAACAACTGAGTCGCGTCCATAGATACAGAACAAAAAGACTAAACAACTGGGTTGCGTATCTCTGGCAACCGAACCAATAGAACGTAAGACCAGCCGGCTTGGGTAGCAACCCTAGATTTGTGTCGGGACTATATCTTGTGGAAGGATGAAATAGTATGAATAAATTAATCAAAATAATGTTTTTAATAAAAATATGTAAATCATTATTTGAATATGTTGGTAACCTGTTGTATAAAAGTGATAATGCCCTAAACACCCATGCCAATATATCCTCCAAACTTCTCTGGCACTATTACTTAAATGTAACAACCTTAAACCAATACCTAGTGACCTCGATCATCAAGACTTTTGGACCTCTTGGCGTAACGTTTAAGGTGTTAGCTTGACTGTCACTTGACAAGGGTTTGAGTACCGGTTGGGGCTACCCCCTTGAATTCGCTACGTTGGTGTCAGAATTGGGATTGAGCCCATGAGGCCATGGGGGAGGCATGTACACGTGCGGGACTTGGTAAAGAAAAGCATGGGGACACACTCTCCCGAAGGAAGGGGGTAATGTAGTGACCTTAACCCAACACCTACAATAGCAACCTCATGAAGAGGTTCAGACCGTGGTTCGAGACCTTGTTGGGGCCCCTACCCCCCGAAATCGCTACAATATGCTTCAAATCAAAGTTTATTTGTCACGTGTGCCGAATACAACTGGTGTAGACCTTACAGTGAAATGCTTACTTACAGGCACTAACCAATAGTGCAAAAAACGAATCATTTACTAATCACTAATCATTTATAAGCAAATGTTACACCATAGCCTTATAAAGGGTGGCACAGGTTTTTGCCACATTTGACAAAGCCACTGTTCATGTAATGGCTTTGATTAATTTGATTTGTGAAGTATCTAAGTAGTGCTATAAGCATTTATGAAGCCTTTATAAGTAGGAAGTTCATTTTTAATCTTGTGTAGCTGATACAGGCTACTTCTGTGCTGCTAAGGAACTGACAAGGTTTGTGTGGCAGAAAACAATCGGCATAGACAGTAAACCAGCTAATGCCACAAATGCTTTGTAACAGTGAAATGTAGCTCACTTTAGTCTGCATAGTTTCTAAACAGGTTTACTTACAATGAGTTAGCCCAGTACTATACGTGGACAATATGTTAGCACAGTATAAGTTGGAAGAGTATGGAAAGCAGCAAGTTGATAAGGTGCTGGTTCCAATACTTAGCATGTGGTTTTGCACCGGTATCTTATATTATCATGTACCGCTCACACAATCACAGTCTTAACTTGACCTGTATGGGGAAACATTTGTACCAAACACATGTAAGGAACTGATGTGTATCAACAAATAGACCAATACCCTACATGTTTTTTCATAACCAACCTGTAGACAAAAGATAAAGAATGTCACTCAAGTCATTGTTTTCTCAATATTTTGATACACCTAGTACTGTAGGCTTACTTTGTCAGATTTCCACTCCACTCTGTATGGAGACTGTATAACTACGCAGTTAGAGTGTGGGAATAAGAAATGTTTCCAAGAGTAAGCACAACTGTTTATTTTGTTCTACAGATTAAGTATGATGATAAAGGTAGTAGGGACCATTTTGTTTATCACCTCCTATAGGCTATTCTAACAGAACCTATGTCACATGTTTTACTGCACAGTATCCATATAGAAAATGGAATTTAAACTAGGATGTTTTTGGAGTTGGCCTTACAAGAACCACTCATCCATCGTATGCTGGAAGGGGCAATGGTAACACAGAGGCAATGAGAGAGGGAGAGTTAGAAACGCAGACGGAATAAGAGGGGAAGGAAATGAGAAGGAAGCAGAGTGAAAAAGATGAATGTATTATACTACGGAGAATGAAAGAGAGAGAGAAACAAACAGACAGACAGATTGAGCTGAGTGTGTTTGTGATAGTGACAGAGAGAAACAGACAGACAGATTGAGCTGAGTGTGTTTGTGATAGTGACAAAGAGAAACAGACAGACAGATTGAGCTGAGTGTGTGATAGTGACAGAGAGAAACAGACAGACAGATTGAGCTGAGTGTGTGATAGTGACAGAGAGAAACAGACAGACAGATTGAGCTGAGTGTGTGATAGTGACAGAGAGAAACAGACAGACAGATTGAGCTGAGTGTGTGATCGTGACAGAGAGAAACAGACAGACAGATTGAGCTGAGTGTGTGATAGTGACAGAGAGAAACAGACAGACAGATTGAGCTGAGTGTGTGATAGTGACAGAGAGAAACAGACAGACAGATTGAGCTGAGTGTGTGATAGTGACAGAGAGAAACAGACAGACAGATTGAGCTGAGTGTGTGATAGTGACAGAGAAAAACAGACAGACAGAGTGAGCTGAGTGTGTTTGTGATAGTGGCAGAGAGAAACAGACAGACAGATTGAGCTGAGTGTGTGATAGTGACAGAGAGAAACAGACAGACAGAGTGAGCTGAGTGTGTTTGTGATAGTGGCAGAGAGAAACAGACAGACAGATTGAGCTGAGTGTGTGATAGTGACAGAGAGAAACAGACAGACAGATTGAGCTGAGTGTGTGATAGTGACAGAGAGAAACAGACAGACAGATTGAGCTGAGTGTGTTTGTGATAGTGACAGAGAGGGGGGGAGGAAGAGGCAAATAGGCAAAGAAAGGTAGAAGAAGTAGTGAAAGTTGAGTAAGAATTACTCAAAGGGACAGAAACAATGAATTATGGATAGATTGATGGAGAGAACAGTGATAGAAGTAGATTGAATTGCACAGCATGAGATGTGATTGGATCAGGGAGGTTGGGGCTGCTGAAGTGACAGAAGAAGAGGGTGGAGAGGCAGGGCTGAAAGTAAGGCTAAGTGGTCTTGGGTGTCTGCCGGGGTTTGATGAACGGTACTGTTTGTTTTTTCCACCCACTATATGTGTGTGTGTGCATGAGAGGGTGGATGATGATGGGGAAATGCATCTAATTAAGATGTATCACCTTTAAAAATGGCGCGTGTTTCACAAGTTGAATTTGCATAATGCAGTCAGTGATGTGTCACTATTGTAATAATTACACTGTAAGAAGTTTGTGTGCCATTGATAGGTTCGCCAAAATGACACGACAGAAGCATAAACAGAAGGAATTTTGAAACATGGACAAATGTGTAGCATTTCTCTGCATGTAAATGAAAAATTGATTACAGTGCCTTCAGAAAGTTTTCACACCCTTTGACCTTTTCCACAATTTGTGTTATAGCCTGAATGTAAAATGTATTACATTTATATTTTTGGTCACTTATCTACATATACAATACTCCATAATGTCAAAGTGGATTAATGTTTTTGAAATGTTTACAAATTAATACAAAATGTGAAGCTGAAATGTCTAAATATTCAACCCCTTTGCAAGCCTAAATAAATTCAGGAGTAAAAATGTTCTTAACAAGTCACATGATAAGTTACATGGACTCACTCGGTGTGCACTCGGTATAGTGTTGAGCATGATTTTTGAATGACTACCTCATCTCTGTACCCCACACATACAATTATCTGTATGGTCCCTCAGTCAAGCAGTGAATTTGAAACACATATTCAACGACAAAGACCAAGGATGTTTTCCAGTGTCTCATGAAGATGGGCACCTATTGGTAGATAGGTTTAAAAAAAGCAGACATTGAAAATCCCTTTAAGCATGGTGAAGTTATTAATTACACTTTGAATGGTGTATGAATACACCCAGTCACGTCAAAGATACAGACATCTTTCCTAACTCAATTGCCGGAGAGGAAGGAAACCGCTCAGGGATTTCACCATGAGGCCAATGGTGACTTTAAAACAGTTACAGAGTTTAATGGCGGTGATAGGAGAAAACTGGGGATGGATCTACAACATTGTAGTTACTCCACAATACTAACATAGAGTGGGAAAAAAAGCCTGTACAGAATAAAAAATATTCCAAAACATACATCCTGTCTGCAACAAGGCACTAAAGTAATACTGCAAAAGATGTGCCAAAGCAATTCACTTTTTGTCTTGAATACAAAGTGTTATGTTGGTGTCAAATCCAATACAACACATTACTGAGTTCCAGTCTCCATATTTTCAAGCATAGTGGTGGCTACATCATGTTAGGGGTATACTTGTAATCGTTAAGGACTGGGGGGGTTTTCAGGATAAAAAATTAACACCAACACCATCATTAAGTTTTCCGATGACACAACAGTGGTAGGCCTGATCACCGACAACGACGAGACAGCCTATAGGGAGGAGGTCAGAGAACTGGCCGTGTGGTGCCAGGACAACAACCTCTCCTTCAACGTGATCAAGACAAAGGAGATGATTGTGGACTACAGGAAGAAGAGGACCGAGCACGCCCCCATTCTCATCGACGGGGCTGCAGTGGAGCAGGTTGAGAGCTTCAAGTTCCTTGGTGTCCACATCACCAACAAACTAACATGGTCCAAGCACACCAAGACAGTCATGAAGAGGGCATGACAAAATCTATTCCCCCTCAGGAGACTGAAAAGATTTGGCATGGATCCTCAGATCCTCAAAAGGTTCTACAGCTCCACCATCGAGAGTATCCTGACTGGTTGCATCACTGCCTGGTATGGCAACTGCTCGGCCTCCGACCGCAAGGCACTACAGAGGGTAGTGCGAACGGCCCAGTACATCACCTTGCCCAAGCTTCCTGCCATCCAGGACCTCTATACCAGGCGGTGTTAGAGGAATGCCCTACAAATTGTCAAAGACTCCAGCCACCGTAGTCATAGACTGTTCTCTCTGCTACCGCACGGCAAGCAGTACCGGAGCACCAAGTCTAGGTCCAAGAGGCTTCTAAACAGCTTCTACCCCCAATCCATAAGACTCCTGAACGTCTAATCAAATGGCTACCCAGACTATTTGCATTGCTCCCCCCCTCTTTTACACCACCGCTACTCTCTGTTGTTATCATCTATGCATAGTCACTTTAATAACTCTACCTACATGTACATATTACCTCAACTAACCGGTGCCCCCGCACATTGACTCTGTACCTGTACCCCCCTGTATATAGTCTCGCTATTGTTATTTTACTGCTGCTCTTTAATTACTTGTTATTTTTATTTCTTATTCTTATCCATATTTTTTTTTAACTGCATTGTTGGTTTGGGGCTCGTAAGTAAGCATTTCACTGTAAGGTCTACTACGCCTGTTGTATTCGGCGCATGTGACTAATAACATTTGAATTTATTTGAAATTCGATATTTCTGTATTTAATTTTCAATAAATTTGATTAAATTTATAAAAACATTTGGTTCACTTTGTCATTATGGGGTATTGTGTGTAGATATTTAATATATTTATTCCATTTGGAATTCAGCCTGTAACAACAAAACTTTTAAGAAGTCAAGGGGAATAAATCATTTCTGAAGGCACGTATAGGTTACCAGTGATGTAGGTACTAGAGTCATGGAAAATCTGCAAAAATGTTGCCCTCGCCTCTATCCACCTGAAAGACTGTACTGTATGTACCTGGAGTTCTCTCCACAACCCTGACAGAAACATACCTCTGTGTGTGGAGGCTGTCGGCCGGCCGGTGTGGTGTGGTATTTGGTAAGAGATGGTGGGCGAGAGTGCAGAGAGAGTGCCCTCTGTTTATACAAGGCTCTCTGTCTGTGGTGTGTGTGTGGGGGCTCTGCTACGGTTAATAACAGGAGGTTGTGTGCGTAACCTACACTGGGTGGGGTAGTGGAAGGGCTGGGAAAGTTTTATGGGGAGTAGGCATTGGTAGGAAAGGTGGTGGGGCACAAGAGGGGAGGGGGGCATAGAGAGAGAGTGAGAGGGAAGGATGCCACATCATCGCTGGGCTGCAGGCAGCACACTGGCCACATTGTCTGGTCCTGTTCCCTTCATTCCCTGGAGCCAGCCATCATCCCGTCACCACTGCCGTGTCTACCCAGCCAGAGACTGTCTCAGTCGGACTCACTCTGAAGGGGCCTATTCACCAAGTCACATTTGCAACGGTTCACGTAGAAATGTGTTTTTTATAAACCAGACCTGACTTTCTATCAGGTTGAATGAAGAATCATGTCTTTTCTACAAAATATATCCCTCTCTGTGACACTCTGAATGATGTGAACATTTGAATAAGCCCCTGGCGTATTTAAACTCCCCCTAGAAATAATTTAGTAGAGTGTGATGGGTTGGTATAACCCACTTGAATGGCAAAGCCTTCTACATATCTGGTCTGTATATCCTGTTTATCTTCTGTCTGTATGTTCAGTTTATTGTGGCAGCACCATTTCACCAAGTAAAATTCCTGTCCATGCTAATTAATTTGGTGAGTAAAGGTAATTCTAATTCATTCAAGCAAAGACAGACTTACTAGGCCTTAAGCAAAACCATGTAATTTAGTGCAAGGCAACCATAACAAAAACGTTATAATTAATCTAGTCTGCCGTTGGAATGTCTAGTCCTGCAGGAAAAACTAGATGTAGTTCAGGAGGCATGGTCCGTATCAAACCTGAACTAAATTAAATGGATTATGGTATGTTTGGCATGAGATACCATATGTGGACCAATGGGAGAAAAGAAGTGAGATGCATATGGACAAGATAATATCACACAGGAACTGAGCAAAGCGAATGGCTAAACACAAGGACTCATTCCTTACTGTGTTACTGTATTTAATGTCCAACTGCCTCAGAGAATATTCCACATTCTTTCAGCATTTGTATGTAGCCTACTGTAGTTAGTCAAATGTAAATAAGAATGTTTGTGAAAGACGGGAGATACGGTAAAATTCTGCATCTTCTTACCCTGAAAAGTTGAAGTTTTACTAAATATGCTTTTGAGAGCAGAATGTGGGTGTGCATCATCTTTGAGCCAGAGACCACATTGATGTCATAACCTGTGGGACATGGGACTGGGGAGGTGTCCAAAGGGTGATGTCATTAAATATTTGTTTAAATCCTGAGAGTGACATCAGAAGCTGATGAGCTTTGCTCACATGGGTATTTTATAATTCAGTGCAAATTAAAGAGAAACAACTTAGACTAGATCATTACTCGTCAGCACAAGTCACTAATTTCCTATCATGTCTTCTTCTGCTTTAATTTCAGGATCTGAACAGATCCACCAATGTAGTGTTTCAGGCCCACCATGTGACCCGGAGCAAGAGAGGTCAGGTGGTGGGCACCAGAGGAGGCTTCAGGGGTTGCACCGTCTGGCTCACAGGTAAACCGCTCACCATAGCCAATACTCAATGGATTGTCACTATTACATGTTGCTATTACAGTAGTGCTACTAGTGACTTTAGTGATAATGATACTGTTGAGCATTGGCTAATCTCACCTGTACATTCTCCATGTGTCCACCGCCAGGTTTGTCTGGTGCTGGGAAGACCACCATAGCCTTTGCCCTGGAGGAGTATCTGGTGTCCCACGGCATCCCCTGCTACTCACTGGATGGGGACAACATCCGCCATGGCCTCAACAAGAACCTGGGCTTCACAGCCACTGACCGTGAGGAGAACATCAGACGTATTGCTGAGGTGGCCAAGTTGTTCGCAGACGCTGGCCTCGTCTGCATCACCAGCTTCATCTCTCCTTACACCAAGGTCAGGGGTCATTCTTGGGAGTGTTTGTCTACCCAATTCTGTTGGTATTGGTGGTATTGACTTGTGTAGAGTGTTCTGGTGCAAATGGATGCCGTATATCAAATATACTGTGTGTTACGATTGACAAGACAGCATTCTGACAATCCTGTTCCCTCTCCTCTTTTGTCTAAAGGACCGTGATGATGCGAGGAAGATCCTTGAGAGTGCTGGGTTACCCTTCTTTGAGGTGTTCATCAACGCTCCTCTAGAGGTGTGTGAGAGTCGCGATGTGAAGGGCCTCTACAAGAAAGCCCGTGCTGGAGAGATCAAAGGTACACACTTTTGGTCCTTTGTTTACATTTTGGTATCCATATATCAAAATGTAACTTCCTCATTATAAAGGAAAGAACATAACTATTCCCTCTATGTGTTCCATTTCTATCTGAAAGAGTCAATCAAACATCTTTTTTGAAAAGGAATTCTAATGGATTTTTTTATGTTTTAATTTAACCTTTATTTAACTAGGCAAGTCAGTTAAGAACAAATTCTTATTTACAATGACGGCCTACCGGGGAACAGTGGGTTAATAACTGCCTTGTTCAGGGGCAGAACGACAGATTTTTACCTTGTCAGCTCGGGAATTCGAACGAGCAACCTTTCGGTTACTGGCCCAACTCTCTAACCAGTAGGCTACCTGCTGCCCCAACGTTGTACTAATAACTGATCTACCTGTGTTCTCAGGCTTCACTGGGATCGATGCAGACTACGAGCAGCCCGAGGCTCCGGAGTTGGTGCTGAAAACAGGAGAGATCACTGTTAACGAGTGCATCCGGCAGGTTGTGGACCTGCTTAGAGAGCAGGTGAACATGACAGACAGCTCACCTTTTTTACCCGCTCATCTAGCGCTAAACTAGAAAAAAAAGTTAAGCGTATGTAATGGAAATGACACCAAACCTAGCTTATAACAAACATATAAAGACAGAACCAAACAAAACGCATCATAAGGGCTTGAAAAAAACTACTAAAGTGATAACTGCTTATGCATACAAAGCAGCTGTCATGTTATCTTTACATGACATTGTCCTCTTTCTGTAATTGTTCAGAGTATTGTTCCAAGTGGAATCACAGAGGAGGTGAATGAACTCTTTGTTCCGGAGAACAAGCTGAAGCTGGTTCAGGTCGAAGCTATCACACTTCCCACAATCAGCATCACCAAGGTAACAACACATCTCTCCACTACTAATCCATATATTTTTTATGACGACCCAAATGACCATATGTAAATATTTGACTGGATGGCAGGCTGTGCTCACAATTGCCTCTAGATCTCTCTCTTTTGGATTGTACTATATGTTCTAATGGATTGTACTATATGTTCTAATCGATTGTACTATATGTTCTAATCGATTGGGCTGATTGCCAAGGTTTGAAAATCAATTCAAATCAAACATAGTAAATATGCAGCTACAGTATTTGCATTGTATGTGATATGACTTATGGTTGAATTACTGTGATAGGTAAACCCTAGTATCCTGATAAGTGGAGTTGTTAGTACAACGCTACTTACTGTATTGTAGTAAAACTGTAATAATATGTGCACTTGGAAACTAAAACTTTATGATACCACCATGAAGCATGGAGGTACAGTATATCACATGAAATTGGTTTGATGAAAAGTCTTACTTTACTATCTCTGTTTCCTCATGAGCTGTTTTTCATTCAGCATGGTTTCGTGTGGACTCTGCCACCCCTGATAGCATCCAATATCTCTAAAATATCAGCTGTTAAGGGATATTGTTAACAGTCAGTAAGTTAAATCCCTACCAGTTTGATGTATATTACCCCTGGTCTGTCCTGTTTAGTTGGACCTCCAGTGGGTGCAGGTGCTGGCTGAAGGCTGGGCCACCCCACTGAAGGGCTTCATGAGGGAGAGGGAGTTCCTCCAAGTGCAGCATTTCGGCAACCTCCTCGACGGTAAGAACCACACACACACACCCTTATAATACATCGTAACATTACTCAGCTAATTCTTATTCTCCCCTCTTCATAATGGAGCGAGTGACAGTGGATGGATATTATATAAGGTTGTTTCTAATTGTTATCCTGACCATGTGACTATAGCGAATAACCAGGGCCCTAAGTTTCCCTTGGTAGGTTCACATGGTTAGCACAAACTCCAGGCCCTATCATCACACACATTTATCGTTCCCTGGTTCAGATGGAACCATCAACCAGTCTATTCCCATCGTCCTGCCTGTTACCACGGAAACCAAGCAGAGGCTGGACGGCTGTGCGGCGGTAGCTCTGGAGTTCCAGGGAACCCTCGTGGCCATTCTAAGACAGCCAGAGTTCTACGAACACCGCAAAGAGGAGCGCTGTGCCCGTCAGTGGGGTACCACCTGCCCCCAGCACCCCTACATTAAGGTTATCACCAACCACACACGTTCATTCATAGTTGTTTGGCAAACATAGATGTCCTTTGTTGTGTTAAAGCAACAGTCTGTGCACACTCTTGTGCATCCAATTCCAAGCTATAATGGAGTTGAATGAAGATGCACTTTAACATATCCATCACGTGAAATATCTTGATATTATGTCATTCATATCTCTACAACATCCACCACTTTTTACAGATGGTGATGGAGGGAGGTGATTGGCTGGTGGGTGGCGACCTGGAGGTGCTGGAGCGAATCAGATGGAACGATGGGCTGGACCAGTACCGCTTTACTCCACGGGAGCTCAAGCAAAAGTTTAAAGAAATGAAAGCAGGTTAAAAGAGTTTCTCTAAAGGCAGTACAAATATACAGTACATGGCATATTAAACAAAATATACATTTGAGTTGGCCTTCACACTCGTATCTGTATACAGGTTGAAAATGTCAGATTTGGCACTGATAAACGTCTAAATTGGAACCCAGTGGCTGTACAGTAACATGCTATACATGACGTCAGAGCTCAGGCTCTGTGCTTCACCGCGCTGTATGGGCTTTGACTGACAGCTGTTCTGAACTTGAGCACTTCATGCAACAAGTAGTTGCCCCTATCCTTCCCGCTAATTGGGCAACTTTTGAACACTTTTCGAAAAAGCGGTAAATAAGAGGACTCTATGTATTTTCAAAGATGAGACATTGAGGATTATAATAAATACCGCTTTGATGTCATACAAGCAAGCCAAACACCCATGCCCTTCAGATTTCCATATCATAAAACTCATGTCATATACAGTGTCAACGTTTATGATCACTGTGTTTGATGTACAGTTACAAGATGACATGGTGTTACACCCTAGGTTGTTGTTTATTGTGAAGAAAATTCCTCCTTTCTATGTGCACCAAAATGATGATCTGTTTCCCTGAATTGCATTGTGAAAGCCTAACACTGTAATATCGTATTTTGTAACTTAGCTAGTCATGCTGGCAATAGAACAGGCTTTCAAATGATGCCCACTTGTCCCAGATTGCAATTTATAATGGACAGTTTTTCGATTGCTTAAACAACAAAAGAAAACAACTACACGTGTGCTTGCTCTAGTCCCTCAATGGCAGAGCTAGGCGAGCTATAAAAAAAAACTTTATAGTTAAAGTCTGTTCTTTGAGTTATAAAAGTGCATTGGAATTAATTAGGAACTGTGCACACTTTGGAGAGGTGTATGGCCACTTGAAGACACTAGTTAGTTCTCTCACTCAAACCCTTTTAATTGATTTGTCTTATGTTGCACCTACCCCACATTTTCCAGGAATATTTTTATCATGTTCATGAATATATCCAGAGTATTTTTAGTTTTCATTATCAACAAATGCCACGAAACGTACAGTAAATGTAAAATGCACATACAATGAACAGTGTAATGTTTGGATTCAGTCTTGTGTCAGGTGAACAGTTGTGTCCTCACCTTTGGTCTAATAATGTCCCATAATCTCCAAACTGTTATTTTTCAATTGCTACCGTGGTTATGCATATGCTTTTCATATTTCTTCTGTAAAAAAACATTGAATTTAGCCATATCCATATAGGCCAATTCCCATGATTATAAAGGGTTAAATATTAAGTCGAAATAAATTGAAGGTTTATGTCTAGCTACAGAAACATATTTTTTTCAGAAGCATTTGACAAAGGACCAGGTGCAAAAAGTAGCATGGTAAAATTGACCATGCGCATCTGGTCCTTTGTCAAATGCTTCTGAAGAAAAAACAATATGTTTATATGTGCATGGTAGAATTTCTTGTTTGCACTAGATGGAGACATATTCCTCTGTGTGAGACATTGAGGACTGTTTCGTCATGAGTCAACTGTTGTGTGTACATTTTCACCCCCTATGATATCTGCACTGACAATGGTGTTGACTGTTTTTGACCAGTGATCATTAATTTATCCACAAGTTATGTGGATACCAAAAGGCATGCAAAGTACATACAAAAAACATTTTTTTTATGGGCTCCAACATGACGTTATGTTCACTTGTACAGTTACACAATGAGACCACAGGATGCAAATGATGAACTGAATGCAAATTATGTTTGATTTGTCCTCTTGTTACCAACCCCCTACCAACCACTTGTAAGAATGTCCTCACTGAAGTTAATTCCTTATCTCCCTCCTATTCTCTATGACCACCAGATGCCATCTTCGCCTTCCAACTGCGGAACCCGGTCCACAATGGCCACGCCCTGTTGATGCAGGACACCAAGCGCCGTCTCCTGGAGCGGGGCTACAAGCGACCCGTCCTCTTGCTGCACCCGCTGGGGGGCTGGACCAAAGACGACGACGTGCCCCTGGACTGGCGCATGAAACAGCACGCTGCAGTACTGGAGGAGGGGGTACTGGACCCCACCAGCACCATAGTGGCTATTTTCCCATCCCCCATGATGTACGCTGGACCCACTGAGGTATGGGTCAACAACACAGCCATCAACACATTCATAGTTTTTGTGTGTTTAGCAGGGGATATGATGCAGTATTTAGTCAGTTACAGTAAGTAAACCCCCATTGGGCTAGGCAGATGATGTCACTGTAGGGCTGTGAATACCCTATTGTGTTAGGCCAGCACTAAGGTTAACATATTTAAGACCATAATGTGTGTGCTTATGTGTGAGCATACATTTGTTTTTCCCTCAGGTCCAGTGGCACTGCAGGGCGCGGATGATCGCCGGAGCTAACTTCTACATTGTGGGTCGTGACCCTGCGGGCATGCCCCATCCCGAGACCAAGCAGGACATTTATGAGCCCACCCATGGGGGTAAGGTCCTCACCATGGCCCCCGGCCTCACCTCTGTAGAGATCATCCCCTTCAGAGTGGCCGCCTACAACAAGACCAAGAGTGCCATGGATTTCTACGACAAGGACCGGTGAGCTGAATGTTAAAGATTGATTATGGCTTTTGTAATGCATATTTACATATGATTTTATACAGGGCCTGTGGTGGGAAATGTTTGTCAAAGAATCTTCAAAAGCGGACACTGCTGATCATTTTCCTTCTGTCTCTCTCTTTATCTCTCATCTCCATCTATCTCGCTTCCCCTCCTCTGCCTTTCCCAGACACGCTGAGTTTGAGTTCATCTCTGGCACCAGGATGAGAAAGCTGGCGCGGTGCGGGGATAACCCCCCAGACGGCTTCATGGCCCCTAAGGCCTGGAAGGTCCTGACTGAGTACTACAGCTCCATACAGAAGGACCAGTAACCCAAAGACCAGAGCTCTTAGAAGGGCAACAGCTCTAGTCCTCAAGGAATGTTCTAGTTTGATGTTGTTATGTGTAAGTTATAGGTTTCATTTCATTATCCCAGTAGATGATTCAGTGAGTAAGGAATCCATTAATGACTGAAATCAAGTGAGACCAAAGCAGTCCTGGAGGATTGGAGTTGTGTGCCTATCTTCATTGAAGGAAAACCTATGTGATGTCAGAGGAGCTAGTGGTTGGGTTTAAGCAGTGAAAACATTCCTATTTTTGTCTTTGTATCTGTAAATCATTATATTTAAAGAAAATGTATACATATATGAAATATATTTAATCTTTAGAGACTAACATGTATTCCATGATTTTAAAATGTCCCCCACTCTTCTTATTTTGTGAGATCATTATACAGGAAGTTATTGATAGCTTTACCTCCCAAAAGCATTTTTGGATATTTAAAGACGTGCCATTTATGATGATGCAGTAAATAAGTTGCAGGTGATATTTAATAAAATTTTAACATTTTACTACCTACCTATTTCTATTCCAGATGATTGATTTATCATTGTTATCAGATTTATTTTTCTTGTATTTTCAAACAAAGCTTTTCATCTTCCAAACATAAGTGCCTTTTCTTCAGAATGTAAACACTGTTTAACTACTGTACTGTATAAAATGTCCCTTCATGTTTCTAAGAAGTTTGATATGAAGAACCATAAATAGCGTTATGATCATCAGTAACTCTTGTATGAAAGATGTAAGCCAACTGTAAAGTCTATGTGAAGATTCAAAATGTCAGTGGAGAAATTGTGTGAAGAATGAAATTTTATAGAAAAAATCATTAAAACTGTATTTATTGCATCAAACCAGAAAACTGTCTCAAATGGAATAGTGTATAAACAATGTATATGTCCATACATGAATGTATCAGACAAGATTTTAAATAAATATTTTCTTCTCAACAAAATCACTTAATTTGTATTTCCTAATTTCAGATACAATTTTATTTTATTTACAAGGTGTTAGTCAATCAGATAAAGATGAAAGGTTGGTACTGATGTTTGGATTATTAGAGCCTGCATCTCTGCTGAGTACAAGACTGAAACTGCAACACTGCTCTCTGCTGGCAGGAGATTGTACTGCAAATAGTTCAACATTTTACATTATGGATTTTATCAAGTTTTGTGATTTGAATTGCATATTGACTCTTGGAGGTGCCTTAAAAATAATTGGTGGGACCAAATGTAACATTGACAATGCTTATGGGGATGTAAAATGTCATATTGGCTTATTGGGGTATACTGATAGGAGTACCTGTCTATCACATGTAGAGACCACATGCAGTGAGCTATAAAAGTATTGGGACAGTGACACGTTTTTGTTTTGGCTATGTACTCCAGCACTTTGGATTTCAAGTGACACAATGACTATAATGTTAAAGTGCCGACTGTCAGCTTTAATTTGAGGGTATTTTCATCCATATCGGGTGAACTGTTTAGAAATTACAGCCCTTTTTGTACATAGTCCCCCCATTTTAGGGGACCAGAAGTATTGGGACATTTTCACTTATTTGTATTAAATTAGTTAAAAGTTAAGTATGTGGTCCCGTATTCATGGTACGCAATGACTGCATCACACTTGTGACTACAAATTTGCTGGATGCATTTGCTGTTTCTTTTGGTTGTGTTTCAGATTATTTTGTGCCCAATAGAAAGGAATGGTAAATAATGTATTGTTTAATTTTGGAGTCACTTTTATCGTAAATAAGAACATAATATGTTTCTAAACACTTCTACATTAATGTGGATGCTATCATGATTACGGATAATCCTGAATGAATCGTGAATAATGAGTGAGAAAGTTGCAAATATCATACCGCTCCCCCAAAAATGCTAACCTCCCCTGTTATTGTAATGGTGAGAGGTTAGCATTGTATGATATTTGTGCGTTTGTAACTGTCTCAGTCATCATACTATGGGCCTGTGCACCCAGGTAATCCGTTTCTTGCTTATATTTATATGTGTTATGAATCACATTTTCTTCAGTGAGGCGGTTCACATTTGATGTAACATCATGTCCACATTTATGATCCATAACAGCAAATGAGAACATGACTCACTGGGCACAGATGTCCATTCAACATCTATACCACGTTGGTTCAACGTAATTTCACTGAAACAACATTGATTCAACCAGTGTGTGCCCAGTGGGGATTAAGTGGGCTAAAGAACTCAGAAAAATACATATTAGTATCATAAACTGATTAATCAATTCCAATGACAAGCAATGGTTTTATGGACCCTCTTTTACATCCTAAATGCATTATGAATTCTTATTATATACAGCAAAGTCAATAAACTGAATAAACTGATTTAATATTGAGTGAATGAGTTAACTAAATTAACCTAATAGATTAATTGGACACATTTAAAATCACCAGAGACTCATAGAGATGGTCCAATGTTCTTGAGGCAGTGATTAATTATGCTTGGCGTTAAGCTGCTGTTAGGGCTTGTGTTGCTATGAGATAAGTGTTCTCCCATGTAGATCAACGGGCCCCCTTTTAATAGACAGGGCCAGTGCCAGAAAAACATACTTTTTTCCTTAGGTAATATTGGATTTTGGCGAACGCCACATCCCGCCCAGCTGTCAGCAATGACTAGAGCAGGGGTGGGCAACCCTGTTCCTGGAGTGCTGCAGCTACTGTAGGATTTTGTTCCAACTAGGCACCACACCTGACCAACTGAGGTAATTGATCATTACAGTGATTGCCTAAAATCAACACACCTGGTCTTCCAGGTTGGTTAAATCAAAATTATGAAGTGCCTGAGTCATTCCAGGGCCAGTGTTGCCTAATGAACTAGAGGTTTGGCGTTTAAAATCCTATATACCAGGGATATTGTCACGACTTCTTCCGAAGTCGATGCCTCTCCTTGTTCGGGCAGTGTTCGGCGGTCGACGTCGACGGTCTTCTAGCCATCGCTGATCCTTTTTTCATTTTCCATTTTTTTGTCTCGTTTTCCCACACACCTGGTTCTCATTTCCCTCATCATGTGTTGTGTATTTAACCCTCTGTTTCCCCCATGTCTTTGTGTGGTATTGTTTATCTGTTTTCATGTATGCGCACGTTAGGCTGGTTGCGCTGGGTTATGTTCAACCCGTATTTGTATTTTGTGTTCGTTTGTGCCGTGTGTTTTTGGTTCGCAAAATAAAAGACTCTGTTTTGCTACCAAATATCTGCTCTCCTGCACCTGACTTCCTACAGCCCTTCACGCATACCTTGACAGATATTCAACTCTTACCCTGCTGGTTTTCTGTTCTACCTGATAATTAATTGCCCACACCTAGTGTTCCAGGTCCAAATAAGTCCCTGAATAGAGTGGAACAATTAAAGAATGCAGTGGAATTGGCATCAAGGTCCAGAGTTGAGTTTGAAGGCAATACAGTACTGTAGACTACATGCCGTGTTACAGGGATTTGTTCACAAGCCAGAAGGGTTTGGAATGTTCCTCTATTTTTTAAATATTCTGTTTAATTACCTGGATGGTTGATCAGCCATTGTTTCAGTTATAGTGTAACACCAACATTAATCATCTAACACAGAAGCAGAGAAACTAACTAGCCTTCTCTAAACAGGCCCTTTTATCCTAATCAGATAACACTGCTGTTTTATCAACAAATGGTTCTAGAAATCAGGAGGAAATCCAAAAGTTTAAAATAAAGTTAAAAACATCAGCTGTTACAGAGTTAGAAAACAGTAATAAAGGAATGACAGATGTCAAAGGATCATCAGTTCTCAACAACATGAAACAGTCGTAATAACATCAAACAGTAGTCCTAAACTTATCAACTAACAATGGTGCTGACATGTTTCTCCATTTCCATGTGAAAGCATGTGTCAGTGTCTCCCTGGTCCTACTCACACCGGGATCACAAAACTTACGCAGAATACAACCTTACTGTGAAATGCTTACTTACAAGCCCTTAACCAACAACACAGCTCAGAAAATTGAGTTAAGAAAATATTTACTAAATAAACTAAAAATATATATACAGTGGGGAGAACAAGTATTTGATACACTGCCGATTTTGCAGGTTTTCCTACTTACAAAGCATGTAGAGGTCTGTAATTTTTATCATAGGTACACTTCAACTATGAGAGACGGAATCTAAAACAAAAATCCAGAAAATCACATTGTATGATTTTTAAGTAATTAATTTGCATTTTATTGCATGACATAAGTATTTGATACATCAGAAAAGCAGAACTGAATATTTGGTACAGAAACCTTAGTTTGCAATTACAGAGATCATACGTTTCCTGTAGTTCTTGACCAGGTTTGCACACACTGCAGCAGGGATTTTGGCCCACTCCTCCATACAGACCTTCTCCAGATCCTTCAGGTTTCGGGGCTGTCGCTGGGCAATACGGACTTTCGGCTCCCTCCAAAGATTTTCTATTGGGTTCAGGTCTGGAGACTGGCTAGGCCACTCCAGGACCTTGAGATGCTTCTTACGGAGCCACTCCTTAGTTGCCCTGGCTGTGTGTTTCAGGTCGTTGTCATGCTGGAAGACCCAGCCACGACCCATCTTCAATGCTCTTACTGAGGGAAGGAGGTTGTTGGTCAAGATCTCGCGATACATGGCCCCATCCATCCTCCCCTCAATACGGTGCAGTCGTCCTGTCCCCTTTGCAGAAAAGCATCCCCAAAGAATGATGTTTCCACCTCCATGCTTCACGGTTGGGATGGTGTTCTTGGGGTTGTACTCATCCTTCTATTCCTCCAAACACGGCGAGTGGAGTTTAGAGCAAAAAGCTCTATTTTTGTCTCATCAGACCACATGACCTTCTCCCATTCCTCCTCTGGATCATCCAGATGGTCATTGGCAAACTTCAGACGGGCCTGGACATGCGCTGGCTTGAGCAGGGGGACCTTGCGTGCGCTGCAGGATTTTAATCCATGACGGCGTAGTGTGTTACTAATGTTTTTCTTTGAGACTGTGGTCCCAGCTCTCTTCAGGTCATTGACCAGGTCCTGCCGTGTAGTTCTGGGCTGATCCCTCACATTCCTCATGATCATTGATGCCCCACGAGGTGAGATCTTGCATGGAGCCCCAGACCGAGGGTGATTGACCGTCATCTTGAACTTCTTCCATTTTCTAATAATTGTGCCAACAGTTGTTGCCTTCTCACCAAGCTGCTTGGCTATTGTCCTGTAGCCCATCCCAGCCTTGTACAGGTCTACAATTTATCCCTGATGTCCTTACACAGCTCTCTGGTCTTGGCCATTGTGGAGAGGTTGGAGTCTGTTTGATTGAGTGTGTGGACAGGTGTCTTTTATACAGGTAACGAGTTCAAACAGGTGCAGTTAATACAGGTAATGAGTGGAGAACAGGAGGGCTTCTTAAAGAAAAACTAACAGGTCTGTGAGAGCCGGAATTCTTACTGGTTGGTAGGTGATCAAATACTTATGTCATGCAATAAAATGCAAATTAATTACTTAAAAATCATACAATGTGATTTTCTGGATTTTTGTTTTAGATTCCGTCTCTCACAGTTGAAGTGTACCTATGATAAAAATGACAGACCTCTACATGCTTTGTAAGTAGGAAAACCTGCAAAATCGGCAGTGTATCAAATACTTGTTCTCCCCACTGTATATTATTTAAAAGTAACACAGTAAAATAACAATAATGAGGCTATATACAGGGGGTACCGGTACCAAGTCAATGTGCGGGGGTACAGGTTATTCAAGGTAATTTGTACATGTAGGTATGGATAAAGTGACTATGCATAGATCCAACAGATTAATAACATGGGGCACCACGGAGAAGTTTATTTAAGGAGTTCCGTCTTCTGAATGAACTCTTAGAGATCTCTTACATTTCAGTCATCAATCAGTCTTTAATTATTCTTTACCTTCTATCAGTCTCATCTGAACGTCGTAAAATTCTTGGTTATCTGCACGAACCCTAGTTTCCATAATGATTCAGCAATATACACATTTTCTTAATTATTTATTTACTAACTAACTAAATAATCTCAGAAATACATTACAAACAAACTGTAGATATTGGTTACAACAATGAAAGTCCCTAGAGGGCTAAGCCGATATGACGGCTTGGTCGACAAAGGAAAGGGGTAGGTACTGAGAAAGAGCGGGAAAAACAAAATGGATTGACTACACACAGTCTATAATTATATTAATTGCAATGCTAATCCTTTGCACATGAATGGCCGCTCATTCGAGAATAATTGCAATGTATATATATTTACGCCCGTATGTCGTTGTGGTCTTCTCTGTTGGAATCCTCAATCGTCCTGTAGGGTTCATCAGAGTCTCTGGTTAACTTTCCCAGAAGTCACAATGTCTTTTGTGATTGTAGGTGCTTAGAATGGATACTTCAGAGTATCATTCGGAAATGTTCTGATAGAATAGTTGCTTCGGTGGTTGTCGGTATTCTCATTGTAGACTTACGTAATAACTAGCTGCAGACTAGTAATTTTACGTCTAAGATTTGCTCTTATTCTGTAGTGATTGATAGTCTCAGAGTTTAACCATTTCCAGCTGTGTCGCCAATGCTCCACGTGGTATGGTCTTGTCCTTTGGTAGAGTTGTAGTGCCAACTATTTCAACATGTCGCATCAGCTGCATGTTTTCTAGTCTTAGAAATTCAACCATTTGCAACCTTAGCTTACACCGGGATTTGCGTGGTCTGGTGTGAATTTCATCAGGGGTGTTATCCATTTCAGCAGAAAAGGGTGATTCCATGATGCCTACATAATGTCTATGCTCACGTGGGCGTAGCCATTGATTTGGTTAACTTCATATGAAAAACCCATACTCTCATTTAGAAGGTTAACTTCTACTTGGTCACCATCCGGGAACCGGGAGCATCCTCATCAGTAAAAAAGCTGACTAGCATAGCCTAGCATAGCGCCACAAGTAAATACTAGCATATAAATATCATGAAATCACAAGTCCAAGACACCAAATGAAAGATACACATCTTGTGAATCCAGCCATCATTTCCGATTTTTAAAATGTTTTACAGCGAAAACACAATATGTATTTCTATTAGCTAACCACAATAGCAAAAGACTCAACCGCATATTTTCACAATTTTTTTACCACATAGGTAGCTATCACAAAACCGACCAAATAGAGATATAATTAGTCACTAACAAAGAAACAACTTCATCAGATGACAGTCTTATAACATGTTATACAATAAATCTATGTTTTGTTCTAAAATGTGCATATTTGAGGTATAAATCATAGTTTTACATTGCAGCTACCATCAAAAATATCACCAAAGCAGCCGGAATAATTACAGAGAGCAACGTGAAATACCTAAATACTCATCATAAAACATTTATGAAAAATACATGGTGTACAGCAAATGAAAGATAAACATCTTGTGAATCCAGCCAATATTTCAGCTTTTTTAAGTGTTTTACAGCGAAAACACAATATAGCATTATATTAGCTTACCACAATAGCCAACCACACAACCGCATTCATTCACCGCAAAGGTAGCGATCGCAAAAAAACAGCAAAAGATATAGAATTATTCACTAACCTTGACAAACTTCATCAGATGACAGTCCTATAACATCATGTTACACAATACATATATGTTTTGTTCGAAAATGTGCATATTTAGCGGTACAAATCGTGGTTTTACAATGTGAATACGTAGCCAAACTGCACAAAATTATCCGGAGATATTTTGGACAGTCACCTAATCTAATCAAAGAACTCATCATAAACTTTACTAAAAAATACATGTTGTACAGCAAATGAAAGATACACTAGTTCTTAATGCAATCGCCGTGTTAGATTTTAAAAAATAACTTTAGTACGACATACAGCTTACGTTATAGCGAGACAGCGCCTGCAATGAGGGCGGAAAATAGAACTAAACATTTTCCACAGAAATACGAAATAACATCATAAATGGTTCCTACTTTTGCTGAGCTTCAATCAGAATCTTGTACAAGGAGTCCTTTGTCCAGAATAAATCGTTGTTTGGTTTTAGAATGTCCTCTTCGTCTGTCGAATTAGCAACCTTAGCTAGCCAAGTGGCGCGAAGATGTCCATCTTCACCAAACGCAGAGAACGGAAAACGCCAAAACTCCCGATAAACGTTCAATAATCTGATAAAACTATATTGAAAAAACATACTTTACGATGATATTATCACATGTATCAAATAAAATCAAAGCCGGAGTTATTAGACGTCTATACCGAACGCTTTTCAGAAGCAAATGTCAATGTCCTTCTCGCGCCTTGCTAGACAAAGGAAATTGGGGTCACGTCATTCCAAGAGCTCTTGTTCGACCTCAGATCAAGCTAGACACCCCATTCCACCTCCCACTGCCTGTTGACATCTAGTGGAAGGCTTATGAAGTGCATGTATATCCATAGATTTCAAGCAAATGAATAGGAAGGCCCTGGAACAGAGCCTCGATTTCAGATTTTTCACTTCCTTTCAGGAAGTTTGCTGCAAAATGAGTTCTCTCACAGATATAATTCAAACGGTTTTAGAAACTTGAGAGTGTTTTCAATCCAATAGTAATAATAATATGCATATTGTACGAGCAAGAATAGAGTACGAGGCAGTTTAATTTGGGCACGATTTTTTACAAAGTGAAAATAGCGCCCGCCCTATTGACAAAAGGTTCATCACATTACGGCGGTGACCTGTTCCTGTAGGTTCATGCTCTACAACATTCGCAGAGTACGACCCTGCCTCACACAGGAAGTGGCGCAGGTCCTAATCCAGGCACTTGTCATCTCCCGTCTGGATTACTGCAACTCGCTGTTGGCTGGACTCCCTGCCTGTGCCATTAAACCCCTACAACTCATCCAGAACGCCGCAGCCCGTCTGGTGTTCAACCTTCCCAAGTTCTCTCATGTCACCCCGCTCCTCCGCTCTCTCCACTGGCTTCCAGTTGAAGCTCGCATCCGCTACAAGACCATGGTGCTTGCCTACGGAGCTGTGAGGGGAACGGCACCTCCATACCTTCAGGCTCTGATCAGGCCCTACACCCAAACAAGGGCACTGCGTTCATCCACCTCTGGCCTGCTCGCCTCCCTACCTCTGAGGAAGTACAGTTCCCGCTCAGCCCAGTCAAAACTGTTCGCTGCTCTGGCACCCCAATGGTGGAACAAACTCCCTCACGACGCCAGGTCAGCGGAGTCAATCACCACCTTCCGGAGACACCTGAAACCCCACCTCTTTAAGGAATACCTAGGATAGGATAAAGTAATCCTTCTAACCCCCCCCCCTTAAAAGAGTTAGATGCACTATTGTAAAGTGGTTGTTCCACTGGATATCATAAGGTGAATGCACCAATTTGTAAGTCGCTCTGGATAAGAGCGTCTGCTAAATGACTTAAATGTAAATGTAAATTACATCTTTTCACAAATAGTTTAATGTTTAATCACATACGTTTCACAATACTTAGATGTAAACCTGAAAGCTGGGAAATGTACACTTTAAGAGATACGGTTGTGTGTTTCCTGTCCCTCATGAGATCACCAAATGAAACACACTCGTCATAACTGTCCCCTAAGTGTCCACGGTCCATTCTCACATTCTCAAAAGTATAAATATTGTTTAATTCTCCCATTTTGGGGATTAGCAGTTGGCCAAGAGAGGTTCTTTGTTCTCTTAGACTCTCTCAATAGTGCATGGCAGTTTCTACCAGGTATTTATGACCTGTCGTAAAGTCATAAAACTGTGGAGAGAGAGAGAGAGAGAGAGAGAGAGAGAGAGAGAGAGAGAGAGAGAGAGAGAGAGAGAGAGAGAGAGAGAGAGAGAGAGAGAGAGAGAGAGAGAGAGAGAGAGAGAGAGAGGGGACTATGATCCTTTCCCCAGGGCACATCATGACAGTCCGCCTCTGGTGGGTTGAATCTTGTGATTATCCTGCAAGTTGCAAACCCACATAAAAATAATGACCACGTGATGTCCTGGTTGTGGATCATTGTTGCGGTCCCCCCTCTGGTGGTTGACCTTGGTAGGCTCTCTGACAGCAGAGCAGTCCACCACAAGGATGGACAGTGGATGTCCGGTTGGTGATCGACGTTGCTATCCCCCTCTAGTGGTTTACCTTGGTAGGTTTCCTGGAAGCTGCAAAGTACCACAGGATAGGCCAGGGGATGTCCTGGTTGGTGATCGCCATTGCGATCCCTCTCTAGTGGTTGGCCTTGGTAGGCTCTCTGAAAGCGGAGCAGTCCAACACAAGGATGGGCAGTGGATGTCTGGTTGGTAATCGCCGTTGCAGTCCCCCTCTGGTGGTCGACCCAGGTAGGATTTCTGCAAATGGAGCAGGCCGCCACCAGGATGGGTTGTGGATGTCCGGATTAGGATCGCTGTTCCGGAACAGTTATCTGGTCGTCCAAACTGGAAGATCTGGGCAGTAACTTAGGCAGATGTTAACAACACACACACACACTCACAAAATATATAATTACATTTCTTCCCAAATGAGCGGCGTTGTGGCACCAAGTGATGGTTGTTTGGGGAACTTGTTTATGGCTCTATCACTTCCTAAGTGTCAAAGGACACGAAAGAAAAGGAATGAAAGCATAAACAAAAGATATACAAAAATGTGTTATCACACCAAAATCATCTAATTGGACTGTATTCTATATACGCCCAAGGTCCTAGCAAAAGGACCCTATCATGGCATTCTCTAATGTCATCTCTAGAGCGTCCCTAATTTGCAGTGTGTTGCTTAGGGCACTATCCTAAGTTGATAACTACATGATAAGTCTACAGCTGTAAGGCACCAGCTTTGGGCAGTCTACAGGGATGACCTATGAACCTTTGTGGAGAAACTGGTGAGTACTGTAGCTGTAGAGTCAAAGGCCTCAGAGTAAATGTTCAACTTTACTAAGGCTGGTATTTTGTTCGGACCCTTAAGTGATCTGAGCATAAATCCTCATTAAACGTTCTGTTGTACGTGTGCGTTTATGCTTACATTGGCGCACATGCCAAGGGAAAGAACCAAGTATCCTAGTAGGTTGCAACCGGACATGATCAGATAATTTCCAGGTCAATGCCTGGAGGTCAGTAATATATGATGTCGACCTCAAGACATGTGTTAAGGTGATCTGTAGTAGTTTTACTACACGTCACTGTGTCTTACACCATTGTAGCGGTGATAGGTATGAAGGAGTTTATTTCATAGCTATGTTATCCACGGAGGAGCTAACCTCACGCCGGAAGTACTCTCTAAGCACTAAAACAGTCGTATGCGGTGTGATCATGGTTCATGATTTCTAATAACTTTCCTCCTGAATGGAGGGTACTCTTTATTATTTTTTATTTATTTATTTTATTTAACCTTTATTTAACTAGGCAAGTCAGTTAAGAACAAATTCTGATTTACAATGACGGCCTACCAAAAGGCAAATTAGTGGCATGTGTGATTCCCTTACACGTGTTGCAATCTGAGTGACTACTAACTCCTCTGTCGCTATTATCAATAGCAATTTGAGTTGTGAGGTCTCTAATCCTCTTACTGATTGTTGCTGGACTGACTGTGGTATTGGTACTGGTACTCAAGGGGACCAGTTGTCCTACCGATTTATTCTGAAATGTTATCCTACAGGAACACATGATTAGAGCATTTTACTAGTTGTATTGTAGTTGAACCTACACATGGCAAGGCATGACTATTTTTGCGATTTGTTTTGGAGGTGGAAGTCCACTGGACTACTTTTACGACCAGTGTGGTACACCTCAGTAATATCTTAAATGTGTTCTAAGATAATCCCCGTCTAGGGGCCTGTCTGCTCCTTACTGTTCTCATAGGGTAGTTTACAAATAGATTTGTTTTCAGTTCTGCCGGCCTCGTACGGTGTTGCACGTGGTCTCGATGAGGCTCATCATGGGTCTGGGCTAGTATTCCCCTTCTTTGTGTCTCGGGACCCCCCCCCCCCCCCCCCATCGGTGGGTGGTGTTGGTATCCGAGGCACAAACAAAAAGGTCGGACCCTATGTACGAGTTGTCAGCGAGGCAGCTCATGACTGGAAGGCAGGTCATGACTGGAGGGCGGCTCATGACTGGAGGGCGGCTCATGACTGGAGGGCGGCTCATGACTGGAGGGCGGCTCATGACTGGCGGGCGGCTCATGACTGGCGGGCGGCTCATGACTGGAGGGCGGCTCATGACTGGAGGGCGGCTCATGACTGGCGGGCGGCTCATGACTGGCGGGCGGATCATGACTGGCGGGCGGCTCTGGCAGCTCCTGACTGGCTGGCAGCTCTGGCAGCTCCTGACTGGCTGGCGCCTCTGGCAGCTCCTGACTGGCTGGCGGCTCTGGCAGCTCCTGACTGGCTGGCGGCTCTGGCAGCTCCTGACTGACGGACGGCTCTAGCGGCTCCTGACTGACGGACGGCTCTAATGGCTCGGGACAGACGGGCGGCTCTGACGGCTCGGGACAGACGGATGGCGCAGATGGCACTGGGCAGACGGACGGCTCAGATGGCGCTGGGCAGGCAGGCAGCTCAGATGGCGCTGGGCAGGCAGGCAGCTCAGACGGCGCTGGGTAGGCAGGCAGCTCAGACCTGCTGAGGTGCACAGTAGGCCTGGTGCGTGTTGCCGGAACTGGTGGTACCGGTTTGTAGACACGCACCTCAAGGCTAGTGCGGGGAGCAGGAACAGGGCACACTGGACTCTCGAGGCGCACTATACACCTGGTGCGTGGTACCGGCACTGGTGGTACCGGGCTGAGGGCACGCACCTCAGGGCGAGTGCGGGGAGAAGGAACAGTGCGTACAGGGCTCTGGAGACGCACAGGAGGCTTGGTGCGTGGTGCCGGAACTGGTGGCACCGGGCTGGAGCGAGGAGGTGGCGCCGGATATACCGGACCGTGAAAGCGTACAGGAGCTCTTAAGCACCAAGCCTGCCCAACCTTACCTGGTTGAATGATCCCCGTAGCCCGACCAGTGCGGGGAGGAGGAATAGCCCGCACTGGGCTGTGCTGGCGAACCGGGGACACCATGCGTAAGGCTGGTGCCATGTACACCGGCCCGAGGAGACATACTGGAGACCAGATATGTTGAGCCGGCTTCATGACACCTGGCTCAATGCTCAATCTTGCCCGGCCGATACGTGGAGCTGGGATGTACCGCACCGGGCTATGCATACGTACAGGAGACACCGTGCGCTCTTCCGCACAACACGGTGTCTGCCCGTACTCTCGCTTTCCACGGTAAGCCCGGGAAGTTGGCGCAGGTCTCCTACCTGACTTCGCCACACTCCCCTTTAGCCCTCCCCCCCCAATAACTTTTTGGGGTTTCTTCTCGGGCTTCCAACCACGCTTCCGTGCTGCCTCCTCATACCACCGCTCCTCGGCTTTAGCTGCCTCCAGCTCTTCACGAGAGCGGCGATATTCTCCAACCTTAGCCTAGGGTCCTTTACCCTCCAGAATTTCCTCCCATGTCCAGGAGTCCTGTGTAATTGGCCGCTGCTGCTGCTGCTGCTGCCCGTAGCCACGCTGCTTGGTCCGAGATTGGTGGGTGGTTCTGTAACGGCAGCCTTCCTCCTCTTCGTCTGAAGAGGAGGTGTAGCAGGGATCGGACCAAGACGCAGCGTAGCTCGTGTTCAACATGACTTTAATAAACAAGACGCAACTGTGAACACTTACAACTAACAAAATAACAAACGTGGCAAACCGAAACAGCCCTATCTGGTGCAGAGAAAACACAGAGACAGGAAACAACCACCCACAAACCCCAACACAAAACAAGCCACCTATATATGATTCCCAATCAGAGACAACACAAAACACCTGCCTCTGATTGAGAACCATATTAGGCCAAACATAGAAACAGAAAAACTAGACACACAACATAGAATGCCCACCCAGCTCACGTCCTGACCAACACTAAAACAAGCAAAACACACAAGAACTATGGTCAGAACGTGACACCCCAGGGCACATCATGACAGTTGTGACACCATGTATTCCCAAATACTACAGATTTTTGTGTGAATCATTGTTCCTTACCCACATCTCTGGGGGCCAAATATATATCCGAAAATACACACTGCCATCTAATTCTGTAAATTAATTTCACATCAGGTACCAAATCTTAAAGGCGTAGGTTACTATTATACAACTTGATGTTAGATGTTTCCTCACCCTTAAAGTAGTCTTATCGGCCAGGAGAAACTGTAATCCATGGTTCAGTTTTCTTTAAACAGCCACTACAAAGTTTAGCTAACTTTAGCTAACTTTAGCTAACAATCAAATCAAACCTAATTGTATTTGTCACATGGTTCGTAAGCAACAGGAAAGAAAATAAAGATATAATAGAAAAGTGGTAATAAATACACAATAAGTAATGATATCTTGGCTATATACACGGACTAACAGTACCGAGTTGATGTTCAGGGGAACAAGGTAATTGAGGTAGATATGTACATATAACTAGGAGTAAAGTGACAGATAGTCATCAGTAGCAGCAGCGTATGTCATGAGTCAAAAAAGTTAGTGCAAAAAGTAACTTGGCAAGTCAGTTAGGAACAAATTCTTATTTTACAATGAGGACTTACCGCGGCCAAACCTTTCCCTAACCCAGACGATGCTGGGCCAATTGTGCGTCGCCCTATGGGGACTCCCGATCACGGCCAGTTATGATAAAACCGAGCTCAAACTCGGGAGCCTATTTGGTTATAGTCCGGGTAGCTATTTGGTGAACTATTTTGCAGTCTTATGGCTTGTTGGTAGAAACTGTTCAGGGTCTTATTTGTTCCAGACTTGGTGCATCGGTACCGCTTGCCGTGCAGTAGCAGTCTATGACTTGGGTGGCTGGAGTCTTTGACAATTCTTTGGGCCTTCCTCTGACACCGCATGGTATAGAGGTCCTCGATGGCAGGGAGCTTGGCCCCAGTGATATACTGGGCCGTACACACTACCCTCTGTAGCGCTGTCACGCCCTGGCCTTAGTATTCTTTGTTTTCTTTATTATTTTAGTTAGGTCAGGGTGTGACATGGGTATTTATGTGGGTTTTGTAGTGTCCAGGGTGATTGTAAGGTTTAGGGGGTTTATTTAGAGTAGTTGGCTTTATGTTTAGTATAGTTGTCTAGCTGTGTCTATGTTGTGTGTAGTTGTCTAGGAAAGTCTATGGTTGCCTGAATGGGTTCCCAATTAGAGACAGCTGGTTTCTGTTGTCTCTGATTGGGAGCCATATTTAAGGTAGCCATAGGCTTTAGTTTGTTGTGGGGAATTGTCTATGTAGAACGTTTGTAGCCTGTATGTATGTGCACAACGTTTGTAGCTTCACGGTCGTTTTGTTGTTTTGTTAGTTTGTATAGTGTTTTGTGTCGTGTTCATCTTCGTGGTGTTATTAAAAGAAGATGGCTTATTTTCCAAATGCTGCGTTTTGGTCCGTCTCTCAACCACACGATCGTGACAGAATTCCCCACCACAACAGGATCAAGCAGCATGATCGGAACCAACAACAGCGGCAAAGTAAACAGGACTCATGGACATGGGAGGAGATCCTGGACGGCAAAGGACCCTGGACTCAGCCAGGGGAATATCGCCGTCCCAAAGCGGAGCTGGAGGCAGCGAAAGCGGAGAGGCGGTTTTATGAGGCAAAGGCAAGGCAGAGTGGCTGGAAGCCCGTGAGTAACACCCAAAAATTTATTGGGGGGGGGCTAAAGGGGGGTGTGGCGAAGCCGGGTTGGATACCTGAGCCAACTCCCCGGGCTTGCCGTGGAGTAAGAGGGCGTCGTACTGGTCAGACACCGTGTTATGCGGTAAAGCGCACGGTGTCCCCAGTACGCGTGCTTAGCCCAGTGCGGGCTATTCCACCTTGCCGCACTGGGAGGGCTAGGTTGGGCATCGAGCCGAGTGCCATGAAGCCGGCCCAACGTATCTGGTCTCCAGTACGTCTCCTCGGGCCGGCGTACATGGCACCAGCCTTACAGGTGGTGTCCCCGGTTCGCCTGCATAGCCCAGTGCGGGCTATTCCACCTCGCCGCACTGGCAGGGCTACGGGGACCATTCAACCTGGTAAGGTTGGGGAGGCTCGGTGCTCAAGAGCACGTGTCCTCCTTCACGGTCCGGTATATCCGGCGCCACCTTCCCGCCCCAGCCTGGTACCTCCAGTTCCGGTACCACGCACCAGGCCTACAGTGCGTCTCAGCCGGCCAGAGTCTGCCGTCTGCCCAGCGGCGCCTGAACTGCCCGTCTGCCCAGCGGCGCCTGAACTGCCCGTCTGCCCAGCGGCGCCTGAACTGCCCGTCTGCCCAGCGGCGCCTGAACTGCCCGTCTGCCCAGCGGCGCCTGAACTGCCCGTCTGCCCAGCGGCGCCTGAACTGCCCGTCTGCCCTACGCCGTCTGAACTGTCCGTCTGCCATGAGCCTGCAAAGCCGCCCGTCTGCCATGAGCCTACAGAGCCGTCCGCCAGACAGGAGCCGCTAGAGCCGTCCGCCAGACAGGAGCCGCTAGAGCCTTCCGCCAGACCGGATCAGCCAGAGCCTTCCGCCAGACCGGATCAGCCAGAGCCTTCCGCCAGACCGGATCAGCCAGAGCCTTCCGCCAGACCGGATCAGCCAGAGCCTTCCGCCAGACCGGATCAGCCAGAGCCTTCCGCCAGACCGGATCAGCCAGAGCCTTCCGCCAGACCGGATCAGCCAGAGCCTTCCGCCAGCCATGATCAGCCAGAGCCGTCAGCCAGCCATGACCAGCCAGAGCCGTCAGCCAGCCATGACCAGCCAGAGCCGTCAGCCAGCCATGACCAGCCAGAGCCGTCAGCCAGCCATGACCAGCCAGAGCCGTCAGCCAGCCATGACCAGCCAGAGCCATCAGCCAGCCAGGATCCGCCAGCCAGTCCAGAGCTGCCGTCAGCTCAGCCAGGATCCGCCAGTCCCTCAGTCCGGAGCTGCCGTCCCTCAGCCCGGAGCTGCCGTCCCTCAGCCCGGAGCTGCCGTCCCTCATCCCGGTGTTGCCCCTTATCCCGGTGCTGCCCCTTGTGTCGATGTTACCCAAAAGATTAAGTGGGGGTAATATGAGGGTGGTCATTTGTAGGGGGAGATATAAGCTGGGATTGACTATGGTGGGGTGGGGACCTCGCCCTGAGCCTGAGCCACCACCGTGGTCAGATGCCCACCCAGGCCCTCCCCTAGACTTTGTGCTGGTGCGCCCGGAGTTCGCACCTTAAGGGGGGGGCTATGTCACGCCCTGGCCTTAGTATTCTTTGTTTTCTTTATTATTTTAGTTAGGTCAGGGTGTGACATGGGTATTTATGTGGGTTTTGTAGTGTCCAGGGTGATTGTAAGGTTTAGGGGGTTTATTTAGAGTAGTTGGCTTTATGTTTAGTATAGTTGTCTAGCTGTGTCTATGTTGTGTGTAGTTGTCTAGGAAAGTCTATGGTTGCCTGAATGGGTTCCCAATTAGAGACAGCTGGTTTCTGTTGTCTCTGATTGGGAGCCATATTTAAGGTAGCCATAGGCTTTAGTTTGTTGTGGGGAATTGTCTATGTAGAACGTTTGTAGCCTGTATGTATGTGCACAACATTTGTAGCTTCACGGTCGTTTTGTTGTTTTGTTAGTTTGTATAGTGTTTTGTGTCGTGTTCATCTTCGTGGTGTTATTAAAAGAAGATGGCTTATTTTCCAAATGCTGCGTTTTGGTCCGTCTCTCAACCACACGATCGTGACAAGCGCCTTGCGGTTGGATGGCAAGCAGTTGCCATACCAAGCGGTGATCAACCAGTCAAGATGCTCTCAACGGTGCAGCTGTAAAAAAAAGAAATGGATCTGAGGGCTCTTGACAAATCTGTTCAGCCTCCTGAGGGGGAAGAAGGTATTGTTGTACCCTCTTCACGACTATGTTGGTGAGTGTGGACCATGATAGATCCTTAGTGATGTGGACACTGAGGAACTTGAAGCTCTCGACCCACTCCACTACAGCCCCGTCGATGTGAATGGGGGCGTGCTCGGTTTTCTGTTCCCTGTAGTCCACAATCAGCTCCTTTTTCTTACTGATGTTGAGAGAGAGGTTGTTGTCCTGGCACCACACTGCCAGGTCTCTGACCTCCTCCCTATAGGCTGTCTCGTAGTTGGTGATAAGTCGCTACACTATTGTGTCATCGGCAAACTTAATGGTGTTGGAGTCGTGCGCGGCCACGCAGTCGTGGGTGAACAGGAAGTACAGGTGGGGACTAAGCATGCACCCCTGAGGGCCCCCATGTTGAGTGTCAGCATGGCGGATGTGTTGATGCCTACGCTTACCACCTGGGGGCGGCCCATCAGGAAGTCAAGGATCCAGTTGCAGAGGGATGTGTTCACTCCCAAGGTCCTTAGCTTGGTGATGAGCTTTTGAGGGCACTATGGAGTTGAACATTGAGCTGTAGTCAATGAACAGCATTCTCCCATACAGTGGCCTTCAGAAAGTATTCACACCCCTTTACTTTTTTCACATTACAGCCTGAATTTAAAATTGATTAAATTAAGATGTTGTGCCACTGATCTACACACAATATCCCACAATGTCAAAGTGAAATTTTGTTTTCAGAATTTTTACAAATGAATAAAAAATGTAAAGCTGACATGTCTTGAGCCCATTCGTTATGGCAAGCCTAAATACATTCATGAGTGAAAAATGTACTTAACAAGGTTTTCCATGCCTCGCAAAGAAGGGCACCTATTGGTAGATGGGTTAAAAAAAAAGTAGACACTGAATATCCCTTTGAGCATGGTGATGTTATTAATTACGTTTCGGAGAGTGTATCAATACACCCAGTTGCTACAAAGATACAGACGTCCTTCCTCAGTTGCCGGAGAGGAAGGAAACCGCTCACGGATTTCACCATGAGGTTAACGGTGATTTTAAAACAGTTACAGAGTTGAATGGCTATGATAGGAGAAAACTGAGTATGGATCAACAACATTGTTGTTACTCCACAATACTAAATGACAGAGTCAAAAGAAGGAAGTCTTTACAGAATAAAAATATTCCAAAACATCTTGACTGTTTGCAATGAGGCACTAAAGTAATACTGCAAAAAGTGTGGCGAAGAAATTAACTTTTTGTCCTAAACACAAAGCATTATGCTTGGGGCAAATCAAACACAACACATCATTGAATACCACTCTTTATATTTTCAAGCATGGTGGTGGCTGCATCATGTTATGGATATGCTCGTCATCGGCAAGGACTATGGAGTGTAGGTGTTCATCTTGTCCAGGTGGAAATGGGCAATGTGGAGTGCAATAGAGATTGCGCCATCTGTGGATCTGTTGGGGCGGTATGCGACATATGAAACGTATGCCTGGGCAGAAGACATCTCAGAAGAGGAGATGCTTCAATTCATAGGCACCATTTTTTTTCTAGGTCACCAAAATGTGTACCAAACCCTGTCTAAAAAGTAGAAACATCAAATATGAGTCATCAACAACAAAACAGTATGTTCCATTTGATCCAGTCAAATCAAGACACATGGTGAGTGACAACATGTCTTGGGAAAAAAAAGTTGCACTGTACTGGTCTTTTCATGACACTGAGTGGAAGTGGATGTTTCCCCTTAAGTCCTAGCCGTCAGAAGTGTTTTACTACAAACAAATGGCCGTTCATCCCAAGCTTCAGGCAGGGAGAGTTGGTCTGAGCCTTTGAATTTTACAGATCATGTTTGATGTGTTTTGTGTCTAAGGAATGTTTGACAGACACCCCCACTTCTACACCCCACCCTTGTCTCTCTCTCTCTCTCTCACACACACACACACACACACACACACACAGAGGTAATTGGTTGTCTCAGAGTCAATTAATGGACCCCATGGATACATTCAATAAGGAAAACTAGGACATTAGAAATAATATACTAAAATGGTGTATCTGACTTCTCTCAATTGTTTTATATGATGACATGAACATATATGCTTGTCAGTCACACTGAAATAGCATAACCCAATTTAAACCGAAAAAAGTGACATTATGTTGGAAACTTCCCTAATTACAAAAAACACGTGATCACATTGACAGAGACTTGCATGCGCTCTGATTGTGTCCTTCCGCTGCCAACAAAAGAACTAGCCGACTACAAAAAAACGTAAATTGACAATACACTGACTAGGATATAAAACTTATGCAAATAAATAGCTATTCTGAGAATCAACAATGATTTATTTGATAGGAAGAAAGTGTTTTTGATTTCGACCTAGAACTATATATTTGCCGCGGTAGGATATTTATTTTAAAAACCTAGCCTGCTCTACATTATTTTCCTCCGTTGGAAGCCATGATGAAAGCTTGAGAATTCAGCTGGAGAGAAACGCGAAAAGATGATCCCCGGGACATAGCTATCTGTCAAACGAATCTGTGCACATATTTGATCCCTGTATAGACAATATAAATGCACGGTGGAGCCTGTCACTTTTTCCGGTGTATTTTTAGCAAACAATTCACGACGATGTTGATTCGCTAGGAGGTTTTTGGATTTTAAAAAAAGGGGTAACGTTAGCTAGTTAGTTACTATACTGTAGCTTGCTACCGTTAGCTACGAGTGGATACTGTTGCTGTCCTTTCCGAGAGTAACGTTAGTCTTCAAATTCGAGCGCCGGAGAGTTTTCTCTCCTCGCTGTCCGGTCAATCACGGCGGCTACTGTAGATCAAGAGGTTCGGACCGTCTCTTATACCATACGGTTAGGCGGGAGGAGAATTGTATGTGTTTTTCAGGGGGGATTTGAAAACAAATTCCAGGATTGGGAAAGTTGGGCCTGCGTGGAGGAGCAGAGCAAGGCCCGCCTTTATGATCCAGAGAAGACATTCTAGCTAGCTAGTTAATCCTACTCACAACGACTACCACTGCTACCTTTGCTAGCTTGTCATTGCGAGAAAGGAGCTGCAAAATCAAAAGCGCAAAGGGCGATCGAGAGGCAAATCAAGCGAAAGCAACCATACTTTTTCATAATTTTTCATAAATAGACTCCTGTCACTAAGTTAGCTACAATGGCTGCGAAGATAAAATTAATGGTCAGCCGGAACAAAAGGAGATACCAGGAGGATGGGTTCGACTTGGATTTAACATGTATCCTTTTCTTAAATAACTAACGTTAGTTTATCATACAGTAAACTAGTCACGTGAGTATGCATATTGTATCAATTCAATAGCGATGATTGCTTGCTAGCTAACGTTAGCTAGTTAAGGTAACTGGCTGTTTTTGACAAGCCGGAAAGCATGTTTGAAATATGCTGGATCTGTCAAATGAGCACGCAGAAATGTCTGAAGGAAGTATGTATGACATCCAGTAACTAGCTAGTTAGTTGTCATTATCAGGTACAGTGCCTTCAAAGTATTCACAGCCCTCGACTTTTTCAACATTTTGTTACAGCTTGAATTTAAAATGTATTGCATTGTGATTGTCACTGGCCTACACACAAATACCCCATGTCAAAGTGGAATTATGTTTACAAATTAATAAAAAATGAAAAGCTGAACTGTCTGAGTCAATAAGTATTCAACCCCTTTTGTTATGGCAAGCCTAAATAAGTTCAGGAGTAAACGTTTGCATAAGTTGCAAGGACTCCCTCTGTGTGCACACGTTTTTTTATGACAACCTCATCGCTGTACCCCACACATACAATTATCTGTAAGTCACTCAGTCACCCAGTGAATTTCCAAAAGATTCCACCACAAAGGCCAGGGAGGTTTTACAATGCCTTGCGAAGAAGGACATATTTTGGTAGATGGGTACAAATAAAAATGTTAAATATCCCAAAAATGTGGCAAAGAAATGAACTGTCCTGAATACAAAGTGTTACGTTTGGGGCAAACACAACACATTAGCACAGGCAAAATCCTAGAGGAAAACCTGGTTGTCTGCTTCCCAACAGACACCGGGAGACAAATTCACCTTTCAGCAGAATAACCAAAAACGCAAGGCCAACTGTACATTGGAGTTGATTACCAAGACAATGTTGAATGTTCCTGAGTGGCCTAGTTAGTTTTGATGTAAATCGCCTTAAATCTTTGGCAAGACTTGAAAATGGATGTCTAGCAATGATCAACAACCAATTTGACAGAGCTTGAAGAATTTTTAAACGAATGTGCAAATATTGTACAATCCAGGTGTGCAAAGCTCTTAGAAATGTACCCAGAAAGACTCACGACTATAATTGCTGCCAAAGGTGATGCTAACATGTATTGAGTGGGTGTGAATACTTATGTAAATTAGATTTCTGTATTTTGTTTTCAATACGTTTGCAAACATTTCTAAAAACATGTTTTCACTTTGTCATTATGGGGTATTGTGTAAAGAAAAAAATACATTTGATACATTTTGAATTCGGGCTGTAACACAGCAAAATGTGGAAGAAGTCAAGGAGTATAAATACTTTCTGAAGGCATTGTAAATTGTGTTACGAGTAACGTTAGCCAACATTATTTGACCAATTTAGCTTGCTAGCTAGGTTCAGGTTAGCAGCCAGTCATTATTACTCAACTTTGTTGGCTACAAATTGTCCATATAGACATGACTACTTTGCTATTAGATAGCTAATGTTAGCCAGTGGTGTAAAGCACTTGTGTAAAAATACTTGAAAGTACTACATAAGTAGTTTTTGGTGATATCTATACTTTACTATTTATATTTTTGACAACTTTTACCTCAGTACATTCCTAAAGAAAATAATATCATTTTTTTTACTCCATACAATTTCCCTGACACCCAAAAGTACTTCTTACATTTTGAATGGCTAGCAGGACAGGTAAATAGTACAATTCATGCACTTATCAAGAGAACATCCCTGGTCATCCCTATTGCCTCTGATCTGGCAGACTCACTAAACACTGCTTCTTTTGTAAATTATGTCTAGGTGTTGGAGTGTGCCCCTTGTAATCCCTAAATTAAAAAACAAGAATTGTGCCATCTAGTTTGTTTAATATAGGGAATTTGAAATTATTTATACTTTTACTTTCAATACTTAAGTATATTTTAGTAATTACATTTGCTTTTGATACTTAAGTATATTTAAAATCAAATACTTTTAGACTTTTACTCAAGTAGTATTTCACTGGGTGACTTTCACTTTTACTCGAGTAAAAGTAATGATATCTTTGATAGAAAATGACTCAAGTATGACAATTGAGTACCTTTTCCACCACTGATGTTAGCCAACCTTCCGTAATGTAAACTAACATTTGGTTTGCTTGCTACAGTAAAACTTGACTTATTTGACAGTGCAGGGAAGCTGGTTGGCTGCTGTAACAATGTTTTCTTCTCTTAGATGAAATATAGATGACATGAGGCATAATTCTAGCTACCTAGCAAACTATCTAACCTATTGGCCAGCTAATCAACCGCAAACTTGGTTTGCGAACACAGAGTCTGCATTTACATAAGCTGCCCAATTCTGATCTTTTACCCAATTATGGGCAATATATCTGAATTTGGCTGCTTGTGTAAACGCAGCCTGACAGTTCTGGGATGTTGGCCCAAAGGCCAATGTATCACAGATTTAATCATTGGACATGTTGGGAAGCAATCGATTTGAATGTTTAAGACGGTGCAATGCACCTTTCGAAAAGCACTGTTAACCAGATTGAGAAACTAAATATGGTCTCATGAATTTGGCAATCATGCAGCATGTGCTGCTAGCTAGCTGTCAAACGTGATCTAAATTAGGTTCCCTTAGGATATAGGGAACATATCTGGCAACCTTGGATAAAAAACATTTGAAAACTTGCTAATGCCGAAAGAGCCTCAATTCAGTTCATGTTATCTTTATGCAAATTATTAATTCAATATGCCAATTTTCGATGTCTAGCTTTTCAATGAATCACTATATACTTTTTACAAATAACATTCACACTGATGCACCACTTCCTGAAAATTCTTAAATTGAGAAGATCTAATGCTAATAAAGTCCAAATGGAATCTGCATGATTGGATATTGTTAATTTATTGAGGTTAACTTCAGAACATCTTCATGTATTCTGTCAAGTGACATTTGTGATCTAGGCCTATACTGATTTTGTTAACCCATATTATGCTGGTGGTGAGAATGGTAGTCCCTTGCTGCAGCACATCTCATACCTGGCCCTGATATTGAAGACAAGTGTAAGGGAGTGCACTGTATGGGTTTGGGGTAGAGATAGTGGGAAGAGTGGACACAGGGAATGTGTTAATTGTATAGTTTTCTCTGACATGGATTATGTGCACAATGTTTATTTGGAGCAGGTTTTTGTGCACTTTGCAAAAAATCTAAGGACTGTAATGGCCTGTATAGTCCTTTTTATCTATGGTGTGGTAGGAAGGTGTTCACCCTAATGGCAATACCTGTGACAGTTTAGTGAGGCATTTGTTCAGTTACTTGTGGACCTGAGCAAATCAAAACGACTTGTCCCACAGTCTGTTTGAATCCACTGGTTGTGGCAGGCTATACAGTATTATAATGTAGAGACCATATTGATGTAAGTTGCGGCACGGGTTAAAGGGGTCTCTTGCTTTACTTTTCTATCTTGTTTTAAAATTGATACTTACATGTGACTAATAGGAAAACTGGTCACTGTCTGAGCATTAAGCTTACCCCACATTGAAAGTGTCAAATGCCACTATTCTGTTTTGAATGGACACCACTCACTGGAGAAAGGTGTTTATGTAAATTCAACTCAGTTTATTCCCCGCACCCATTCAGTAGAAGAAACCACAGATTAATGGATAACAGGCTAATCGTGTAAAGATGGTGTTGTTGAGATATTGATATCAGATTTGTCCGTTTCTGTGGGGTTTTCTGCTTGTGAGATAGACGCGAGGGAGCGAGAGGGGTGTGTCATTCAACCCCAGTAATTCCTCTGTTGATGAGCAACAGCCAGTCAGTGTGAGTCCCCTCTCTGCTGATCTAAATTCAGGCACTTTTGGACGCAAACTTTTTTTATCAGATTTGGCATGGTGTCTTAAAACAATATGAGCTCTTTGCAGTTATGTAATGCAGTAGGGATGGACATTTCGGTTAACCAGTCAAACTATAAAAAATAACATCCAAACAGGAAAATAACGTGACCAACAGAAAAGACTATGCATGCATACAAGGAACTGACATATTTCATTACGAGCTAAATGAACATTTGCAACAATAGCAAGCCCTCCGTTTTACAGCCAAAAGGCTATTATTGAACGTTCAACAGCTGTAGTGAAGCAGGTAATAATACTTTATTTTTAATACATTTTCCAAAATGCAATTTGCGTGAACACCGTTCTAAGCAACGCACCTAATGCGAGCGGTTCCATTTGTGACGTAGATGAACATCTCCATTAGAAACTTAGAAAGAGGGAGAATCTAATAGCAATAACTAGGATGGGTTGCTAATATGACTATGATTGTGCCTTTGGCTTCTGGACAACGAAAGAAAGTTATGAAAACCAATAGAACAGGAGAGAAATGCTGCTTAATGGCATGAGGAAATATTTATAAAATAATTGCATCCATGTTTCTATGGTTGTATTTTGGCTAGGCTAATTTGAAGCAATGTAAGACATTCCACGTTATTTAAAGTTAAGTAAGATGTTCAGGTTTCAAGCAATTATACTGCCTTAAACTCACATTGCAATGTGGTGGGTGACGAGCTGATAGCCTGCCTACCGTTGACTATAGCCTATGCATGCGAATAGGAGGCACACTTGAATTAAGAGTTGAGATTGAGATATATTAATAGTAGCTCTTTTTAATTGTGGCCATCAAAACAGTTAACACGCCACTGCATTTAGAATTATTTGTTGCACAATGACTGGGTTTATAAAAGCATGTTTAATTCCAATACCAGCTTTTTTAAAGGGTCTGCTCTCGCGTTGTCTGACAGGTGATGGGCCATTCCGCTCCTCAAACTAGGCTCTGTATGCTGTGCATGTGTGATAAATAATTTAACCTTTTATTTAACTAGGCAAGTCAGTTAAGAACAAATTCTTATTTACAATGACGGCCTACCCCGGGCTAAACCCGGATGACGCTGGGCCAATTGTGCGCCGCCCCATGGGACTCCCAATCACAGCCGGATGTGATACAGCCTGGATAATAAATAAGATGCATGACGACTAACAGAAATACACACGCGCCAATTTAATTCCACTAAATTATGCAAATGAACATAAAGCCCGATAAGCATGACTGGTCAAATGTGTTTTCGGCAGCTAACCGATTAACAGTTAACCGTTTATATCCCTATAATGCAGTATCAGGGTTCTGGGAATAATCCTTATAATAGAGCACCAGTGATCTTGTATCAGCATTGCTGCCTGAGTCCCCATCTGTCTAACCAACCACCTTTCCATAGCACTTTCTTTCCTGCTCTCTTCCCCACATTCTCTCCTCTACTCTTACCCACCCTTCCCATATCATTCGCTCTCTGCCTGCTCCTCTCATTTTCTCTTTTCAACTCTCTCCCCCTCTACTCTCTTTTTTTTCTGTTGCCCAGCCATGGAGTTAGCTAGAGCACAGAGCTGTGGCAGGACAGCTGAAAACGCCAGAGAGAAAAGGCGTTCCTGAAATGTCCGGTTTTTAGAGGAGCTTCCGTCGGGCGTCCTGTATGTGCGTTTCCTCCCAGCTGCAGAATGCCGAGCCCCCTGGGCTGTAGCTCCCCTAGGAGCTCTGGAGCTTTTTAAAAACTCTTAAAATAGTCTGAGTGGAATGATTTTGCCAGTAGGACCAAAGGCAGAGGTGGAGGTTGTAGCCCATTATGTGGTATAGAACGGCCTGCATTTGGTTCCTAATTAGGTCTTTGAGGCATTAATGGAAATGATTATGTTCCTCTATGTAATAGACAGGCTCATATGCTGAAGGCCACAGGCAAGTAGCTTGGCATTATGCAAATACTATAATAAAATCGTTGCTGTGTTTTATTGAATTAATGCAATGTATTGTGTTCCTCTTGAATTTTAATGCCATAGCTGGAATTTGGTAGATACTACGCCTATCTGACATAGGGCATCATATTCTTGCTAGTTTCATTCAAATTTTGGTCAAGTTACATTGGATCTTGGCAAATGTGTTCATCACATCCACAGATACTGCCATTTTACTGTGTGTTTGTGTGCATGCATTATGCAGAAATTAGAGGCAGTTGAAGGGAGTCAAGTCTTCACCTTTATCACCAGAGTCATCAGTGGTGTGTCAAGTCTTGGAGACCAGTTTTAAAATGAATTGCTCCAAAATAACTTCTGCTAGAAAAAAACAGACATATTAAATTAGAGCTGTTCAGCCGTTCTATTTCTGACACGATGACACAGGAAACGTACAAAAGGGTGACCTTTCGTCAGTGGTTAAAGTGCAAAATCCCACGGCTTATGTAGGCAGACAGGCTTCAGAATGTCAGTTACAGGTAGGAGTTGAGATGATGTGCAATCAATTCAATAATGTTTTGAGATATGACATTGAAGTTGATATGGACATGATCACACATAATATGGTTGACATTTGTCCTCCAGAGACAGAAATTAGTTTAGTAATTTAAAGTATCTTTCAAAAAAAACTCAGATGCACTATAAAATGTTCAATATGCAGCTGAAAGTAACAGGTTCATTTGCACTTAATGAGTGTGTGGGTTTAGCAGGGCTCCAGACTAACTTTCCCTCCTGTTTTTCAGTTGGTTGCACCAGCCCATGATTTGGTCGCACCAAAATTGTTGGTCAATAGAAACGTTTTTGCAATCATCTTAAGTCATACACAATGCTATTGAGATGGTATTATTCACGATATTTTGATGTGCAGCCTAAACCAGTGATTGTAATGAATTTTGGGGTTACAATTAGCCTGTTGCTATATTTTACTCTAAAAATAGGGATCCAGAATTGCGATGTCTTTAGTTCAATTAATTTGCATACGTATTTTGTGTGGCTACAAATAGGCTATCACATAGGCTAATTCCTTTAGGGTTCATTTGCCAACAGAAAGCTGAGAACCTCCTCTCTAATACAGAAAGCTGAAAACCTCTCTCCAACAGTCACAACAGTAGTTGCTTTTGGAGGAAAACAAATATTTTGTAAAGGTTGCTATTACAACACATTTTTCTCAGCCAGTCCTCTCCCACTATCCTACTCAGAGCCTGCAGGAAGAAATGGGCACAGGCAAGCACTTTCATGCACTTTAGGCCAGGGTTTCTAAAACTCTGTCCTGGGACCCCCCTGGGTGCACGTTTTGGTTTTACCCTAGCACTTCACAGCTGATTCAAATAGTCAACTCATCAATCTTTGATTATTTGAATCTGCTATGTAGTGCTAGGCAAAAAACAAAACGTGCACCAAGGGGGGGGCAGGACCATGGTCAGGACTGACATTGGGAAACTCTGCTTTATGCTAGTTTGACCAAGTCATGATTTTAGCCACCCCATAATAGAATGTTTTGAGTGAAGTAACCATATAGAATTTGCAGCTTGCGCCGATGTGACCAATTAAATATTAAACTTGACAATTCAAGTCAAAGGGTGGCAAAATGTAACCACCCTGGAGCCATGTTCGTCGCTGAAGTCACCTCATCAGCGTGTTTCACTGCTCCACTGTTCCTTCCCATGAACCCCATAACCAATTGCCATTTATCCCAACAAGATACTTTTCTTGTCCGTCAAGGCAGGGTCCTCATTACTCTTACATTTGATCTGTTAAATATTCCATGTGATTCGGCTGGGGCTGAAGGAAAATTAAGCCCAACATCTGCGACGATCTCAATATAACTAGGGCTCTATAAATACATGCAGGTCAAGCTGTGTAAATTCTCCTAGTGCACCCACATGTGGGCCCCGCTTGATTAGGAGTGCTCCGGTCCTCTCAGCCTCTTCTCTCGCCCTCACACAGCCAACACCATCTGTTATTCTACTGATCACAACCCTTCTGCCCAGCACTGTACTTTCCCTTTCTGTTCATTACTGCACAATGACACCCACATGGTGATACAAACGTCATGATGATCTTTCCTCAGACCTTTTGTGATAGGATTACGTTGTGAGCTAGAGGTTTTGGTGTTGTATGAGCTATACAGTGCATTCCAAAAGTATTCAGACCCTTTGACTTTCCCCACATTTTGTTACAGCCTTATTCTCAAATGGATAAAAAAAATATAAAAAATCTACTCATCAATCTACACACAATACCCAATAATGACAAAGCAAAAACAGGCTTTTATATTTTTTGGGATCAAATTTATAATAAAATAAATAAACATTAGTAAACTGAAATATTACATTTACATAAGTATTCAGATAATTTACTTTGTTGAAGCACCTTTGGCAGCAATTACAGACTTGAGTATTCTTGAGTATGACGCTACAAGCTTGGCACACCTGTATTTGGGGAGTTTCTCCCATTCTTCTCTGCAGATCCTCTCAAGCTCTGTCAGGTTGGATGGGGAACATCGCTGCACAGTTATTTTCAGGTCTCTCCAGAGATGTTCGATCGGGTTCAAGTCCGGGCCACTCAGGGACATTCAGAGACTTGTCTTGAAGCCACTCCTGCCTTGTCTTGGCTGTGTGCTTAGGGTTGTTGTCCTGATGGAAGGTGAACCTTTGCCCCAGTCTGAGGTCTTGAGCGCTCTGGAGCAGGATTTTATCAAGGATCTCTGTACTTTTCTCGGTTCATCTATCCCTCGATCTTGACTAGTCTCCCTGCCGCTGATAAACACCCCCACAGCATTTTTGTTATTTTTTATTTAACCTTTAACTAGGCAAGTCAGTTAAGAACAAATTCTTATTTACAATGACGGCCTACCACAGCCAAACCCGGACGACGCTGGGCCAATTGTGCGCTGCACTATGGGACTCCCAATCACGGCCGGATGTGATGCAGCCTGGATTCGAACCAGGGACTGCAGTGACGCCTCTTGCACTGAGATGCAGTGCTGCAGAAATGTTTTGGTACTCTTCCCCAGATCTGTGCCTTAACACAATCCTTTTTGGTTTTTGCACTGAGATGCACCGTCAACTGTGGGACCTTATATAGACAGATCTGATCCTATCCAAATCATGTCCAATCAATTAAATTTACCACAGGTGGACTCTAATCAAGTTGTAGAAACATCTCAAGGATGATCAATGGAAACAAGATGCACGTGAGCTCAATTTCGAGTTTCATAGCAAAGGGTCTGAATGCTTATGTAAATAAGGTATTTGTTTTTTATTTGTAATACATTTGCAAAAATGTCTAAACCAGTTTTTGCTTTGTCATTATGGGGTACTGTGTGTAGATTGATGAGGGGGAAAAAATGTTAATACATTTCATAATAAGGCTGTAACATAAAAAAAATTGGAAAACGGAAAGGTTTCTGAAAACTTTCCAAATGCACTGTATATAGGATTTTCTTCTATGTATTTGTCCTTGACCCAATGGTGACCACAGATATCTATCCAAACATCATTGCTATGGGCTTTCCTGCAGAGCGACTCGAAGGAGTGTACAGAAACAATATAGACGAGGTTGTACGGTGAGTAACAGCCACTCATGACCTCAACTGGTGAGGACTGTGAAATCAATGCGTGTGCAATGTGGTTTGTGACCAACATTAGACAAAACAACCCAAGTTGATAAAGTTTTCCGTTCTCATTAGATGCATTATGTTGTCAATTTCTGTAGTTGCGGAATGTTTTGAATGTAACTACCTTTTACCTCAACAGGTTTCTTGACTCGAAACATAAAAGCCATTATAAGATTTACAATCTGTAAGTATACCGCTAAACACTTAAATGCTAATATCAATGTTTTGTTTACAAATTAATTGCTCCTTCATGACCGCTGACTGAATATCCTTCCTATTTCAGTTGTGCAGAACGACACTACGATGCTGCCAAATTTAACTGCAGAGGTACGCCGTCACAAACAAAATGTTTTTAGAGCCAGGTTGCTTAAAGGAAACTTAGTCTTTATATTTCGCTCTAACTCTCTCCATCCGCCAGTTGCACAATACCCCTTTGAAGACCACAACCCGCCTCAGCTAGAGCTCATCAAGCCGTTCTGTGAAGACCTCGACCAGTGGCTGAGCGAGGATGACAATCATGTGGCGGCCATCCACTGCAAGGCAGGGAAAGGCCGCACCGGGGTGATGATCTGCGCCTACCTCCTGCACCGTGGCAAGTTCCAGGACGCCCAGGAGGCACTCGACTTCTACGGGGAAGTGCGGACAAGGGACAAGAAGGTCAGTGACAGCGACTTGCCAGGGGTGGAGACTAGGGATGGGCATTTTACATTATTTAACTATTCAAATAATATGACATTTTATTATTTGTTCGGATATCCGGATAGTGATCTATCAGAACGACGCAAATGCACATGGCGGAGAACTGTGGACAGGCTGTTTTTTTTCTCTGCTTGTTTTTTGGCTGAAAGCAACAGTGACGGAGAAGTCCAATTTTTGTCATGATAGAACTGATTCTGTTACAAAAAGGTTTTCTGATTAATGTTTTACTTTGATCTGGGTCAGTTGTTGTGGGAACTCTGTTAGGTGTGCGCCTGTAGTTGTTATTCCAAGTGGGGAAAATAGCAAACCAATGTCAATTATTATTTTATTTTTCAAAATTAGCCTTATAAAAAAAAATCACAAAAAATTAACACAAGTAAATCAAATAATAACGTCCGTTCGGATATTCGATTAACCGTGCCCATCCCTAGTAGACACTAGACGCTAGTACTCGGTGTGAGATATTTTATAAACGCAGACTAGGCCTAGATCTTCTGTTTTGTCATAGACCTGCCGTGATCAAATTTTTACATTGACATTTTAGTCATTTAGCAGACACTCTTATCCAGAGCGATTTACAGTAGTGAGTGCAAACATTTTCATACTTTTTTGTACTTGCAAGCGCCATGATCTACCAACTGAGTCACACAGGATTTCCAAGACATATTTTTCACAATCTGTATATCTTATTCTTTGTGGTATTTATTAAATTGAGGTACTTCCCTAGCATTGACTGTTTTTGTTGTCTTTCCTTTTCAGGGAGTGACGATCCCAAGCCAACGGCGCTATGTGTACTACTATAGCCACCTGCTGAAAAACAAGCTGGACTACAAGCCTGTGGCTCTCCTCTTCCACAAAATGGTGTTTGAGACGCTACCAATGTTCAGTGGAGGCACCTGCAGTGAGTCACTCATGTTTAACTTGACCTCCGACTCAGGGCGTAGGCATGTAGCTCTTTAAATGGTGTGTATACGGCCACCCACGGTAGTAGAGAATGGTGCAGGTCAACTTGTGTAGTGAGAGCATAGAGTCATATTATGTACTTTACATTGAAGCCAACGAAGCTCTTGATCAGTTGCTTGTACTCTTTAAGAAAGATGGCTAGATATTGATGAGAAAGAGAACATGGATGACACTATTCTCAGCTGCGTTCAGCAAGGCTGGCTTCTACCTGCTTTATCCAAATTGTGACATGTTTTGCTCTGTCGTTCAGAGGATGAATTCAGTACGTGTAAATAACAATTCACCAATGACCTCTTACAGATAGCAAATATAATAACTGCGTTTATTGTTGTCCAGGGATTTTCAGAAAGACAAAGACTTCAACTCCTAGCTCAAGTAGACATTTTCACCTATGATCTTTAATCAAGAGATGTAGTGATCTATGTTTTTCATCTAATGGAATGTGAATGACTATGCATGTACATCTACTGCATGTAATTTGCTTGGCTGAATTTATCTGTGAAACAATGATTTAAATATCTTTCCATTTTGGTCATATGAAATGTGGATTTCTGGTTTAATGTGCCTGAGTCACAGATTATCTTCTTGTTTTTTCTCAATATTTCACTGTTGCACAAAAATGCACTTTTTTCCTCCTTGGATTATCTGTGATGCTCTAACCTAGCATCTGAATGTGCTCAACTGCTCTGAACTCACCCTTCTCTTTCCATCTTAACACTCCCTAGAGAGGGCCCTATTCTGAGTTTGACGTTCTCTATTTGCAAAGACCTAGATAGAAAACATCATGTTACTTGTTCGCACTCATTTTAAAGTATTGGCTAAATACTGAGGTGTATTTTAGTGATGTGCAGATCAGCTGGTTGTTCACCTCCCCAAATCTGAGGCCTGCACTCGACCCTAACCCGCAAATATAGAAAATGCGCTGTACCGTCAGATGGCGCAACAATCTTTTGAAGAGGTCTTTTTAGATAGGCCCAAGTTTCGGCTTGTAATTTCCGACATTTTGGTAGGCTATTTGTTAGTCAACTTGTCCATAAATAGATACATACAGCTTCTCTTCTGTTATTACTTGTTTCCCTTAGACTAAATAAACCCTTTCTCAACAAAATGTCATAAATCGATAGAATGAATGATTCAATCTAGTTGGCATCGGTAAAGTTTGCTTTCTGTTTCCTCTTTCATCTCTGCTTCTCTACAACGATGTTTAGGTACCGGGGAGAAAATGCAATAACAAAAAAAATTATAATAATAAGTACAACAGTACAACATTTCCTAATGACATTGGTTTGACTGGTTTTAAGGAAATTTAAATCTGTTAAAATTACCCAACACATTTGTTTTTGGGGGGGGGGGGGGGGGGGTCGGCTTGGATGCATAATTTGTGGTTGAAATACTATCAGCTTTTATGATGCTGATAAAAACAGCACATTTACAGATGGTCCGCATCCATTCTCTCAAGATGCTAAAATAGATAAATACTATTTCTCCACTCCTGTTAATATTATATCAGGCTATGAGCGAGGTTATAGAGCTACAGTCTATAACCTCCCGGTCCCTAAACATCTTTCCGTATTTCAGTTAGGCTACTATTCCATTTAACCCATCTGAACAGTACAGTTACCTTGATGTGCCATTTTGATGTCCCTGTCTTGTGACTGTCAAATTTATATAGAGGTTCACAATCATCACACACAACATAGCCGGACGGCACTGCTATCATCCTCTCCTACCACTTCAGCAAATCTTTCCCAAACATTAAACTACTGTTCTGGCCCTCCGTTTAATTTATTTTCAACTCTCCATTTCACAGCTTTTCTCTTATTGAATTAAACTCTAACATTATCCTTTTTTGCCTCAGTCGATTGACATGAACCTTTTCTGCCCAAGTTCCAAAAAGCATTTGGCAATTGGCGTGTATTTGGCACGCTACAGTGTTAGGCCCTAAAGCCTAGGCTTAGGCTACGCACTAATTCCAGATAAAAAATAATTTAAGAAAACCTCAATGTAGACTATAGATATAAATTGCACATTACATACATTTATGTATTTGTTATGCATTTTCTCTTTATTTAACCCTCCCGCCACCCACCTGCCCTTCATCCACACAATATTTAATGACCCTAAACCCACCCGCACAGCGGGCCCTGTGGGTTATGAGTCAACCCGCACATCACTAGTGTATTGGGTAAGAAGCTCATTTGGAGAGAACGTGCCTTTTTCAATGGACTAGCATATAAGACGGTTCTCATTGGTGAATACATTATCACACATTGTTAAGAATTAAATAGGCTAGATGCAGGTTTCTGCCATTGGGATTTATAGTGGTCAATTGAGATGTTCTTGGAATATCTACAGTCTGAAGTTCCCACATGTTCTTTTTTCCTGTGAATTATTAATGTATTGCACCATGTATCCCAAGTCTTGTTGACTAGATTTAATTTGATATCTCCATTTGAAAGCATTGTTTTTAGATATGTGGCTATGTATGTATATAATTGATATCCTAGCATATATCTGTACCGTTAGAAGTGTTTCTGCTGTGTTCTGAAGGCCCAGCCTGCCAGCCCAGCCAGGCTGTGAGTTAATCTCCTTCTCTCTCTCTAAGGGGACAGTACCGTTAAAAACAGGAGCGAGCCGATCCCTCTGGGCTTCAAGAAAGGGAATTGGCATTGGGGTAAATGAGCCTTTCATCCGTTTTGATGTCCTTCCCTCATATACTGTTCATTTGGCACCAGTTCCAACAAGAACTAGAAAGGTAGAACTTATTCTAGTGAAGGCTTGAAGAAGGAGTTGTAGCATTAAAACATCATTGCAATGTGGAGGCATACAAAGACCAACCAACCACCCCCTTATGAGAAGTTTCAAACTCTCACAAATGTAATGCTATTGTTATAGAAGAAAGCACAACAGTCATCAGAATGGGGTCCCATGTCTTTCGTTCTGGTTCTTTTTGGGTGCTATTTGTGGTCTGGTTATTTCCCCCTCTCCTTTGTGGTCTGGTTCTTTCCTTCTCTCCTCCTATATTGGAAAACACGGTTTTAGAGAAGTCCCAACTAGGGGTTGCTTTTGTAACTATCATGGCAGTAACTCCAAGACTACTAAGACTTGTATCCTGTCTTGTCTGGTTCTCTCTACCGCCATTACCCTTCATTGCAACCTCTCTCCATATCTCTGCCCCCTGTCTCTGAAACACTCACCCCTTTTAGATCCTCAGTTTGTGGTGTATCAACTTAAAGTCAAGATCCACACATCCAACCCGGCTCACACGCGGAGGGAAGAAAAGCACATGCTATTTGAGTTTCCCCAGCCGCTGCCCGTGTGTGGAGACATCAAAGTGGAGTTCTTTCACAAGCAAAACAAAATGATGAAGAAGGTTGGTTAGTTCCGCCTGTCACATGAGTGTCTCTAATTTCCACCTGGGTTTCCTTGGCTTCAGCTGTTATGGGGTTTTCAATTGCTGCCCCATTGTAGTTACTGTCATAATTGCAGTGTCACTCCAATGTTTACCTGGTATTTTATCATAAAAGGTGTTTTAAGTGAGTCCCTTATAGTATCATACATGATAATCGTAATGACGTTAAACAGCACTCTGACGTTATAATTGGCTAGCTTACCTGAAAATGTATTGAATCATGTTACTATAAATAACTGATAAGGATTTTCACACTTATGTCCTGTAAATGTGTAGCTTTTCTAAGCCGGCATTAGCATGGTAACTATAACCACAATGATCGTCAGACATACTCCATTACAGTTAGTCAGTACCTCTCCCTCTCCACTATCCAGGATAAGATGTTCCACTTCTGGGTTAACACCTTCTTCATCCCCGGGCCACCGGAGGAGAGCATGGAGAAGGTGGAGAACGGGTCGGTGGTGGTGAACGATGTGGACGGGGTTCAGAACCAGTCCACGATCGGCACCCCTCCCCAGGCCCCGCAGAGTGCCGAACGCAGGGACAGCGGCAGGGACAGCGACAGGGACTACCTCATCCTCGCGCTCACCAAGAATGACCTGGACAAGGCCAACAAAGACAAAGCTAACCGCTACTTCTCACCTAATTTCAAGGTGAGCCATTTAAACTAATGGTTGTAATGGAATCTTTTATTTAACCTTTATTTAACTAGGCAAGTCAGTTAAGAACAAATTATTATTTACAATGACGACCTAACCCGGGCGACGCTGGGCCAATTAATAATATGAGGAAGGTACTACAAATCTGTTGTGTAAATCTCTCAATTGATCTTTGCGCTATTAGAATCCTGATGAAATTGAAACATTGGTTTTCAATGGCGGCAGTGCTGAATTCTATTGTTTGACAAGGTTCCTTGTTCTGATATTATGGCTTCCCCTTTCTCCCTATCTCGCTCCTTTAGGTGAAGTTGTATTTCACGAAAACCGTGGAAGATTCTTCGAATTCTGAGGCGAGCACTTCGACATCTGTCACACCGGACGTTAGTGACAACGAGCCAGACCATTATCGATATTCCGACACCACTGACTCTGATCCGGAAAACGAACCTTTTGATGAGGAGCAGCACACGCAGATCACGAAAGTGTGAACTCTTACTTTTTTTTTTATAGGAACACGAAGAAAAAGATATGTACACCAGAGAAAAAAAGGAGCAAACTTGAATATGAACTCAAAAGAAGAACCTTTGTTCCCCTGCTTCCCCCAAAACGGCAGCAGAGCATCATGTCAAATGCCAATTTTAAAAGAAAAAAATAATATTCTGACCAATATATTGTTTTTAGGACTCTTTTCTTTGGCACGGCCGTGTACCATGCGCGAGGTATTGACGTTGTTGGGGGAAGGTGCTGTAGCTGTAATGTTTATATATACACATACATACATACATATGTAAACAAACTTTTTTGTGTCATAGACAATGGAAAAGAGTAACAATCAGGAGGACTATGCTGCTCCTTCTCCTGTCGAAACCAAGGCCAGTGCTGCAGTCACTTTGTTTATTTTCCCGTCTTCTCTCTCTCCCTCCCTCTTCTCTTCTACCCCCTTCACCACACCTCTTCCCTCATCCTCCTTTACTGTGAATGCTTCTCGTGCTCTTTGCAAGCTGTCTCACACGATGATGACCTTTGGCCTTTGTGCAGTGGAAGCTGCATGCAGGCAGTGGGTTGGGGGCGGGGCTGGGTTATGAGTCTGTGATGTCTAAAGCGTTGCCATTCCTTTCCGTACTGTTTAAATTATGCAGAACAAGGCATCCCATGTAATTGTCAGTTTTTTTTTATCCTAAAATAATAAAAAATATAATACACAAAACAGCAGGGAGACAAGTGTTTGGAATGTCAACACTTGATATACATTTAAAGAACCGTGGCGGTATGCATGTATTGGAATTTAGCACCCATCCCTAATAAATGTATGCAATGTCATCTTTTCTTAGACACAAGCTTTCCAATGTCTTTTAAGATCTCAGGGTTACCCTGTGGATCATTTGTCATAAAGGACTTCCTGGTGTCTTTGGAGTGAATTGCATCATGGAAGTTCATGATGTTTTATGATTTAGGTGATTTCACCCCATCTGCACTGTGTGTGGAGAGGGGGGGGTATAAAAACGCAACATGCATACATTTCAAAGCTGTTACAGTTCATATAAGTATTTTTTTTTTTTTATCATTAGGCCCTAATCTAAGGATTTCACATGACTGGGAGTACAGATAATGTATGCATCTGTTGGTCACAGATACCTTAAATAAAAAAGGTAGGGGCGTGGATCAGAAAACCAATTAGTATCTGGTGTGTGACCACCATTTGCCTCATGCACCGCAACACATTTCCTTCTCATAGTTGATCAGGCTGTTGCCTGTAGAATGTTGTCCCACTCCCACATCCGAAGTTACTGGATATTGCCGGGAACTGGAACACGCTGTTGTACACTTCGATCCAGAGCGTCCCAAATATGCTCAAAGGGTGACATGTCTGGTGAGTATACAGGCCATGGAAGAACTGGGACATTTTAAGCTTCTAGGAATTGTGTACAGATCCTTGCAACATGGGGCCGTGCATTAGCATGCTGAAACATGAGGTGATGGTGGGGGATGAATGGCACGACAATGGGCCTCAGGACGTCAGGGTATCTGTGCAGTTAAATTACCATTGATAAAATGCAATTGTGTTCGTTGTCCGTAGTTTATGCCTGCCCATACCATAATCACACCGCCACCATGGGGCACTCTGTTCACAACGTTAACATCAGCAAACTGCTCGCCCACATGACGCCATACACTTGGTCTGCGGTTGTGAGGCAGTTGGACGTACTGCCAAATTCTCTAAAACGACGTTGGAGACGGCTTATGGTAGTGAAATGAACATTCAATTTCTGGCAACAGCTCTGGTGGACATTCCTGCAGTCAGCATGCCAATTGCATGCTCCCTCAACTTGAGACATTTGTGGCATTGTGATGTGTAAAAACTGCACATTTTAGAGTGGCCTTTTTATTATCCCCAGCACAAGGTGCACCTATTTAATGATCATGCTTATTGATATGCCTCACCTGTCAGGTGGATAGATTAACTTGGCAAAGCATAAATGCTCACTGACATGGATGTAAATACATTTAAAAGAAATACGCTTTTTGAGTGTATTGAACATTTCTGTGATCTTTTATTTGAGTTCATGAAACATTGAACCAACACTTTATATGTTGGGTTTATATTTTTGTTCAGTGTATCTCCACACTATGAAGTTGTAAAATATTGGTTTTGGTGGGATGGAGTTTTTGCCTGCCTGGTGATATTAGTTAATAGACCAGAAAAGGTTCCAAACCGTTCTGCCAATAAAATCTAGTTTTCCGTTTTCCCCTCCCCACTCAGACCACTCCCAGACAGTTCTAGCAAAAATCGTCCTTGAGAAATTGCTCTTTGCTAAGAAGCTATTTTTGTTTCTTTTTGACCATTTTAATTAAAACAATCATAGTAATGTGCTTAATTGTTACCCAGAAATATTGACATTGAGATAAAAACGGCTGCATTGGCCCTTTAAAGGCAATGTGCCTGCATTCCTAGAGACCACATTCATGGTAAATGCTGCATATGTTGGATTAATCAGAAAATCCCTTTAAATGTCAATCGCGCTGTAAGGAGGATGTAACGCGGATCAGAATGAATCCCGGCCCTAGTCTGAACAGCATCTATCCATTACCACAACTAGATCAAAAACCCAGGCACAGTTGACTTTCATTTCATGCAGGGGCGCAAATCGATTTACATTGCGTGCGGCATACCAAGTTTCTCAACTTTAACCAGTTGATTTCATACCCAGCTATCAGTATCATGCCAGTGGGCTGTCTGTCTGTTTGTCCAGGTCTTCTCCATCCCAGCAGCTGAGGGATAGCCAACTCCGCATTACTTCCTGATAATTGAGATGCAGCCCTGGAGAGAGAGAGAGAGCGAGAGCTGCCTGGGTAAAGCAGCTTGCTGCGCTCCCCACCCTTCAGTGGCTCCTCAAATGAAAGAGTAACAGGATTAAGTACCATGTCCCTGTGATAGGAGGCACAGAGAGGCAGGACCCTGGCTAAAGCAAGGTCCCTGGTCCTCCGATAATAAAGTACAAAAAAAGTGTTCCCATCCCAGGGGCAGTCAGTCACATAATCTCCCCCTCTGCTCTATTAAGAGTCGCTCCCCCGGTCGCCTCATGTTGATGGACATCAAAGACGCAGCTCGTCAGCGAATGAGTCTGGCAGCAGTTGGTGGGGCATTACTGTAATTGGCTAGAGCGATGGAGAGAGAAAGAAAGTCCCTGGTATGTTAGATTAATAATGAATGTGCTGGGTTGGGTTGGGAGAGACCAGAAGAGAGATGCCTCAGCACTCTCTGAACAAATAAAGACTGAAGCTAAATACACTGGCCTCTGAAAGAATCCAGCTCAAGCTGGCAACCCACATGGTTTTAATTATGCCTTCATCGCAGTGATATATAGATAAATAAAATACATACGCAGCTTGATGGTATAGTGAACAGCGATCCCCCAAGAGAAAGACTTCCCCTAATATACTGGGTTTTTCATGGTATTTCTTTACCGTTATATCTCCCTGGCTTCACCATCTTACATTCACAGCACTGTATCTCTAAAAGAATGGGAGGGGTAGAGCTTACATCAAATATATAGATTTAAACACTATGATCAAATGGGGGTCAATTTGGCCTAAAAAAATCTGAGATAAGCCCAATCCAACAACCCTTTTCTCCCCTCCCATCTGCTGGGAGCAGTTGCAAAGTATAGCTCAGCACAGAAGGACCTGGCAACCCTCCCCCAGCTCTCTGCCTGGCTCAGCACAGCAGGATCTGGCAACCCTCCCCCAGCTCTCTCTGCCTGGCTGCACAGCTGTGTTGCGCTTGGATTAGGCCAAGAATAAAACAGGAAGTCGAAATTAAACAAAAGCTTAAAAAAACACAGGCTCTGTAAGTTACCAAAGACTTAGCGGCATGACTCTGACAGCCTGTGGAAAAAACACGTACACTACACCTACACACACTTACAGTATCATATTGGAAACACACATAAACGCTCAATCATTCTGCGAGCACAGTAATTCACATACATTTAGTCTAACACATTTCACACCCCTCCATGCACACACAGACACACAAGCATATTGTTTATTGCTCACACCCACACATATGGTCCATACACACATGTAAAGTACCTCAATGCTTTTTTCCCCTTTAGTAGTTTATTGTAGTAGCTGATGAGGGTTATTGCAGCCGAAGAGATCCTCAAAATAATAAATGGCAGAAACATCTGTGGAATATCACTCTCCTCTCTGAGTGTTCTTCATAAAGAGAGGCTCAGAGCTTCAAATAAATAGTTGTTTTGTTATGCAAAATTAGCCATTTAGCTACTTCACTGACTTGTCATATGATGAATGAATGAATGAATGACGAGAGAAAAGGTGAGAGCAGTGGCGACCCGTCATTCAGGGCAGGTGAATGCTGTTTTTGCCTGTTTTGAATGTTATTTTGGCATTAATACATGTCACATATCAGTTTTTTTAAGAGTTGATAAACCCGCATACAAACATGGTCTCTTTTTTTGCGTTATTGAGTAAGGCAGCTTCAAAATGCAGGTGTTTCAGCCTAGCTCAGTGCTTTCTGTGGTGGTGGGGCAGCCAGCGGAAATTATGGAATGTAGGTGTTGGTAATGTTCTCTAGTTTCACCGTGATTGGCTCAGTGTTCTGTCACTCATGGGGACACTACGTCACCGCCAAGTCTAAGGGTAGAGCTCGAAAATGTAAGCCTCTTAGATGCTGCCATAGAGTTACATTAGAAGTGCCCATCCAAGAAGGCTCAAGGTCATTGGCCACAGATAAAATGACGTCATATCACATTATATCTACCTTAGCTTTGATTGGACTTTCAAAATCTTAGCTAGCAGTCATCATCATGAATCAAGTCCTCATCAAGAATCAATTCCTTTTTAATTATTGTCATATGAAGATAAATAATGAAGAGAAATTATTGATAAAACGTATCGGTGCTCATCGGCCATTGGACATAAACATTACACAACAAGTTGGAAATCGCTAATTCAACAATGAGTGGTTGGGAAGGAATCAGTGGCTAACTGCAAGCATTGCAAAGCAATCTGCTATTCAGTGGAGTGGCTGTGTGGTCCCAAGTCTGGGATTAAGGGTCTCTTTTCCAAGCTTAAAATGATAAACATTCAACATTGGCCATGTTGTCAATACTCAAAACAACTGTTAACTCGGAAGACAAGAAAACTGGTAACTCCGACTGGGAAGATACGTTTTGAACAGTCATCCAACTCGGAATTGTAAATCCGGAACTCGGGCCTTTTTCTAGAGCTACGACCTGAAGATCACTGACGTCATCATGATTCAACATTGTTTTTTTCAGAGTTCCCAGTTGTCTTGAAAGCACAATAAATCCAGAGAATGCCAGACTTTGATGACAAAGTTTGATGACAAAATTTGCCCACGAAGGACCGCAGCACCAGCTTCCTGTTCAAGTGAGCAAAGCACAACAATGTGAGTCCAAAAATGTCTTGTATGCTGCTGCATAAATTATGTAATATGCCAGGGAGATACAGTGGTTCTTCCTTTAAATGTTTTGAGCTTATGCAGATTGTGGTAAATTGCGTCTTTCTGACAACAATGGCTGACAATTAAATGACCATAGAATTCTGCGGCACCCCGCAAGCTGTGCTGCAGTACGCCACAACTTTTAAAGGAAGAACCACTGTATGTATACTGTAGCTATGAAAGTAATACTAAGTGTATGTTGTGTAGTAAGCTGTTAGTAGGCCATGTGCCTACCCCAAATAATTTCCTTCTTAATTTCGCCTACTGTTCTGACTGGTGGTGCACATGTAGCCAATAACCTGTTTTAGAGAAATGTAATCATTGAATATTGTAAGAGCTTTCATTGTCTGCTTATATGCCCCCTTTATTTATCCTACAGTTCTGACTTGGTGTACAGTGAGAACACTGCAAGAATGGCCCATGGTCTGAATTCTGTCACTGTCAATTTCAAAAGTGCTGAACAAATAGTTATACTGTCTACGTCCGTCCTAGCTCGCTCATTAATTTCTTAATCGAAATTACGGATTGCCTCTTACTCGCTTGTCGTCCCCTTATGCCATAGTTACATCTCAATTGTCAGTAGAACCCACATTTGTTTAAGCAAGTCAGCCATATCAGCTATGTTTTTTTAAAGGCACTAAATGAGGCTGAATTAACTGTTTCGCGGCCAGACAAGGCTCCGCTGATAGCCAGGTGTAGCAGTGGTAAGGAGTTGGGACTCTGCTGTTGGTACAGCTTTATGTTGACCCTAATAGTTTGTGGGCACCGTTTGTCACCATTATAATGCAATTCATGTATTGGTTAGTGTTGTGTTGTGTAGTGGCTTTGCTGGCATGCATCCCATATTTTTTGTTTGTTTTCTCCACCAAGATTTACAGTTGAAGTCGGAAGTTTACATACACCTTAGCCAAAAAAATTAAAATTTCCCTGTCTTAGGTCAGTTAGGATCACCACTTTATTTTAAGAATGTGAAATGTCAGAATAATAGTAGAGTGATTTATTTCAGCTTTTATTTCTTTCATCACATTCCCAGTGGGTCAGAAATTTACATACACTTAATTAGTATTTGGTAGCATTGCCTTTAAACTCTTTAACTTGCGTCAAACGTTTCAGGTAGCCTTCCACAAGCTTCCCACAATAAGTTGGGTGAATTCTGGCCCATTCCTCCTGACAGAGCTGGTGTAACTGAGTCAGGTTTACAGGCCTCCTTGCTCGCACACGCTTTTTCAGTTCTGCCCACAAATTTTCTATAGGATTGAGGTCAGGGCTTTGTGATGGCCACTCCAATACCTTGACTTTGTTGTCCTTAAGCCATTTTGCCACAACTTTGGAAGTATGCTTGGGGTCATTGTCCATTTGGAAGACCCATTTAGCTCTCTGGGATATGTGGGACGGTAACGTCCCACTTGGCCAATAGCCAGGGAAAATGTAGAGCGCCAAATTCAAAAAAATGATATAAAATCAAACTTTCATTAAATCACACATGTAAGATACCAAATTAAAGCTACACTCGTTGTGAATCCAGCCAACTTGTCAGATTTCAAAAAGGCTTTTCGGCGAAAGCATAAGATGCTATTATCTGATGATAGCACAACAGTAAACAAAGAGAGTGTAGCATATTTCAACCCTGCAGGCACGACACAAAATGCAGAAATAAAATATAAATCATGCCTTACCTTTGACGAGATTACTTTGTTGGCACTCCAATATGTCCCATAAACATCACAAATGGTCCTTTTGTTCGATTAATTCCGTCCATATATATCCAAATTCTCCATTTATTTGGCGCGTTTGATCCAGAAAAAAACAGCTTCCAATTTGCGCAACGTCACTACAAAATATCTCAAAAATTACCTCTAAACTTTGCCAAAACATTTCAAACTTCTTTTGTAATACGACTTAAGGTATTTGTAAACGTTAATATTCGATCAAATTGAAGACGGGTCTATCTGTTTTCAATACAGGAGATCAACAAACTAACGCTACTTTTCTAGTCTTGCGCAACTCTCAAACAGTACACATGACGTTACACTGTTTCCAGATGGCCTTACTTCTTCATTGCACAAAGGAATAACCTCAACCTATTTCCAAAGACTGGTGACATCCAGTGGAAGCGGTAGCAACTGAAAACAGGGTGATTAGAAATCCAATATCCCAAAGAAAACCATTGAACAGACAGTGACCTAAAAAGAAAAGAAAAAATGAATGGTTAGTCCTCTGGGTTTTGACTGCTACATAAGTTCTGTTATACTTACAGACATGATTCAAACAGTTTCAGAAACTTCAGAGTGTTTTCTATCCAAATCTACTAATAATATGCATATCTTATATTCTGGGGATGAGTAGAAGGAAGTTGAAATTGGGCACGCTATTTATCCAAAAGTGAAAATGCTGCCCCCTATCCTAGAGAAGTTTTTAACTTCCTGACTGATGTCTTGAGATGTTGCTTCAATATATCCACATAATTTTACCTCCTCATGATGCCATCTATTTTGTGAAGTGCACCAGTCCCTCCTGCAGCAAAGCACCCCCACAACATGATGCTGCCACCCCTGTACAGTTGGGATGGTGTTCTCCAGCTTGCAAGCCTCCCCTTTATACTCCATACATAACGATGGTCATTATGGCCAAACAGTTCTATTTTTGATTCATCAGACCAGAGGACATTTCTCAAAAAAGTACGATCTTTGTCCTCATGTGCAGTTGCAAACCGTAGTCTGGCTTTTTTTATGGAGGTTTTGAAGCAGTGGCTTCTTCCTTGCTGAGTTGCCTTTCAGGTTATGTCGATATAGGACTCGTTTACTGTGGATATAGATGCTTTTGTACCTGTTTCCTCCAGCATCTTCACAAGGTCCTTTGCTGTTGTTCTGGGATTGATTTGCACTTTTCGCACCAAAGTACATTCATTTCTAGGAGATATAACGTGTCTCCTTCCTAAGCGGTATGACGGCTGCGTGGTCCCATGGTGTTTATACTTGCGTACTATTGTTTGTACAGATGAACGTGGTACCTTCAGGCATTTGGAAATTGCTCCCAAGGATGAACCAGACCTGTGGCGGTCTATAATTCTTTTCTGATGTCTTGGCTGATTTTTTGGATTTTCCCATGATATCAAGCAAAGAGGCACTGAGTTTGAAGGTAGGCCTTGAAATACATCCACAGGTACACCTCCAATTGACTCAAAGGATGTCAATTTGCCTATCAGAAGCTTCTAAAGCCATGACATAATTTTCTGGAATTTTCCAAGCATTTCAAAGGCAAAGTCAACTTAGTGTATGTAAACTTCTGACCCACTGGAATTGTGATAGAGTGAAGTATAAGTGAAATAATCTGTCTATAAACAATTATTGGAAAAAATTACTTGTGTCATGCACAAAGTAGATGTCCTAACCGACTTGCCAAAACTATAGTTTGTTAACAAGACATTTGTGGAGTGGTTGAAAAACGAGTTTTAATGACTCCAACCTTAAACTTCAGACTTCAACTGTACATGCTAAAATCGAAACTGGGTGAGAGATAAATGATGTACTACAGATTGAGCTTTTCTGTAATAGATCTGACTCCCAGATATCAAAGAGGAACTATAGATAATGAATGGGAGCTTAAAGGTCCAATTCTCGGTAACAATTAATGACCTTACTGTGATTCTTTTTTTACCATTTGAAATTAAAACAAACAAAAATAGCTTCTTAGAAAATAACCCAAAAGTTATTTTGATAGGACTGTCTAGGAGTGGGGAGGGGAAAACTGAAAACTAGCTGTTATTGGCAGAGAGGTTTGATATTCTCTTTCTTATTAGTCTATTAACTAATATACCGCCGGGTGAGAGATGTTCTCACCCGGTCACAAATTGGCATTAGAACTTACCCTAAAATTGGTTGCTTCCCTTAGAAATCTGTGGTGATGTATCACATTCCCAGCCCCCCCGCTCCCTTATTTGAGTTTATTTAAAAAAATAAGTTTTAACTTTTACCCCTTTTTCTCCCCAATTGGTACAGTTTTGGTACATCGCTGCAACTCCCGCCGAAACATGACCCTGCCACTGCTTCTCGACACACTGTCACTTAACCCGGAAGCCAGCTGCACCAATGTGTCGGAGGAAACACCGTACGGCCGGCAACGCTAATCAGTTTGCAGCTTCGCTACCCGCCGCAAGGAGTCGCTAGAGCACGATGGGACAAGGAATTCCCGGGCCGGCCAAACCCTCCCCTAACCCGGACGACGCTGGGCCAAATGTGCACCGCCTCATGGGTTTCCCAGTCACGGCCGGCTGTGACACAGCCTGGGATTGAAACCGGGTCTGTAGTGATGACTCGGGTACTGTTAAGCAGTGTCTTAGACCGCTGCGCCACTCGAGAGGCCCCTCCACCCTCCCTGTTAACCCTAAAGAAAGTCTGACAACTTCGCAGGATGTTGGGCCTTTTCCTTTCATTAATGTATTGTATAAACCATAGTCCCAATGCTTTTTTTTATGACGCTGTTTAATCTATTCAACATTTTGTGATAATTTAGTTAGTTAATGTCTGTGTTACTGTGTGTGTGTGTGTGTGTGTGTGTGTGTGTGTGTGTGTGTGTGTGTGTGTGTGTGTGTGTGTGTGTGTGTGTGTGTGTGTGCGTGTGTGTGTGTGTGTGTGTGTGTGTGTTTGAATATAGTCCTATGCATGTGACAATCACATGGAAATAGTTACTGCTATCACCACAACTAACCCCCTCCCCAACACTCACCAAACACTAGCGCATGACCACCCATTCCCCAAAATGTATTCTAGGAAGAGTGCACTTGTGTCTAGGGTCCATTGCATACAAATCAAATCAAATGTTATTGGTCACATACACATGGTTAGCAGATGTTAATGCGTGTGTAGTGAAATGCTTGTGCTTCTAGTTCCGACAGTGCAGTAATATCCAACAAGTAATCTAACAATTTCACAACAACTACCTAATACACACAAATGTAAAGGGATGGAATAAGAATATGTACATACAAATATATGGATGAGCGATGGCCAAGCAGCATAGGCAAGATGCAATAGATGGTATAAAATACAAGATATACATATGAGATGAGTAATGTAAGATATGTAAACATTATTAAAGTGGCATTTTTAAAACTGACTAGTGATCCATTTATTAAAGTGGCTAATGATTTTAGTCTGTATGTCGGTAGTAGCCTCTCTGTGTTAGTGATGGCTTTGAGATAGAAGCTGTTTTTTAGTCTCTATATCCAAGCTTTGATGCACCTGTACTGACCTTGTCTCCTGGATGGTAGCGGGGTGAACAGGCAGTGGCTCGGGTGGTTGATGTTCTTGATGATCTTTTTGTCTTTCCTGTGACATCGGGTGCTGAAGGTGTCCTGGAGGGCAGGTAGTTTGCCCCCGGTGATGCATTGTGCAGACCGCACCACCCTCTGGAGAGGCTTGCGGTTGAGGGCTGTGCTGTACTGTAATTGTTGACATTATACTGTGCTGTACAATGCACATGTCCATAAACAGTAAACAATTACAGTATAAATTGTTCACACACAAATAGTCTCCATATTCACAGAACACACGCACATACAGGAACTTCCATTATGTTGTGCTTGGCTCAGAGGAGTGTAGTGGTAAAAAGCGTCTCTCTCCTCAGTTGTGTTGGCCTCGGAATAAAGACTCCACATTTATCAGTCTTTACTGGAACATGTCCCATTCTACCTGACTCTTACTCTGAAGTCAGAGCTGGTATAATCCTCCCTCTTTCCTCCCCCTCTTCCTATTTCCTTCTCTGTTATCATTTATTCATGTTTATTTACAATAATGTTCTATTCATGTTTGTTTCTGTGTAATGTTCCTTATGTTACTTTGAAAAGTGTTTCTTTGAAAATAAAAATATAATTTGTCTGTGCTTGTGAGTGGCAGTTTTACCTAAATACATAGAATATACTGCACTATGAATAACACTCACACGACAGTATGCATGTGTCCTCTCATTTGTAGCCAGCACGACAGCCAGTGCTTTTTAAAGGGCCTGTGATTTGACAGAATCCTGAGGGGGAAAGGGGGATTAGGTTTAGCAGCTGTTTCCCCTCAAACACTGGAGACGATACGCCGTGGCTACGCCATGCCGCTGACGGCAAATTATTAGATGAAAAGGACATGCGTGGGTTGTCTCAGATAATGCTTAAACCCACCAGCTTCTTAAATAGCGAAGAAGGTGTCCTTTTCTTGAACCCAGCTGTGTGAATCCACTGACACACGAGCATGCAAGCAGGCAAGCACACAAACACACATACGCGCAGACACAGGGAGAGAGTTGAAGGCATATCGTGTCCATGAGAAAGGTTTAAAACATCATGTCTTTAATCTGAGAGCAGCACAAAGCCAGCCTACAGATTAAGCTGCCTGCCTCTCAAGCTACTGTGCAGCAGATCTAGATGGCCCACACTAAGACCCAGAGAGACAGGGGCTTGTAACCCCAACACACACATACACTCATATGAGCCCGCTACTGCCAGCAAACCAGAAAACACACGTGCACGCGCAAGCACACACATACACACAAGCATCAGGCTAAAATACATTCCAGCTCCAGTAATCTCACTAATTTAATTGACAACTAAGGACATGTTGCATTCAAATCAAATCAAATGTATTTGTCACATGCTCCGAATACAAAAGGTGTAGACCTTACTGTGAAATACTTATTTATAAGCCCTCAACCAACAATGCAGTTCAAGAAAGAGTTAAGAAAATATTTACTAAATAAAAGTTTTTTAAAAACTAAAAAAACAAATAGCAACAATAAAATGGCATAACAATAACCAGGCTATGCCGTGCGGGAGCAGAGAGAACAGTCTATGACTTGGGTCACTGGAGTCTTTGACAAGTTTTTGGGCCTTCCTCTGACACCGCCTAGTATATACAGTTGAAGTCGGAAGTTTACATACACCTTAGCCAAATACATTTAAACTCAGTTTTTCACAATTCTTGACATTTAATCCTAGTAAAAATTCCCTGTCTTAGGTCAGTTAGAATCACCACTTTATTTTAAGAATGTGAAATGTCAGAATAATAGTAGAGTGATTTATTTCAGCTTTAATTTCTTTCATCACATTCCCAGTGGGTCAGAAGTTTACATACACTTAATTAGTATTTGGTAGCATTGCCTTTAAACTGTTTAACTTGGGTCAAACGTTTCAGGTAGCCTTCCACAAGCTTCCCACAATAAGTTTCGTGATTTTTGGACCATTCCTCCTGACAGAGCTGGTGTAACTGAGTCAGGTTTATAGGCCTCCTTGCTCGCACACGCTTTCTCAGTTCTGCCCACAAATTTTCTATGGGATTGAGGTCAGGGCTTTGTGATGGCCACTCCAATACCTTGACTTTGTTGTCCTTAAGCCATTTTGCCACAACTTGAAAGTATGCTTGGGGTCATTGTCCATTTGGAAGACCCATTTGTGACCAAGCTTTAACTTCCTGACTGATGTCTTGAGATGTTGCTTCAATATATCCACATAATTTTACCTCCTCATGATACAATCTCTTTTGTGAAATGCACCAGTCCCTCCTGCAGCAAAGCACCCCCACAACATGATGCTGCCACCCCGTGCTTCACGGTTGGGATGGTGTAGTTCGGCTTGCAAGCCTCCCCCTTTATACTCCAAACATAACGATGGTCATTATGGCCAAACAGTTCTATTTTTGATTCTTCAGACTAGAGGACATTTCTCAAAAAGTACGATCTTTGTCCCCAAGTGCAGTTGCAAACCGTAGTCTGGCTTTTTATGGCGGTTTTGAAGCAGTGGCTTCTTCCTTGCTGAGTTGCCTTTCAGGTTATGTCGATATAGGACTCGTTTACTGTGGATATAGATGCTTTTGTACCTGTTTCCTCCAGCATCTTCACAAGGTCCTTTGCTGTTGTTCTGGGATTGATTTGCACTTTTCGCACCAAAGTACATTCATTTCTAGGAGATATAACGTGTCTCCTTCCTAAGCGGTATGACGGCTGCGTGGTCCCATGGTGTTTATACTTGCGTACTATTGTTTGTACAGATGAACGTGGTACCTTCAGGCATTTGGAAATTATTCCCAAGGATGAACCAGACTTGTGGAGGTCTACAATTTTTTTCTGAGGTCTTGGCTGATTTCTTTTTATTTTCCCATGATGTCAAGCAAAGAGGCTTGTTTGAAGGTAGGCCTTGAAATACACCCACAGGTACACCTCCAATTGACTCAAAGGATGTCAATTAGCCTATCAGAAGCTTCTAAAGCCATGACTTCATTTTCTGGAATTTTCCAAGCTGTTTAAAGGCACAGTCAACTTAGTGTGTGTAAACTTCTGACCCACTCGAATTATGATACAGTGAATTATAAGTGAAATAATCTGTCTGTTAACAATTGTTGGAAAAATTACTTGTGTCATGCACAAAGTAGATGTCCTACCCGACTTGCCAAAACTATAGTTTTCTTAACAAGAAATTTGTGGAGTGGTTGAAAAACGAGTTTTAATGACTCCAACCTAAGTGTATGTAAACTTCCGACTTCAACTGTAGGTCCTGGATGTCAGGAAGCTTGGCCCCAGTGATATACTGGGCCGTACTCACTACCCTCTGTAGCGCCTTACGGTCAGATGCCGAGCAGTTGCTACACCAGGCGGTGATGAAACTGGTCAGGCTTCTCTCGATTGTGCAGCTAAAGAACCTTTTGAGGATATAGGGACCCATGCCAAATCTTTTCAGTCTCCTGAGGGGGAAAAGGTGTTATTGTGCCCACTTCACAACTGTCTTGGTGTGTTTGGACCATGATAGTTTGTTGGTGAAGTGGACACCAAGGAACTTGAAACTCTCGACCCACTCCACTTCAATCCTGTCGATGTTAATGGGGCCTGTTCAGCCCTCCTTTTCTATAGTCCACGATCAGCACCTTTGTCTTGCTCACATTGAGGGAGCCAGGTGCCAGGTCTGCCAGGTCTCTGACCTCCTCCCTATAGGCTGTCTCATCGTTGTCGGTGATCAGCCCTACCACTGTTTGTATCATCAGCAAACTTAATGATGGTGTTGGAGTCGTGCTTGGCCACGCAGTCGTGGGTGAATAGGGAGAACAGGAGGTGACTAAGCACGCACCCCTGAGGGGCCCCAGTGTTGAGGATCAGCGTGGCAGACTTGTTGTTGCCTACCCTTACCACCTGAGGACAGCCCGAAAGGAAGCCCAGGATCCAGTTGCAGAGGGAGGTGTTTAGTCCCAGGGTCGTTAGCTTAGTGATGAGCTTTGTGGGTAATATGCTGTTGAATGCTGAGCTGTAGTCAATGAACAGCCTTCTCACATAGGTGTTCCTTTTGTCCAGGTGGGAAATGGCAGTGTGGAGGGCGATTGAGATTGCGTCATCTGTGGATCTGTTGGGGTGGTATGCGAATTGGAGTGGTTCTAGGGTTTCCGGCATATGGTGTTAATGTGAGCCATGACCAGCCTTTCAAAGCACTTCATGGCTACCGACATGAGTGCTTACAGGGCAGTAATCATTTAGGCAGGTTACCTTCGCTTTCTTGGGCACAGGGAATATGGTGGTCTGTTTGAAACATGTAAGTGTTACAGACTCGGTCAGGGAGAGGTTGAAAATATCAGCGAAGACACTTGCCAGTTGGTCTGCGCATGCTTTGAGTACACGTCCTGGTAATCCATCTGGCCTCGCGGCTTTGTGAATGTTGACCTATGCAAAGGTCTTGCTCACATCAGCAACGGAGAATGTGATCACACAGTTGTCCGAAACAGCTGGTGCTCTCATGCATGCTTCAGTGTTGCTTGCCTCGAAGCGAGCATAAAAGGCATTTATCTCATCTGGTAGGCTCGCGTCACTGGACAGCTCGCGGCTGGTTTCCCTTTATAGTCCGTAATAGTTTTCAAGCCCTGCCACATCCAACGAGCGTCCGAGCCGGTGTAGTAGGATTCCTGCTTTAGTTTTTGCTTGAAGAATTATGGTCAGATTTGCCAAATGGAGGGCGAGGAGAGCTTTGTATGTGTCTCTGTGTGTAGAATGTGGTCTAGAGTTTTTTCCCACTGGTTGTACATGTGACATGCTGGTAGAAAAGTGGTAAAATGGATGTAAGTTTTCCTGCATTTATTAAAGTCCCTGGCCACTAGGAGCGCCGCTTCTGGATGAGTTTTCCTAACATTTTGAAGTAAATAACACACTGAGTATTTGATGTGACGGTACATTTCAACAATAAAGCACCAAAATGCCAGTGAAGCAGAGGATGATGGTTAGTTTGATGACCCAGACATCTGTGTGAATGACATGGACTGATAGACATAGGCTTGAATTACTCTGACTGAAGAACTACCATCCCTATAGAATGACCTCAATCCAGACAAACCAGTTACAGATATTGATTACAGACCTGAGACGGAACTAATCAGCTGATTCTACATCCAGTCACTGACCTCTGATAGACAAGACCAGCTCTGTTGGTTGGAGTAAGGAGCTGAGACACAAAGTGAGTTAGCTCAGCTCACTCGATTAGACCTAGGGCAGTCATGATGAGCCTGTTAACTCAGTTCACCTGTGAGCATCAGACTCTCCACAAGTCAACTATCAACCACCTAGACAGACACAATTTGTTTACAGAAGCCTAGTAAAAAGAGAGATAGAAGAGGGCTGAGTATGACAACGGTTCACTACAATCCACTTCAGACCAGACACTGATGAGTCAGACAGTAGTGGGTCATTTCTATGAAAGAAGATATCCACAGACATGGCAGAGAGAAAAAGAGAGAGAGACTAGCTACATGTTTCCAAGTTATGCTTCCATTAACTTGTCCAGTGAGACATGGGACAGAGAGAGAAAGAAGGTGTGAGAGAGGAAGTAAGACAAAAGATGAGTTGGAGTATAAGTGATATTTGGTTTTAACAGTATCTAGGGTTTCAAACCCAGATAGTGGGTGACACTGTGGGGTACAGTGTATTCATGGATGCCAAGGGAAGCCAAGCTTCCCCGAAAAATTGACCAAGAAAAAAAGAAAATAATGTATCTTTCTTCTCTCTGTGTTTCATGATTTTCCTTCAATTCGCAAGAGGCTGAATGTATCTCACCGGAGAAAGCATCCGAGCGAGCGAAACAGCGCCCCTCTGTCTCAGTATGTGTAGGCCATATATCTGATGCTGTCTGGTCAAAAAGAGTATGACATTGTTGCCGCCTGTAGCATTGAATGCAAGGGAAGCCAGAGAGCATTTGGCTTTCCTTGATAAAAAATTATAATAGCCAATCAGCGTTGAGCTAAACTGAGTGAGCTCAAAGCCAGTTTGGATTTGGCTTCACACCAATCACAAGTCAAAAGTCATTTACAGAAATTTTTTGAATTGTTCTATCTCACTGTGTCCTTGTCCTCCAATGGCTAGCTAGTTAAAATCGTCCCTTTAGCCATGGATGGAGATAGGGATTTGGCAGTGGTTTTACTTAATTATCCGTACTGGCCAATGATTATAACGGTGATTCTGATCTAACCATAAATTCTTACATTGTGCCCTTGACCTAAATTCAATATGAGGCTAGATGTAGTAGGCTAATGTTAACTAGCTGGCCAGGCTCATCATTGCCCACAAAAGCATTTTAGCCAGGTAGTCTACTAGGACAACAAAAACAAAAAGCTTGTACTGTATGACAGTCATGAAAGAAAGGAGGATGGCATTGGTGTTTCTGGGTGACTCAACATGTTTTTTTATACTTGCACACACACACACACACACACACACACACACACACACACACACACACACACACACACACACACACACACACACACACACACACACACACACACACACACACACACACACACACACACACACACACACACACACACACACACACACACACACACACACACACACACACAGAGAGAAATCAGTACCATGGACAGCTATATCATATTTAGTTGATGTTGATTGGACAAAATCGTTTTTGGTATCTTAGTTGTCACTGTATTAGGCTAAGCATAGGTGATTTGATGATGTTGAAATATTGAAGTCGAAATAGCAACTCCGGATGCTGGCCTTCTAGACAGAGTTCCTCTGTCCAGTGTCTGTGTTCTTTTGTCCATCTTAATCTTTTCTTTTCATTGGCCAGTCTGAGATATGGCTTTTTCTTTGCAACTCTGCCTAGAAAGCCAGCATCCCGGAGTTGCCGCTTCACTGTTGACGTTGAGACTGGTGTTTTGCGGGTACTATTTAATGAAGCTGCCAGTTGAGGACTTGTGAGGCATCTGTTTCTCAAACTAGACACTCTAATGTACTTGTCCTCTTGCTCAGTTGTGCACCGGGGCCTCCCACTCCTAATTTTTATTCTGGTTAGTGCCAGTTTGCGCTGTTCTGTGAAGGGAGTAGTACACAGCATTGTATGAGATCTTCAGTTTTTTGGCAATTTCTTGCATGGAATAGCCATCATTTCTCAGAACAAGAATAGACTGACGAGTTTCAGAAGAAAGGTCTTTGTTTCTGGCCATTCTGAGCCTGTTATCAAACCCATAAATGCTGATGCTCATGATACTCAACTAGTCTAAAGAAGACCAGTTTTATTGCTTCTTTAATCAGAACAACAGTTTTCAGCTGTGCTAACGTAACTGCAAAAGGGTTGTCTAATGATCGATTAGCCTTTGAAAATGATAAACTTGGATTAGCTAACACAACATGCCATTGGAACACAGGAGTGATGGTTGCTGATAACGGGCCTCTGTACGCCTATGTAGATATTCCATTAAAAACCAGCTGTTTCCAGACACAATAGTCATTTACAACATTAACAATGTCTACACTGTATTTCTGATCAATTTGATGTTATTTTAATTGACAAAAAAAATAGATTTTCTTTAAAAAAACAAGGACATTTCTAAGTGACCCCAAACTTTTGAAAGGTAGTGTAAGTATTCAGACCCTTCACTCAGCACCTTTGACAGCGATTACAGCCTCGACTCTTCTTGGGTATGACGCTGCAAGTTTGGCATACCTGTATTTTGGAGAGTTTCTCCCATACTTCTCTTCAGATCCTCTCAAGCTCTGTCAGGTTGGATGGGGAGCCTCACTGCACAGCTATTTTCAGGTCTCTCTAGAGATGTTCGATCGAGTTAAAGTCCGGGCTCTGGCTGGGCCACTGAAGGACATTCAGAGCCACTGCTGCATTGTCTTGGCTGTGTGCTTAGGGTCATTGTCCTGTTGGAAGGTGAACCTTCGCCCCAGTCTGAGGTCCTGAGAGCTCTGGAGCAGGTTTTCATCAAGGATCTCTCAGTACTTTGCTCCATTCATCTTTCCCTCGATCTTGACTAGTCTTCCAGTCCCTGCCACTGAAAACATTCCCACAGCATGATGCTGCCACCCCAATTCTTCACCGTAGTGATGGTGTCAGGTTTCCTCCAGACGTGACGCTTGGCATTCAGGACAAAGTTTTCAATCTTGGTCTCATCAGACTAGAGAATCTTGTTTCTCATGGTCTGAATGTTCTTTAGGTGCCTTTTGGGAAACTCCAAGCGGTCTGTTGCGCCTTTTACTGAGGAGTGGCTTCCATCTGGCCACTCTACCATAAAGGCCTGATTGGTGGAGTGCTGCAGAGATGGTTGTCCTTCTGGAAGGTTCTCTCATCTCCACAGAGGATCTCTGGATCTCCATCAGAGTGACCATCGGGTTCTTGGTCACCTCCCTGACCAAGGCCCTTCTCCTCCGATTGTTCAGTTTGGCCGGGCGGCCAGCTCTAGGAAGAGTCTTGGTGGTTCCAAACTTCTTCCATTTGAAGAATGATGGAGGCCACTGTGTTCTTGGGGACCTTCAATGCTGCAGACATTAATTGGTACCTTCCCTAGATTTGTGCCTCGACACAATCCTGCCTCGGACCTCTATAGACTTCATGGCTTGGTTTTTGGTCTGACATGCACTGTCAACTGTGGTACCTTATATAGACAGGTGTGTGCCTTTCCAAATCATGTCCAGTCAATTGAAATGACCACAAGTGGACTCCAATTAAGTTGTAGAAACATCTCAAGGATGATCAATGGAAACAGGACGCACCGGAGCTCATTTTCGAGACTCATATCAAAGGGTCTGAATACTTATGTTAGTAAGGTATTTTTTGTATTATTTTTTATTACACATTTGTATAAAATAAAAATAAAACAGTTTTCGCTTTGTCATTATGGGGTATTGTATGTAGATTGAAACATGTATTTAATCAATTTTAGAATAAAGCTGTAACGTTACAAAATGTGGAAAAGGTGAAGGAGTAGTTTACCGAATGCACTGTATCACGCTGGCAAGGGATATGAACTAACAGGTCAGCAAACAATGCAATTATCACAACACATAGGTTGTAATATGGCTTTTCCCCCCTGTCTTTGCTTCCTCAGGGACTTCACCCACGCACAGCTCCTGGTGGGGTAGTGATTGTATCAGCCTGACAGACAGGAGCATAGACACTAACTCTGAGTATAAGAGTTAATTGGAAGGTTTATGTTTTTGACACACTTTAACAGTAAAATGTATCCGCTTTGACCACATTGAGAAACCAGCACGCTGTTAGTGGTGGTTTGGGAAACAAGTGTGAGAGAGAGAGCACACCCTGATGTTTCATCTGTGTGTGTGTGTGTGTGTGTGTGTGTGTGTGTGTGTGTGTGTGTGTGTGTGTGTGTGTGTGTGTGTGTGTGTGTGTGTGTGTGTGTGTGTGTGTGTGTGTGTGTGTGTGTGTGTGTGTGTGTGTGTGTGTGTGTGTGTGTGTGTGTGTGTGTGTGTGTGTGTGTGTGTGCAAGTTGAATGAAAAGAAGTGCTATACAAATTGTGAAGAACATTTTTGTATTAGCATATTCCTATGTGTTGTATTACAAGCACGTCTCTCTGTATACAATACCTATTCATTTGGTTCCATTTTTGTTTTGATTTGCAATTCACATCTGTGCCAAAAAGAATAAACCTTACCTAGCAACATCCTCTACTATTGTACTGTAGGTGCTAACTGAGCAGGATACTGTAGCTGTTATAAGAGTAATCAGAATAGAAATAGCCTTGATTGAATCCATAAAGCTACATGGCTTCTTATAGCAGTTCCCCAATCAGCTTCATTTCTCACATACTGTATCTATCTCAAAGTTCATTTGTCACGTGCACATGATACAGCAGGTGTAAACAGCATAGTGAAATGCTTACTCTTCCTCAACAATGCAATTATGCTAAATCATATAAAATAATACACATGAGAATGTACACTATATACAATGCCAATACTAGTACCATTCAATGCGATTGAGGGCGGTGCTATTGTAGCCAGTCAAAATGCTCTCTACGGTACAGCTGTAGAACTTTTAGAGGATTTGAGGGCCCATGCCAAACTTTTTCAACTTCTTGAGGGGAAGAGGCGCTGTCGCACCTTCTTCATGACTGTGCGCGTGTGTTTGGACTATTTGAAGTCTTTAGTGATTTGGACACCGAGGAACTTGAAACTGTCTACCTGCTCCACTACAGCCCCGTCGATGTGGATGGGAGCGTGGATGGGTATAGATGTCAGACACCGCCTGGTATAGATGTGCTCAATGGCTGGGAGCTCGCCCCCAGGGATGTACTGGGCCATCCGTACCATCCTCTGTAGAGCCTTGCGGTTGAGGGCGGGGCAGTTACTGCTGATGCAGCCAGACAGAATGCTATCAACAATGTATCTGTAGAACTAGAATGTGTTCATAGGAACCCACCCCACCCAGTTGGGGATGGCACCTACAAAGACACAGTGTGTTTGCATGTGTGTGTGTGCTCATGTGTTAGTGCATGCATGCCTATGTGTGTGCGCAGGGTGTTCCACCATTTGCATTTATCTACTATAACAGTACATAATTTATACATTTACATGACCTTTTAGTCATTTAGCAGACGCTCTTATCAAGAGCGACTTACAGTTAGTATAACAATGTGCTGAGTTTTCATATCTTTTCACTTCCTCTCTGATTTTGGCAGAGCGAGAGGGAGAGAGGCATACTTAAAACCTGCAGTTAAAAGCTCGCGACCACAAATAAATGAGTGTGATTCATCACTTCCTTCCTATTGAGCATGAATAGCGCAAGAGCACAGGGTGTAAACTCTTTTCTCTCCTTCTCTGTGTGTGTGTGTGTGTGTGTGTGTGTGTGTGTGTGTGTGTGTGTGTGTGTGTGTGTGTGTGTGTGTGTGTGTGTGTGTGTGTGTGTGTGTGTGTGTGTGTGTGTGTGTGTGTGTGTGTGTGTGTGTGTGTGTGTGTGTGTGTGTGTAAGTGTGTTGGTTTAGTGCATGTAGTATGTGGACAGAGACCCTGCATACATTAGCTATACATATACAGTATAAGTATGCGTAGGATGTGTAGACTGTAGTAGAAGGAGCTCTCCAGTTCTCCTGCCGACCTCTGGTGCCATCTGCCAGCGACAGGGAAGAAATGCAAATCAGCTGCATCCCTATAATCCACCAGGGCCAGCTCTCTCCATTAGAGCAGTCCACACAACTAAACTAGGTCAGACAGACCAGCAGCCAGCTGTGTGTGTGTGTGTGTGTAAATGTGAAAGACGGCACACATGCACAGTTCCTTTGTGTAGTGAGACGACTGTACGTGTGTGTATGGGGGATGGAGGTTGGGTTGATATGACAGTGTATAGAGGACTTATTATCATATTATCTATCGTGTGTGTGCGTTCGTGTGTGTGTGTGCATGAATATCACTTAAAGACATTCTAACACACAACAACCTTACAACACTAATCTTCAAACATATCTTTTAACACAAAATTATCACGCGATGTCGACACACAGTATGTGACCAGACAGGGCGGCTGAGAAACTCAATGGCAAATAATGCCTCTTATCTGAGCCTGAGCCACAACACAACTGACAGGGAACCTATTAAACTTCTGAAAACCAAACAGCCAGGAGGATGATGCAACGTTGAGGCAACACTTGCGTAATGCAGACAGACGTGTCCTTTCTCATATCTCTGCCTGGGACGACGCCTCTGAATTATAAATGAGGACTCTTTGCAGCCACTGGCTTTCTTTATGCTCACAATTATGTGTGTTTTTTACTGTGTTATTCTCCATTATAAACTGAGTGGTTCGAGCCCTGAATGCTGATTGGCTATCACTCGTGGTATATCAGACAGTATACCACAGCTATGACAAAACATTTATTTTTACTGCTCTAATTACGCTGGTAACCTGTTTATAATATCAATAAGGCACCTCGGGGGTTTGTGATATATGGCCAATATACCACAGCTAAGGGCTGTGTCTAGGCACTCCGCCTTGCGTCGTGAGAACAGCTCTTAGCCCCCTTTCCCTTATTGCTTAAATATATTATAATCTCTGTCTTTCACCTTGATTTGAGATATTCAATTCCTATTATTTTCATTAACTGTTTTCTCAGTCTTGATTGCATTTCTTAAGCCTACAAGCAGGAATTTACCTTGTTTTTTTGTTCTTGGATAGTCAAGTATAGTGGTGTGGAGCTGCACTGCTCTGTGAATGTGAAGTTGAATGTGTATGTTAATGTGTGAATCGAAGTGAGCAAGAGAAGTCGAGAGAGAGAGAGAGAGAGAGAGAGAGAGAGAGAAAGAAAGAGAGCAGGGGGATAGAGAGTGTGAATGAGAATGAGTGAGAATGAGTAACTGACATCTGAAGTTAATTTCATGTAATAAACATGTAGTCACAGTAAGGCCTACAATAAATATTACATGCTTTTAAGGATTATTCTTCAGAAAACACAGATATCCTACAGTCAGTAAAGTTAGCTGGAAAATTCAATCTATTTTCCTCCTCTAACTTATCTAGCTGGCAGATGTGCACTGTTGAGGGACATGGGACAATGTTTTTAATTTCCTGCGTTAAGATTGTTTCCCTACAGTATATAGGCTAATCTTGTAGATATGCCCAGATGCACGTGTGGAAGTGTGTCTGCCTTCTTTCTGAACAAATGGTTAGAACGTTAGAATGTGCAAAACGAGTGACCTAAGCAACTTTGAGCATGGTATTGTCACGCCCTGACCATAGAGAGCCTTGTTATTCTCTCTTTTGGTTAGGTTGGGGTGTGACTAGGGCGGGGTGTTCCTATCTAGGTTAATATTTTCTATGTTGGCCTGGTATGGTTCCCAATCAGAGGCAGCTGTTTATTGTTGTATCTGATTGGGGATCATATTTAGGCAGCCATTTCCCCACTGGTTTTTGTGGGATCTTGTTTTTGTTTAGTTGCCTGTGAGCACTGCATTTGCTGCACGTTTCGTTTGCTGTTTATTGTTTTTGTGAGTTTCATCTGAATAAACATGTGGAACTCTACGTACGCTGCGTCTTGGTCCGTTAATTCTACAAACGATCGTGACAGAAGATCCCACCACAACAGGACCAAGCAGCGTGCCCAGGTGAAGAAAGTATCATGGACTTGGGAGGAGATTTTGGATGGGAAGGGATCCTGGACTTGGGAGGAGATCCTGGCAGGACAGGAGACGCAAGGAGAGAAGGGAGGACAGACGACGCAGGGGTTCGCGGCCACAGAGTAAGCCCAAAAGACAGCCCAATTTCTTTGGGGGGGGCACACGGGGTGGTCGGCGGAGCCGAGGAATGAGCCAGAAACCGTCAGGGAGTTGAAGGAGGAACTCGACGAAAGATTCCGGAGAGAGGTGGTGGCGATGAGAGTGCTGCAGAGCGGGCGTGCTGAGGAACGTGACACCAGTCCGGTGTCATCTGCACCAGTTTCACGCATCTGGCCTCCAGTGCGCCTCCCCAGTCCGGTACGTCCTGTGTCTCCTCCTCACACTCGCCCTGAAGTTTGTGTCCCCAGTCCGGTACGTCCTGTGCCTGCTCCCCGTACTCGCCCTGAAGTATGTGTCCCCAATCCGGTACGTCCTGTGTCTCCTCCCCGTACTCGCCCTGAAGTACGTGTCCCCAGTCCGGTACGTCCTGTGCCTGCTCCCCGTACTCGCCCTGAAGTACGTGTCCCCAGTCCGGTACGTCCTGTGCCTGCTCCCCGTACTCGCCCTGATGTACACCTCCACAGCCCAGTACGTCCTGTGCTAGCTCCCCGCACTCACCGTGCGGAGTGTGTCATCGTTCCGGCACCATCTGTGCCAGCTCTACGCACCAGGTCTCCAGTGCGCCTCCACAGCCCAGTACGTCCTGTTCCTCCTCGCACTCTCCCTGAAGTGCGTGTCACCAGTCCGGTGCCACCTGTGCCGGCCCCACGCATCAGGCCTCCAGTGCGCGTCCCCAGTCCAGAGCTTCAGGCGACGATCCCCAGTCCAGAGCTTCCGGCGACGGTCCCCAGTCCAGAGCTTCCGGCGACGGTCCCCAGTCCAGAGCTTCCGGCGACAAGTCCCAGTCCAGAGCTTCCGGCCACGTTTCACAGTCCGGAACCTCCAACGACGGTCCACGGTCCGGAACCTCCTAAGACGGTCCACGGTCCGGAACCTCCTGAGACGGTCCACGGTCCGGAACCTCCTGCAACGGTCCACGGTCCGGAACCTCCTGCGACGGTCCATGGTCCAGAACCTCCAGCTCCAGGCAGGAGCCTTCCTCTGCACCAATGTCCAGTCTGAGCACGGCGTCCAGTCCCGCTCCATGGCAGGAGCCTTCCTCTGCGCCGATGCCCAGTCCGAGCACGGCGTCCAGTCCAGCTCCATGGCAGGAGCCCTTCTCTGCGCCGTTGCCCAGTCCAGGCACAGCGTCCAGTCCCGCTCCATGGCCGGAGCCTTCCTCTGCGCCGGTGCCCAGTCCAGGCACGGCGTCCAGTCCCGCTCCATGGGAGAAGCCTTCCTCTGCGCCGATGTCCAGTCCAGGCACGGCGTCCAGTTCCGCTCCATGGCAGGAGCCTTCCTCTGCGCCGGTGCCCAGTCCAGGCACGGCGGTCAAGTCAGCTCCATGGCCGGAGCCTTCTTCGGCGCTGGTGCCCAGTCCGGGCATGGCGTACAACCCAGCTCCATGGTCGGGGCCCTCCTCTGCACCGATGCCCAGTCCAGGCACGGCGTTCTACCCGGCTCCATTGCCGGACCCGTGGTCTGGGCGGGGGCAAAGACCCGCACCAGAGCCGCCACCAAAACTAGTCACCTCCCTACCCTCCCCAGTTGGTTTCAGGTTTTGCGGCCTTTGGGGGGGGGGGGGGGGGGGGGGTACTGTCACGCCCTGACCATAGAGAGCCTTGTTATTCTCTAGTTTGGTTACGTCGGGGTGTGACTAGGGGGGGTATTCCTATCTAGGTTAATATTTTCTATGTTGGCCTGGTATGGTTCCCAATCAGAGGCAGCTGCTGATCATCGTTAGGCAGCCATTTCCCCACTGGTTTTTGTGGGATCTTGTTTTTGTTTAGTTACCTGTGAGCACTGCATTCGCTGCACGTTTCGTTTGCTGTTTAGTGTTTTTGTGAGTTCCATCTGAATAAACATGTTGAACTCTACGTACGCTGCGCCTTGGTCCATTAATTCTACAAACTATCGTGACAGGTATGATCGTGGTGCCAGGCGCGCCGGTTCCAGTATCTCAGAAATGGCCGGCCTCCTTCCAGTATCTCAGAAATGGCCGGCTTCCTGGGCTTTTCACGCATGACATGGTCTAGCATTTACCGAGAATGGTGCGACAATCAAAAAACATCCAGTCAGCGGCAGTCCTGTGGGCGAAAACAGCTCGATGGTCGAAGGAGAATGGCAAAAATCGTGCAAGCTAACCGGGCAGGCCACAAACAGGCAAATAACAGAGCAGTACTACAGTGGTGTGGAGAACGGCATCTCGGAACGCACAACTCGTCAATCCTTGTCATGGAAGAGCTATGGCAGCAGACGACCACACCGGGTTACACTCCTATCAGCTAGAAACAAGAAGAAGTGGCTCCAGTGGGCAAGCGATCAACAACACTGGACAATTGAGGAGTGGAAAAACATTGCCTGGTCTGACGAATCCCGGTTCCTGTTGTGTCATGCTGATGGCAGAGTCAGGATTTGGCGTAAGCAGCATGAGTCCATGGCCCCATCCTGCCTGGTGTCAATGGTAGAGGCTGGTGGTGGTGGTGGTGTAATGGTGTGGGGAATGTTTTCCTGGCAAATGTTAGGTCCCTTGATACCAATTGAGCAATGGTGCCATGCCCCACATAATTAGGCTGTTCTGGAGGAAAAGGGGGGTCCGACCCAGTACTAAATGGGTGTACCTAATAAACTGGACCTTGGCTGGACCATGGCCTTGAGTAGGCTAGGGGAGAGACTACTTCAGATTTCAGCATCACCAGCTAGCTAGCTCACATGTCCTATACAAGACCTGTGCAAGTAGAGAGTTTAAGGAGCATGAGGACAGGAAGAGGACAGGTTGAGGACAGTGTGATGACATGACAGGGACAGGGGGTGAGGAGTTGACAAGTTGACTAGGGGTCTGTGCAGCTGCAGGCACACTGGCTTGGCTCATTCTGCCTCTGTTCGGTTTGCATTAAGTCCCTAACCGGATTTCTCAGATACCACTACTCCCGATAAATCTATCTCTATGGGATTTTCAGCTGGGATTATTCCTGTCATTCTCTATGGCAGTCAGAGCCGCACTCTGCACAGCCGGTTGTAACAAGGCATATTATTCACTCTCCTTCCTCCATTGTCTTTCCCTCCAGACACTGTCTGGCTGAATGTTCCCAGTCAAATCCCTCAGCAGTGTACAGACACACAGATACACTCAGCTTTAATTAGGCCGACCACTAGAAACGGGGCAGGGAAATCTCTCTATACAGACATACCGTCTAGAGCCAGCTTTGCAGATTTATTTCTGTAGGTTTTGTGTGTGTGTTTTGTGTGTGAGGGAGAGAGAGAGAAAGTATGAGTGTGTGCGTTCCGTGTGTGTGTGTGTGTGTTTCAGCACATAAAGTACTCAAAATCCACTCAACACTCTCTGCTTGCCCCTGAGTTCCTCATCATCAGCTCTGAGGTCACGTCCTGTGGTCATGGAGCAGCATGTCTCTTTTCCTGTTCTATGGGCTGTACAACATCAGCTCTCTGGGCAACCTACACCTCCACATCCCCACTGTCCCCTGTACGTGCGAATGCATCAGGCGGGAAGGGGTGCAAAGCAGGCAAACAGTGGCAACAGTCTATGAGTGACATGCCCTCTAAGACAGTCTGCTTACACATTAACAGTGGTCACATCCTCTCTCACCCTGTTCTCACTCTGACTGCTAACGTCTTGTGGGCCACATTTAGTTAGATGAGTAACCAAATGTTTCCAACTTTAAAAGGCCTAAGTTCATGAGTGCTAGGCTGCTGTGATACCAGGTCAAAGCTCAGAGGTCAGGGTCACTGGGCTGAAAGCAACAACACTTTGAAGTTTAGACAGTGTGAATTAAGACTGTCTCCAAAGGGAGACGTGAATCCCTTCCAAAACATTCATGGTTTGTGTTTACTTGCCTTTCTTGAACTAACACTTGCACTTGTATTTTCTTTCTAGCACTGACTTTGCTGACAGCTGTGTTATAATAATAATTTTTTTTTTAACTTACCATGACTGTGATATGCGTTTGTCTTACCTAGCTACCTTAAGATGTAAGTCGATATGGATAAGAGCGTCTGCTAAATGACTAAAATGTAAAACTTTAATGAAGTGAACGTTGAATAATGACTACCTAAGCTCAGGCCAAAACACTGAGCAGTCTACCTAATTACTCCATTTGGAATGGAAATAATTAAACAGCTATGAAAACCCTGTTGTCTGACATACTTTTACAGCAAGTTACTTTTACAACTTTACCAGTTTTAGAACAGTAACAGTTTAAACAAATTGGCTACCATTGAATAATAATAACATAGTCTTGAATTTCACTACTGTAAAAAATGACTTGTTAACATACTCGTACCCCCTGCAAGTAGATCTATTACCTGTGTGCTCTTACTCTACTCACTCTCTGAAGGGAAACTTCGCTACACACTCGCTTCCAGCGGCATCCTCCACACAACAAAACACAACACTGCTTTTTCCATCTCTGTGGAATAGCACAGCTAGTACGAGAAGGAAAAAAAACATTCTGCTGAGGCTTGGAAACCAAATCTACTATTCACCCAAGAAGACTGTTAGGGGAACACAGACTGGCTAGACTTTACGCTTTCAAAATTTTATGAGAAACATTCAGCGCTCATTCATGGGAATCTCCTCCAAGAAATTAAATGAACGACTGTGTTGAACTAATTCTGTCATCCATTTGGCTTGAATAAATGAGAGGTATTGTCTGGTTTGAAAGCCTCACAGCAAACCGTGGCAGAATCCCCAACCATAGCGGTAAATTAAGGGTCAAAGTACGGTTTAGGAATCTTCAAATGCTGTTACTTTTCAACATAAGTGAAGTACTAACCAAATGATGTGTCTGTGTGTAGGCTATAGGCCTACCTAAAGGTCAGCGTTCAGGGTGAATATGTACTGGCTAACGCAGGCACACACGCACGCACGCACGCACACACACGCACAGACACACACACACACACACAGCTTTGCTTAAAGGCTTTAATCATCTGATAAGGTGATACTTGCCTGTCAAGCTCAAACAGGTCTACATATGCAAACATCCACTCAAAGTATTTAATATATAAATCTATAGGATTAAACAGTCAGACTGGTGTGATATTTACAGTCCTGGGTGAAGATAAACATTAGCTACAAATGTGAACGATTCAGGTTGAACACTTTATTGAGCTATTTCAATATCAAATGTCCTTCTCCATCAGACATACATCTGTTGTGAACTGCCAAAGACGTATAATATGTGTGATTGCTTGAAAATATGACACATTTTTCCTTACAGAAATATCTATAGAGATGTGTGACTAAACATGTTTATCAGCTGTATAGGTCTATATTTCAGTTTTGAAGAGCCATAAGAACAGACGTTGTAGGCTAGCACAAAGCTAAGTCGGGACTTCCAAGAATCAGTGAGTCTAAAAAGGGCTGAAATTTGATACACTTGGAAAAACAAACCAAATCCCACAGGAGGTCTGCTTCAAGGAAGTTCTTGTTCTCCAGCCAAAAATACTTTTCTTTTAAGATAAAAATTAACATGAGGCCTTTTCGTAGAAAGGCTAAAGTCCTAGTTGACTCCACTTGGCAGAGATCAAACAAATAGTTGAGGGAATTGTTTTTTAAACATTGTTTGTAATTTTTTTTAAACATACCAGGTTACATTGAAATAATTCACTGCAACATACCTAGATGATTGTATAGTTAGCTGATCTTAGATCATAGCTTTCTGGGCAACCCCCAACCAGAGGCATTCAATCAGCCACGACTTCATTCTTGCAATACTATTTATATGAGAAGAATTTAAGATTCTACCACTTTTCTGGTTCACTATATTGTCCCTTTGATGATGGAGACTCCCAGTGTTACAAGCAGTGTTGTATCCACTGCTGGCCATCAAACTAGTACCGTAATTAACTGCTGAATATAAAGTAATCCAGAGGTCTGAGAGGCCTGAGCACAGTCCCCAGACTTATAACAGTAATGAGTCCCGTCCCAGCTGTGCACTTATCATGTCTACTCTCTATTTCAAACCTGACTGACCACTCTTGGAATATCCACTATTTCAGTATCCTTTCAGTGATCCCACACATCATACTATTTCCACAAATAGCCTTTCCCACTCCCTCCTGCCCTATCTATCTGAATAGGACTCACAGAAAACCAATGTGAAGGACTACATTTCCTCTCACCCAGGCCTGGTTCCACGAGGGTGCAAAAGGGGGATTAGCCCCCTAAGTTGAAACTCATACCACCTCAGTTTTAGTTTTATGTCCCTATATAAAAATAGCTAAAAAGTTAAAATGATTGAGTGACAGGTTGACGTTGAATCTGTATCTCTGCTGTGCTGTGTCTGTAATGAATACTCAGGGAGAAAAAGGTGTAAATTCACGCTCAGAGCGCGGCAGGTGTTTATTTCGCCTTCGCAGAAGGCACGAATTGTGGTGACAGACAGGCAACGGTCATACACAGGTAGGCAAACAGGCAGGTGAATCAAAACTAGGACTGAAGGCTATAACTGGTTCTCACAAACGAGCTAGGAAAAGGCTTAGTAGAGTCAAAATGAACAATACCTCACAAAGGCACAAACAGAATGAACTGAACTAAATAAGGAGCTGATGAGACCAGGAGAGTAACTAACACAGGTGAAATCAATGAACAAAAATGAAAGACAGGGATATGTTCAAGAACACAATGAAACAGAACACAAGGTTGACTAAGAAAATAAATACAGAACCTTACAGTATCAGCACCATGGACAGAGCGCGCCGCGGATTGTGTGTGTGTGTTTGTGTGTAGGGGGGCTATGGAAAGCCACTGGGTGGTAAGGTATGACTCCTTTGGGTGTCCATAAAAAGCGTAACAGAATGATGCTCATCTGTGGTAGGCTATGTGAATAACGTGGTAAGCTACGTGAATAAAGAGATACGCCTCCGCCTGTAATATCTGATTTTGATTTATAAGGACGGGGTCAAGTTTACAGTTGAAGCTGCTTCACTGAACTCTGCCTCACGCCACACCACTACAGAGTTTAGTTAGCTTCTTAGCTAGCTTTAAAAGGCATTAGTGTTATTAGCCTATTTAGCTCTAACCAGCTAATCTGCCACTGCCATTATGGATATCAGATATGAAACCACAGAGGCCGCCAAGCCCAGCAGCACTGAAGCTGCCGAGCTCCAGCTAGCTCTGTGTGAAGAGCCTCCCCCATTCCACAAGTGCCGCCAGGATAATGGCTTCACAGCCCCCTCCACCCCCGACTGTTCCTGATAATTAATAGCAACTGGTCCATAGGCAGAGAGTGGCTGGAATACTAGGTTACTGCAGATGCGACATTTTGGTTCCCATGTCAAAAGTTCTGTATTAGGTCTAATGCTAACTCAGACAAGGCCTTGACCCGAGGCATGCATTCTATCTGGAAGCATGCTATTGATAGAAACAAAGGATTCGCTAGTCACGCATAAAGCAAGGAGCATTTGAAATGCACTGCACTATGGAAAGAAAAACAAGTTGTATTCGGCTGCATTCACATAGGGTAGTTCACCAATTACAAACAGCCTATCTATCTTGTAGCCTATATTCGTTGCCAAATAGGCCTTGCTTTACAGTGTAGGCCGCTGTCCATTGTGCTGATACAGGGGAGATGGTTTACAGATTTTGCGACAACATGTCACTTTAAAAGCACTCAATGGTCTTGGAGTCTCGGCATTTGAACTTTATGTTTATTATGGTGTAGCATTATATAAGTAGATTTCAATATAATTCCAATACAAGAACCCCCCAAAATTGTGCCCTCTCGCCGATTTTAGCTGCCCCCTTAGTCACTTTATCCTGGTGCCGGGTCTGCTCTGACCACTCTCTCATGCTCTCTCTACTTTCCCTCTCCCAAAAATGTCAATAAGCTATTAGAATGGCAGGGGTGATACCATGTACAGTAGCGCCGTTTTTTGTTTATTTAAAAGGCATCATAGGAGTAACACGTAACAGCAAGTGTTAAACTAATGTACGAACCTACGACTGGTTCATAAATATAGTATAAGGCTATTTTTTCTCAGTATACAATCATAAAAATATCACACCAAAAAATCACTACCGGCCTATACAATTAAAATTGTAACAATCGGTCCTCACATCTCCACTGTGATAGCATGTGATATAGTGATTTAGAGTCATGGCTACAATACATGTACAAACATACTGTATGTGTCTGATAGAGATGTGTGGTAACTGAGTGATGTGACAGTCGCTGCTGTGCATCACCAGTAGGGATTACTCCATAAATGTAGTATGCAGACTGTTGGTCTGTAGGGAGCTCTGGATTGCATCAACCTTTAACCCTAAAAGTGCAAACAGGGGTACATTTGAACCCCAATTATTTCTAAACCATATTTTTTATCCCGAAATTTTAGGACATTGTCAAGCAACTAGTCACAGACAAAAAACACAATTAACCACGATTTTTGTGATAAAATGGAGGGTGGAAAAATAATCTCTCTTTTGTATACTAGTGGTGAGCGCCTAAAATGAAAATGTGGTCTCAATGGTTCACTTTGTGATCAAATTTGGCACAGAGGGTAGATGTATGTACCCTTAAAAAATATAGATATGGAGCCACCCCAGATTTGCCTTCTAGGGGGAGTGGCAGCCTTTATAAATAAAAAATAAATCAGAAATGTATATCCATATTTAGCTACAGTGCATTCGGGAAAAGTATTCAGACCCCTTGACTTTTCCACATTTTGTTACGTTACAACCTTATTCTAAAATTGATTAAAATTATTACAGCCATTTCTACATATTATGTCTATCATGGATTCATATTCTATTTGGAAACAATTGATGACATGGGTATATGGCCAGACGTTTTTCCTGTCCACCTGATTAGAAGAAAACCTCGCGGCTGAGGAGTGTCTTAATGCAATCTAGTCTGAACATTGTTGACTGTAGCTAACACACTGACTGGCAGTTTCTGAGGATCACCTTACTGTTTTTGAGGATTACCAACCAATGATCTCTATTGCACAGCATGGTAGGAAGAGAGATTGATAGTATGATGTGAAACAATCGAATCTGCCTCGGGACTTGGTGTGCTTGGAAAATGACCAGCACACATCCTGTCGGTCCTGACGGTTCGCTGCAGTAACGGACCCCTGAAAATAAGTAAAGGAGCTACCCAGTCCTTCCCGCGCTAAGGACACTCACTCCCTCTAGTGGTACATGCAGAGATATACTATGCCTTCAGAAAGTAGTTATACCCCTTGACTTCTTTCACATTGTGGTTACAGCCTGAATTCATAATGTATTAAATATATAATTTTCTCTCACCCATCTACACACAATACCCCATAATGACAAAGTGACATTTTAGAAATTTGTGCAAATTTATTTATTATAAATACAGAAATATCTCATTTACATAAGTATTCACACCCCTGAGTCAATACATGTTAGAATCACCTTTGGCAGTGATTATAGCTGTGAGTCTTTCTGGGTAAGTCTCTAAGAACGTTGCACACCTGGATTGTACAATATTATTATTTTCAAAATTATTCAAGCTCTGTCAAATTGGTTGTTGATCATTGCTAGATAACAATTTTTCAAGTATTGCCATAGATTTTGAAGTAGATTTAAGTCAAAACTGTAACTAGGCCATCAGGAACATTCACTGCCTTCTTGGTAAGCAACTCCAGTGTAGATTTGGGCTTGTGTTTTAGGTTATTGTCCTGCTGAAAGGGGAATTCATCTACCAGTGTCTGGTGGAAAGCAGACCGAAACAGGTTTTTCTCTAGGATTTAGCCTGTGCTTAGCTCCATTCCATTTATTTTTTATACTGAAAAATTCCCCAGTCTTTAACGATTACAAGCATACCCATAACATGATGCAGCCACCACTATGCTTGAAAATACAGGAACATACAGGAACATTCACTGCCTTCTTGTTAAGTAACTCCAATGGCCTAGTTAAATCTACTTCAAAATCTAGTGGTACTCAGTAATGTGTTGTATTGGATTTGCCCCAAACATAACACTTTGTATTCAGGATAAAAAGTTAATTGCTTTGTCACATTAGGTTGGTATTGTGGAGTAACTACAATGTTGTAGATCCATCCTCAGTTTTCTCCTATCACAACCACTCAACTCTGTAACTGTTTTAAAGTCACCATTGGCCTCATGGTGAAATTCCTGAGTGGTTTCCTTCTCTCTGGCAACTGCGTTAGGAAGGACGCCTGCATCTTTGTGGTGATTAGGTTTATTGATACACCATCCAAAGTGTCATTAATAACATCACCTTGCTCAAATGGATATTCAATGTCTGCTTTTTATTTTTACCCATCAACCAATGGTCTTTGTGGTTGAATCTGTGTTTGAAATTCAGTGCTCGACAGAGGGACCTTACAGGTAATTGTATGTGTGGGGTACTGAGATGAGGTAGTCATTCAAAAATCTTGTTAAACACTATTCTTGCACACAGAGTGAGTCAATGCAATTTATTATGTGACTTGTTAAGCAAAGGTTTACTTCTGAACTTATTTAGGCTTGCCATAAAAAAGGGGTTGAATCCTTATTGACTCAAGACATTTCAGCTTTTCATTTTCAATTCATTTGTAAATATTTAGAAAAACATAATTCCACTTTGACATTATGTGTTATTGTGTGTAGGCCAGTGACAAAAAAATTCTCAATTTAATCCATTTTAAATTCAGGCTGTAACACAACAAATTGTTGAAAAAGTCAAGGGGTGTGAATACTTTCTGAAGGCACTGTAAATTCCTACTACAACTCATTGTGTGCATCTCATGAGATGATAAGCCTTTTCAATAGTCAAGCATACATTTGGATTTCGTTAGTACATAAAAACATTGTGCTAAATTGTACATATAGTACACCATTAATGAGAGACTGGGTGTCATTGTGGGTGTCTACTTCCTTCAAAACAAAAACGAACGAACATTTGCAACCACCGTACGTACAGAGGGCGCAGACATTTCTTCTTGGTGGCGTCAATTTGGAAGATGAACAAATATACGTTTCTATGTGTCCTGTGCATCTTGGTGAGTTGACTATCAACATCTTATCGTTGACATACTTTGTATAGGGTAAACTCTGACACTTTAATATTGTCAGGCGGTAGCTAACTAAACTAACTCTCATCCAACTCAAGTCACTACGCCGTGATCTTGCGTCAATGAAATAGATGGCATACTACACATCTACAAAACACGATGTATCAATAGTCTGATATATCATATATTTAAGACATATATTTAATTGTCAACTAACATAATTGCCACTGTAAGATAAATGTATCTTTATAACTTCGTAAAGTCTAGCCTAGTCAAATTCCTTCACTAGTCTGTGCTGAAGATAAGTAAGGTTAGTTTCACTTTCGATGTACAGTATGTGTATTTTTTTTTTAACTTCTTGGGACTTACCACTGGGCACACCACTGGAAATGTGGATAATATTTGTTTGAGACGTTGATCAATGATTTTTCAACCTTTATTCACCCACCTAAAATACAGCCAGAAATGTGTTGAATTCCCAATGTGTTATCACTATACTTTCAACCACCTAAAAGCACAACCAAATTCATCGACATGTTCATCGACGTGTCATCGACATGTTTTATCACTTCGCTTTCAGCCATTTAAAAAGCACAACAAAGTTCAAGTTGGAATGTCATATACACTGAGTATACAAAACATTAAGAACACCTGCTCTTTCCATGACAGACGAGGTGAATCCAGATGAAAGCTATGACCCCTTATTGATGTCACCTGTTAAATCCACTTCAATCAGTGTAGATGGAGAGAAGATAGGTTAAAGAAGGATTTTTAAGCCTTGCGACATGTATTGTGGCTCCCGAGTGGCACAGCGGTCTAAGGCACTGCGTCTCAGTGCCAGAGGCGTTACTACAGACATCCTGGTTCGAATCCAGGCTGTATCACAATCTGCCGTGATTGGATGTCCCATAGGGCGGCGCACAATTGGCCCAGCGTCGTCCGGTGTAGGCCGTCATTGTAAATAAGAACAAAAGATTTAAGAGTCTTTGAACGGGGTATGGTAGTATGTGCAAGGCGCACTGGTTTGTGTCAAGAACTGCAACACCGCTGGATTTTTCACACTCAACAGTTGGAAGTTACTCATTTTAAGGTTGAATAAATACTGTTGCATTAGTTTGTAAGATACATAAAATAGCCTAAAGTTAAGGCTAATTAATGTATTGCAAAAGTGATCTTGAATTGTGTTTCGTTGAAATATCAACATTTGAAGGAGATGTATCTTTTGTGCCACAGACTTAGTCTGGCTTTGATTCCAGTTTGTCTACAAATTAATAATTGATATGTTGGATTCACACCTCCATTTCATCCAAAAATGTATGCTAAAGAAAAGGACTAAATTACGTCAAATCAAACTTTAAATGCACTTTAGATAAAATTAGATTCAGTCCTATTCTTTAACTTAGGTTTTTGGTTGAGATGGAGACCTGAAACCAACATATTAATTAACAACTTGAAGATTACAGGCTGTATCACAACCAGCCGTGATTGAAAGTCCCATAGGGCTGCGCACAATTGGCCCAGCGTCGTCCGGGTTAAGGTTTGTGTGTTTTCATCAGAATTGATTGCTTCACGTGTGTGTAAAATATTACTGTTGGCAGATTTTTTTATTCATAGATTTTTGATGTGTATGAAAATGTGTTGTTTTTGCAAAACGCTATATATCCATTGTTTAGCTGGAATGGAATGTTCGTATCCTGAATATTTGACTGTGATATGTGGTTCTCTCACCTAGCTATATTAAGATGAATGCACTTGAATTATTAATACATTTTGTATTTAATCTTTATTTAACTAGGCAAGTCCGTTAATTAAGAACAAATTATTATTTACAATGACGGCCTACCAAAAGGCCTCCTACGGGGATGGGGGCTGGGATTAAAAATACAAAAATAAATAAAATATAAATCACGACAAGAGAGACAACACTACATAAAGAGAGACCTAACACTTACTGTAAGTATGGTTCCAGGCACCCCAGCTTGAGTGTGTCAAGAACTGCGACGATTATGTGTTTTTCCATGCTCAACAGTTTCCCATGTGTATCAAGAATGGTCCAACACCCAAAGGACATCCAGCCAACTTGACACAACTGTGGGAAGTATTGGAATCAACATGGGCCAGCATTGCTGTGGAATTCTTTCGACACCTTGTAGAGTCCATGCCCTGACGAATTGAGGCTGTTCTGATTGCAAAGGGGGTGCAACATAATATTAGGAAGGTGTTCAAAATGTTTTGTACACTTGAGTGCATATCAAAGCTTAGCAGGGTTGGGCTTGGTTAAAAACCCGGATGGGAGACCAAATGGATAGCTGTACAGTATATAGGTCAATTCTCCAGTAGCAGGTGCTGCTCAGCCCAAAACAAATTCCAGATAGTGGATATAACGTTGAAGATCTGATGTTGTGTCAAAGGTGCAAATTCAACATATTTGATACAAGGTTTTTGATACAAGGTTTTCTATGTTGAAAATTGGTGACCATGATGACATAATCCTGAGGTTGAAATGTCACCCTCAACACAACTGTTGATTACTTTAAAAAAAAACTTAAGTGTATTATCTACGTAGATTCCACATCACAATGCATTGACAAATTACGTTGAAACCATGTTGATTCAACCAGTTTGTGCCTAGTGGGTTGACACACATAGGCATGTTTTTTTCTTAATGATCATTATTGACCTTCCAATCATACTTAAATCACTAATACCCCACTCGCTCTTTCTCACTCGCTTCCTCTCTCTTTTCACACGCACGCACACACACACGCACACACACACACATTGTGTGCCTACTGTAACTGCCTACTTACTCTGTCTCTTTTAATAACACGCAATAATGTCATTGCATTTAACAGTGTATAGTTCGTTCAGCTACAACTTCCAAAGCAGAGCAGAGTTCCCAAGACATAACCATCAAATTCCGCATCAAAAGGCAGAGTTGTCAAGATGGCACTTACCAGCATGAAAACAAGACATGCTGTCTCTGTGCTGCTGGTAAGCATCTAAAATGTTTAATATTATCTGTATTGAACTAACGTTAGCTTGTTTCTGGTCCCCACCATGACAGCACAATACCATAATGACGGCGAAAGAACATTTACTTTGTCGTGAGAACTGAAATGTTCACTAGTTAATATGCACTGTCCCAGTCAACTAAATTGCATGAATAAAATTATTGTATGCTACTATGTCTTTCCCTCTGACTCTGTCTTGGTACTCTGTGTGTACAGGCCATCATCTGGACAGCCACTGTAGTATGAACCCAGACGATGGGACCTGTATTCACTGTGAGCTAGAAAGAACCTACAACAGTTACCCCAACTTCCTGGACTCTTGTGAGCCCTGCACATCTTGCAACCCTAAAGGTAGGTATACACACACACACAACAGGTGGAACTAACACCCTAACATAAGTCCTACCTACTGTAGCAAGTGAGGTTTCTAACGTACTGTCATTGTGGTGGTTGTCCTCCGTAGCCAATCTGGAAGTGGAGGACAAATGTACCATCATCAGTGACACAGTGTGTCGATGCCAGCAGGGCTATTACTGTGACAAGGGGAAGGTGCACTGCAGGGCCTGCTACCCGTGTACCATGTAAGTCCAGAATACTGTTGTTTAACCAAATAACCATCAAATAAAACATTGATTTGGTTTATTGTTTGTAAATGTTAAAGGTAGACTCAGCGAAATGACGTTGCCACGAGTAGCACCACAGATATTGAGATTAGCGAGACTGCAAGACTTTGCTTTCCCACAGTCACACACGGTATCTGTACATGGGTTCGCTTCACGCTGTTAAAGTGTGGGAGCCACGGGACCAAAACAGCGGAGAAGTTGAGCCTCAAGCTTCAACACTATTACTTGATGCGGACATTGACCCACTATGCTGTTTAACTTTCTGCATCTACGTCATATCGCTGGGTCTACCTTTATAACACATTGTTAAATTGGTTGTAGGCCTATTATTATATAGACTAGAGAGATATCAACCTGCATCAAATCTTTGAATTTATCTTCAAGATGTGGGGATGAAGGTACCAAGGTTGCCTGTACCACCACCAACAACACCATATGCCACGACGACCAAAAACAAGGAGGTTTGGGGGATTGAGCAAAACCATAACATTTCAATGCATTACAAAGATGTGGTTTCGCTTACAGTATGATTATAATAAGTCTGTTTTTTATTTGACAATGTGGCTGTTATTTTTCATTTCTTTGTTTCAGGAGGAAGAAGTCATGCAGCAGTACTTGGCTCAGTTATGGTTATTGCAGTTTTTCTTATTTTTTGCTGCCTGAGGCGAAATAATAAATGTGGTTTTGGTAAGCATTTGGGTCATTCAGACAGCTGTAGGCTATGCTAAACCACCAGAAGGGGGCACAAGAGGTTGTTCTATAATTTTAGTTAGTAAAGCGGTTGGAGAGAGCAGAAGTCTGTTTTTTGTTGGAAAGCTCCCTGTCCAAAAGTATAAAAATGATGTTTTCACCCTTGAAACATTTTTAAAAATGTCTGTTTTTGCTTCGTTAGGGAAAAAGCTGGGGCAAAATGGTGGTTTGACCAAAATGTCCAACCAGAATTTAAAGGTAGCTGAGGTAATTATCTTCAATACTACACTACTCCACCCTGTCCTTGACCAAAACCACTGCTTAAAACACACCCATGCATCTCTAGTGCTACATTAATGTTACAGTACATACACTACATGACCAAAAGTATGTGGACATCTGCTCATCGAACATATCATTCCAAAATTATGGACATTAATATGGAGTTGGTTAGCTGCGGGGACATGCTTCCATTCAGCCACAAGAGCATTAGTGAGGTCGGGCACTGATGTTGGGCGATTAGGCCTGGCTTGCAGTCTGCGTTCCAAATCATCCCAAAGATGTTAGATCGGGTTGAGGTCAGGGCTCTGTGCAGGCCAGGCAAGTTCTTCCACACTGATCTCGACAAAACATTTCTGTATGGACCTCGCTTTGTGCACGGGGGCATTTTCATGCTAAAACAGAAAAGGGCCTTCCCCAAACTGTTGCCACAAAGTTGGAAGCACAGAATTGTCTAGAATGTCATTGTATGCTGTAGCGTTTAGATTTCCCTTCACTGGAACTAAGGGGCCAAGACTGAACCATGAAAAACAGCCCGGACCATTTATTCCTCCACCAAACTTTACATTTGGCACTATACATTGGGGCAGGTAGCGTTCACCTGGCATCCGCCAAACACAGATTCGTCCGTCAGACTGCCAGATGGTGAAGCGTGATTCATCACTCCAGAGAACGAGTTTCCACTGCTCCAGAGTCCAATGGCGGCGAGCTTTATACCACTCCAGCTGACGCTTGGCATTGCACATGGTATCTTAGGCTTGTGTGCGGCTCCTCTGCCATGTAAACCCATTTCATGAACCTCTCGACGAACAGTTCTTGTGCCGACGTTGTTTCCAGAGGCAGTTTGGAACTCGGTAGTGAGTGTTGCAACCGAGGACAAATTATTTTTACGTGCTACAGCACTCGCCGGTCCCATTCTGTGAGCTTGTGTGGCCTACCACTTCGCGGCTGAGCCCTTGTTGCACCTAGACGTTTCCACTTCACAATAACAGCACTTACAGTTGACCGGGGCAGCTCTAGCAGGGCAGCAAATTTACGAACTGACTTGTTGGAATCCTATGTCGGTGCCACGTTGAATGTCACTGAGCTCTTCAGCAAGGCCATTCTACTGCCGATGTTTGTCTATGGAGATTGCATGGCGGTGTGCTCGATTTTATACCTGTTGGCAACGGGTGTGGTTGAAATAGCCAAATCCACTCATTTGAAGGGGTGTCCACATACTTTTGTATATATAGTGTATCATGACACTTATTATAATTACTGAGTGAAATATCATTGGTGAATTTGTTTTATTTGTTTCCTTATTTGCAGGAAATGCAGCTACTGAGGGGTAATGACATCATCAATATTACCACTGATGTTTACCATGTTTACTAATATGACCCATATATGCCATTCCCAACTAAGAATTAACCTCAATCCCTCTTCTTTGGTTTCAGGTATTGACCTCTGGCCACACCTCCCAGATATCGCTAAGACCTTGGGGTGGAAGGACATGAAACAGGTGGCCGAGCGCAGTGGGATGACTATTGCCACCATAGAATCCCACCAGCTAAACTATCCCAATGACACCCAGGAGCAGTGCTCCAGCCTACTTAGGGCCTGGGTGGAGAAGACGGGGATGACCACAGCCTCTAAGACACTGATCCAGACTCTACGCCGCATGAATAAAAATGCCAAAGCAGATAATATCATGGATATCATCAGCAACAAGGAAAACACAGTTTAGAACTCCGGGGTAGAACAAGTGTAGATACCGTAAGGTCAGTGGTACTGTCCATGCCAGTACTAAGTACCTATGTGCAAATTGTTTGTTGATTTACCTGTTTGTTGCACTATAAAGTATATATTTATGTACAGTTGAAGTCGAAAGTTTACATACACCTTAGCCAAATAAATTTAAACTCAGTTTTTCACAATTCCTGACATTTAATCCTAGTAAACATTCCCTGTCTTAGGTCAGTTAGGATCACCACTTTATTTTAAGAATGTGAAATGTCAGAATAATAGTAGAGAGAATGATTTATTTAAGCGTTTATTTATTTCATCACATTCCCAGTGGGTCAGAAGTTTACACACACTCAATTAGTATCTGGTAGCATTGCCTTTAAATTGTTTAACTTGGGTCAAATGTTTTGGGTAGCCTTCCACAAGCTTCCCACAATAAGTTGGGTGAATTTTGGCCCATTCCTCCTGACAGAGCTGGTGTAACTGAGTCAGGTTTGTAGGCCTCTTTGCTCACACACACTTTTTCAGTTCTGCCCACAAATGTTCTATGGGATTGAGGTCAGGGCTTTGTGATGGCCACTCCAATACCTTGACTTTGTTGTCCTTAAGCCATTTTGCCACAACTTTGGAAGTATGCTTGGGGTCATTGTCCATTTGGAAGACCCATTTGCGACCAAGCTTTAACTTCCTGACTGATGTCTTGAGATGTTGCTTCAATATATCCACATCATTTTCTTGCCTCATGATGCCATCTATTTTGTGAAGTGCACCAGTCCCTCCTGCAGACAACATGATGCTGCCACCCCCGGAGCAGTGGCTTTTTCCTTGCTGAGCGGCCTTTCAGGTTATGTCGATATAGGACTCGTTTTACTGTGGATATAGATGCTTTTGTACCTGTTTCCTCCAGCATCTTCACAAGGTCCTTTGCTGTTGTTTATGGGATTGATTTGCACTTTTTGCACCAAAGTACGTTCATCTCTAGGAGACAGAAGGTGTCTCCTTCCTGAGCGGTATGACGGCTGCTTGGTCCCATGGTGTTTATACATGCGTATTATTGTTTGTACAGATGAATGTGGTACCTTCAGGCGTTTGGAAATTGCTCCCATTGTACACCTCCAATTGACTCAAATAATGTCAATTAGCCTATCAGAAGCTTCTAAAGTCATGACATTTTCTGGAATTCTCCAAGCTGTTTAATGGCACAGTCAACTTAGTGTATGTAAACTTCTGACCCACTGGAATTGTGTTACAGTGAATTATAAGTGAAATAATCTGTCTGTAAACAATTGTTGGAAAAATTATTTGTGTCATGCACAAAGTAGATGTCCTAACCGACTTGCCAAAACTATAGTTTGTTAACACGAAATTTGTGGAGTGGTTGAAAAACGAGTTTTAATGACTCCAACCTAAGTGTATGTAAACTTCCGACTTCAACTGTATATATATATTCAAAAGCATAGCTCAGGTGATTAGATTACAAAACTCTTTGTATCCACATTTGTTTTGAGACCAGATATGGTTCGTATTATTGTAGAAAAATTATATTAAGGGTTTGTAGGTTGACTGATATGTATGACAATTGGACACATTATTTTTATATAACATTTTTAAGCACACTCTCATTGGTTTTACTTGCCTGTACTTTCATTTTGTAAACCATTTGGTATTATTAGTTGCCAAATCAAATTGGAAGATACATCTGATGAATTTGAGACTATTTATTTATCCCCAAGCCAAGAGTGTTAATGTAAGATTGTAAAATCCCAGCACAAAATACAGAAAATATGAAAAAGAATTGAGCTGTTCCTGTGTACTACTGTTTCTGTTTGTCAGAGAGCATCAAATGAACTGCAAAACAAGTGATACTGCACTTCTCACTTATTTCAACAAGGTGTTGGTATTGTATAGAGTGCCTGTTAGTCTTTCGTCTGCCACTCAATTTGTGGAGTCAACCACTAGCCATAAAATAAGGTTGAGGATTTACACCAACTTCTCCTGAACCAGAACAACATTTTAACTTTGTGCCAATGAGTCATCACTAACCTTGCTTACAAACAGAGCCACGGTAGACTTTGGCTAAGATTGGCATTATAATGTACTGTGTTCTGCATTATAATATACATTACATTTGGCTCATATTGGCATTATGATTTTATAAAATAGTATGGTGTGTTTACATACAATTTGCAAGGTGATGATGACCAGTGGAAAACAATTCCACTTTCAAAGAAATGAAAGTCGGGCACTTGTTTATATTGCAGTGCAATTATTTGCCTACATTGTATCTACACAGTGTCCCTTTCCAGATTGTGTGGCAAACAAATCAAAGGTCAACAAAGATAATGGGGTTGGACTTTCATTTCTTTGAAGACTGGCAATATTCTCCTCCTGATTAAGTGGCAGTAATGAAACAAAGGGCTGTGAAGCTTATGAGGTATAGCCTGGCTGAAGGACGTGAGGACGTAGTTAGGTGTGAGGACGTGAGGACGTAGTTAGGTGTTAGCTAGGCTATATGAAGTAAGCCCAAGACAAAAATGGGTGAAAAGGCCATAATTGTGTAGTATTTCAGTCAAATACCTAAATGATCAAGAGCGTATCTGAGTAGTTTGTTGAAAAACTGTTAAAGGATAACTTACTGTAAAAAAAATCGAATCCAGTTTTTACAGTAACTTACTGGAAGCCAGTTACTTCTAAGTTACTGTTACAAAAAGATACAGTATGTGCCTGTAAATTGCAAATAACATTTGGTTTAATAGTACACTACTGTAAAGTTTCGTTTTCTCCCTCAAGCATTGCCAGTCAGTCACATTCCCTAATGACAACTATAGGGGGAGGAAAATGAAATGAGATGGGTGATGATCTAAAAGTGATCCACAGTTATTCAAAGGCACAGAGAAATAACACCTAAAGCCATGCCTGTACTTTTGTTCACTTTTGTTTTATTCACTCATGCTTTGTTTTGTAAGGTGAGTAATTTGAGGAATGAACCAATTTTTTTCTCACCAGGCGAAGAGACTAATGTTTTTACATGTTTTATTTTTTTATTTCACCTTTATTTAACCAGGTAGGCTAGTTGAGAACAAGTTCTCATTTACAACTGCGACCTGGCCAAGATGAAGCAAAGCAGTGCGACACAGACAATAACAGAGTTACACATGGAATAAACAAACATACAGTCAATAATACAATAGAGAAAGTCTATATACAGTGTGTGCAAATGAGGTAGGATAAGGGGGTGAGGCAATAAATAGGCCATAGTGGCAAAATTATTACAGTATGGCAAATTAATCACTGGGTTGATAGATGTGCAGAAGATGAGTGTGCAAGTGGCAGTACTGGGGTGCAAAGGAGCAAAATAAATAACAATATGGTGATGAGGTAGTTGGATGAGCTATTTACAGATTGGTTATGTACAGATTGGTTATGAATAAATTTCAGTTGGCTTTTCATAGCCGATAATTTAAGAGTTGAAAACAGCAGGTCTGGGACAGGTAGGGGTTCCATAACCGCAGGCAGAACAGTTGAAACTGGGACAGCAGCAAGGCCAGGTGGACTGGGGACAGCAAGGAGTCATCATGCCCGGTAGTCCTGACGTATGGTCCTAGGGCTCAGTTCCTCCGAGAGAGAGAAAGAAAGAGAGAAGGAGAGAATTAGAGAGAGCCAAGATGTTCAAAATGTTCATAAATGACAAGTATGGTCAAATAATAATCAGGAATAAATGCCAGTTGGCTTTTCATAGCCGATAATTAAGAGTTGAGAACAGCAGGTCTGGGACAGGTAGGCGTTCCATAACCGCAGGCAGAACAGTTGAAACTGGGACAGCAGCAAGGCCAGGTGGACTGGGGACAGCAAGGAGTCATCATGCCCGGTAGTCCTGACGTATGGTCCTAGGGCTCAGTTCCTCCGAGAGAGAGAAAGAAAGAGAGAAGGAGAGAATTAGAGAGAGCATACTTAAATTCACACAGGACACTGGATAAGACAGGAGAAGTACTCCAGATATAACCAACTGGCCCTAGCCCCCCGACACAAACTACTGCAGCATAAATACTGGAGGCTGAGACAGGAGGGGTCAGGAGACACTGTGGCCCCATCCGAAGAAACACAAATCATAGAAATAAAGAACATAGAATGCCCAACCAAATCACACCCTGACCAAACCAAATAGAGACATAAAAAGGCTCTCTACGGTCAGGGCGTGACAATACCCCATAATGACAAAGCAAAAACAGGGTTTTAGAAATGTTTGTAAATGTATAAATATAAAAAAAACTACTGATATCACATTTACATAAATATTCAGACCCTTTGTTTTAGCACCTTTGGCAGCGATTACAGCCTCGAGTTTTCTTGGGTATGATGCTACAAGCTTGGCGCACTTGTATTTGGGGAGTTTCTCCCATTCTTCTCTGTAGATCCTCTCAAGCTCTGTCAGGTTAGATGGGGAGCATTGCTGCACAGCTATTTTCAGGTCTCTTCAGAGATGTTCGATCGGGTTCAAGTCCAGGCTCTGGCTGGGCCACTCAAGGACATTGAGTGGCCCAGCCTGAAGCCACTCCTGCGTTGTCTTGGCTGTTTGCTTAGGGTCGTTGTCCTGTTGGAATGTGAACCTTCATCCCAGTCAGAGGTCCTGAGCGCTCTGGAGCAGGTTTTCATCAAGGATCTCTCTGTACTTTGCTCCGTTCATCTTTGCCTCGATCCTGACTAGTGTCTCAGTCCCTGCCGCTGAAAAACATCCCCACAGCATGATGTTGCCACCCCCATGCTTCACCGTAGGGATGGTGCCAGGTGTCCTCCAGACGTGATGCTTGAAATTCAGGCCAAAGAGTTCAATCATGGTTTCATAAGACCAGAGCATCTTGTTTCTCATGGTCTGAGAGTCTTTAGTTGCCTTTTGGCCAAGGCAAGTGGGCTGTCATATGCCTTTTACTGAGGAGTGGCTTCCGTCTGGCCACTCTACCATTAAGGCCTGATTGGTGGAGGTCTGCAGAGATGGTTGTCCTTCTGAAGGTTCTCTTATCTCCATAGAGGAACTCTAGAGCTCTGTCAGAGTGACCGTCGGGTCCTTGGTCACCTCCATGACCAAGGCCCTACTCCCCGATTGCTCAGTTTGCTGGGTGGCCAGCTCTAGGACGAGTCTTGGTGGTTCCAAACTTCTCCCATTTAAAAATGATGGAGGCCACTGTGTTTTTGGGGACATTCAATTCTGCAGAACATTTTTCGTACCCTTCCCCAGATCTGTGCCTCGACACAATCCTGTCTCGGAGCTCTACGGACAATTCCTTTGACCTCATTGCTTGGTTTTTGCTCTGACATGTGCTGTCAACTGTGGGAGTTTATATAGATAAGTGTGTCCCTTTCCAAATCATGTCCAATTAATTGAATTTACTGCAGGTGGACTCCAGTCAAGTTGTAGAAACATCTCAAGGATGATCAATGGAAACAGGATGCACCTGAGCTCAATTTCGAGTCTCATAGCAAAGGGTCTGAATACTGATGTAAATAAGGTATTTGTTTTTTATTATGAATACATATACATGTATATTAAAAAAAACTGGTTTCGCTTTATCATTATGGGGTATTGTGTGTAGATTGCTGAGGAGTTTTATTTATTTAAAACATTTTAGAATAATGTAACAAAATGTGGAAAAAGTCAAGCGGTCTGAATACTTTCCAAAGACACTGTATTCATACTCCCACGTCTTTCTTGCCCAAGAGCTACGACATCACATCTGCTTTTACCCTCTGTTGACTAACTGAGGTTGACACTCCAATAGAGCTAATGTGCTTGGCTCAAGTCCAGTTAGCCCTAAACGTTTTGTGGGTTAGGCTACTGTGGCATCACTCATAGCCCCATTAGTTGAACCTCTGCCAGGTTTCCATTGCTCCGGTAATGTCACATTGTCCCAGACTTGGCACCTACCCTAGGACTTGGACTCTGCAGTCACACAGTGCTGCCTACACCCTCACTTTCCTAATGATGCAATCCATGGCCTTCCTACACAATAAAAACTCCATTGCTGAAGGAAGGTGGGTGGGGAATATTGTTCCTACGCTACCAGCATGAGTCATCTTCATAGAATTTGTTTTGTCCATGGGGGCTGAGGGTTGGAGCACTAATTATTATAGGTGGAGAGGGATGAGTTGATTTAATCAACAACTTCTGATCCCGCAGACAGCTAAATACACAAGTAGATCATCTAATCTCAGGTCGTAATTGAATTCAGTAAACCAGAAACTTTTTCTCTGGCCCAGTTGTTTTCAACCTTTATCTGCAAAAAGCAACTACTTCAAACAACTTAAACTTACCTGGACTGAGATCAAGTATCAACCTACTTTGCTTGAATGATTAGTCGAATCCTATTGAATGCAGGTGGTTGGTTATTACAGACAGGTCGTCAAAGTGTCAGCATTTCCCTTGTGGTATGCTCACCATTTGACTCTTTCTGAACATACCTCCTGGCCTATCAATGTCTACCCTCCATTAACAAAAGCTAGTTCAGTGGTTTTGTTGTAGAAAAACCAGCTCTTGTAGTCAAGAAAACTGTTAAGCATTCACCCAGGGTTTATTCAATAGTGACCTTTTCTGGATGCAGGGGAGACCTTTTCTGGATGCAGCCAGCGTTCGACTCTCTTAGACATAAATTCGTTTTAGCTTATATAGGCTAGGAACATCTGGCAAGCTTATCTATTCAACTTGGATAATAGCTTTAAAGCACACAGTACAGTTGTCTAACAATTGTCATTAAGCTTAATTTTTCCTTCACAGTTCCAGACACAGGTGTTGGTATTGCTGCACACACCCATGTAAGCTTTATGACTGCAGGGGACATTAGCTGACTGGTGATTCTGAGGGATGTTTTCTATTCCTCCTTAGTAAGACCCATGTGAGATAAAAATGTCACAGATGTGAATATTTATCCCCCTTGCATCAAAGGAGAACCTATTCTCATTGATATCCAGATGCCTGGTTCTCCAGCTCTCTCTCTCTCTCTCTCTCTCTCCCTCTCTCTCTCTCTCTCTCTCTGTATTTCTGTTTGCGTGTGTGTACTGTACTGTACTGTATGCTGTATGTGTATAAAACTAGCTGTCAAATCATGGAGTAATGCTATGTGTTATGACCCACTTACAGTAATGGCATCAAATGATACTCATAAGTCAAACATTTCCCATTGGTGTCGGGTTCTGAATGAGGAAGAAAACTTTCCACAGACTCATCCTGAGTGATATTTTGAGCCCCGGCTTAATATCCTGTCTGTCTACTCTCACTTCTGCAGTCGATGTCAATCGAAAGTGATGGAAGATACTGTATGTACCAGTGGTTAGCCACCACACAACAATGTTAACAACTTTCTGTTATTAACTAAATCTAGAGATGTCACAATTGTCTCCATAAGAGGAAAAGGGGTAGACCGCATCAACCATGAAGACAAAAACGAAAATACTATTTTAGTCCATGACCCAGAAGGCCACATTTCTAATATTTGTCCACTTTGGAGTGACAAAGTCTAATGATGATTTTCATTAAGGTCCATGTCTGTGGGTTATATTTTGGTATGATAACCACTTATTGGAGTTAGCTAAATGTGGTTATCACTGCATTATATATTGTGACCCCTACTCGGTTAGTTGGGCCAACAGGATTGAGGGTATGAAATGTAATTTTGTATTACCAGGGAACAATCTTCTCAAACTAAGGCAATTTGATATTATTAAATTAATACAACACATATGAAGGTATGAAATAATTGGATTGGTAATGACATCTGTATGGGCCCACTTGGGGAGGGGGGGGTCAAAGGTCATACATGTAATTATTTTAGTGTACATCGAGACAGAATGGGCAGTATTGGGATATGCTCTGTTACCACATGGTACCCTAGATCACGTATTCGCAAGAAATGCCGTCAGTGGTACGCCAAATAAAAATGTGATTCACTTTTAACAAAAAAAAAGAAAACTGTCCATTTATATTTTCCAACGGGGCTATACATTTGGGTGAGGTTTTTTGCTCGCCTGGGTAGCCTCGTTTCACTGCCAAAAATAAAATTAAACCATTTCTGTTCAGCGAAATAACAACACAATGTCAAATACAGGTAGCCTAGTCAAATAATTAACATCCAATCACATTAACCGTTACTCTCTCGCGGGAATTTCACTAATGGTCCGTTTCTAGCCAAACGTAGCTGCTGCTCATTCCGTTTGCTCGAAAATTGATAAATGGTTAAAAAAAGTAAGGCCCGCATCCATAGAGACACATACCAACTCTACTGGTAGTACTGCTACTAGCAGCAGTACTACACCTGCACCAGCAGTGCTACACCTGCACCTGTCGACGACACAAGTTGTTCTGCTCCACGAACACATCCATTGCTATTATCAGTAATTCTACATTTGTTGTTAGCCCAGCTAGCATGGACAATGACAGTTGTGAATCTGATGCAGCCGAAGAGCTACTGCCCCCTTACCCGGGAAAGGACAGAACAACAGACATGAGAACTACATTGATTTGGAGTTCACTTATATTGGGAGTAGTGCCTTTCCTCAGCCACAGTGTGTTATATGTACAAAAGTACTATATCACAACTCAATGAAACCTTCACTCTTGAGCAGACATTTAGAAACAAAACATGCCCATTTGAAAAATAAGCCACAGGAGTTTTTTGAGCGAGAATTAAGACAACTTTCGAGTAGTAAGACATGTATAAAAGCAACAGATACCATTTATAAGATGGGGCTAGAAGCGTCTTATATGGTGATCTACCGAATGGCTAGGACAGGCAAGCCCCATACTATTGTGGAGGACTGAATAATTCCTGCTGCCCCAGATATGGCTAGGACAATGCTGAGGGAAAAGGCCCAAAAAACGATACAGACCATGCCTTCATCAAACAACACTGTTTCACGACGCATCAGTAACATGACAGGAGAAACAATTACTGCTTCGCATACAAGCCAGTCAATTCTATGCATTACAGCTGGATGAGACAACAGATGTGTTGGGCCTGGTGCAGCTCCTGGTATATGTCCGTTACGTTCATGAGGGGCCAATTAAGGAAGACATCCTCTTCTGCAAACCACTGGAAACCAGGACAACAGGAGATTATCTTTTTTAAGTACTGGACAGCTTTGTGACATCAAATGGACTTTGGTGGTCAAGATTTGTTAGCATCTGTACTGATGGCGCAAAAGCCATGACAGGGAGACATAGTGGAGTGGTAACACGCATGCAAGCAGTTGCTCCCGACGCCACTTGGGTACACTGCAGCATCCACCGAGAGGCTCTTGTTGCCACGGGAATACCTGACAGCTTGAAAGACATTTTGTACACAACAGTGAAAATGGTTAACTTTGTTCAAGCAAGGCCCCTGAACTCTCGTGTATTTTCTGCACTATGCAATGATATGGGCAGCGACCATGTAACACTTTTACAACATACAGAAGTGCGCTGGTTATCAAGGGGAAAACTATTGACACGTTTTTTAGCTTAAAGTTTAGAGTCTAGCTTAAAGTCATTACTGACCATCATTTTCACTTGTCTGTCCGCTTGTACGATGACGGGTTTCTCACAAGACCGGCCTATTTGGGTGATGTTTTTTCTTGCCTGAATGATCTGAATATAGGATTACAGGGACTCTCAATGTGCGGGACAAAATTGAGGCTAAGATTAAGAAGTTGGAGCTCTTCTCTGTCTGCATTAACAAGGACAACACACAGGTCTTTCCATCATTGTATGATTTTTGTGTGCAAATGAACTCAAGCTTACAGACAATGTCAAATATGATATAGCGAAGCACCTGAGTGAGTTGGGTGCGCAATTCCGCAGATACTTTCCCGAAACGGATGAAACAAACAACTGGATTTGTTATCCCTTTCATGCCCTGCCTCCAGTCCAGTTACCGATATCTGAACAAGAGAGCCTCATAGAAATTGCAACAAGCGGTTCTCTGAAAATGGAATTTATTTAGAAGCCACTGCCAGATTTCTGGATTGGACTGCGCTCAGAGTATCCTGCCTTGGCAAATTGTGCTTAAGACACTGATGCCCTTTGCAACCACGTACCTATGTGAGTGGAGTCTCAGCCATCACTAGCATGAAAACTACATACAGGCATAGCATGTGTGTGGGAAATGATTTAAGACTGAGGCTCTCACCAATACAACCCAAAATTGCAGATTTATGTGCATCCGTTCAAGCACACCCTTCTCATTAACCTGTGGTGAGTTATTCACAATTTTCAATGAACAAATACAATTTTATATGTAAGATGGCTAAATAAAGAGCAAAATTATTGATTATTATTATTTGTGCCCTGGTCCTATAAGAGCTCTTTGTCACTTCCCACGAGCCGGGTTGTGACGACAACTAACACTCATTCAAAAAACAACATTTGAGAGAGGGGGTATGCAGCTGGAGGTTGAATGTTTGAAGGGGTACGGGGCTATAAAAAGTTTGGGAACCACTGCCCTAGATGATGACTACTCCAAATTTAAGACAGAACAAGAAAACCCATTGGGTAAGTATTTTTTTTATTTACAGTATATAGAGTCATCATAGACTTTGTTTATAATCAGTCCCAGTATCCTATTTTCAACATGGCTGCCATTCATTTCAGTGGGGAGGAACTGCATTGATTGCATGGCCATAATATAATAAATAATTTGTGTATTGCAATTTTTGTAGGCTTAAAATGTGTGTTAAAATATGGACAACCCAAAATGATGGTCCACGTATATCAGTTATATGTATTTAGCTAAATATTTCCAAAATATGCCAAAAAAGCTGTCAGAATTGCTGAGTTTTGTAGCCGTTTCAAATGTATTACATTAAAACACTTGGGAAATGATTTAGACGCGTTCAGTGATGTCTAGTTGATATGCAATATGATTCTATAAATTGTGTTGTAAAATCTGCCCAGTACATTGCACCCCAAATGAAATCCCATAGGAATGCATTACGTTCAGCAAAGAGGTACAGGTAACCCATTTTCGCTAAATGCCTTCATAATAACTGTGTAATCAGTGTGAAATGGATAGCTAGTTAGCGGGGTGCGCGCTAACAGCGTTTCAATCGGTGACGTCACTCGCTCTAAGACCTTGAAGTAGTTGTTTCCCTTGCTCGCGGCTTTTGTGGAGCGATGGGTAACGATGCTTTGAGGGTGTGAGTTGTTTATGTGTACAGATGGTCCCAGGTTCAAACCCAGGTAGGGGCGAGGAGAGGAACGGAAGCAACACTGTTACAAGTGCACCAGACTTTACATGAAGCTAGGAAAAGTCCAAACCATGATGCCTAGGTATTGCTGATTTAACCATAAGATACACATTTTCCAATAAGGCCGCCAACAGGCTCGACTGGTGTTAATTGGATGGGTCTGACATTGCCACAACTCTTTCAATAATAGGTCGAATATGCCTAATGATAATTATATTTAATGATAATAGTTATGCAGACAACACACCAATTTAGCTAGGCTTGCAAAACATATAAGCTTTGTAAAATATCAGCAAAATAGTTTTCAAAATATGCCTAAAACACTATTCATATAACTAGTTTTGGTCAGTATTTGCATCCCTCATTTCTATATTTTAATTTCAAACAATAAAACATGTATCTATAATATTCTTAAAGGGATCTTTCACCGGTTTGTTGTGATTATAATGATATACAATATTATATTATGCCGTATTGTTAAATATAAGATCTTGAATCCTGTCATAACATAACATTCTAACACACTTGACTGATGATGAGGGCATCAACTTACATAGATGATGAAGTATTAAAGCCTTATAGATTGTGTCTAGTTGCAATATTAATGCAAAATTGTATATTGTAGTATAGGGCCTACTGAAAAATGTATTGGTTAGTAGCTGCTAAGGGTCGTCGAGGCCTGGCAACAGTCAATTTGGTAACATGCTGGATTTGTTTTAAATCACCAGTTGCATAATTTCAATAAAATTTGTCAATCAGCCACTGAACTAATGGCTACAAAATTATTAGGTAACATGTTTCATTAAATAACTAAGGTTAGAGCATAATATTAAGATGGTCAAGGACAGAAAAAATGATAATTGCCAATGTTCCTTTTTAGAGATCATTTGTGTTTAACTAAATATTTGTGTTAAATTGCTGGGACAATTCAACAAATAACAGAGCACAACTTTCATCTTAGCATGCTTAGTATTGCTATACAACAGAATATTACAACTAATACGCTAGCAGATTTGTATCTCTTGAACGTGTATTATTTCCCAGTATGACCAACAGTTCTGCTATTTGTAACATTGTTGTTTCAGTAGTCAGTCTAGGTAAATCATTAGATCTGATAGCAAAAATGGACCAAATACCATGGTTTTTAAAATAGAATGTTCCGTTGTTGTTGGATACAGTCATTTTCAATGAGTATGTGAACATTCCAACATGTCTCAACATTATTTTATCAGCCTGCAAACATGATTTTGCATAGACTCCCATATAACAAAATATAAAAGGTGTGAAAAACATAGAAAGCTACTTTTTGGAGAGGTTGTCATATATCAATTTGATCAGGGGCTTGTGGGGAACAATGTATTACCATCAAACCTTTGCCACCCCAAAGTGGACACAGTCTTATGCTGGCCCATGGACTTTGTGGCAGTTGTGGTCAATGCCATCTTCAATAATCTTTTTAAATAAATTTAAAGTCCACATAAATAGCACAACGCCCAAAACTCACTATTAAATTAGTCCCAAAGAGTGTGCCAGACCTAACGCAAAATGTCGCCACATGATAAGGCTGACTATATTTTTCAAATAGCCTGTTATTTTATACAGTCAAAAAACGATTAACCACAAGTTATTGTGCAGAGTATTCCATTCCCTGCATCTCTCTTCAAGGGGCCATCCCCTGGCATTGGTAGACTCCATAATTGGAAATTCATGTGGCGAAAACTTTTGGGTGGCTGGCTGATTTGTGAAAGTGAGATAGTCACGTGCTTTGGAGGGATAAATAACTTGGTAAACAATATAATCTCAATCATATGGGAATCTACCCAACTGCTCAATGTAAGGAAGGATCAAGAGACACATACGTAATAAAAGACTCCTGCCAGAACACACCTCAAGGTGAGCAAATACAAACCACCCACAAATAATCCTGCAAATAATTAAATCCTTGTTGAGTGATGACATTCAATCACGTTTTAATAAAAGAGTGGTTGCCTCGTTTACTTTCATAGAAACTGTTTTTGAAATCAACAAACGTATTACTCTGAGTAATGCCTCACTTTGACTAAGAACCATGTCTTTTACCAGGGTGTATGCCATGGTGTTCATTTAGCATTCACTTACTCATTCACGTGACAAAAAGATGCTCAGGATTACTGTAATGAATAAACTCAGCAAAAAAAGAAACGTCCTCTCACTGTCAACTGCGCTTATTTTCAGCAAACTTAACGTGTACATATTTGTATGAACATAACAAGATTCAACAACTGAGACATAAACTGAACAAGTTTCACAGACATGTGACTAACAGAAATTGAACAATGTGTCCCTGAAAAAAGGGGGGGTCAAAATCAAAAGTAACAGTCAGTATCTGGTTTGGCCACCAGCTGCATTAAGTACTGCAGTGCATCTCCTCCTCATGGACTGCACTAGATTTGCCAGTTCTTGCTGTGAGATGTTACCCCACTCTTCCACCAAGTGTAAAGGGTTGCGTCAATTCAAATCTGGTATCAGGATAATAGGTGATTCAGAGTCACCGAATATACTTTAAGTATTTTTATTAAACTCAAGCGATAAATGGTAAATGCAATTTTCGTATATACGGGTTCACTGTATCACCACGCAGGGTAAAGCAGAGAACTGCTGGAATGTGTACAAACAACAGTTATTATACTGTGATAGAAATAGTTCCAACCCGTCCGTTGGCCTATCACAGTAGAGGCTGAGCGTGGTTTAAACTTGCTCAAACTATCGTAGGCGCTTAGGCTGGTCCCAGCCCCCTAGCGCTCCAGATGTCCGGTGCTGTTGCTGTGTAGATTACGCTCCCACACCCTAGAGACTGAGGTCAGTCAGTTCTGTAACACTGTTGAGTTATTTGCACCTGCATAGAAAGCATACTGTTCTCGCTCAAGGTTAACCACAGCTTCTCAGCACACTATCTGGGGCAAAATGTTACTTCCAGCACACACACAGGCACACATGCACAAAGCAGATACAGCATACAATATTCAATCACAAATGATGTGGTGGCGGCCTATAGTGCATAAAACACATATCCTCACACAAGGCACCTGCAAATTCCCGGACATTTCTGGGGGGAATGGCCCGAGCCCTCACCCTCCGATCCAACAGGTCCCAGACGTGCTCAATGGGATTGAGATCCGGGCTCTTCGCTGGCCATGGCAGAACACTGACATTCCTGTCTTGCAGGAAATCAGGCACAGAATGAGTAGTATGGCTGGTGGCATTGTCATGCTGGAGGGTCATGTCAGGATGAGCCTGCAGGAAGGGTACCACATGAGGGAGGAGGATGTCTTCCCTGTAATGATGCTGTGACACACCGCCCCAGACCATGACGGACCTCCACCTCCAAATCGATCCCGCTCCAGAGTACAGGCCTCGGTGTAACGTTCATTCCTTCGACGATAAACTCGAATCCGACCATCACCCCCGGTGAGACAGAATCGCGACTCATCAGTGAAGAGCACTTTTGCCAGTCCTGTCTGGTCCAGCGACGGTGGGTTTGTGCCCATAGGCGACGTTATTGCCGGTGATGTCTGGTGAGGACCTGCCTTACAACAGGCCTACAAGCCCTCAGTCCAGCCTTTCTCAGCCTATTGCTGACAGTCTGAGCACTGATGGAGGGATTGTGCGTTCCTGGTGTAACTCTGGCAGTTGTTGTTGCCATCCTCTACCTGTCCCGCAGGTGTGATGTTCGGATGTACCGATCCTGTGCAGGTGTTGTTACACTTGGTCTACCACTGCGAGGACGATCAGCTATCCATCCTGTCTTTCTCTAGCGCTGTCTTAGGCGTCTCACAGTACGGACATTGCAATTTATTGCCCTGGCCACATCTGCAGTCCTCATGCCTCCTTGCAGCATGCCTAAGGCACGTTCACGCAGATGAGCAGGGACCCTGGGCATCTTTCCTTTGGTGTTTTTCAGAGTCAGTAGAAAGCCCTCTTTAGTGTCCTAAGTTTTCATAACTGTGACCATAATTGCCTACCGTCTGTAAGCTGTTAGTGTCTTAATGACCGTTCCACAGGTGCATGTTCATTAATTGTTTATGGTTCATTGAACAAGCATGGGAAACAGTGTTTAAACCCTTTACAATGAAGATCTGTGAAGTTATTTGGATTTTTACGAATTATCTTTGAATTTCCTTTTTTGCTGAGTTTAGGATGTACACTCTTAGAAAAAGGCTTCCAAAAGGGTTCTTCGGCTGTCCCCATAGGATAACCCTTTTGCGTTCCATGTAGAACCCTCTGTGTAAAGGGTTCTACATGAAACTCAAAAGGGTTCTACCTGGAACCAAAAAGGTCTCTTCAAAGGGTTCTCCTATGGGGACAGCTGAATAACCCTTTTAGGTTCTAAATAGCACCTTTTTTTCTAAGAGTGTAGCAGGTCTACAAAGAAACCAAGTTTTTTTGAGTGTATTGTTTGCAAACAAAAATGAGATTAGTAACCTATCCACAAACCAAGGTTGTATTATTTCCGTTCACTCACATGTTGAGGTAGTCTTATAAACACAACCAAAATACATCAGAATGAAACCATTCAATAACCACTTCTGATTAGGGTTCGAGTCAATTCCATGTTCAGTCAATTCAGAATCTCCAATTTGCATGCCAATTTTTCTTTATTGAAAATCATTGAAGAGAATTGGATTTTGTAATTTTACAATACTTTCTGAATTGACTGGAATTGAAATGGAATTGACCACAAACTTGCTTCTGATATGTCATGGTATGAAGCATATCATTGTCCACTCAGGAAATACTGAAAGTGAAAGTCACCCAGAGTTGTTTAGCTCAATGCATCATACAGTAATGACATTGAAATGAGTTTAAGGAAAATGTGTTTATTAGCCTATATAAATATACATTATAATTACAGCTATATTACAGTGTAATTAGCATACATGATAATACTTTATCTTGGGGAAAAGATTTAATTCTAATTTCATCAGTGATTTGTAATGCTGTCATCAGTGGGAAAGGCAGGTAAAGTTTTTTTCAGGATATTTAGGAGCATACACTGGGGAATGGTTCCTAGCTACCTACAGTATGAGGTCATGACAATAACTAAATAAAATATCAGAAGACAACGAGAGAGGTTGTGTGCGAGAGAGAGATGGGTGGATGACAAGAAAAGGAAAGTGAACGAGAGGAACAGGGAGTAGCAGGTACAGTATATGGATGTCAAATGAGTGAACAAGAGTGTGGAGGGTCATTGTCCCTTTACCATTAGCCACTCTGTATGTGACCAATAACATTTGATTTGATTTGATTTGCGCACTAAAAGGGCTCATGAACGTTCAATCTAAAGCATTTTTAAAAATGGAAAATCCCAAACCACGTTTTTCTTCGCTGGGACTGGTACAGTTCACTTTATGCCCAAAACAAACCAGTTGTGGATGTGACTAAGTTTTGCATTGATGGATTCATGTGCATTTAACATCCCAGTACTCATCCTGCTCCCATTATATTCACATACCTCAGTTTGCTTTCGCAATACTCCAATGCCCAAGTGAGAAGAAAAACACTGTGGCACCCTACTACATGGAACCTGACAAGATATAATGAGACATGATTCTCTATTTCCATGCATTGTTTTGTCTTGAAAGACATTTTTGCACAGAGGATGTTGCATGACAGTTGTATTGTGAGTAATGTTTTAGTTTTGGGACCTCTGCCAATAGTTCATTGGAAGGGAGGTACAATTTCAGTGAGTTTATAAATAATGTATCGTGTGTACTGGTCTTCAGCCAGTTTTCCATTCGGTCTTGAAACAGGAAATACTGGTCAGGAAATACTGGTCTTAAATATGTGACTGCACTTCCTCCTTGCAGTATATACACTGTAATGGAAAGCTGTAATTTATACGGTAATTTTTCGGAATTATCAACAGTTAAAAACTCAGTCCTTCAGTCATTCATTCCGATTACAGTGGCGTTTACTTTTCTTTTTTTTTTACAGTTTAATAGTCATTTTTACAGTGTTGTTTCAGTGTGTCATTACACAGTACTTACTTTGATACTGTATTTATATTACAGTAGGTGAGTGAGTGTGCTCTCCTTGAGAGTTTTATTTCTGGTTTAAAGGTATACACACGCTATACATTTGAGTTAGCTTTTCATATTTGTGTTTTATTTTGGTAGAAAATGTAAGTAAAATATGATTGACAGTCAATGTCAATACCCATTGATTGTTAAATATAGTATAATCTGTGAAATAAATAACAGTGCCATGTAAAATATAAATAACACAACACACACACATGCACATATATACATACATACATATACACATATACAGCGGGGAGAACAAGTATTTGATACACTGCCGATGTTGCAGGTTTTTGTACTTACAAAGCATGTAGAGGTCTGTAATTTTTATCATAGGAACACTTCAACTGTGAGAGACGGAATCTAAAACAAAAATCCAGAAAATCACATTGTATGGTAACAATTCCGGCTCTCACAGACCTGTTAGTTTTTATTTAAGAAGCCCTCCTGTTCTCCACTCATTACCTGTATTAATTGCACCTGTTTGAACTCGTTACCTGTATAAAAGACACCTGTCCACAAACTCAATCAAACAGACTCCAACCTCTCCACAATGGCCAAGACCAGAGAGCTGTGTAAGGACATCAGGGATAAAATTGTAGACCTGCACAAGGCTGGGATGGGCTACAGGACAATAGGCAAGCAGCTTGGTCAGAAGGCAACAACTGTTGGCGCAATTATAAGAAAATGGAAGAAGTTCAAGATGACGGTCAATCGCCCTCGGTCTGGGGCTCCATGCAAGATCTCACCTCGTGGGGCATCAATGATCATGAGGAAGGTGAGGGATCAGCCCAGAACTACACGGCAGGACCTGGTCAATGACCTGAAGAGAGCTGGGACCACAGTCTCAAAGAAAACCATTAGTAACACACTACGCCGTCATGGATTAAAATCCTGCAGCGCACGCAAGGTCCCCCTGCTCAAGCCAGCGCATGTCCAGGCCCGTCTGAAGTTTGCCAATGACCATCTGGATGATCCAGAGGAGGAATGGGAGAAGGTCATGTGGTCTGATGAGACAAAAATTTAACTTTTTGATCTAAACTCCACTCGCCGTGTTTGGAGGAAGAAGAAGGATGAGTACAACCCCAAGAACACCATCCCAACCGTGAAGCATGGAGGTGGGAACATCATTCTTTGGGGATGCTTTTCTGCAAAGGGGACAGGATGACTGCACTGTATTGAGGGGAGGATGGATGGGGCCATGTATCGCGAGATCTTGGCCAACAACCTCCTTCCCTCAGTAAGAGCATTGAAGATGGGTCGTGGCTGGGTCTTCCAGCATGACAACAACCCGAAACACACAGCCAGGGCAACTAAGGAGTGGCTCCGTAAGAAGCATCTCAAGGTCCTGGAGTGGCCTAGCCAGTCTCCAGACCTGAACCCAATAGAAAATCTTTGTAGGGAGCTGAAAGTCCGTAGGTCTGTATGGAGGAGTAGGCCAAAATCCCTGCTGCAGTGTGTGCAAACCTGGTCAAGAACTACAGGAAACGTATGATCTCTGTAATTGCAAACAAAGGTTTCTGTACCAAATATTAAGTTCTGTTTTTCTGATGTATCAAATACTTATGTCATGCAATAAAATGCAAATTAATTACTTAAAAATCATACAATGTGATTTTCTGGATTTTTGTTTTAGATTCCGTCTCTCACAGTTGAAGTGTACCTATGATAAAAAAAATTACAGACCTCTACATGCTTTGTAAGTAGGAAAACCTTCAAAATCGGCAGTGTATCAAATACTTGTTCTCCCCACTGTATTTGTATTATTTTTTAAATCTAATTTTCCATCTACAGACTGAACATACTCTCCTGCAACCCGCCTCACCCAATGTGGTATGGATCTGCTATTTTTACACTTTTGAACCGGAAACCCGTTCAGAAGCTAGCCAGCTAACTAGCTACTTGCTAGTAGTCAGTTTGCCACTGCTAGCGGTCATCACCGTTAACCCGGACTGCCAGCCTCAGCCCAGGCAACTCCTGCCAGCCTGCACAGTGCAATATCTACCCAGAGCATATCGGATTGCTTTTCTCTACCACATCCCCGTATTCCTACCGCAAGCTCTGAACCTTTATTCCGGATCATCGCAGCTAGCTAGCTGCTATCCGAGTGGCTACTCCTGTCTAACGTCTCTGTCCCGAAGCAAGCACCAGTTAGCCTGGAGCTAGTCTCGAACTAGGCTAGCCGAAGAGATCCCATCAAGCAATCACAGTGCTTCAATTACCTCTTTTGCCAATTGGCCTGGACCCATTGCTGCCGACACGTAGCCCCGCGGATCCATCACAACTAGTCTACCGACGTAACCGCCCGAGGGGGCTTCTGTCCCGAAGCAAGCACCAGTTAGCCTGGAGTTCGCCTCGAGCCAGGCCCTTCTCACGGCTAGCCGAAGAATTCCATCAGATAGTTCCTGGGCTTCAATACCTCTTCTGCCAATTGGCCTGGACCCTTTGCTGCCAACATGGAGCCCCCCCAATCCATCACGACTGGTCTGCCGACGTAACTGTCCGAGGTGGTTTCGACAGACTCTCCCAGGAAACGTATGATCTCTGTAATTGCAAACAAAGGTTTCTGTACCAAATATTAAGTTCTGCTTTTCTGATGTATCAAATACTTATGTCATGCAATAAAATGCAAATTAATTACTTAAAAACCATACAATGTGATTTTCTGGATTTTTGTTTTAGATTCCGTTTCTCACAGTTGAAGTGTACCTATGATAAAAATTACAGACCTCTACATGCTTTGTAAGTAGGAAAACCTGCAACATCTGCTGTATATATATATATATACACACACCGACACATACAGTACCAGTCAAGGTTTTGGAAACACCTACTCACTACAGTGTCTTTCTTTATTTTTACTATTTTCAAGAGGTCTATATATCCTTAGCAGTGACTGGCAAGTCAACTCTAAATGACACACTGGATTTGGTGTAGGACCCCTACAATCACTCAGTGGCAGTATGGACAATGCATCTGCATTGCCATGCTGCTCTGACAGTTTGTACTGTATCTCATATGTGTAAGGTGCTAAAATCAAAGACCATCGTTGCATTCTAGCTGCTGCAAGTGTTGGGACACCTGTCTTAGGACCAATAATCTTAACAAGAGGCATATGGTCTGTCAGCAAGGTAAATTTCCTACCATACAGATACTCATGAAATGTCATAACTTCAAACACCAGTCCTAGAGCTTCTTTCTCTATTTGAGAATAGTTCCTTTCTAATTTGGTAAGCATCCTAGAGGCAAATCATATAGGCAGCGGTGGAAAAAGTACCCAATTGTCATACTTGAGTAAAAGTGAGTCACCCAGTAAAATAGTACTTGAGTAAAAGTCTAAAAGTATTTGGTTTTACACAGGGACGTCACTAGAGATTCATGGATAGGGGGGCTAAGCCTCTTTTAGGGGGGTCTGGCCATACTCACCCAGGATTTGTTTTAAAGCTCCCAAAACGTATTTTCATCATGTATTTTTAGAGTAACAACGGGTATAATATCGATCAAAATAAGGTTATTTTTGGTCAAGGTTGGCTAAAAGTATACCTGTCTCATAGTTTGTGTTAGACACTGATCTAATATGACTTACTTAAATTCTATCCAAATAAAGAAATTAAAGCCCACTCTGTCCCCATCCATCCAACACCAACAAAAGGCACAAAAATGGCTGTACGATCTAGCCAAAATACTTTTGGGATGTTATTTTGAGAGAGAGAGAAATGTGAAGACATGCAGGTCATATTATACCATTAGAAAAAAATCTTTATTTAAATGTGTTGCTCAAAATTAACCCAGTAATTCAGACACATGGAACATCTTAAACAGTATCATCCACAATTGGGCAAAACTAAATTCAACTAATGAGCTAAATACGATTTTAAAAATTGAAAAATAATTAGGAATAAAACCTGATAAAAAAGTAAGATCCCAAACAAATATTACAATCTATATTACAGAACCTCTCCTCCTGCTTCTCTCTTTAGATGCTTATTTTGTGGGTGGACGCATTAAAGTGTACCTTCTATTTTAAAAGGTGGCAAAGCGGTCAATAACACTATTGTGGCTTAGTGGCCCAAGCACTTCACCCTCAATGGACATGGCTGCAAGACTTGCATGCCTTTTCTGACCCATTGTCTTATGCAACCAGGAGTGCAGCCGGCGCAGTGCACTAAAGGTCAGTCAGGAGCCGCCTGAGCCGCCCATCAGTCAGGAGCCGCCCGTCAGTCAGGAGCCGCCTGAGCCGCCCGTCAGTCAGGAGCCGCCCTTCACTCCGGCGGTGTTGTCAGGCGCTGCCGGAGTCTCCCGTCTATTCGGGGCCCGCTGAAGGGGTCCCCAGTCCGAGGTCGGCGGCGAGGGTCGCCGCTCCAAAGGCACCACTTGCAAGCGTCTGTGCCACCAGTAAGTACAGATAGTAGTATAAATCCCCCCGCACGGTCCCCGCAGCCGGACAACTTTCTCATGGCTTCTGGAGGGAAATGCTGTAGGAATGCTCAACCGGTGTCACTCATTCAGCCGACAGAAACTTTCAACCGGTTTTCCCCATTAAGTAGCGAGTCGGAGTCTGAGGCCGAGTCTTCTCTTGTTTCTACTCCTCCCGTTACGGGGTCAGAGACGCCGAAGCTTCCCACCATTAGCTCTGACAAATTGAAAACCCTAGTCATTGGCGACTCCATTACCCGCAGTATTAGAATTAAAACGAATCACCCAGTGATCATACACTGTTTACCAGGGGGCAGGGCTACCGACGTTAAGGCTAATCTGAAGATGGTGCTGGCTAAAGCTAAAACTGGCCAGTGTAGAGAGTATAGAGATATTGTTATCCACGTCGGCACCAACGATGTTAGGATGAAACAGTTAGAGGTCACCAAGCGCAATATAGCTTCAGCGTGTAAATCAGCTAGAAAGATGTGTCGGCATCGAGTAATTGTCTCTGGCCCCCTCCCAGTTAGGGGGAGTGATGAGCTCTACAGCAGAGTCTCACAACTCAATCGCTGGTTGAAAACTGTTTTCTGCCCCTCCCAAAAGATAGAATTTGTAGATAATTGGCCCTCTTTCTGGGACTCACCCACAAACAGGACCAAGCCTGACCTGCTGAGGAGTGACGGACTCCATCCTAGCTGGAGGGGTGCTCTCATCTTATCTACCAACATAGACAGGGCTCTAACTCCTCTAGCTCTACAATGAAATAGGGTGCAGGCCAGGCAGCAGGCTGTTAGCCAACCTGCCAGCTTAGTGGAGTCTGCCACTAGCATAGTCAGTGTAGTCAGCTCAGCTATCCCCATTGAGACTGTGTCTGTGCCTCGACCTAGGTTGGGCAAAACTAAACATGGCGGTGTTCGCCTTAGCAATCTCACTAGGATAAAGACCTACTCCATTCCTGCCATTATTGAAAGAGATCGTGATACCTCACATCTCAAAATAGGGCTACTTAATGTTAGATCCCTCACTTCAAAGGCAGTTATAGTCAATGAACTAATCACTGATCATAATCTTGATGTGATTGGCCTGACTGAAACATGGCTTAAGCCTGATGAATTTACTGTGTTAAATGAGGCCTCACCTCCTGGTTACACTAGTGACCATATCCCCCGTGCATCCCGCAAAGGTGGAGGTGTTGCTAACATTTACGATAGCAAATTCCAATTTACAAAAAAAGAAAATGACGTTTTCGTCTTTTGAGCTTCTAGTCATGAAATCTATGCAGCCTACTCAATCACTTTTTATAGCTACTGTTTACAGGCCTCCTGGGCCATATACAACGTTCCTCACTGAGTTCCCTGAATTCCTATCGGACCTTGTAGTCATAGCAGATAATATTCTAATTTGTGGTGATTTTAATATTCATATGGAAAAGTCCACAGACCCACTCCAAAAGGCTTTTGGAGCCATCATCGACTCAGTGGGTTTTGTCCAACATGTCTCTGGACCTGCTCACTGCCACAGTCATACTCTGGACCTAGTTTTGTCCCATGGAATAAATGTTGTAGATCTTAATGTTTTTCCTCATAATCCTGGACTATCGGACCACCATTTCATTATGTTTGCAATCGCAACAAATAATCTGCTCAGACCACAACCAAGAAGCATCAAAAGTCGTGCTATAAATTCTCAGACAACACAAAGATTCCTTGATGCCCTTCCAGACTCCTTCTGCCTACCCAAGGACGTCAGAGGACAAAAATCAGTTAACCACCTAACTGAGGAACTCAATTTAATCTTGCACAATACCCTAGATGCAGTTGCACCCCTAAAAACTACAAACATTTGTCATAAGAAACTAGCTCCCTGGTGTACAGAAAATACCCGAGCTCTGAAGCAAGCTTCCAGAAAATTGGAATGGAAATGGCGCCACACCAAACTGGAAGTCTTCCGACTTGCTTGGAAAGACAGTACCGTGCAGTATCGAAGAGCCCTCACTGCTGCTCGATCATCCTACTTTTCCAACTTAATTGAGGAAAATAAGAACAATCCCAAATTTCTTTTTGATACTGTTGCAAAGCTAACTAAAAAGCAGCATTCCCCAAGTGAGGATGGCTTTCACTTCAGCAGTAATAAATTCATGAACTTCTTTGAGGAAAAGATCATGATCATTAGAAAGCAAATTACGGACTCCTCTTTAAATCTGCGTATTCCTCCAAAGCTTAGCTGTCCTGAGTCTGCACAACTCTGCCAGGACCTAGAATCAAGAGAGACACCTCAGTGTTTTAGTACTATATCTCTTGACACAATGATGAAAATAATCATGGCCTCTAAACCTTCAAGCTGCATACTGGATCCTATTCCAACTAAACTACTGAAAGAGCTGCTTCATGTGCTTGGCCCTCCTATGTTGAACATAATAAACAGCTCTCTATCCACCGGATGTGTACCAAACTCACTAAAAGTGGCAGTAATAAAGCCTCTCTTGAAAAAGCCAAACCTTGACCCAGAAAATATAAAAAACTATCGGCCTATATCGAATCTTCCATTCCTCTCAAAAAAAAATGAAAAAGCTGTTGCACAGCAACTCACTGCCTTCCTGAAGACAAACAATGTATACGAAATGCTTCAGTCTGGTTTTAGACCCCATCATAGCACTGAGGCTGCACTTGTGAAGGTGGTAAATGACCTTTTAATGGCGTCAGACCGAGGCTCTGCATCTGTCCTCGTGCTACTAGACCTTAGTGCTGCCTTTGATACCATCGATCACCACATTCTTTTGGAGAGATTGGAAACCCAAATTGGTCTACACGGACAAGTTCTGGCCTGGTTTAGATCTCATCTGTCGGAAAGATATCAGTTTGTCTCTGTGAATGGTTTGTCCTCTGACAAATCAACTGTACATTTCGGTGTTCCTCAAGGTTGCGTTTTAGGACCACTATTATTTTCACTATATATTTTACCTCTTGGGGATGTCATTCGAAAACATAATGTTAACTTTCATTGCTATGCGGATGACACACAGCTGTACATTTCAATGAAACATGATGAAGCCCCAAAATTGCCCTCGCTAGAAGCCTGTGTTTCAGACATAAGGAAGTGGATGGCTGAAAACGTTCTACTTTTAAACTCGGACTAAACAGAGATGCTTGTTCTAGGTCCCAAGAAACAAAGAGATCTTCTGTTAAATCTGACAATTAATCTTGATGGTTGTAAAGTCGTCTCAAATAAAACTGTGAAGGACCTCGGCGTTACTCTGGACCCTGATCTCTCTTTTGACGAACATATCAAGACTGTTTCAAGGACAGCTTTTTTCCATCTACGTAACATTGCAAAAATCAGAAATTTTCTGTCCAAAAATGATGCAGAAAAATTTAATCCATGCTTTTGTTACTTCTAGGTTAGACTACTGCAATGCTCTACTTTCCGGCTACCCGGATAAAGCACTAAATAAACTTCAGTTAGTGCTAAATACGGCTGCTAGAATCCTGACTAGAACCAAGAAATTTGATCATATTACTCCAGTGCTAGCTTCACTACACTGGCTTCATGTTAAGGCAAGGGCTGATTTCAAGGTTTTACTGTTAACCTATAAAGCGTTACATGGGCTTGCTCCTACCTATCTTTCCGAGTTGGTCCTGCCGTACATACCTACACGTACGCTACGGTCACAAGACGCAGGCCTCCTAATTGTCCCTAGAATTTCTAAGCAAACAGCTGGAGGCAGGGCTTTCTCCTATAGATCTCCATTTTTATGGAATGGTCTGCCTACCCATGTGAGAGACGCAGACTCGGTCTCAACCTTTAAGTCTTTACTGAAGACTTATCTCTTCAGTAGGTCATATGATTGAGTGTAGTCTGGCCAAGGAGTGTGAAGGTGAACGGAAAGGCTCTGGAGCAACGAACCGCCCTTGCTGTCTCTGCCTGTCCGGTTCCCCTCTCTCCACTGGGATTCTCTGCCTCTAACCCTATTACAGGGGCTGAGTCACTGGCTTACTGGTGCTCTTTCATGCCGTCCCTAGGAGGGGTGCGTCACTTGAGTGGGTTGAGTTACTGACGTGATCTTCCTGTCTGGGTTGGCGCCCCCCCTTGGTTTGTGCTGTGATGGAGATCTTTGTGGGCTATACTCGGCCTTGTCTCAGGATTGTACGTTGGTGGTTGAAGATATCCCTCTAGTGGTGTGGGGGCTGTGCTTTGGCAAAGTGGGTGGGGTTATATCCTTCCTATTTGGCCCTGTCCGGGGGTATCATCGGATGGGGCCACAGTGTCTCCTGACCCCTCCTGTCTCAGCCTCCAGTATTTATGCTGCAGTAGTTTATGTGTCGGGGGGCTAGGGTCAGTTGGTTATATCTGGAGTACTTCTCCTGTCTTATCCGGTGTCCTGTGTGAATTTAAGTATGCTCTCTCTAATTCTCTCCTTCTCTCTTTCTTTCTCTCTCTCGGAGGACCTGAGCCCTAGGACCATGCGTCAGGACTACCGGGCATGATGACTCCTTGCTGTCCCCAGTCCACCTGGCCTTGCTGCTGTTCCAGTTTCAACTGTTCTGCCCGCGGCTATGGAACCCTGACCTGTCCACCGGATGTGCTACCTGTCCCAGACCTGCTGTTTTCAACTCTCTAGAGACCGCAGGAGCGGTAGAGATACTCTTAATGATCGGCTATGAAAAGCCAACTGACATTTACTCCTGATTATTATTTGACCATGCTGGTCATTTATGAACATTTGAACATCTTGGCCATGTTCTGTTATAATCTCCACCCGGCACAGCCAGAAGAGGACTGGCCACCCCTCATAGCTTGGTTCCTCTCTAGGTTTCTTCCTAGGTTTTGGCTTCTAGGGAGTTTTTCCTAGCCACCGTGCTTCTACACCTGCATTGCTTGCTGTTTGGGGTTTTAGGCTGGGTTTCTGTACAGCACTTCGAGATATTAGCTGATGTACGAAGTGCTATATAAAATAAACTTGATTGATTGATTGACCACTTAAGTGGGCCAGAACTATGGTGGAGTGGGGTCCACGTCCCGCTCCAGAGCTGCCACCGCGGTAAATGCCCACCCAGACCCTCCCCTATAGGTTCAGGTTTTGCGGCCGGAGTCCGCACCTTTGGGGGGGTTACTGTCACCTTCTGACCTTAGTTCCTTTTTTATGTCTTTATTTTAGTTTGGTCAGGGCGTGAGTTGGGGTGGGCATTCTATGTTGTTTTTCTATGTTTTGTTCTAGTCGTTATATTTCTATGTGTTTGGCCTAGTATGGTTCTCAATCAGAGGCAGGTGTCGATCGTTGTCTCTGATTGAGAATCATACTTAGGTAGCCTGTTTTCCCACTATGGGTTGTGGGTAGTTATTTTCTGTTTAGTGTTTTTGTTTGCACCTTACAGAACTGTTTGTTTGTCGGTTTGTTGTTTTTGTTCAGTATTCATTCTTTATTAAATTATTATGAATACGTACCACGCTGCACTTGGGTCCTCTTCTCCTTTTTTACTGTAATTTTTTTAGGATAAAGACCTAGGATAAAGACCTACTCCATTCCTGCCATTATTGAAAGAGATCGTGATACCTCACATCTCAAAATAGGGCTACTTAATGTTAGATCCCTCACTTCAAAGGCAGTTATAGTCAATGAACTAATCACTGATCATAATCTTGATGTGATTGGCCTGACTGAAACATGGCTTAAGCCTGATGAATTTACTGTGTTAAATGAGGCCTCACCTCCTGGTTACACTAGTGACCATATCCCCCGTGCATCCCGCAAAGGTGGAGGTGTTGCTAACATTTACGATAGCAAATTCCAATTTACAAAAAAAGAAAATGACGTTTTCGTCTTTTGAGCTTCTAGTCATGAAATCTATGCAGCCTACTCAATCACTTTTTATAGCTACTGTTTACAGGCCTCCTGGGCCATATACAACGTTCCTCACTGAGTTCCCTGAATTCCTATCGGACCTTGTAGTCATAGCAGATAATATTCTAATTTGTGGTGATTTTAATATTCATATGGAAAAGTCCACAGACCCACTCCAAAAGGCTTTTGGAGCCATCATCGACTCAGTGGGTTTTGTCCAACATGTCTCTGGACCTGCTCACTGCCACAGTCATACTCTGGACCTAGTTTTGTCCCATGGAATAAATGTTGTAGATCTTAATGTTTTTCCTCATAATCCTGGACTATCGGACCACCATTTCATTATGTTTGCAATCGCAACAAATAATCTGCTCAGACCACAACCAAGAAGCATCAAAAGTCGTGCTATAAATTCTCAGACAACACAAAGATTCCTTGATGCCCTTCCAGACTCCTTCTGCCTACCCAAGGACGTCAGAGGACAAAAATCAGTTAACCACCTAACTGAGGAACTCAATTTAATCTTGCACAATACCCTAGATGCAGTTGCACCCCTAAAAACTACAAACATTTGTCATAAGAAACTAGCTCCCTGGTGTACAGAAAATACCCGAGCTCTGAAGCAAGCTTCCAGAAAATTGGAATGGAAATGGCGCCACACCAAACTGGAAGTCTTCCGACTAGCTTGGAAAGACAGTACCGTGCAGTATCGAAGAGCCCTCACTGCTGCTCGATCATCCTACTTTTCCAACTTAATTGAGGAAAATAAGAACAATCCCAAATTTCTTTTTGATACTGTTGCAAAGCTAACTAAAAAGCAGCATTCCCCAAGTGAGGATGGCTTTCACTTCAGCAGTAATAAATTCATGAACTTCTTTGAGGAAAAGATCATGATCATTAGAAAGCAAATTACGGACTCCTCTTTAAATCTGCGTATTCCTCCAAAGCTTAGCTGTCCTGAGTCTGCACAACTCTGCCAGGACCTAGAATCAAGAGAGACAGTTAAGTGTTTTAGTACTATATCTCTTGACACAATGATGAAAATAATCATGGCCTCTAAACCTTCAAGCTGCTGTAACGGTTTTCCTCCTCCTTTTCATCCGAAGAGGAGGAGCAGGGATTGAACCAAAATGCAGCGGATTGTGAAGACATACTGATTTATTAAAGTAAAGACGGAAAAACACGAAAACGAAATACACTTGAATAATTAACAAAATAACAAAACGGAGTAGACAGACCTGGACATGGAACTTACAATAAACACGAAGAACTCACGAACAGGAACAGACTACAAAAACCGAGACAGTCCCGTATGGTGCGACAAACACTGACACAGGAGACAACCACCCACAACGAACACTGTGAAACAACCTACCTAAATATGACTCTCAATTAGAGGAACGCCAAACACCTGCCTCTAATTGAGAGCCATACCAGGCAACCCTTAAACCAACATAGAAACAGACAACATAGAATGCCCACCCAAACTCACGTCCTGACCAACTAACACATACAACAAACTAACAGAAATAGGTCAGGAACGTGACATAACCCCCCCCCTTAAGGTGCGAACTCCGGGCGCACCAGCACAAAGTTTAGGGGAGGGTCTGGGTGGGCATCTGACCACGGTGGTGGCTCAGGCTCAGGGCGAGGTCCCCACCCCACCATAGTCAATCCCAGCTTTCGTCTCCCCCTACGAATGACCACCCTCATATTACACCCCCTAAATTGAAAAAGTAACCTTAAGATAAGGGGCAGCACCGGGACAAGGGGCAGCACCGGGACAAGGTAGCTCAAGACAGAGATATAGCTAAGGACAGAGAGGTAGGTCAGGATAGAGAGGTAGCTCAGGATAGAGGGGCAACTCCGGACTGAAGAGCAGCTCCGGACAGAGAGACAGCTCTGGACTGAGGGGCAGTTCTGGATGAATGGCCGCTCTGGGCTGAGGGGCAGCTCATGACTGGCTGACGGCTCTGGACGCTCATGGCTGGCTGACGGCTCTGGACGCTCATGGCTCGCTGACGGCTCTGGACGGTCATGGCTCGCTGACGGCTCTGGACGGTCATGGCTCGGCGTCCTGTCTGGTTGGCGGCTCTGGCAGATCCTGTCTGGTTGGCGGCTCTGGCAGATCCTGTCTGGTTGGCGGCTCTGGCAGATCCTGTCTGGTTGGCGGCTCTGGCAGATCCTGTCTGGTTGGCGGCTCTGGCAGATCTTGTCTAGTTGGCGGCTCTGGCAGATCCTGTCTGACGAATGGCTCTAGCGGCTCCTGACTGACTATCGGCTCTGAAGGCTCGGGACAGACGGGCGGCTCTAATGGCTCGGGACAGACGGACGGCTCAGATGGCGCTGGGGAGACGGATGGCTCAGATGGCGCTGGGGAGACGGATGGCTCAGATGGCGCTGGGGAGACGGATGGCTCAGCTGGCGCTGCGGAGACGGATGGCTCAGACGGCGCTGGGGAGACGGATGGCTCAGACGGCGCTGAGGAGACGGATGGCTCAGATGGCGCTGCGGAGACGGATGGCTCAGATGGCGCTGCGGAGACGGATGGCTCAGACTGATCCTGTCTAGCGGAAGGCTTTGGCTGCTCCTGTCTGGCGGAAGGCTCTAGCGGCTCCTGTCTGGCGGAAGGCTCTGTAGGCTCATGGCAGACGGGCGGCTTTGCAGGCTCATGGCAGACGGGCAGTTCATGCGGCGCTTGGCAGACGGACAGTTCAGGCGCCGTTGGGCAGACGGCAGACTCTGGCCGGCTGAGACGCACTGTAGGCCTGGTACGTGGTGCCGGAACTGGAGGCACCGGACTGGAGACACGCACTTCAAGCCTAGTGCGGGGAGCAGGGACAGGGCACACTGACCTCTCGAAGCGCACTATAGGCCTGGTGCGTGGTACCGGCACTGGTGGCACCGGGCTGAGTGCACGCACATCAGGACGAGTACGGGGAGAAGGAACAGTGCGTACAGGGCTCTGGAGACGCACAGGAGGCTTAGTGCGTGTTGTCGGAACTGGAGGCACCGAACTGGATACACGCACCATAGGAAAAGTGCGTGGAGGAGGAACAGGGCTCTGGAGACGCACTGGAAACCTGGTGCGTAGTGGAGGCACTGGTGGTACTGGGCTGGGGCGGGGAGGTAGCGCCGGAAATACCGGACCTTGCAGGCAGTACTGGCTCTCTTGAGCATTGAGCCTGCCCAACCTTACCTGGTTGAATGCTCCCGGTCGCCCGACCAGTGCGGGGAGGTGGAATAACCCGCACCGGGCTATGTAGGCGAACCGGGGAAACCATGCATAAGGCAGGTGCCATGTATGCCGGCCCGAGGAGACGCACTGGAGACCAGACGCGTTGAGCCGGCCTCATGACACCTGGCTCAATGCCCAATCTAGCCCTACCAGTGCGGGGAGGTGGAATAACCCGCACCGGGCTATGCACACGTACAGGAGACACCGTGCGCTCTACTGCGTAACACGGTGTCTGCCCGTACTCCCGCTCTCCACGGTTAGCCTGGGAAGTGGGCGCAGGTCTCCTACCTGCCCTTGACCCACTACCTCTTAGCCTCCCCCAATAAATTTTTGGGTGTTACTCACGGGCTTTTCGGGCTTCCGTGCAAGACGCTTCCCCTCATAACGCCGGTTCCTCTCTCTCTTTTCCTCCGCTCTCCGAACTGCCTCCAGCTGTTCCCATGGACGGTGATTCACTTTAGCCCATGGTCCTTCTCCGTTAAATATTTGCTCCCAACTCCACAAGTCCTGTATACTTTCCCGTTGCTCGAAATTACGCTGCTTGGTTCTGGATTGGTGGGTGGTTCTGTAACGGTTTTCCTCCTCCTCTTCATCCGAAGAGGAGGAGCAGGGATTGAACCAAAATGCAGCGGATTGTGAAGACATACTGATTTATTAAAGTAAAGACGGAAAAACACGAAAACGAAATACACTTGAATAATTAACAAAATAACAAAACGGAGTAGACAGACCTGGACATGGAACTTACAATAAACACGAAGAACTCACGAACAGGAACAGACTACAAAAACCGAGACAGTCCCGTATGGTGCGACAAACACTGACACAGGAGACAACCACCCACAACGAACACTGTGAAACAACCTACCTAAATATGACTCTCAATTAGAGGAACGCCAAACACCTGCCTCTAATTGAGAGCCATACCAGGCAACCCTTAAACCAACATAGAAACAGACAACATAGAATGCCCACCCAAACTCAGGTCCTGACCAACTAACACATACAACAAACTAACAGAAATAGGTCAGGAACGTGACAGCTGCATACTGGATCCTATTCCAACTAAACTACTGAAAGAGCTGCTTCATGTGCTTGGCCCTCCTATGTTGAACATAATAAACAGCTCTCTATCCACCGGATGTGTACCAAACTCACTAAAAGTGGCAGTAATAAAGCCTCTCTTGAAAAAGCCAAACCTTGACCCAGAAAATATAAAAAACTATCGGCCTATATCGAATCTTCCATTCCTCTCAAAAAAAATTGAAAAAGCTGTTGCACAGCAACTCACTGCCTTCCTGAAGACAAACAATGTATACGAAATGCTTCAGTCTGGTTTTAGACCCCATCATAGCACTGAGACTGCACTTGTGAAGGTGGTAAATGACCTTTTAATGGCGTCAGACCGAGGCTCTGCATCTGTCCTCGTGCTACTAGACCTTAGTGCTGCCTTTGATACCATCGATCACCACATTCTTTTGGAGAGATTGGAAACCCAAATTGGTCTACACGGACAAGTTCTGGCCTGGTTTAGATCTTATCTGTCGGAAAGATATCAGTTTGTCTCTGTGAATGGTTTGTCCTCTGACAAATCAACTGTACATTTCGGTGTTCCTCAAGGTTGCGTTTTAGGACCACTATTATTTCACTATATATTTTACCTCTTGGGGATGTCATTCGAAAACATAATGTTAACTTTCATTGCTATGCGGATGACACACAGCTGTACATTTCAATGAAACATGATGAAGCCCCAAAATTGCCCTCGCTAGAAGCCTGTGTTTCAGACATAAGGAAGTGGATGGCTGAAAACGTTCTACTTTTAAACTCGGACTAAACAGAGATGCTTGTTCTAGGTCCCAAGAAACAAAGAGATCTTCTGTTAACATTTAACATTTACATTTAAGTCATTTAGTAGACGCTCTTATCCAGAGCGACTTACAAATTGGTGCATTCACCTTATGACATCCAGTGGAACAGCCACTTTACAACAGTGCATCTAAATCTTTTAAGGGGGGGGGGGGGTCAGAAGGATTACTTTATCCTATCCTAGGTATTCCTTAAAGAGGTGGGGTTTCAGGTGTCTCCGGAAGGTGGTGATTGACTCCGCTGTCCTGGCGTCGTGAGGGAGTTTGTTCCACCATTGGGGGGCCAGAGCAGCGAACAGTTTTGACTGGGCTGAGCGGGAACTGTACTTCCTCAGTGGTAAGGAGGCGAGCAGGCCAGAGGTGGATGAACGCAGTGCCCTTGTTTGGGTGTAGGGCCTGATCAGAGCCTGGAGGTACTGAGGTGCCGTTCCCCTCACAGCTCCGTAGGCAAGCACCATGGTCTTGTAGCGGATGCGAGCTTCAACTGGAAGCCAGTGGAGAGAGCGGAGGAGCGGGGTGACGTGAGAGAACTTGGGAAGGTTGAACACCAGACGGGCTGCGGCGTTCTGGATGAGTTGTAGGGGTTTAATGGCACAGGCAGGGAGCCCAGCCAACAGCGAGTTGCAGTAATCCAGACGGGAGATGACAAGTGCCTGGATTAGGACCTGCGCCGCTTCCTGTGTGAGGCAGGGTCGTACTCTGCGGATGTTGTAGAGCATGAACCTACAGGAACGGGCCACCGCCTTGATGTTAGTTGAGAACGACAGGGTGTTGTCCAGGATCACGCCAAGGTTCTTAGCGCTCTGGGAGGAGGACACAATGGAGTTGTCAACCGTGATGGCGAGATCATGGAACGGGCAGTCCTTCCCCGGGAGGAAGAGCAGCTCCGTCTTGCCGAGGTTCAGCTTGAGGTGGTGATCCGTCATCCACACTGATATGTCTGCCAGACATGCAGAGATGCGATTCGCCACCTGGTCATCAGAAGGGGGAAAGGAGAAGATTAATTGTGTGTCGTCTGCATAGCAATGATAGGAGAGACCATGTGAGGTTATGACAGAGCCAAGTGACTTGGTGTATAGCGAGAATAGGAGAGGGCCTAGAACAGAGCCCTGGGGGACACCAGTGGTGAGAGCACGTGGTGAGGAGACAGATTCTCGCCACGCCACCTGGTAGGAGCGACCTGTCAGGTAGGACGCAATCCAAGCGTGGGCCGCGCCGGAGATGCCCAACTCGGAGAGGGTGGAGAGGAGGATCTGATGGTTCACAGTATCGAAGGCAGCCGATAGGTCTAGAAGGATGAGAGCAGAGGAGAGAGAGTTAGCTTTAGCAGTGCGGAGCGCCTCCGTGATACAGAGAAGAGCAGTCTCAGTTGAATGACTAGTCTTGAAACCTGACTGATTTGGATCAAGAAGGTCATTCTGAGAGAGATAGCAGGAGAGCTGGCCAAGGACGGCACGTTCAAGAGTTTTGGAGAGAAAAGAAAGAAGGGATACTGGTCTGTAGTTGTTGACATCGGAGGGATCGAGTGTAGGTTTTTTCAGAAGGGGTGCAACTCTCGCTCTCTTGAAGACGGAAGGGACGTAGCCAGCGGTCAGGGATGAGTTGATGAGCGAGGTGAGGTAAGGGAGAAGGTCTCCGGAAATGGTCTGGAGAAGAGAGGAGGGGATAGGGTCAAGCGGGCAGGTTGTTGGGCGGCCGGCCGTCACAAGACGCGAGATTTCATCTGGAGAGAGAGGGGAGAAAGAGGTCAGAGCACAGGGTAGGGCAGTGTGAGCAGAACCAGCGGTGTCGTTTGACTTAGCAAACGAGGATCGGATGTCGTCGACCTTCTTTTCAAAATGGTTGACGAAGTCATCTGCAGAGAGGGAGGAGGGGGGGGGGGAGGAGGATTCAGGAGGGAGGAGAAGGTGGCAAAGAGCTTCCTATGGTTAGAGGCAGATGCTTGGAATTTAGAGTGGTAGAAAGTGGCTTTAGCAGCAGAGACAGAAGAGGAAAATGTAGAGAGGAGGGAGTGAAAGGATGCTAGGTCCGCAGGGAGGCGAGTTTTCCTCCATTTCCGCTCGGCTGCCCGGAGCCCTGTTCTGTGAGCTCGCAATGAGTCGTCGAGCCACGGAGCGGGAGGGGAGGACCGAGCCGGCCTGGAGGATAGGGGACATAGAGAGTCAAAGGATGCAGAAAGGGAGGAGAGGAGGGTTGAGGAGGCAGAATCAGGAGATAGGTTGGAGAAGGTTTGAGCAGAGGGAAGAGATGATAGGATGGAAGAGGAGAGAGTAGCGGGGGAGAGAGAGCGAAGGTTGGGACGGCGCGATACCATCCGAGTAGGGGCAGTGTGGGAAGTGTTGGATGAGAGCGAGAGGGAAAAGGATACAAGGTAGTTGTCGGAGACTTGGAGGGGAGTTGCAATGAGGTTAGTGGAAGAACAGCATCTAGTAAAGATGAGGTCAAGCGTATTGCCTGCCTTGTGAGTAGGGGGGGAAGGTGAGAGGGTGAGGTCAAAAGAGGAGAGGAGTGGAAAGAAGGAGGCAGAGAGGAATGAGTCAAAGGTAGACGTGGGGAGGTTAAAGTCGCCCAGAACTGTGAGAGGTGAGCCGTCCTCAGGAAAGGAGCTTATCAAGGCATCAAGCTCATTGATGAACTCTCCGAGGGAACCTGGAGGGCGATAAATGATAAGGATGTTAAGCTTGAAAGGGCTGGTAACTGTGACAGCATGGAATTCAAAGGAGGCGATAGACAGATGGGTAAGGGGAGAAAGAGAGAATGACCACTTGGGAGAGATGAGGATCCCGGTGCCACCACCCCGCTGACCAGCTGCTCTCGGGGTGTGCGAGAACACGTGGGCGGACGAAGAGAGAGCAGTAGGAGTAGCAGTGTTATCTGTGGTGATCCATGTTTCCGTCAGTGCCAAGAAGTCGAGGGACTGGAGGGAGGCATAGGCTGAGATGAACTCTGCCTTGTTGGCCGCAGATCGGCAGTTCCAGAGGCTACCGGAGACCTGGAACTCCACGTGGGTCGTGCGCGCTGGGACCACCAGATTAGGGTGGCCGCGGCCACGCGGTGTGAAGCGTTTGTATGGTCTGTGCAGAGAGGAGAGAACAGGGATAGACAGACACATAGTTGACAGGCTACAGAAGAGGCTACGCTAATGCAAAGGAGATTGGAATGACAAGTGGACTACACGTCTCGAATGTTCAGAAAGTTAAGCTTACGTAGCAAGAATCTTATTGACTAAAATGATTAAAATGATACAGTACTGCTGAAGTAGGCTAGCTGGCAGTGGCTGCGTTGTTGACTTTGTAGGCTAGCTGGCAGTGGCTGCGTTGTTGACACTACACTAATCAAGTCGTTCCGTTGAGTGTAATAGTTTCTACAGTGCTGCTACAGTGCTGCTATTCGGTGGCTAGCTGGCTAGCTAGCAGTGTTGATTACGTTACGTCGCGTTAAAAGAACGACAATAGCTGGCTAGCTAACCTAGAAAATCGCTCTAGACTACACAATTATCTTTGATACAAAGACGGCTATGTAGCTAGCTATGTAGCTAGCTACGATCAAACAAATCAAACCGTTGTACTGTAATGAAATGAAATGAAAATGTGATACTACCTGTGGAGCGAAGCGGAATGCGACCAGGTTGTTGAGTGCGGAAGTTCTATTCGGTAGACGTTTGCTAGCTGTTGGCTAGCTAGCAGTGTTTCCTACGTTAAGGACGACAAATAGCTGGCTAGCTAACCTCGGTAAATTAAGATAATCACTCTAAAACTACACACTCTAAACTACCCAATTATCTTGGATACGAAGACAGCAAAGACAACTATGTAGCTAGCTAACACTACACTAATCAAGTCGTTCCGTTGAGTGTAATAGTTTCTACAGTGCTGCTATTCGGTAGACGGTGGACGTTTGCTAGCTGGCTAGCTGCTGGGCAGATAGCAGTGTAGACTACGTTAGGACGACGAAATACGATAATTACGCAATTATCTTTGATACAAAGACGGCTATGTAGCTAGCTAAGAAGAAATTGCTAAGATTAGACAAATCAAACCGTTGTACTATAATGAAATGTAATGAAATGTTAAATCTGACAATTAATCTTGATGGTTGTAAAGTCGTCTCAAATAAAACTGTGAAGGACCTCGGCGTTACTCTGGACCCTGATCTCTCTTTTGACGAACATATCAAGACTGTTTCAAGGACAGCTTTTTTCCATCTACGTAACATTGCAAAAATCAGAAATTTTCTGTCCAAAAATGATGCAGAAAAATTAATCCATGCTTTTGTTACTTCTAGGTTAGACTACTGCAATGCTCTACTTTCCGGCTACCCGGATAAAGCACTAAATAAACTTCAGTTAGTGCTAAATACGGCTGCTAGAATCCTGACTAGAACCAAGAAATTTGATCATATTACTCCAGTGCTAGCTTCACTACACTGGCTTCATGTTAAGGCAAGGGCTGATTTCAAGGTTTTACTGTTAACCTATAAAGCGTTACATGGGCTTGCTCCTACCTATCTTTCCGAGTTGGTCCTGCCGTACATACCTACACGTACGCTACGGTCACAAGACGCAGGCCTCCTAATTGTCCCTAGAATTTCTAAGCAAACAGCTGGAGGCAGGGCTTTCTCCTATAGATCTCCATTTTTATGGAATGGTCTGCCTACCCATGTGAGAGACGCAGACTCGGTCTCAACCTTTAAGTCTTTACTGAAGACTTATCTCTTCAGTAGGTCATATGATTGAGTGTAGTCTGGCCAAGGAGTGTGAAGGTGAACGGAAAGGCTCTGGAGCAACGAACCGCCCTTGCTGTCTCTGCCTGTCCGGTTCCCCTCTCTCCACTGGGATTCTCTGCCTCTAACCCTATTACAGGGGCTGAGTCACTGGCTTACTGGTGCTCTTTCATGCCGTCCCTAGGAGGGGTGCGTCACTTGAGTGGGTTGAGTTACTGACGTGATCTTCCTGTCTGGGTTGGCGCCCCCCCTTGGTTTGTGCTGTGGTGGAGATCTTTGTGGGCTATACTCGGCCTTGTCTCAGGATTGTACGTTGGTGGTTGAAGATATCCCTCTAGTGGTGTGGGGGCTGTGCTTTGGCAAAGTGGGTGGGGTTATATCCTTCCTATTTGGCCCTGTCCGGGGGTATCATCGGATGGGGCCACAGTGTCTCCTGACCCCTCCTGTCTCAGCCTCCAGTATTTATGCTGCAGTAGTTTATGTGTCGGGGGGCTAGGGTCAGTTGGTTATATCTGGAGTACTTCTCCTGTCTTATCCGGTGTCCTGTGTGAATTTAAGTATGCTCTCTCTAATTCTCTCCTTCTCTCTTTCTTTCTCTCTCTCGGAGGACCTGAGCCCTAGGACCATGCGTCAGGACTACCGGGCATGATGACTCCTTGCTGTCCCCAGTCCACCTGGCCTTGCTGCTGTTCCAGTTTCAACTGTTCTGCCCGCGGCTATGGAACCCTGACCTGTCCACCGGATGTGCTACCTGTCCCAGACCTGCTGTTTTCAACTCTCTAGAGACCGCAGGAGCGGTAGAGATACTCTTAATGATCGGCTATGAAAAGCCAACTGACATTTACTCCTGATTATTATTTGACCATGCTGGTCATTTATGAACATTTGAACATCTTGGCCATGTTCTGTTATAATCTCCACCCGGCACAGCCAGAAGAGGACTGGCCACCCCTCATAGCTTGGTTCCTCTCTAGGTTTCTTCCTAGGTTTTGGCTTCTAGGGAGTTTTTCCTAGCCACCGTGCTTCTACACCTGCATTGCTTGCTGTTTGGGGTTTTAGGCTGGGTTTCTGTACAGCACTTCGAGATATTAGCTGATGTACGAAGGGCTATATAAAATAAACTTGATTGATTGATTGACCACTTAAGTGGGCCAGAACTATGGTGGAGTGGGGTCCACGTCCCGCTCCAGAGCTGCCACCGCGGTAAATGCCCACCCAGACCCTCCCCTATAGGTTCAGGTTTTGCGGCCGGAGTCCGCACCTTTGGGGGGGTTACTGTCACCTTCTGACCTTAGTTCCTTTTTTATGTCTTTATTTTAGTTTGGTCAGGGCGTGAGTTGGGGTGGGCATTCTATGTTGTTTTTCTATGTTTTGTTCTAGTCGTTATATTTCTATGTGTTTGGCCTAGTATGGTTCTCAATCAGAGGCAGGTGTCGATCGTTGTCTCTGATTGAGAATCATACTTAGGTAGCCTGTTTTCCCACTATGGGTTGTGGGTAGTTATTTTCTGTTTAGTGTTTTTGTTTGCACCTTACAGAACTGTTTGTTTGTCGGTTTGTTGTTTTTGTTCAGTATTCATTCTTTATTAAATTATTATGAATACGTACCACGCTGCACTTGGGTCCTCTTCTCCTTTTTTACTGTAATTTTTCTAGGATAAAGACCTAGGATAAAGACCTACTCCATTCCTGCCATTATTGAAAGAGATCGTGATACCTCACATCTCAAAATAGGGCTACTTAATGTTAGATCCCTCACTTCAAAGGCAGTTATAGTCAATGAACTAATCACTGATCATAATCTTGATGTGATTGGCCTGACTGAAACATGGCTTAAGCCTGATGAATTTACTGTGTTAAATGAGGCCTCACCTCCTGGTTACACTAGTGACCATATCCCCCGTGCATCCCGCAAAGGTGGAGGTGTTGCTAACATTTACGATAGCAAATTCCAATTTACAAAAAAAGAAAATGACGTTTTCGTCTTTTGAGCTTCTAGTCATGAAATCTATGCAGCCTACTCAATCACTTTTTATAGCTACTGTTTACAGGCCTCCTGGGCCATATACAACGTTCCTCACTGAGTTCCCTGAATTCCTATCGGACCTTGTAGTCATAGCAGATAATATTCTAATTTGTGGTGATTTTAATATTCATATGGAAAAGTCCACAGACCCACTCCAAAAGGCTTTTGGAGCCATCATCGACTCAGTGGGTTTTGTCCAACATGTCTCTGGACCTGCTCACTGCCACAGTCATACTCTGGACCTAGTTTTGTCCCATGGAATAAATGTTGTAGATCTTAATGTTTTTCCTCATAATCCTGGACTATCGGACCACCATTTCATTATGTTTGCAATCGCAACAAATAATCTGCTCAGACCACAACCAAGAAGCATCAAAAGTCGTGCTATAAATTCTCAGACAACACAAAGATTCCTTGATGCCCTTCCAGACTCCTTCTGCCTACCCAAGGACGTCAGAGGACAAAAATCAGTTAACCACCTAACTGAGGAACTCAATTTAATCTTGCACAATACCCTAGATGCAGTTGCACCCCTAAAAACTACAAACATTTGTCATAAGAAACTAGCTCCCTGGTGTACAGAAAATACCCGAGCTCTGAAGCAAGCTTCCAGAAAATTGGAATGGAAATGGCGCCACACCAAACTGGAAGTCTTCCGACTAGCTTGGAAAGACAGTACCGTGCAGTATCGAAGAGCCCTCACTGCTGCTCGATCATCCTACTTTTCCAACTTAATTGAGGAAAATAAGAACAATCCCAAATTTCTTTTTGATACTGTTGCAAAGCTAACTAAAAAGCAGCATTCCCCAAGTGAGGATGGCTTTCACTTCAGCAGTAATAAATTCATGAACTTCTTTGAGGAAAAGATCATGATCATTAGAAAGCAAATTACGGACTCCTCTTTAAATCTGCGTATTCCTCCAAAGCTTAGCTGTCCTGAGTCTGCACAACTCTGCCAGGACCTAGAATCAAGAGAGACACTTAAGTGTTTTAGTACTATATCTCTTGACACAATGATGAAAATAATCATGGCCTCTAAACCTTCAAGCTGCATACTGGATCCTATTCCAACTAAACTACTGAAAGAGCTGCTTCATGTGCTTGGCCCTCCTATGTTGAACATAATAAACAGCTCTCTATCCACCGGATGTGTACCAAACTCACTAAAAGTGGCAGTAATAAAGCCTCTCTTGAAAAAGCCAAACCTTGACCCAGAAAATATAAAAAACTATCGGCCTATATCGAATCTTCCATTCCTCTCAAAAAAAATTGAAAAAGCTGTTGCACAGCAACTCACTGCCTTCCTGAAGACAAACAATGTATACGAAATGCTTCAGTCTGGTTTTAGACCCCATCATAGCACTGAGACTGCACTTGTGAAGGTGGTAAATGACCTTTTAATGGCGTCAGACCGAGGCTCTGCATCTGTCCTCGTGCTACTAGACCTTAGTGCTGCCTTTGATACCATCGATCACCACATTCTTTTGGAGAGATTGGAAACCCAAATTGGTCTACACGGACAAGTTCTGGCCTGGTTTAGATCTTATCTGTCGGAAAGATATCAGTTTGTCTCTGTGAATGGTTTGTCCTCTGACAAATCAACTGTACATTTCGGTGTTCCTCAAGGTTGCGTTTTAGGACCACTATTATTTTCACTATATATTTTACCTCTTGGGGATGTCATTCGAAAACATAATGTTAACTTTCATTGCTATGCGGATGACACACAGCTGTACATTTCAAGGAAACATGATGAAGCCCCAAAATTGCCCTCGCTAGAAGCCTGTGTTTCAGACATAAGGAAGTGGATGGCTGAAAACGTTCTACTTTTAAACTCGGACTAAACAGAGATGCTTGTTCTAGGTCCCAAGAAACAAAGAGATCTTCTGTTAAATCTGACAATTAATCTTGATGGTTGTAAAGTCGTCTCAAATAAAACTGTGAAGGACCTCGACGTTACTCTGGACCCTGATCTCTCTTTTGACGAACATATCAAGACTGTTTCAAGGACAGCTTTTTTCCATCTACGTAACATTGCAAAAATCAGAAATTTTCTGTCCAAAAATGATGCAGAAAAATTTAATCCATGCTTTTGTTACTTCTAGGTTAGACTACTGCAATGCTCTACTTTCCGGCTACCCGGATAAAGCACTAAATAAACTTCAGTTAGTGCTAAATACGGCTGCTAGAATTCTGACTAGAACCAAGAAATTTGATCATATTACTCCAGTGCTAGCTTCACTACACTGGCTTCATGTTAAGGCAAGGGCTGATTTCAAGGTTTTACTGTTAACCTATAAAGCGTTACATGGGCTTGCTCCTACCTATCTTTCCGAGTTGGTCCTGCCGTACATACCTACACGTACGCTACGGTCACAAGACGCAGGCCTCCTAATTGTCCCTAGAATTTCTAAGCAAACAGCTGGAGGCAGGGCTTTCTCCTATAGATCTCCATTTTTATGGAATGGTCTGCCTACCCATGTGAGAGACGCAGACTCGGTCTCAACCTTTAAGTCTTTACTGAAGACTTATCTCTTCAGTAGGTCATATGATTGAGTGTAGTCTGGCCAAGGAGTGTGAAGGTGAACGGAAAGGCTCTGGAGCAACGAACCGCCCTTGCTGTCTCTGCCTGTCCGGTTCCCCTCTCTCCACTGGGATTCTCTGCCTCTAACCCTATTACAGGGGCTGAGTCACTGGCTTACTGGTGCTCTTTCATGCCGTCCCTAGGAGGGGTGCGTCACTTGAGTGGGTTGAGTTACTGACGTGATCTTCCTGTCTGGGTTGGCGCCCCCCCGTGGTTTGTGCTGTGGTGGAGATCTTTGTGGGCTATACTCGGCCTTGTCTCAGGATTGTACGTTGGTGGTTGAAGATATCCCTCTAGTGGTGTGGGGGCTGTGCTTTGGCAAAGTGGGTGGGGTTATATCCTTCCTATTTGGCCCTGTCCGGGGGTATCATCGGATGGGGCCACAGTGTCTCCTGACCCCTCCTGTCTCAGCCTCCAGTATTTATGCTGCAGTAGTTTATGTGTCGGGGGGCTAGGGTCAGTTGGTTATATCTGGAGTACTTCTCCTGTCTTATCCGGTGTCCTGTGTGAATTTAAGTATGCTCTCTCTAATTCTCTCCTTCTCTCTTTCTTTCTCTCTCTCGGAGGACCTGAGCCCTAGGACCATGCGTCAGGACTACCGGGCATGATGACTCCTTGCTGTCCCCAGTCCACCTGGCCTTGCTGCTGTTCCAGTTTCAACTGTTCTGCCCGCGGCTATGGAACCCTGACCTGTCCACCGGATGTGCTACCTGTCCCAGACCTGCTGTTTTCAACTCTCTAGAGACCGCAGGAGCGGTAGAGATACTCTTAATGATCGGCTATGAAAAGCCAACTGACATTTACTCCTGATTATTATTTGACCATGCTGGTCATTTATGAACATTTGAACATCTTGGCCATGTTCTGTTATAATCTCCACCCGGCACAGCCAGAAGAGGACTGGCCACCCCTCATAGCCTGGTTCCTCTCTAGGTTTCTTCCTAGGTTTTGGCTTCTAGGGAGTTTTTCCTAGCCACCGTGCTTCTACACCTGCATTGCTTGCTGTTTGGGGTTTTAGGCTGGGTTTCTGTACAGCACTTCGAGATATTAGCTGATGTACGAAGGGCTATATAAAATAAACTTGATTGATTGATTGACCACTTAAGTGGGCCAGAACTATGGTGGAGTGGGGTCCACGTCCCGCTCCAGAGCCGCCACCGCGGTAAATGCCCACCCAGACCCTCCCCTATAGGTTCAGATTTTGCGGCCGGAGTCCGCACCTTTGGGGGGGTTACTGTCACCTTCTGACCTTAGTTCCTTTTTTATGTCTTTATTTTAGTTTGGTCAGGGCGTGAGTTGGGGTGGGCATTCTATGTTGTTTTTCTATGTTTTGTTCTAGTCGTTATATTTCTATGTGTTTGGCCTAGTAAGGTTCTCAATCAGAGGCAGGTGTCGATCGTTGTCTCTGATTGAGAATCATACTTAGGTAGCCTGTTTTCCCACTATGGGTTGTGGGTAGTTATTTTCTGTTTAGTGTTTTTGTTTGCACCTTACAGAACTGTTTGTTTGTCGGTTTGTTGTTTTTGTTCAGTATTCATTCTTTATTAAATTATTATGAATACGTACCACGCTGCACTTGGGTCCTCTTCTCCTTCCACCAACGACAACCGTTACATCATCAGTGATTTGTAATGCTGTCGTCAGTGGGAAAGGCAGGTAAAGTTTTTTCAGGATATTTAGGAGCATACACTGGGGAATGGTTCCTAGCTACCTACAGTATGAGGTCATGACAATAACTAAATAAAATATCAGAAGACAACGAGAGAGGTTGTGTGCGAGAGAGAGATGGGTGGATGACAAGAAAAGGAAAGTGAACGAGAGGAACAGGGAGTAGCAGGTACAGTATATGGATGTCAAGTGAGTGAACAAGAGTGTGGAGGGTCATTGTCTCTTTACCCTTTACACATTAGTATGTGACCAATAACATTTGATTTGATTTGATTTACGCACTAAAAGGGCTCATGAACGTTTAATCTAAAGCATTTTTTAAATGGAAAATCCCAAACCACGTTTTTCTTCGCTGGGACTGGTACAATTCACTTTATGCCCAAAACAAACCAGTTGTGGATGTGACTAAGTTTTGCATTGATGGATTCATGTGCATTTAACATCCCAGTACTCATCCTGCTCCCATTATATTCACATACCTCAGTTTGCTTTCGCAATACTCCAATGCCCAAGTGAGAAGAAAAACACTGTGGCACCCTACTACATGGAACCTGACAAGATATAATGAGACATGATTCTCTATTTCCATGCATTGTTTTGTCTTGAAAGACATTTTTGCACAAAGGATGTTGTGTCACAGTTGTATTGTAAGTAATGTTTTAATTTTGGTACCTCTGCCAATAGTTCATTGACATGTACTGATCTGTTGGAAGGGAGGTACAATGTCAGTGAGTTTTCCAGTGAGTTTTCCATTCGGTCTTAAAACAGGAAATACTGGTCATATATCTACTCTACTCACAATGTGCTCTCCTTAACAGTTTGACTTCTGGTTTAAAGATGTACACACACTATACATTTCAGATAGCTTTTCATGTTTGTGTTTTATTTAGTAAAAAAACTAAGCAAAATGTTATTGCTGGTAACTCTAATGAACTTATCCTCTGCATCAAAGGTAACCCTGGGTCTTCCTTTCCTTTCTGCAATAAATTTGAGAGATATATGCTTTTTGTGTGTATGGAACATTTCTGGGATCTTTTATTTCAGCTCATGAAACATGGGACCAACATTTGACATGTTTTTGTTCAGCATATATACACATTAGATATATATACAGTATATATATATATACACACATATATATATATATTTATATGTATACACACTGTATATACACACACACACACACACACACACACACACACACACACACACACACACACACACACACACACACACACACACACACACACACACACATCCATATATATACAGTATATATATATATACACACATATATATATATATATATATTTATATGTATACACACTGTATATACACACACACACACACACACACACACACACACACACACACACACACACACACACACACACCATATATATACAGTATATATATGGGTGATTATGCAACTACAGGCACTTCTATGTCCTCGGGTCAATTTTGTAAAAAAATGTAACAAATACAAATATTTGTATGTTAATTTCACACTGGAATCACCCCATACTTTTTAAAACACCTCTCTATCAAGTATTCTAGTTACTTTTCAGATGCATTGTATACCTCAATTTCACTATTTTGCCCTTGTCCCTAACCCAGACTTTTAAGCTTCTACTATGTTTTTCTATGAGAAAACATTAATAATTACACATTATATAATGTTATGTACTACAGAAAGAGTCAATTAAATAAAATCTATATCAATATTTATTGTGAGTATGCCCTTTATATATATTTTTTACACAAAAAATATACCTGTCCTTTGGGAGTGGTGTCATTTCCACCACTGAGGACAAATTCCTCATTAATAAAGTTTTTTCAAGAGAATGTTAATTTAGTTACCACGGAAACATATTGTGACAATGAAGCACATGGCTGCAGTGGACAGTTGTTCCAGATGTGATGTCCAGAAGTTGAAGAAAAATCTAGGTAAATATTGCTTGTGTAGAGAATATTTTAATTGTCAGTAATTTCCAAACAGGCTATAATTTCTTTAATTTGTGGTAGAACTTTATATATTTTAATATATTTTATGTATTTAGTGTAAACGATATGCTAGCTGTAATACTAACCAAAGCATGCTAAGCAGTCTGTCAATTTTCTCCAGAAACTGTGGAAGTGTAATTTCCATCCCAATCATTTCCATCACAAACTTAAGTGTGGTGGAAATGACAGAAAGTGGTGGAAATGACACAAATCCATTATCTTATTCGGCTTTACTTTCCTTTTTTTTTTTTTTTTTTTTACTGTAGGCTTATTTAATCATGTTTTAAATTAATTTAATCTAGAAAATGCTACAAGGTGAAAACTAAGTAGTATTTGTCTTTATTTTTTGAAGATGCCACATAAAACAGCACAGAGGTCACAGACATATAGAACCCCCCCCCCCCCCTCAAAAAAAGATCCTATACGATACCAGGAACATCTGCAAAAAGACAGGGAGAGATACTGGAAGAAAAAAGAGAAGGGAGAAGTGAAATCTATCTCTGAGCTTACAAAGCGAGAACAAAGAAACAAAAGAAGGCGATGGAAATGTAACCAGCGGAATAGAAGACAGACTTTAAAGAGAACAGTTGCAATGGAGACCTACCTATCAGGCAACACACCACCTCAGTCACCAGATGACTTGCAGCCAGAACATGAGGGTAACATACCTGCCCCTAACTTACCTGCCCCTGATGCACACCCTGATACCCCTTCCTCATCGTCTGCAACAGGAATGAGAAGTCAAATACTTGCTGGAAGGAAAAAGGTTGAAAGAGGTCGCTCAAAAGCATACAGAGATCTTAGTATGACAAATGTCAAACTTGATAATGCTTTATGGAAAGCTGAGAAATACAAAAAAAGGTATGATCGACTGATGAACAAGATGGAGAGACAAGATTCCCCAAAGACAAAGAAAAAACAGCAAATGAAGGGAACTCTGAAGAACTTGAGAAGGATTGTATTGTTTAAAAATGCCATCATTGCAGAGTTAAAACAAAAGTCTAAAATGTTTTGCAGTGCCAAGGACAAACAAGTGGCTTCAAAAATGCTCAGAGGCAACATCCTGAGAAAGTATGGCCTGGTCAAAGCCGCAAACAGAGAAGTTTGATTTTCAGCAAAAGCAATGAGGGCCAATGAAAACAGGCCATCAAGTCTTCAATTCTCCAGGAAAAATGTGTGTAACCGAATTAGCACAGCCACAGAAGAGAAAAATCACAAGATTCTATGAACTTGATGTCAACAGTAGAGCAACAGCAGGGGAAAAAGGACACACTAACGAGGAACAAGAAAAAAAAGCAGAAGCACTTCTTGAATGGCACAATTCAGAACCTTTATCAGAAGTTTAAGAGGGAATATTCAGAAATTCAAATTTCCTACTGTGAATTCTGCAAAAGACATCATTTTTGGGTTGTCAAGCCAACAGTCCAGGATAGGGACACGTCTCTGCAAAACCCGCGCCAACCTCCAGTTCATGGCGGACAAACTACAGCATCACAAAGTGATCAGCTGTAGCAACATTGAGAAAGTTAGTGAGTCTTTGAGCTGTGAGAACCTGAAGAAAGAGTGCATGTATAGAGAGTGCTCCCTTTGCCAAGCCAAAGAGCTTAAAACATCTGGCTTTGATGCTGGTGAGAAGACATGGTGGTTTGAGTGGAAAAACAAAGCTGAAGAGAGAGAGAGAAGAAAAACAAAGAGGGAAACATGGAGAAGTTCACTGTACATTTGACAGTAAAAGGAAAAGGTATGTGGCACACTGCATATTCTATTGGAGGACTTCTCCAACGGATTGAAAGAGAAGTTGGGGAAACACGTGTACAACATTCGACACCAATACTCCAAACTGAGAGAATTAAAAGAGAATCCGGAGCAAAAGGAGATCATTGTGCATATTGACATTGCAGAGAACTACAGTACCTGTATAAATACACCAGTGAAATCCAGGCAGTTCACTTTGTTTTCATACGTTTTTTTTTTACATAGATGTCATTTCCACCACACCTTGTCATTTCCATCACAACCCATATTTTTGGGGTAAATGAGTATATTATGTATAATTTACATACATGTATTTGTTTTGGATATGGAAATCATACGGTTGTTATCATAATCTCACAAAAAGGTTGGGTGGAAACATCTTATTTTTCATGATAAATAAATGTTTTCAGCTGTCACCAAGGCAAGTTTATACATTCAGGCGTCGTTTTGCATTATTAATATTAGGAAAACCTTAAAAATCACTTACAATAATATTCAATACAAGTTCATGTACAAATGTATAAGAAATCTGTTATAAATCAATTGTATGATATTTGATTTTCAACAAAAATTGATGTTTAATGACGTGATGGAAATGACATTTGTCTATGGCTGTCTGGGAAAAGGGACAAAAATATATAAATTCCTGAATAGTACGATCGCAGCCATTATCAGATATAGTTTCTAGACAAATCAAAGACAAGTGCAATACTGGTAAAATGGTGTTTGAATAAGTTTTAATTTCTGAAAGTTTGCATGGCCAAAGTGCCCAAAGTTGCAGAATCACCCATATATACACACACACGGTATATTCATTGTAATGAAGCAGCTACAGTAATAGTCCATTGGTCACATGATTCTCAAGTTTTTTCTTCACTGTATTGCACTTTTTAAAAACAAACACTATATAAACACATAATACTGACATAGGTGACACAAACTCTTTGTAGAGCTCCATTCAAATGTCAATTTCTGATTTGGTCCCGGTGGGGTCAGAGAAAAGGTCTTCCTCATTTTCCTCTGAACATTACCTCATAGTCTTTCAAACAGCTTTGTGTAGCCTCATACACTGGTGCATGGCTTACATCAGTCACACCACTTGATGTTGTATCACATCTTTTTGAAGCATCCAACACATCTACATCATACGTGTCTGGTTTGTCTGTATGCAACAGCGTGCCGAACAGCCTGTCCCAGTGTGTGAAGTAGGGTGCGTAGTTGACCATGAACTTGAGATGGTGGAGGTCGTGGTGCGGAGATCCGCCATAGAGCCCAAAGGGTACCAGTCTGTGAGGGGCCCAGGGCAGGTCATAACCTGAGTGGTCCTCCACAGACAGCCAGATGTTCAGGGTGAAGAAGAGCATCTTGGTGAGCGGGTGGCAGCCCAGCAGGTTAGGGTTCACTGCAGCAAACAGGCCCAGACTCAGGGTCTCCCAGATCCCAGAGTGCTCTGTGGTCAGGGCGAAGGTGGCTGTGTAGCGGTGGTGCGCCTTATGGAAAGTCCGGTAGAGCCAGGGCACCTTGTGGTGCAGCACGTGCCACACAAAGTACTGCAGGTCAAAGAGGAGGAGACAGGCTAACACATCCCAGGCCACACGAAGAGCCCCAGGGGCTTGGGCAGGGAGGACCACTGGTCTCCAGTACCAGTGCAGAACACTGAGGGGGAAAATGAACACAGCGTGGGTGTGCAGGGAGGTAGCCAGGCAGCTCCATGCCATTGCCCAGGTCACCCTGCTTTGTGACTGAATCTTGTAGCGGTGCACCAGGGCTACTCTGGAGGACAGGGTGTCCAGGCACAGGTAAGGCAGGCAGCAGCTCAGATAGAGTGTCATGGAGAACAGGACAGGGAACAAGGGAGAGCGGAGAAAGTCTTCTTGTGCTCTTATCTTGTCCCATAAAGTCTGTAGCAGGAGAGGAGAGGAGGACTCCAGTGAGGGCTCCATCTTTACTGATCGAATGTTCTTCAGTCTGCAGGCAATAGAGGATGCCCTGCCTTTTATAGAGGATGTATTGTTACTCTGTGTGACGTTCCGCAGGTCCTTATTAGACCTTTCCTGCTGGGGAACTCCGCAAGGAGGGAACGACATGCTTCACTCTCCAAACTATTTAACCCTCTGTGTCTATGAACAACTGTCCTCAAATCAAAATTTCATTTTTCAAAGGGAAATAATAAAATAAAATAATGTTTAGGGTGACAAAATGCTTCAGACAACGAAGTAAGTCATTATTCATTAGTTTAACATAGTTGATAGTAACTGTTTTCAAATGGTCTACTATGACAACACCTTCCCACCCGCTTAAACCATAGGCAGGTAAATACATAACTTGATCATGTCATGGTCATGGACTATAGTTTCCAACTGTGTGTATGTTTGTTTTGTTTTGTGTTTTTATTTACAAAAATACTAGTATTTAGTATTTGTTACTGGGTAAACCAATAGGAATACGCCTGAGTTTGATTTATATGCAGTACCAGTCAAAGTTTGGACACACCTACTCATTAAAGGGTTTTTCTTTATTTTTTACTATTTTCTACATTGTAGAATAATAGTGAAGACATTAAAACTATGAAATAACACATATGGTTTCATGTAGTAACCCAAAGATTTTATTTTATATTTGATGTCTTCACTATTATTCTACAATGTAGAAAATAATCAAAATTAAGAAAACCCTTGAATGAGTAGGTGTGTCCAAACTTTTGACTTGTGCTGTAGGTACAAGGTCAGGGTTAGGGTACACGGTCAGAGACAGAGTTTTGGTAGAAAGCAATGGGGAATGAAGGGTGACTAGACTTCAGTAGACATCCCAATACATCACCTTCTCAGAAGTGCTCCAGAAATCACAGTATAATTTCTCTTAGAAATATTGGACAACATATTGCCAGTAGGCCTACTGTACAGTATTTCACATATTCTTAAACTTCTATTGTACGTGACATTATTGAAATACCCACTACACTGCACACCTATTGAGCTTCTTGATGTTGTACAGTACAGTAGTAGTGACAGTGGGTCATTCGCAAACTAACGTCTCTTTTTGAACGGCTCTTTTTGGTGAACGTCGAATCGCATCCGTGGAAGAGACATTTCTTTGTCTCCCAGATTTGTCTAGCCAACTGTTACCACTGCTTTTTGAGCTGCCAACAACAATTATCTGTAGATAAGTTATTTTAAAAATTATCTGGAGATTCCTCACTGCAGGAACAATAGGTAGTGAGTAGAGAGCATCATTCATGTCCACACACTGTGTTAAAAAAATATCTTAATTTACTTTGCAGGCAGTCTATTAATTTGGTCAGATAACAATATACTTTAAGTTGCATGTCACATTGTGACATAATGGCAGGTAAAAGGCTATGCTTTACATTACAGATGTGCTCTTTTATACGGTTTTATGTAAAAGTTTAAGCACTACAGAATGAAGAACTATTTGAGAGGCAAATTAACAGCTCTTTTAGTTGAACGGAGCAAAATGATCCGGCTCACCAAAAAGACTCGGAATGCCCATCACTATAAAGTAGACTACCCCTTCAGTCTTAGTCAAATACAACACTCTTTTCCCTGCAATGGTTTGACAAAAAACAGGATTTTATTTTAGTTTAAGGTTCCACCTAGTGTTTTAATAAAGTCAATGCATCACTTCGCCATCGTCTCATGCAGGGATTGGCAACTCCAGGGTTTCCCAAACACGGTCCTGGGCCCGCATTTTGTTTTTTTCCCTAGCACTAGACAGCTAATTCAAATAACCAACTCATCATCAAGCTTTGGTTATTTGAATCAGCTGTGAAGTGCTAGGGAAAAAAGTAAACGAGTTCGGTAACCCTGGCCTAGCCCATAAATCTTGTGCGCTCTTAAAGGGGCACACAGCGATTTAACATTAACGTCACATCTCTCACCATCTTTTTCTCTTTGAAAAGTGAGATGATGAAACATTGTTTTTGATTTCTTAAGAAGAAGAACTCGTATCATAAGATGTTTCAAACATTATAATGAAATGTATCTAAAAAAGCTAAGTCTGGTTGTCAACTATGGGAACCTGTCCTGGGTGCACTATCACCAAGAGGAGCTAAACCACACATGATGTCATAAAATAAGAAACACGTGATGTCATAAAATATTAAACCTTTACATCTGGTGTACAACACGTCTAGACCTTGGACCTGAAAGAGCCTGCTCTCTGGCCTTAATAAACTTTAACCTGTAAGATGTGATACACAAAACCTCCTTTGGCTCAACGTGTTTACTCAACATCTCTGTGACTGCCAATTAAAATGGGTCAGTTAGCAATCCACTGAAGGGTTTCTTACTTTTGCATAGAGTAAAAAGGCTGAATTATGTTTGTATTAATTTCTCAGAAATATCATATATGTATTTATTAAGTAATTGGGATGATGGTTCGGTTGGTTGGTTGATTGATTAAAGTTGATTGATCTTTAAATTTAAATGTTATTGGAATGGTGTCTGCAATGACCATTCACTTTAGTCTCTATTTGCTAGAAACAAAACTATGGCTAGAAATTAAACTTTGATACGGCTTGTAAAGGTGAGGCAGTAAACAGCATAACCAGCCGATTGTAAGATAACAATGTGGTCCATACAGTATAAAATCAGGAGAGAAGTCAGTGAGGTATCTAATCAGACACTCATTTGCTCTTGAAACTCAGAGACCACAAGATGGCTTTCTCTTGTCCAACTAAGAGGTAAGCTCTCGCTCTCTCTCTCTCTAAACAAGTCCTTGGTTCACCATCCAGGTCTGAAATATCTCTCTTAAGTATTGTTAGTTCTAAACTATTTTGATTGAACTGTTGTCTTTTTTTAACCAGAATGGCTCAGACCTCCTTGAAAATTAGGCTGCAGGGTTTAGAATGCCACTTCACCTGGAAGCTGGACAACAGCAGATCTAAACTGGAAAGTCTCAGAGAAACCCTGATAGACATCATCAGCAGCGAGGGGGTTCAATGTTCCTGGACGGGTCATCTGTACAACCTCCTGGCTTACCTACACCACGCTTTGGGCTCCACAGAGGACGCTCTTCATTGCCTGAAGAAGGCTGAAGAGGCCATTCGCCTAAACAGCCCAGACGACGTGGAGCTAAGTCTGGTGGTCCACTATGGGAACTTGGCCTGGGTGCACTATCACCAAGGGGAGCTGACAGAGAGCCAGACCTATGTGGAGAAGGTGGGGAGACTATTGCGGGACAACCCCTCGCACTGCCCAGGTGTAGTGTGGGGCGAAAGGGCCTGGACTTTGAATAAGTTTGATGTAAGCAAGAGGAAGGCAGCGCTATATTGCTTCCGGATGGCCTTGAAAGGGGATCCTGAGAACAAGGTCCTGCGCTGTGGCTATGCCATAACATTTAGTAAATCTGTTGAAAATAAAGACATTACCCCGAAGCTGCGATCTGAGATGTTGGAGCAGCTACGGATTGCTAGAGAATTGGAACCAGAACATTTGACCATCACAGTGATGTACCTGCAGAGGCTTGCAGAAAGTGGCCAGGTTGAGGAAGCATGTAAACTCGCAAAGGAAGTGATAGAGAAGCCTTTGGACAGCTTTGGTGGATTTGGAATCTTACTATCATTTTTCAGAGAATACGTCTCTCATGATTCAAGCATTGACCTGGCAAGAAGGACCCTGGAGAGACACCCTGATTCACGCCAACTGAAGAAGCGTCTTGCGCAGTGTTACAAATGGAAGATTTTCTCTCCAGAAGAGAAAAGGAACCCAATGAGGCATATTCTGATTGAAAATGCAGTCAACCTTTATGAAGAGGTGGTCGCACTCTACCCAAAATCCCTTGCAGTAAAACTGGAACTGTCTGCCATGTACAAAGAATCTGGCAGAATTGATAGAGCAGATAAAATATTCGAGGACCTGCTTCTTGAAATAGAAGGAATGGAACCACAGGATTTACAGAAATTCTACAACTGGTATGCCCGACATCTGTTTTATGCCAAACAAGATGCTTCCAGGTCAATTGATTTCCACAAGAAGGCAGTAGAGATTATGCTACCCACTGGCCAACGTGACAGCAGTATTCGTGTTTTGTTGTCCATTGTCCATAACGGAGAAGACAGAGCTGAGGAAATTGTTGACTTTCTGGATGGACTTGATGGAGAAGGTGCTGTTAGCCGGTTCTAGACCTTTTTTTCCAATAAAGGCTTGAATTAACCAGAACTGCGTGTCGAATCAGTCAAATTTGCATAACCTGTTTATGATTGATTCATGTGGAAAATATATTCACTATACCACTAGGACAAATCTAGGGCAATCTAGGACAAATTTTCATTTAGTACAAACTGAATACCTTAGTATTCCAAATGTCTGTGCTCAATTTTACTACTGGGATTGCTGAGAGATGCATGATTATCAATACTAACACTTGAAAGTAAATTTGAGGCTGAGCGTAAAGTCATAAATATGTAGGCCTAACATGACAAATATCTGTCTGGAATCCACATTTTGAATTGAGTCTGTACAAGTTTACTGTGGACTAATGTACTGTAGACAAACTAACATGTTATTTTTCATTATTGCATTATAGAGTAGAGAGATCCTGTATAGCCTCACAGGCAGACTATCCAGAGCGATAGGATATTATTTATTTTATTTTCTTCACACTGGGCACAATAGATTCTGTTTCTGGAAAATGTATGTAATGTGTAATATTATACTGTCTAATATCTTGTAAGTTCTTGTGAAAATAAAGGTATTCTGTTCTATTCTATTAAGAGATAATTAATTAAAGAAATACAGTAACAGCAAACAACAAGTTATTTTATAATACACCACTATCCCAGTAGGTTACTAGAATTTCTTAATGCATAGCTTTGGATATCTAGTTGAAATTGTATGACTAAATACATTGACTATCATCAGCTATGGTCTGAGTTTGATTGATTAAGGCTCTGAACGTCATGGATACGGTACAAGGTCAGGGTCAGGGTACACGGTCAGAGACAGAGAACACCACAATACAGCACAGAATGTTTCAGTGGAAAGCAATGGGGGAATGAAGGGTGATATGTGTCAGTTGACATCACAATACATCCATCACCTTCTCAGAAGTTGCTCCAGCAATCACAGTATCATTGCTGCTGAGAAAGATTGGCCAACAGTACTGTGCAGTATTTCACTAATGTTTTAAGTTCTAAGGTATGTGACATTGAAATATACATTACACTACACACCCATTGAGCTCCTTGATTTTGTACAGTAGGCTACCCCTTCAGTTTTAGTCAAAGGAAAAACAGGATTTGATGTGTGTACGTCGCCAACTAGTGTTTTAATAAAGACAATGCATCACTTCCAATTGTCTCATGCATCACCACCAGTTCAGCATCCAAAATGAAGTCAACCTTTATGAAGAGGTGGTCGCACTCTACCCACAACCCTTTGCAGTAAAACTGAAACTGTCTGGCATGTACAAAGAATCTGGCAACGTTGACAGAGCAGATAAGATAGAGGATTTACAAAAGATTCTTCAACTGGTATTTCCAACATCTGTTTTATGCAAAACAAGATGCTTCCAGGTCAACTGATTTCCACAAGGCAGCAGAAATTATGCTACCCACTGACCGACGTGAGAGCAGTATTCGTGTTTTGTCATCCACTGTCCGTAATGGAGGAAACAGAGCGGGGCAAAAAAACGCCACCTGCTGGAGATTTCATATTTTGGGCCCACTTTACACCTCTCGGTTCACCTCTCTCCCCTAACATAACTTTCATGCGCTCTTAAAATGCGGCACACACCCATTTGCTTTAGTCTCTATTTGCTAGAAACTAAATCATGGATAGAAATAAATCTGTAACACTTGAGGCAATAACAGACCATTGGAAGATAAGGATGTGGTCCATACAGCATAAAATCAGGACAGAAGTCAGTGAGGTATCTAATCAGACACTCATTTGCTCTTTAAACTCAGAGATCACGAGGTGGCTTTCTTTCCCTAAGTGCGTTTCTCTCTCAATCTATCACTCACTCACTCAGGCATTGTTAGTTGAACTAAGTTCTAAACTATTTTTGATTGAACTGTTTGTTTTTATAAAAGCTCCACAACTGGTATGCCCACCATCTGTTTCATGCCAAACAAGATATTTCTATATCAATTATTTTCCACAAGGCAGCAGAAAGTATGCTACTTAACACCATGACAACAGAAATCGTGTTTTGTTGTCACTTGTTGGTAATGGAGTAGCAGCTATGGAAATTGTGGACTTTCTCAATGACCTTGTTGGAGAGGGTACCGTTGGCCAGTTCTATACCTTTTTTCCAATAAAGGCTTGAATTAACCAGAACTATCTAGTATCTAGGACAATCTAGAGCCAAAAATTATTTTGTAGAAACAAAATACTTTCATATTAAAAAGTGTCTAGGCACAGTTTTAGCTACTGGGATTGTTGAGAGATGCATGATTATCCATACAAACATTTTAAAGTAAATTCAAGGCTGATGGTAAATTATTCTAATTCCTGTAAACATGTTAGGCATAACATGACAAACATTGGTCTGGAATCAATATTTTCAAATTCAAATCACATTTATTTTAAATGGTCACATACACGTGTTGAGCAGATGTTATTGCGGGTGTAGCAAAATACTTGTGCTTCTAGCTCCAACAGTGCAGTAACATCTAACAAGTAATATCTAACAGTTTCACAACATATACCCAAAATACACGTAAATCTACGTAAGGAATGGATTAAGAATATACAGTTGAAGTCCGAAGTTTACATACACTTAGGTTGAAGTCATTAAAACTCGTTTATCAACCACTCCACAAATTTCTTGTGAAAAAACTATAGTTTTGGAAAGTCGGTTAGGACATCTACTTTGCGCATGACACAAGTCATTTTTCCAACTATTGTTTACAGACAGATTATTTCACTGTATCACAATTCCAGTGGGTCGGAAGTTTACATACACTAAGTTGACTGTGCCTTTAAACAGCTTGGAAAATTCCAGAAAATGAGGTCATGGCTTTAGAAGCTTCTGATAGGCTAATTGACATAATTTGAGTCAATTGGAGGTGTACCTGTGGATGTATTTCAAGGCCTACCTTCAAACTCAGTGCCTCTTTGCTTGACATGGGAAAATCAAAAGAAAATCAGTCAAGACCTCAGAAAAACTATTGTAGACCTCCACAAATCTGGTTCATCCTTGGGAGCAATTTCCAAATGCCTGAAGGTACCACATTCATCTGTACAAACAATAGTTCGCAGGTATAAACACCATGGGACCACACAGCCGTCAAACTGCTCAGGAAGGAGACACCTTCTGTCTCCTAGAGATGAACGTACTTGGTGCGAAAAGTGCAAATCAATCCCAGAACAACAGCAAAGGACCCTGTGAAGATGCTGGAGGAAACAGGTACAAAAGTATATATATCCACAGTAAAACGAGTCCTATATCGACATAACCTGAAAGGCCGCTCAGCAAGGAAGAAGCCACTGCTCCAAAACCGCCATAAAAAAGCCAGACTACGGTTTGCAACTGCACATGGGGACAAAGATAGTACTTTTTGGAGCAATGTCCTCTGGTCTGATGAAACAAAAATAGAACTGTTTGGCCATAATGACCATCATTATGTTTGGAGGAAAAAGGGGAAGACTTGCAAGCCGAAGAACACCATCCCAACCGTGAAGCACAGGGGAGCTGTTGAACTGGGACTCAACTTTGTCCCTATATTGACGTTTAGCCTGCTTGATTGCTTTGTGGAGGGAATAACTACACTGTGTGCATTCTTCCATATTCCCAGTCTTCTTGCCCTGGTTAAATGCGGTGGTTTGCGCTTTCAGTTTTGCGCAAATGCTCCCATCTATCCACGGTTTCTGGTTGGGGTAGATTTTAATAGTCACAGTGGGTACAACATCTCCTATGCACTTCCTGATAAATGTATTCACCGTATTGGTATATATGTCGATATTATTTTCTGAAGCTACTCTGAACATATCCTAGTCCACGTGATCAAAACATTCTTGAAGAGTGGATTCCGATTGGTCAGACCAGAGTTGAATAGTCCTCACCACGGGTGCTTCCTCTTGAGTTTCTGCCTATAGGAGGGGAGAAGCAAGATGGAATCGTGTTCCGATTTGCCCGAATGTAGGGCGTTGGAGGGCCTAATATGCATTCTGGAAGGTAGTATAGCAATGGTCGAGGGTTTTAGCAGTGCGAGTACAGCAATCAATATGTTGATAGAATTTAGGGAACCTTTTCCTCAAATTTGCTTTGTTAAAATCCCCAGCTACAATCAATGCAGCCTCAGGATATGTGGTTTCCAGTTTGCATTATGTCCAGTGAAGTTCTTTGAGGGCCGTCATGGTATCTGTTTGGGGGGGATATAGACCGCTGTGGCTATTGTTGACGAAAAATCTTTCGGGAGATAGTACGGTCGGCATTTGATTGTGATATTCTAGGTCGGGTGAAGAGAATGACTTGATTTCCTGTATGATATCAATTAAACCATAAGTCGTTAATCATAAAACTTATACCTCCACCCTTCTGCTTCCCAGAGAGATGTTTGTTCCTGTCGGCGCGATGTACTAAGAACCCAACTGGCTTTACAGAGTCAGACAGTATATCTCGAGAGAGCCATGTTTTTGTGAAGCAGAGTATGTTACAATCCCTGGTGTCTCTCTGAAAAGCAATTATTTTCATATTGTGTCTGTAAAGGCATACTGCGGACGAATGTAGACAAACTAATGTTATTCTTAATTCTTGCATTATAAAGTAGAGAAACCCTTTATAGCCTCACAGACTGACTATCTGTGTTTGTTTTTGTTTTCTGCACAGTGAGAACAATTAATTCTGTTTCTGGAAAATCTGTTAAATGTGTAAGATATACTGTATAATATCTTGTAAGTTCTTGGGAAAATAAAGGTATTCTATTCTATTGTGTTTACATATCATTAATTAAATTAATATAGTAACAGAAAACAAGGCCAAGTCCTTTTACAATGTACATCACTATCCCATGTAGATTACTAGAATTTCTAAATGGAGTTGTGGATATCAAGTAGCAATTTTAAGGCTTAATACATTGACTATTAGCTAAAGCGCCATTGAGGCCATTTTCATTTTGAAGTAGTCAATGTTCTTCTTCTACGAGTTGGCAAACAGACTGAAAGGGAGCATTCTGCCACCTAGAGTGGGTTGTTTGAAAAGGTATAAAGCTAAGGTTTGCGATTTACTGCCATATCCAGTTATGGAATGTTTGCTCACCAGTATAATTCATTGGATGATCCTTTCTGATGACCCGGATGTAATCATGTGATCCTTCCTTAATCCATAGGAAGTCCCACCAAGTTGACTACTGCAAAATGGTGAAAGTCCTTAATGGCGCTGCCCATGCTGAAATTTGGGCACAAGAGCCCTCTAGCTATCTCAATGGGGGAAAACTAGTTCCGATTATGGGTAAAGCCAGTCAGGTAATGCCAAGGATTTGACGAGATGGTGGAAAATGTGGTTTTGTTTGAAACTGCTAGTGAGTCGGGTGAAGATAATAGCACAGAGAGTGAGAATGAGTGGGTTACAGTGGCGAAGAACTGAAACAAAAGAAGTACAGTTGTAGTGGAAACTAAGAAACCCCTAGATTCGTTTTTAGTCAGAAGGATAAGGAAAATCTGGTATATTTTGGAGGAAAGTGTTAAGTCTGTGAGAGTCACAAGAAGTGGTCTTTTTTAGACATTTTGTGTGTTTACAGAGCAGAAGAAGCATGTTTTAATCCTTAAAAAGATAAATCGGTGGAATGTTCCTGTATGGATTTTTGAAGCAGGGTGCCTATCAAGAGGGTTATTTCTGGGGTTGCGTAAGAAGTAAAGGCAGATGATATAACTGAAGACATACTGTAGATGGAGTGGTTGTTGCACGTCGACTGACCCGTATGGTGGATGGTGAAAATAAATTAACTTCATCCATTCTACTATTCTTTGATGAAGAGTCTTTCCCTTCTCATATAAAGTCAGGATTCCTTTTGTGCACAAACCTTTTGTGCACAAACCCTTTCAGTGTCATTAATGCAGAAGTTTCTCATCAACCGAGGGATCATGAAATGTTACATGTTAAAAAGGTGGACTTTGTATTATTTTTTGCAATGATCATAAACTGTACAGTACAAGCTGGGAAGAAGTCTGAGAAAATTGGAATCATTGTGAATGCAGATTAAAGTTTTTGGGATATTCATGATTTCACAGCCGAAGCCTTGCAATAAATCTGATCGGTGAATGTTCCATCCTCACAGGCCTCTGGGCCTGTGGAATGGACTGTGATTGAAGAAGTGGGATGCGTTTTGTTTGTTGACGTGTTTTTTCCACAATTAATGTTTTTATTTTTTATTTCAATACCCCGTCCAGCTGGTGACAGTAATGCACCATTAACATTGGGTGCAAACCGTCATCAAACCCCATCAAAGGAGAAGGAAATGCGAAGGCTGAACCATTCCTTCTTCATTCGGACATCTCAGAGTTTGCGTTTCGTCAGTTCTAAATAAGCTCCTGTTGGTCTTGAAGAATTGCAATCGCAGAAGAATGAATTATGTTTTCAGTGAGATCTGACTTAAACGTTTGTGATTTTAAATAGTTCTTCAAAATGCAATGTATCATGAAATGTATCATTCAGTCATTCAGTTGATCGTGTTTTATTTCGGCACCCGTTCGAGTGTTCCCGTTCATTCATTGGCCTAAGCGTTATTAGTGGAAAAACTTCTAGTTTTGTTGAGTTATTGCATGAATCCACAATTAAACCATGGATTGTTACAATAGAAAATGGGTAAATTGCAATTTTTTTATAGATAGCTGGTTTTGATAGGCTCAATGTATTATGTCTACGTTTACAGCAACATCTCACATTATTTCAAGTTGGAACTTTATGACTCATCGTCAGGTCCGGCAGTGCTAGTCATCAGTGGTCCAAATTGCAATGTCCATCCTTCATTGGCGTATGGGCTAGTTTGAAGTATCTTAGAAACAATAACAAAACACATCATTACCAGTAATCGCTTTGCTAATGGTGTGTGGTTGTAGGCAGTTCCTATTTCATGCAAAAAAATTATGTTTAATTGTTTTCAATTGAGTCAGTATATTTTGTTTGGACCCCTGTAAGTTATGGGTTGTAGGCAGCCCAATATAGGACTGAAGGAGCAAACGTTACTTCTTAGTCGAGAGCCGTGCGTCCTCTGAAACACGACCCAACACTGCTTCTTGACACAATGCCTGCTTAACCCGGAAGCCAGTCGCACCAATGTGTTGGAGGAAACGCCGTACACCTGGCTACCGTGTCAGCGTGCATGCGCCCAGCCCGCCACAGGAGTCGCTAGAGCGCGATGGGACAAGGACATCCCGGCCGGCCAAACCCTCACCTAACCCAGACGACGCTGGGTCAATTGTGTGCCGCCCCATGGGTCTCCCGTCCACGGCCAGCTGCGACAGAGCCTGGACTCGAACCAGGACCTCTAGTGGCAGAGCTAGCCACCACAACCTTTATTTTCTGTGACTTACTGTTTCTGCAGTACAGTTGACAACCATGGCTATGAATGCTAACAAAACCACCAAACTGAAGCACATTCTTCCCAGGGGGCTGTATTGGTCTCTGCCTATTCACAGGAATCCTCTCAGGATCCCTCACCCTGTACCCATCCTACTCTACCACTCTCTTCACTGCTTCAGCATACAACACTTTCTTTACTACTCTGACCCTGAAAACATCAACCTGCCTTTCTCTCACCGGACACCTCTGATTTCCAGCCCCATGGGCACCCCCACAGCTAACACACACAACTTTCTCCACCGATACTACACATTCCTTTGTCTCATGTCCTCCTGCACACTTCTCAAATCTAATAATCTACCTCTTACACACTGCTGCCACATGACCATAAGCTTGGCACCTAAAACACTGTAGTATTTTCGTAACAAATTCTCTCACAGGATAACTGACTGACACATCCTAACATGACCTTGTCGGACAAAGACTCTGCATCAAAACTCAGCAAGACAGACAATGTCTTCACCGTTTCACCACTTCCTCCCCGGATCTGCGTCACACCAAACGCTGGGCGTCACAGACACCAGGAATCCTCCATTTCAGCTACCCCCGTTATCACTACTTTCAATGGCGCCCTGCTCCGGAGAGCGAAGCAAGTCCCAGTCCTTGTCGCTTGGTCCGGAGCACCCGCTCCCACTGGATGGAAGAAACACAATAAATCATCACGGGTCCACTTCAAGTTACTTTCACAGATTCAACAGTCCCAAATCTCTTCTCCACCGAACCACATACCGCATATGAATCAGTCAGAATACAAGGATAGATTCTCTCCGAAATCTCACTCCCACTTGGCCAGAATCATACTTGTCATCATTGGGATGAGGCATGAGCTCGGCGGTCCTCACCTCTGGTACTTCATCCTCACTCTCGTCAGGTTCCATCTCTGAACTACTGGAGCACATGTCCCTCACTTTTTACTTGACCCCAACCTTCCTCACCACACCGCTTCCCTCTTTCTTGGCGTTCATCACTGGCCCTGCCACCGCAGTTAATTCATCCTTACTCTCGTCGCGTTCAATTTCCGTCTGCAGCTCTTCCAAAAGTTTTGTTAATTCCTCCATTCCATATTGTCTCAAGACATGTTAAACTTTTCCTTCTATTCTTGTCCACCATCTTCTCCTTCAGAAGGCTTGTGCATTTCCCCACTCCATATTTACTCATGTTCCATTTTCCTCCTTTTTTTCCTGTCCGCCATCTTGGCAGCCATCTCTCCTGTTATGTCTCTCTCACCTCTATCGCTTAGATTCTGCCAGTCCACTCTGTCTTCCATCTGTTTTCCACAAATAAGCGCATGGAAATATGGCCGTGTGGGAACCCTAAACATATAAAGTTTATCAATTTAACCTGTTTAGTTTTTTGAAAATTATTTATTGCTGATATGAATGATAAAGAAGGTCCTCATGCTTCCAAAACTGTACCACAAGTGATGTGTGTTAATGTTCAGACAGAGTGCAGCAGCTCTTAACCAAACCCACCCCTAAGGAAGATGCCTTCGTCCAATGACTCTTATGTGTAATCTAATACAACTGAGAGTCATGATCAAGGGCTAGGGATGTAGGGTAGGCTACTGTAGAGTTGTAAGAGTGGCCTTTTGGTGTTGAAAAATAATTGAGGCTTTAGCTGTTATCAGTATTTTGTCTTGATTCTAAAGGCTAATGTTAGTGCTTTGAATAGAGAACACCACTTGTCATCTCTTGTTGTTGTAGGCCTATAATGTTTGTTGAACTGTAGATTATGGAAAATACAAATAGCCAAGTGAAGTAAGTCATGGGAGAAAAGATTTGAAGTGTTGGCAAGGTAAAATGTTACTCTGAATTATATTTTTCCTGGCTCTATAACTTTCATACCTCATCATAGTCTTTGTCATGGGGGAAATTTCAAAGAACAGAGACAAAACCCACCTAAAAGCCATGACAACTTTATGGGGTATATTTTGTATCATATGCTTGGCTACTATTGCAGTTTGCAGATGAAATACCAAATATACTGAACAAAATATAAAAGCAACATGTAAAGCGTTGGTCTTATGTTTCATGAGCTGAAATAAAATACCCCAGAAATGTTCCATACGCGCAAAACGCGTATTTCTCTCAAATTTTGTGCACACATTTGTTTATATCCCTGTTAATGATCGTTTCTCATTTGCCAAGATAATCCATCCACCTGACAGGGGTGACATATCAAAAGCTGATTAAACAGCATGATCATTACACAGGTGCACCTTGTCCTGGGGACAATAAAAGGCCACTCTAAAATGTGCAGTTGTGTCAAACAACACAATGCCACAGATGATTCAAGTTTTGAAGAAGCGTGCAATTGGCATGCCGACTGCAAGAATGTCCACCAGAGCTGTTGCCAGAGAATTGAATGTTAATTTCTCTACCTTAAGCCTCCTCCAACATTGTTTATAGAATTTGGCAGTACACCCAAACAGCCTCAAAACCACAGACCACGTGTAACCATGCCAGCCCAAGGACCTCCACATCCAGCTTCTTCACCTACGGGATCGTCTGAGATCAGCCACCAGGACAGCTGATGAAACTGAGGAGTATTTCTGTCTGTAATAAAGCCCTTATGTGGGGAAAATGTATTCTGAATTGTCGGGCCTGGCTCCCAAGTGGGTATATATAAACGCAACAGTTTCAACGGTTTTACTAAGTTACAGTTCATATAAGGAAATAAGTCAATTGAAATACAGTCCTTAGGCCCTAATCTATGACCTTCACATGACTGGGCAGGGGTGCAGCCATTGGTGGGCCTAGGAGGGCATATGCCCACCCACTTGGGAGCCAGGCCCACCCATGCCTGCACCCCTGCCCAGTCATGTGAAATCCATACATTAGGGGCTAAGGAATTTATTTCACTTGTCCGATGTCCTTATATAAACTGTAATAGTATATTTTTGTTCAGTATAATTGAAGGAAACAATTCCCCTCTGTTTAAGTTCAGTCTTGGGTCAATGTATAATTAAATGTCAAATAGAAATGTTTGGTTGAAGATAGAAGAGTGGAATGCACGTTAAAATTTGTGTATATGTTTGTTTCTTTTATTTTAAAAAAGTTGTATGTTTTGTAGTATTACCAGTATCTCTTATACCCATTGTAACTTGCCTATTTTACCACATAATGTAATTTTAACAATGTATGTTTCTATTTGCATATGAGGTTTTTCTATTCATTAATGTTGAAGGCTGCTTCCAGTTTGAAGGACTGTCTATTACTTGTGTTGTGAGTCGTGACATTGATTTAGCTATGCATGGACATACAAGATAGGACTTGACAATGTGGCAGGCAAGACAGTAGCATAACCAATTCCACAAAGAGATATTATTCCATGGCAGTGCTCCACCCTCTATTCACAGACCTGTCCAAGTACAGTATAGGTTAATGTCAGGACTGGTGGTGAAAATAAGGTAATGCAGATGACTATCACACTATTTACATTTACATTTACATTTAAGTCATTTAGCAGACGCTCTTATCCAGAGCGACTTACAAATTGGTGCATTCACCTTATGATATCCAGTGGAACAACCACTTTACAATAGTGCATCTAACTCTTTTAAGGGGGGGGGGGGGGTTAGAAGGATTACTTTATCCTATCCTAGGTATTCCTTAAAGAGGTGGGGTTTCAGGTGTCTCCGGAAGGTGGTGATTGACTCCGCTGACCTGGCGTCGTGAGGGAGTTTGTTCCACCATTGGGGTGCCAGAGCAGCGAACAGTTTTGACTGGGCTGAGCGGGAACTGTACTTCCTCAGAGGTAGGGAGGCGAGCAGGCCAGAGGTGGATGAACGCAGTGCCCTTGTTTGGGTGTAGGGCCTGATCAGAGCCTGAAGGTACGGAGGTGCCGTTCCCCTCACAGCTCCGTAGGCAAGCACCATGGTCTTGTAGCGGATGCGAGCTTCAACTGGAAGCCAGTGGAGAGAGCGGAGGAGCGGGGTGACGTGAGAGAACTTGGGAAAGTTGAACACCAGACGGGCTGCGGCGTTCTGGATGAGTTGTAGGGGTTTAATGGCACAGCCAGGGAGCCCAGCCAACAGCGAGTTGCAGTAATCCAGACGGGAGATGACAAGTGCCTGGATTAGGACCTGCGCCGCTTCCTGCGTGAGGCAGGGTCGTACTCTGCGAATGTTGTAGAGCATGAACCTATTTCAGGACAACAATATAAAAACACCGGAACTCTTGTTGTGCAGTCTTTATTACATGACAATATTTATATGCTTTTGTAAATGTAAAAAAATATGCCAGGTGTTGACTAAGCATGATAGAAATGAACGTCAACAGACATGACTCACATAGTTCCATCAGTATTTCTGATCTACCTCTAATGAAACTACACTACAATCATTCTAAATAATCATTGTTATGGGTTCATTGAACATCTGGTAATCAAACCATGTTCCATATACAATTAAATGTAAACAATGGAAAGGAGTACAGAAATTAACCTTCAGAAAAGTTTCCTATGAGATAAACAGCTGCACAACTAAGTTGACATCTACAGCTGATGCCCTAATTACATAGAGGATATATAAAAATAATTTTAGAATGGGAAAACTGGACGGTCAAGGGTGAATTGCCATCGTGCCATGTATCTACAGGCAATAGTCAAAATTGGATTTCCATTCGACGTAGCCTTTGTTAATAAAGGCCTTGTACAGTAGGTCTCATTGGGGTACATGGTGGCTTTCACAGTTGGATCCTCAAACATGCATTCCGTCCACTTCTTGAGCTTAGTGGGAATAAGAGAAGACATTTATTTTATTTTTTGAAATTAGACTAATGAGCCCTTCTCGCTCGCAGTGCACTTTGGTTGAGCCAAACTATATAAATCACACAAGCAATAGGACCATCTGTCATGTTCCTGACCTTATTTCCTTTGTTCAGTCTTGTTTAGTTGGTCAGGACGTGAGCTGGGTGGGCATTCTATGTTATGTGTTTCTATGTTTGGTTTAGGGTTGTCAACTAGCCTGATATGGTTCTCAATCAGGGGCAGGTGTTTTACGTTTCCTCTGATTGGGAACCATATTTAGGCAGGCTGTTTTCACTGTTTGTTTGTGGGTGATTGTTCCTGTTCGTTGTCTCTATGTTCACATGTTCAGGTCTGTAGCGTCGTTAGTTTCATTTTCTGTTTATTGTTTTGTTCGTGTTGTTAAATTAAGTATTCCAATAAATATGGAAACGTACCACGCTGCAATTTGGTCCTCCTCTCTTCCACCTAACGACGAGCGTTACAGAATCACCCAACATAATCGGACCAAGCAGCGTGGTAATGGGCAGCAGCGACAGCAGCAGCAGCGGCCCATTACGCAGGACTCGTGGACTTGGGAGAAGGATCTGGGCTATACAACCTGGGAGGAAATAGAGCACTGATCGATCGATCCAGAGAGAGTGCCGGAGCACACCTGGGATTCGTTGGAACAGTGCGAGGGATACAGGAGAATGGAGAATGGAGGAACGGAGACGTTATCAAGGTACGCGGCTAGCACGGAAGCCTGTGAAGCAGCCCCAAAAATTTATTGGGGGGGGGGGCTAAAAGGGAGTGTGGCGAAGTCAGGTAGGAGACCTGCGCCAACTCCCCGTGCTTACCGTGGAGAGCGAGAGTACGGGTAGACACCGTGTTATGCGGAAGAGCGCACAGTGTCTCCTGTACGTGTGCTTAGCCCGGTGCGGTACATTCCATCTCCACGTATCGGCCGGGCTAGACTGGGCATCGAGCCAGGTGCCATGAAGCCGGCTCAACGTATCTGGCCTCCAGTACGTCTCCTCGGGCCGGTGTACATGGCACCAGCCTTACGCATGGTGTCCCCGGTTCGCCAGCACAGCCCAGTGCGGGCTATTCAATCTCGCCGCATTGGCCTGGCTACGGGGAGCATTAAACCAGGTAAGGTTGGGCAGGCTCGGTGCTTAAGAGCTCCGGTACGCCTTCACGGTCCGGTATATCCGGCGCCACCTCCTCGCCCCAGCCCAGTACCACCAGTGCCTACACCACGCACCAGGCTTCCAGTGCGTCTCCAGAGCCCTGTTCCTCCTCCACGCACTCGCCCTGTGGTGCGTGTCTCCAGCCCGGTACCACCAGTTCCGGCACCACGCACCAAGCCTCCTGTGCGTCTCCAGAGCCCTGTGCGCCCTGTTGCTGCTCCCCGCACTAGCCTTAAGGTGCGTGTCCTTAGGCCGGTACCACCAGTTCCGGCACCACGCACCAGGCCTACTGTGCGCCTCTGCCGTCTGCCCAGCGCCGCCTGCACTGCCCGTCTGCCCAGCGCCGCCTGCACTGCCCGTCTGCCCAGCGCCGTCTGAGCCGCCCGTCTGTCCTGAGCCTTCAGAGCCGCCCGTCTGTCCTGAGCCTTCAGAGCCGCCCGTCTGTCCTGAGCCTTCAGAGCCGCCCGTCTGTCCTGAGCCTTCAGAGCCGTCCGTCAGTCAGGAGCCGCCAGAGCCGTCCGTCAGTCAGGAGCCGCCAGAGCCGTCCGTCAGTCAGGAGCCGCCAGAGCCGTCCGTCAGTCAGGAGCCGCCCGCCAGACAGGAGCCGCCAGAGCCGCCCGCCAGACAGGAGCCGCCAGAGCCGCCAGCCAGCCAGGAGCCGCCAGAGCCGCCAGCCAGCCAGGAGCCGCCAGCCAGCCGGGAGCCGCCAGCCAGCCGGGAGCCGCCAGCCAGCCGGGAGCCGCCAGCCAGCCGCCAGCCAGCCAGGAGCTGCCAGAGCCGCCAGCCAGCCAGGAGCTGCCAGAGCCACCAGCCAGCCAAGAGCTGCCCCTCAGTCCGGTGCTGCCCCTCAGTCCGGTGCTGCCCCTCAGTCCGGTGGGGTTAATTTGGAGGGTCGCCATTAAGAGGAGGCCACGGAAGCGGGGATTAACTATGGTGGGGTGGGGGCCACGTCCAGAGCCGCCACCGTGGACAGATGCCCACCCAGACCCTCCCCTATAGGTTCAGGTTTTGCGGCCGGAGTCCGCACCTTGGGGGGGGGGGGGGGGGGGGGGGGTACTGTCACGTTCCTGACCTTATTTCCTTTGTTCAGGCTTGTTTAGTTGGTCAGGACGTGAGCTGGGTGGGCATTCTATGTTATGTGTTTCTATGTTTGGTTTAGGATTGTCAACTAGCCTGATATGGTTCTCAATCAGGGGCAGGTGTTTTACGTTTCCTCTGATTGGGAACCATATTTAGGTAGGCTGTTTTCACTGTCTGTTTGTGGGTGATTGTTCCTGTTCGTTGCGTTCGTTGTCTCAATGTTCACATGTTCAGGTCTGTAGCGTCGTTAGTTTCATTTTCTGTTTGTGTTGTTAAGTATTCCAATAAATATGGAAACGTACCACACTGCAATTTGGTCCTCCTCTCTTCCACCTAACGACGAGCGTTACACCATCTCATAAAACCTGTGAGAGATGCAATAAGAATATGGAGGATTCTGTAGACTGCTATCCATACACTTGGGCCAGTATTCACAAAGCGTTTCAGAGTAGGAGTATGATCACACTATCATATGATCAGGGCGGACCAGAGCCCATATCCAAAAAGCGTCCCAGAGTAGAACATTTGTCGCATGTGCTGAGAATAGACATTTTACTCCTACTCTTATGGGTAAAAATAAAAACTATGAATGAAACCTCTTTATTCATAAGAGTCCCACTTAGGAGACAGATATTTATGAGCTCAGTGTTGCCAACTAATTTTCAGGGTAAGTTGCTAGAGGCAGGTTGATTTGTTGCTAAAAGTTGCTAAATGACGTTGTGATGTCATAGCGTGATAACGTAAAACTGCGTCATTACGTAGAATAAACAATAACGTTACTCAAATTGACTGGTCATCTCGGCAAAAAATATGATTTGACATTTGTTCAGGTACAGACTACCACTCTTTTCTGTACTTCTGGCTGTACAATTTTGATTGAGACATGTTGATTGATGTTGTAAGTTCTGTTCAAGATCAAACATTCGTGACCAACTATATTCATTGGGTTTGGCTCGTCGAACCTGTACTACTGTTGCTGCAGTCAGCCAACAATGATTTGCAATTTGCTGAAATTGCTGCTGGCCTGCTGCTGCCTGTGCATGAGCTGAGCGCCTGCTGCTGCCTGTGCATGAGCTGAGCGCCTGCTGCTGCCTGAGCATGAGCTGAGCGCCTGCTGCTGCCTGAGCATGAGCTGAGCGCCTGCTGCTGCCTGAGCATGAGCTGAGCGCCTGCTGCTGCCTGAGCATGAGCTGAGCGCCTGCTGCTGCCTGTGCATGAGCTGAGCGCCTGCTGCTGACTTCACTCATAATGCACTTTTGCAGCCAGGCACGTGTGTTGTGACTGAGTGTGTGACAGAGAAAATAGTTGTGTCATTTAGAGGGGAAATGTGTGCATTTCAGCGTTCAAGTCACTTTTCAAAAGTTGTTAAAAGTTATAAATACATTTTTTAAAGTATTTTGTTGCTAGGTGCTGTTTGAAAAGAAAGTTGCCAGGGTAGTCTGAAAAGTAGCTAAATCTAGCAACAAAATTGCTAAATTGGCATCACTGAATGAGCTGCCCTAACCAGTTGAGTTAATAGCAGGTGTCAGGATAATAGAAAAATGCAGCGAGTCAATGGTTCCTGCGCCACATGCAACTGCTTTGGAGTTGTTAACATAATGTTTTGGTATAGGATCAATCCATAAATAATGTAGACGTACATGCAACAGTGTCTCTTGCGCTTTTGACAATGATGTCTCATGAGGCCTATTTCACATGATATGCCTAAATACTTAAAACCACTAGGTCAATAAATACATTTCTTTCGATTATTGAATTACCTACATCATGTTATTTCAAGTTATTCGTTTGGAGCGCAACATCACATTGTAAAAAGAAAAATAATCCCTAAAATTGGGCATGTCTAAAGTTGGGAAATTGAAGCCATCTAGGACTTATTTTAACTTTGATTGTGTTCGATGGAAATAATCAACATTTGTTTCAAACGTATGCAATGTTGTATGCAACCCAGACAGCACACATACATCTCACCGAGGTCGGCCTGACAGCGGTATATAATTAGTAGATCGGGGTCCAATTAGAAGGTTGGCGGGAGAGCAGCTGTGCGTGTGGGAGATCGAAATGCATGCACGCTGGCACGGTCACATGGCCGCTCAGCATCACAGAGTCGGCCATAGATCGTGTAGACATCGAAATGGGGCCGAGTGTAACAATGCTGCCTTCTTTCGATGCATAATCATTCCTCAACAGCTGGGGCCACAGTTCACATCTTTTATGCATAGCCTACCCATGGACAGTCAAACCTTTTCGAGCCATGGTTGGCAATACTTTTACCAGAAAAGATGTATAAAGCCTATAAGCTTAAATAAATTGATAAAAACGTATTTTCTGACAACAGGACTTGTTCCATAAGTTTTTTTCACCACTTGGCTCAAATGCTACCATTATTTGTAAATATATTCATCACACATTCAATGCAAAAATCAATTAGCCTGTAAAAAAACCTTAATTCCATCTTTATCGAACTAGCTGGACACCCTCTGCATAAGATATATTTTTGTTACATGTGATGTTTCGGTTTCTCTGTTCCTTGTTTCTCTCTTTATGCTGGAGTTCTTTTAAGAACTTGATTGTATAGCAGTAGCCTAATAAACTTGACATTAACTTGAATCTTCTCTTTTCATTTTACTTACAAACAAAATCACTTATAGTCTAGTATAGTCCCACTTAGCTCAGTTGGTACAGCATGGTGCTTGCAATACCAGGGTTGAGGGTTCAGTTTCCATGGGGGACCAGTATGAAAATGTGTGCACCCACCACTGTAAGTTGCTCTGTATAATAGTCTCTGATAAATGACAAAAATTAAAAGCATATTGTGTTTTATTATTGGCAGTATAATTTTGCTAATAATCTTTTGTATATTTTACATTCAAATTTGATGTTTACACTCATTTGGTAATGAGTAATTCAAATCGTGTAGTAAAACATTATTTGCTGTTGGATCCGACCTCAAATAAAGGTATTTTTAATGTTGTCTGTACAGAGCTAGACAGCATGCAGCCTTGACATGCATTGTCCAAATAGTGCCTGAAGGCGAATGCCTAATGCCGACGTCTTGGCGACATCTTGCCAATGTGCAAACGCTCTCCATACGACATCGGCCGGGCCGATGTCAGTGAGATGTATTTGTGCTGTCTGGGAACATTATCGCCAAGTGACCAATTATGATGGTTATTAAAAGCGGAATTTTGACTATATTATCGTAATCAAAACACTTGTCACTCTCGTTTTACAACTAAATCGTTTTGGCACACAGGCATCAAGATCAAGTCACTTTCCCCGGTCAATTGTAAGTGCTGTTATTGTGAAGTAGAAACCCCTAGAAGCAACAACGACTCAGCCGCGAAGTGGTAGGCAACACAAGTTCACAGAACAGGGATGCCGAGTACTGAAGCGCCTGGTGCGTAAAAATTGTCTGTCGTTGGTTGCAACACTCACTACCGAGTTCCAAACTGCCTCTGGAAGCAATGTCATCACAATAACTGTTCCCAGGGAGCTTCCTGTTATGGGCCTCCATGGCCGAGCACCCACACACAAGCCTAAGATCACCATGCGCAATGTCAAACGTCGGCTGGAGTGGTGTAAATCATGCCACCATTAGACTCTGGAGCAGTGGAAATACGTTCTGTGGAGTGATGAATCACGCTTCACCATCTGGCAGTCCGACAGACAAATCTAGGTTTTGCTAGGAGAATGATACCTGCCCGAATGCATAAAAACTGTAAAGTTTGGTGGAGGAGGAATAATGGTCTGGGGCTGTTTTTCATTGCTCGGGCCAGGCCCATTAATTCAAGTGAAGGGAAATCTTAACGAAACAGCATACAATGACATTCTAGACGATTCTCTCCTTCCAACTTTGTGGCAAAAGGCCCTTTCGTGTTTCAACATGAGTCTTGTGGAGCACACACCCATTTGCTTAAGTCTCTATTTGTTAGAAACGAAACTATGACAATAACCACATAACCCGCCCATTGGAAGATAACAATTTGGTCCATACAGTATAAAATCAGGATAGTCAGTGAGGTTATCTAATCAGACACTCATTTGCTCTGTCTTGAAACTCAGAGACCACAAGATGACTTTCTCTTGCCCAACTCCGAAGTAAGTGATCTCTCTCTCTCACTCACACACAAACAATGAGTAATTGGTTCACCATCCAGGTCTGAAATATCTCCGTTAAGTATTGTTAATTCTAAACTATTTTGATTGAACTGTTGTCTTTTTTTACCAGAATGGCTCAGAACTCCTTGAAAAATAGGCTGCAGGGTTTAGAATGCCACTTCACCTGGAAGCTGGATGACAGCAGATCTAAACTTCAAAGCCTCAGAGAAAGCATGATAGACATCAGCAGCAGCGAGGGGGTTCAATGTTCCTGGACGGGTCATCTGTACAACTTCCTGGCTTACCTACACTACGCTTTGGGCTCCACAGAGGACGCTCTTCATTGCCTGAAGAAGGCTGAAGAGGCCATTCGGCTAAACTGCCCAGACGACGTGGAGCTAAGTCTGGTGGTCCACTATGGGAACTTGGCCTGGGTGCACTATCACCAAGGGGAGCTGACAGAGAGCCAGACCTATGTGGAGAAGGTGGTGAGACTACTGCGGGACAACCCCTCGCCCTGCCCAGGTGTAGTGTGGGGAGAAAGGGCCTGGACTTTGAATAAGTTTGATGTAAGCAAGAAGGCAGCAGCACTAGATTGCTTCCGGATGGCCTTGAAAGGGGATCCTGAGAACAAGGTGCTACGCTGCGGTTACGCCATGGCGTTTAATAAATCTGTTGAAAAGAAAGACATTACCCCGCAGCTGCGATCTGAGATGATGGAGCGCCTACGGATTGCTAGAGAATTGGATCCAGAAGAGTTGTACATCACAGTGATGTACCTGCAGAGACTTGCAGAGAGCGGCCAGGTTGAGGAAGCACGTAAACTCGCAAAGGAAGTGATAGAAAAGCCTTTGGACAGCTTTGGTGGATTTGGAATCTTGCTATATTTTTTACGAGATTACGTCTCTCATGATTCAAGCATTGACCTGGCAAGAAGGACCCTGGAGAGGCATCCCAATTCACGCCAGCTGAAAAGGCATCTTGGGAAGTGTTACAAATGGAAGATTTTCTCTCCGGAAGAGAAAAGGAACCCAATGAGGCATATTCTGATTGAAAATGCAGTCAACCTTTATGAAGAGGTGGTCGCACTCTACCCAAAATCCCTTGCAGCTAAACTGGAACTGTCTGCCATGTACAAAGAATCTGGCAGAGTTGATAGAGCAGATAAGATATTCGAGGACCTGCTTCTTGATAGGGAAGGAATGGAACCACAGAATTTACAAAAAATCTATAACTGGTATGCCCAACATCTGTTTTATGCAAAACAAGATGCTTCCAGGTCAATTGATTTCCACAAGAAGGCAGCAGAAATTATGCTACCCACTGACCAACGTGACAGCAGTATTCATGTTCTGTTGTCCATTGTCCATCATGGAGGTGACAGAGCGAAGGAAATTGTCGACTTTCTGGATGGACTTGATGGAGAAGGTGCTGTTAGCCGGTTCTAACCAGAACTGCATGCCGAATCAGTCAAATTTGCATCACCTGTTTATGATTGATTCATGTGGAAAATATATTCACTATACCAATACACCACTAGGACAAATCTAGGGCAATCTAGGACACATTTTGATTTAGAAGAAACTGAATACCTTAGTATTAAAAACGTCTGCACTCAATTGCATAACCATCAATACTAACACTTGAAAGTAAATTCAATGCTGATAATAAAGTCTTATAAATATGTAGGCCAACATGACAAACATCTGTTTGGAATCCACATTTTGAATTGAGTCTGTAAAAATGTACTTTGGACTAATGTACTTTAGACAAACTAATATGTTATTTTAAATGTTTCATTATAGAGTAGAGGCCCTGTATAGCCTCACATACAGACTATCCAGAGCAATAGGATCTTATTGCTTTTATTTTCTTCACACTGGGCACAATAGATTGTGTTCCTGGAAAAGATATGTAATGTGTAATATTGTACTGTCAAATATCTTGTAAGTTCTTGTGAAAATAAAAGGTATTATGTTAAGAGATCATTAATTAAAGAAATACAGTAACAGCAAACAATTCCAAGTTATTTTATAATACACCACTATCCCAGTAGGTTACTACAATTTCTTAATGCATAGCTGTGGATATCTAGTTGAAATTGTACAACAAAATACATTGACTATGATCAGCTATGGTCTGCGTTTGATTAAGGCTCTGAAGGTCATGCATACGGTACAAGGTCATGGTACACAGTCAGAGACAGAACACCACAATACAGCACAGAATGTGTCAGTGGAAAGCAATGGGGAATGAAGTGTGACTAGGGTCAGTTGGCATCACAATACTTCACCTTCTCAGAAGTAGCTCCAGAAATCACAGTATCGTTTGGGCGGCAGGTAGCCTAGTGGTTAGTGTTGGGCCAGTAACCGAAAGGTTGCTAGATTGAATCCCCGAGCTGACAAGGTAAAAATCGGTTGTTCTGCCCCTGAACAAGGCAGTTAATCCACTGTTCCTAGGCCGTCGTTGTAAATAAGATTTTTTTTCTTAACTGACTTAACATTACTCCTTCAGTTTTAGTCAGACTACTTCTCTCGAAAGGGTTTGACAAAAAACGGGATTTTAAGTGTATAAGGCGCCACCTGGTGTTTTAATGAAGACAATCCATAACTCCCCATCATCTCATGCATCACAACCAGTTTAGCATCCATAAATTCACCCATGTGTCTCTATTTGTCATTGATTGACTGACATGCTGAAGTCAGGTCAAGGAAAACTCCTGGCCTTAAACATAACATTCTCATTCCATCTCTCTTCACCTGTCTCTGGTGGTGTAGCTATTCATAGTAGGTGAATCCAGTGTGAGGAATATGTGAACCCTGGGCTCGTTTATTTACATTCTGTCCCGTACTCTTCGATTGTATATCCTGTTTCTCTATTTGGTTATCTCTCCCCTAACCTAATACGCCAGGCCTAACAGAAACGCCTGAAATTAGATCCCCTACATCCTGGATCTGACATTAAGAAAAAAACTTTCGGGGGAGGTTCTCTTCTACACTGTTCAACCAATCCAGTAACTGTGGAGTAGTTAAAATGGAGTGTCGCCACAGATTCTCATCAATGAAACATTTGATCTCAATACACTTTTCTGTTCCCAAAACTAAAATATGTTATGAACAAAACGGACTAAGTTTTGTAGACTTCACCCTTTTCCAAAGCTTAAAAAAAATCGCGCTATTTAGGAGTGCAAAGGAGAATTGAGTTCTCACACAAACACACACATCACAGAGTAGGCGTTCCCAAACAGAAACATGCAGCTGTCCACTAGAATACGCCAATAAGCTCTGCCCACCTCCTTTCTTGTTCTGCCCACTATGACTAATCTTTTCCTATTGGAAACGACAAGCTTTTTTTTTTTTTTTGTCTATCGTTGGTGTCTCGTTGTTAACGTCCAAAAGCGGATTTGCGTCACAGGCTCTCTTTCCATTTCTTCTGAAAACTAGAACATCTGTTTAGGGAACTCGGCAGAGGCACAGATAATCGATTATATTGACCAGAAACTCCAGAGAGAAATAGTAATTACGTATTTATGAGGCACCCTAACTCCGAATGGCGTTTTTGTAGTTTTGTTTTTGGATAAATGCCAAAAATAAGGTCTGCGGTAAACACAGGCTTATGAGATCTTAAACGTTTTGTGGTAATCTTTATCAGGCTAATGTCACTTTTTGTGAGTTTTTAAAAAGCACAAAGGCTTCATCATTCATAAAGGTCATGTTATCTGACTTATATTATCTCACAGAACAAAACGGATAAACTCTCCTAAACTTATGTTAACCTCAGACCTTATTTTCGGCATTTAACCCAAAACCCTTTTCTTTCCCGATAAATTATCCACATAGGAATGCCTGAACCAAAAGATTATGGTCATACTGACAAAATACACGTTTCTCCGCCCTAACAATGGGAGTTGTTGTCCACGAAGCGGCACCGCGAGCTGTCTAGCTCCCGCCTCCTTTCTTTGGATTGGTGGATATATCTCATTATTGTAATCTTTTGAATATTCGACGAGGGTTGTTGACGTAAACAAGTATTCAATAGAGAGAGATGCTATGCTACTAACATTTACTTACCCTACAAAAAGAAATTGAACTGTATTTTAAGACAGTTAAATACTCCACTAACAAAAAAGCTGTTAGAATTGTAAGTGTATGTATGTCCCTTAAGGTCCTTGTGTAATTGTAATGTGATATTGTACCCCCTAGCTCGATTGTCCATTGTATATAATGTAACGACCCTGGGTTAATAAGCGCGGAAATCGACTCTGCCGCTGGAGCATGCTTTTGCGGCACAGTCGATAGCGCGCCGGACCTCGGGCTAGGAGGTCAAGGGTTCGAGACCTGGGGCCTGTTGCACAAAAGTAGAATTAAGACATCCGGGATAAATGACTCAGCTGAGCTCAATGAAGCCAAAACATGTGCGTCCAGGCTTAATTGGTTGCACAAAGACCAAGCCAGGATGAGCAGACACGGATTCATTAAACCAGGTGAAACCAATCCTGGATAGGTGCGCGCTCACGGCTCACTCAAATAGACCCCGCCACAGATTAACTGATTTACCATGGCAACTAGAGCCGCGTACTTTTCCCCGTCGGAAGCACAAATCCTCATGGAGGCATACGAGGAGGTAAAAGATATAATTAAGAAGAAAGGCAACACCGCCACAGTGATAAAGCAAAGAGAAAAAGCGTGGCAAAGTATTGCAGACCGCCTGAATGCGTAAGTAGTGCACAATTACACACTCACCGCTCCGCTGAAACATCACAATTACAATTCAAATATTTAATTCACATCTCCAAAAATGCAGTTGTACTGTAATTATGAAACGGTTAAATTTTTAATTGAAATGCACTGCAGATATGAGTGAAATTGTGTAAAGTAACTCCATCACACTGTATAAAGCTATGATAAATTTTTTGATATTTTTACTGAAAACAAGACAAAAATACCAAGTAATTTTTTGCAGTGTGACTCCATTAAATGTGTGTGTGTGTGTGTGTGTGTGTGTGTGTGTGTGTGTGTGTGTGTGTGTGTGTGTGTGTGTGTGTGTGTGTGTGTGTGTGTGTAGATTAAACATGAACGGGCCAAAACGGACATGGCAGCAGGTCAAAATCAAATACAAGAACATTCTGCAGAATGGTATGGTCCCTGACTAATATTTAACAAAGCACAAGCATATATTGTACCCAGAAGGTGCCTGCTCACACATTGTCTGTACTGTTTTAGCAGTGAAAAAGAATACCCACAGACAAGGCACGGGTGGTGGGTCACCAAAGGCTGACCTTACCCCAGCAGAGGACATGGCCTTGGAGCTAAATAAAGGCAGGCCCGTCTTAGAGGGGATCCCTGGGGGGAAAGAGACGAGCATAGGTTCCTCCCAAGATGCCACCCGCTTCATTCAAGGTATGTCCTTCCATCTCTACATGGGATACAACCACATTCATATTGAATCAATTTGGACTGTCTGACTTTGGTTTACCTATTGCCTTGCAGTGTCTGGCAGCACTGTGTTCCTGTTAGAGCCACCAGCACAAGCACCAGACGATGCTGATCCAGTGAGTACTCCATCAAAGGCATACTGTAGGCCTGGCATGTCTTGTCTACTAGCTTCAATATGAATCCGATTAAATGTGATAGGGTGAAGGCCCCAGTGCAGCAGCAACAGCACATGATGGAGACGATGATGAGGAGGAGACCATCTCTCTGGATTCCAGAAGGCATGAGGTATCATGTTAAGACTGTGAAAGTACTATTTACTCTACAATGGTGAGGAGTCCTCATCAAAATCAAAAAATCTCATTTCTTTTACAGGACCCAGATGCTATACAGTGGGAAAACCAGCCTGGCAACATAGTGCGTATTAATAAAAGGACACCACATCCTGCCAAATTCCAGCTGCGCTAATTGTATTGTGTTCACAGAGCTCACAAGCTATCAGAAAGTTGTATGGCAACCACCTCCGGCGCCAAATAGAACTGGCAGACATAGACATTCAGTACAAGAAGAAAAAGATGGAAAATCTTGCACTGGAGTCCGAAATAAAAAAGAGGACAATTAGGAAACTGGACCTTGAAATAAAAAAACTTGAGAGGGAGGTGAGATATGCCTTCAATGTACACTGTATGCTAACTGTAACACAAATGTATTAATCATTATTTTTCTTTCCTCCCCCAGCTCCAAGAAGATGACACAGCTCAAAATAAAAATTAGGTATATTCTCGTAAAGTCAAGTGAGCCATGACATATGAGCTCTTATTGTGAGCACACAGGACGGTGGCATCTTTCTAAGGTTTTTTTTATTTTCCCAGCAATCAGTACAACCAAGTCATCGTTATAAGGCATCGCCCTCTTTTGCCCACCCCCCCAGCACCAGGTGTGGCCACTAGCCTATATGAAGGCCCAAAATTGTGTGTTCCTTTCTGCTCTGACAATGGCATGCCCATTCGTGCGAGATGTGGTGGATGAAGAAGCACTTGTGCTGAGGAGAGCCTTCAGGCGAGAAAGGGTCTTCAGGGACCGGTTGGACCCACTGGCCTTCCCTGATGACCATCTATATGAAAGATACAGGTTTTCTGCAGATGGCATCAGGTATCTATGCAGACTACTGGGTCCCAGGATTAAGCACCGCACTGCACGGAGCCATGCACTGAGTGTGGAGCAAATGGTTTGTGTGGCCTTGCGCTTTTTTGCTAGTGGAGCCTTCCTGTACTCAGTGGGGGATGCAGAACAGCTGAACAAGGCCACAATTTGCCGCACAATAAGGAATGTGTGTCTGGCTATCAAAGCATTAGCAGATGTCTTCATCTCCTTCCCTGGCCACAGAAGACTCTGTGACATCAAAGAGGAGTTCTATAGGATTGCAGGTAAGAGGATCTACAAATTACAGGACAACTGTTAACACATAGTAGGATACTCATTACTTTGTGTGACAGGTTTCCCCAATGTCATTGGTGCAGTGGACTGCACACACATAAGGATAAAAGCCCCCTCAGGTGCCCATGAGGCCGATTTTGTGAATAGGAAATCCTTTCACAGCATTAATGTTCAGGTGAACATAACTTTTTGATATTGTCCATTGACGAACACTCTGCATTGCCAGTGATGTGCATTGATTGGTGTAATATTCCTCATCTTATGATTTCAGATGGTCTGCAATGCTGACTGTGTGATCAGCAATGTTGTGGCAAAATGGCCTGGCTCAGTCCATGACTCCAGAATCTTTCGGGCCTCTGAAATCTATCAGTGCCTATCACAAGGTAAGCCACACAACCCCTATTTATAACCATCATGGCTGTGTCAAGAATATCACTGTGTTTATGAGGTAGTAATGATGAGATTTTGTGTTGACAGGTGAATTCTCTGGTGTGTTGCTGGGAGACAGGGGGTATGGCTGCCAGCCTTTTCTCCTGACACCTTTCACAGACCCCCAGGAAGCACAGCAGGCCTACAACCATGCCCATGCCAGGACCAGGGCCAGAGTTGAAATGACCTTTGGCCTCCTGAAGGCACGCTTTCACTGCCTTCACAAATTAAGGGTCAGCCCTGTTAGGGCATGTGATATTACTGTGGCTTGTGCTGTCCTCCACAATGTGGCCTGCCTGAGGAAGGAGAGGGCCCCCAGAGTGCCACCAGCCATGGACTGGGACAATCCGGCAATCTTCCCTGATGACGACAGTGGTCGGCTGCTGAGGGACCAATATGTGTTGAATTATTTTAGTTAGTATGTGTGCTTTCAATTTTGGTTAAATATGTCCTGCGGTGGCAGAGGAATTTGGGTTTTTTTGGGTTCGTTTTTTGACGAATTTGGCCTCTTATGATGTTTGTGCGGTATACTGTGTGTAATACAAGGCTGCAGGGAGGCTACTGCATCCATTCATTTGTCTGTTCAGTTGATGTGTATGGATTTGTCCTGCATTTATTTTAGTGTGCAGACATGCAGGGTGTGTTATATACAGACCTTTGCATGTGTATGTATCATTTTGTATAATATGCTTGGATTCTGTGCTTTCCATCTTGTAGAGTCACTGTGACTTCAGTTTCGAAAGGAGCTGATGGTTTACCTGCTTTGTTTTGTCCTTATTCAATAAAGGAACATAATGTTACACATTGTGTTTTTATATTCATATGGAATGTGTATTTGTTTATATGACAGAGTACTAGGGCCACACTGAAGAAAAAGGATAAAGTCATAAATTTATGAGGCTGGTTCTTTCTGCAGAAAAGCTACATATTGTTTTTACAGTTTTGATACTTATGACAATGTGATACTTAATATTCTGCCACATCAGCATGTCTTTGTTTATGAAACCATACTGAAGTACAATTTCACGAAATGCCCCACATCTGTCATTTTAACAACTGTCCTCCTTTAAAACAACTGGTTACAATATTATGACTTGTGTTTTTTTCCCCTCTGTGGCCCTAATATTCTATCATTTTATATATAGCCTTATAGTCTATGGGAAACTGTAAATTATCTAATGATAGCAACATCATCTAAAAATCATTTTTTATCCAAAATCATTGAAATTAATGATCACAAACGTTTAAATAATAACAGTGGGTCTAGTTATATGTGATAACAATGTATAGTGAGCAGTGAAATAACTATTGGTTTCCATTTGTGGTGACTGCTGACTGACATTAGGGATGAGATTAAATAGATCCTGGAATTTAGCCTGGTCTGGAGCAGGCTAGCTCCACAGAATAAATCTCCATGGTAATTTATACCATAACATATCCTCCTGCCCCCTATCCATCTTTAGTGCAACCGGATTACGGATCAATTGAGCCAGGATCACCAAGATATCCTGGCTTAATCCCTTATCCTAGTTTTGTGCAACAGGCCCCAGCTCCCTGCTGTTTCATTACAATAATATATACACTGCTCAAAAAAATAAAGGGAACACTTAAACAACACAATGTAACTCCAAGTCAATCACACTTCTGTGAAATCAAACTGTCCACTTAGGAAGCAACACTGATTGACAATAAATTTGTGGCCTGCTGGAGGTAATTTTGCAGGGCTCTGGCAGTGCTCCTCCTGCTCAAAGGCGGAGGTAGCGGTCCTGCTGCTGGGTTGTTGCCCTCCTACGGCCTCCTCCACGTCTCCTGATGTACTGGCCTGTCTCCTGGTAGCGCCTCCATGCTCTGGACACTACGCTGACAGACACAGCAAACCTTCTTGCCACAGCTCGCATTGATGTGCCATCCTGGATGAGCTACACTACCTGAGCCACTTGTGTGGGTTGTAGACTCCGTCTCATACTACCACTAGAGTGAGAGCACCGCCAGCATTCAAAAGTGACCAAAACATCAGCCAGCAAGCATAGGAACTGAGAAGTGGTCTGTGGTCACCACCTGCAGAATCACTCCTTTATTGGGGGTGTCTTGCTAATTGCCTATAATTTCCACCTTTTGTCTATTCCATTTGCACAACAGCACGTGAAATTTATTGTCAATCAGTGTTGCTTCCTAAGTGGACAGTTTGATTTCACAGAAGTGTGATTGACTTGGAGTTACATTGTGTTGTTTAAGTGTTCCCTTTATTTTTTTGAGCAGTGTATATACTTGTGTTCCCTCATGTACTTTCTTTACTGATTTGTTGTTAATAAAATAAAATAAAAGATGCTACTAGCCTCAGAGCATGCATCTCAAGACAACTCCGAATAAGTTTTTTTTTTCAAAGTTGCTGGGATGTCACGTACACTTGTACCAGCATTAGCATTACGAAACTTCTTTTCAATCAAATAAACCTCACGTAGCAAGTAAGCCATGCATTTTTTTGTTTACCAAATTCGACACTCCATACAAAAAGTCCTTGCTTGGTTGGGGAAACAACAAAAAAACGTAACATGCTGGAGGGAGACAGATTTTACGCCGAGTTGGGTCTTCCTCTCTAGCTGAACGAACCAGAGGAAACTTATTTCCAGGTTTAAGGACTACAACAAAGATATGTATAACTATCCCAAGATGTGTCGTTCACAGGGAGCAAATTAAGCATAGTGGGCAGAACAAGAAATTAGCTGGGCAAAGTCAAGCACGAGATATTGGCGAGTTGTAGCAACTATTTGCATATTGCCGTTAGGTAACGCCTCCTCTGTGAAGTACGCGTGTGCACAAATTCAACACTGCACTCCTTCTAAACAACGCTTTTTTAAAACTTTTTTTACTTTAGCAAAGTGTCAACTCTATAAAACTTAGTGCACTGTGTTCGTAACATATCTTAGTTTTGGGAACTGAAAAATGTATTGAGATCAAACGTTTCATCGATGAGCCAATTAGCAGGCCCGGTTTGACCAGAGATACTTTAGAGGAGATGGGAAACTCCATTCATCTATTGATAACGCCATTGACGATGCATGGGCAATGTACACAAAGGGCCGCGCTGTGCATTCTGAGCTATTTTGGTGTGTGCTCTCCTTCATAAGGGTGAGTGCTCTCCTTCAAAAGGGTGAATGGGAGTCAATTGGGCGCCAGCTCAAATCAAATCCAATTTTATTGGTCACATACACATATTTAGCAGATGTTATTGCGGGTGTAGTGAAACGCTTGTGTTCCTAGCTTCAACAGTGAAGTAAATCTAACAATTCACAACAATACACACAAATCTAAAAGTAAAATAAAGGAATTAAGAAATAAATAAATATTAGGACGAGCAATGTCGGAGTAGCATTGACTAAAATACAGTACAATAGAATACATTATATACATATGAAATGAGTAGAGCAATATGTAAACATTATTAATTAAGGTGCAGGGTTGAGTAACCAGGTGGTAGCCAGCTAGTGATGCCTATTTAACAGTCTGATGACCTTGAGATAGAAGCTGTTTTTCAGTCTCTCGGACCCAGCTTTGATGCACTTGTGCTGACCTCGCCTTCTGGATGATAGCGGGGTGAACAGTTCGTGGCTTGGGTGGTTGATGTCCTTGATGATATTTTAGGCCTTCCTGTGAAATCGGATGCTGTAGGTGTCCTGAAGGGCAGACTGTGTTCCCCCGGTGATGCGCTGGGCAGACCGCACCACACCTGGAGAGCCCTGCAGTTGCGGGCAGTGCAGTATCCGTACCAGGCGGTGATACAGCCCAACAGGATGCTCTCAATTGTGCATCTGTAAAAGTTTGTGAGGGTCTTAGGGACCAAGCCACATTTCTTCAGCCTCCTGCGGTTGAAGAGGCGCTGTTGCGCCTTCTTCACCTCACTGTCTCTGACCATTTCAGATCGTCAGTGATGTGTACGCCGAGGAACTTCAAGACTTCCACCTCCATTGCGGTCCCTTCAATGTGGATAGGGGCGTGCTTCCTCTGCTTTATTCTGAAATCCACGATCAGCTCCTTTCGTTTTGTTGACGTTGAGGGAGAGGTTATTTTCCTGGCACCACTCCGCCTGGGCCCTCACCTCCTCCCTCTAGGCTGTCTTTTTTATTTATTTTTTTATTTAACCAGTCAGATAAGAACATATTCTTATTTACAATGATGGCCTACACCGGCCAAACCCGAACGACGCTGGGCCAATTGTGTGCCGCCCTGTCTCGTCATTGTTGGTAATCAGGCCTACTATGGTTGTGTCTTCTGAAAACTTGATGAATGAGTTGGAGGTGTGTGTGGCTACGCAGTCATGGGTGAACAGGGAGTACAGGAGTGGGATGAGTCCCACCCTTGTGGGACCCCTGTGTTGAGGAACAGTGAAGTGGAGGTGTTGGGAAGTGGGAACACCTTCACCACCTGGGGGTGGCCCGTCAGGAAGTACAGGACCCATTTGCACAGGGCGGGGTTCAGACCCAGGGCCCCGAGCTTGATGATGGTACAATGGTGTTGAAGGTTGAGCAATAGTCAATGAACAGCATTCTTACATAGAAGGATTTGACGAGATGGCGGAAAATTAGGTTTTGTTTGAAACTGTTAGTGAGTTGGGTGAAGATAATAGCACAGAGAGTTATAATGAGTGGGTTACAGTGACAAAAAAGGGAAACAAGAGAAGTACAGTTATGGTGGAAACTAGGAAACCCCTAGACTCATTTTTAGTCGGAGTAGGGTATTGGACCAATGCTACCTGGGAAATCTGTTTAACGTCTCTAGGAAAATCTGGAATGTGTTGAAGGAAAGTGTTAAGTCATTGAGAATCACAATAAGTGGTCTTATTTAGATGTTTCATGTCTGCGGAGCAGAAGAAGCATGTTTTAATACTCAAAAAGATAATCGGTGGAATGTTTCCTGTATGGATTTTCAAAGCAGGGTGCCTGCCTATCAAGAGGATTATTTCTGGGGTGGCGCAAGAAGTAATGGCAGATGATATAACTAAAGACATACTGTAGATGGAGTGGTTGTTGCACGTCGACTGACCCATATGGTGGATGGAGAAAATAAATTTACTTCATCCATACTAGTGTTCTTTAATGAAGAGTCTTTCCCTTCCCATATAAAGTCAGGATTCATTAGATACCCTGTAAGAGCTTTTGTGCACAAACCCTGTCAGTGTCATTAATGCAGAAGATTTGGTCATGTGTCAAATGTGTGCAGACGGGAAGAGTATCATATGCCAGATTAAATGAAATGCTGCAATTGTGGTGGCGAACATGCGTCCGAATTCCTGGAGTTCCCTGTTAGGGTGAAGGAGACCGAGGTGGAAAGAGTAAGGGATGTCCAGTGTCTCCTATCTGGAAGCGGTGAGAAGAGTGGATGGAGCGAATGCGGGGAAGAAACAATGGTAGTAGAGCCACACTAGTTTCTCATTAAACGAGGGATCATGAAATGTTAAAAAGTTGGACTTTGTAATATTTATTGTAATGGTCATAAACAGTATAGCACAAGCAGAGAAGTCTGAGAAAATTGGAATCATTATGACTGCTGATTAATGTTTTTTAGATCTTTGTTATTTCACAGCCGAGGCCTTCTAAGAAATCTTGTCTTTGAATGTTCCACCCTCACAGGCCCCTGAGCAGTTATGAATGGACTGTGATTGAAAAAGTGAGATGCGTTTTGTTTGTTGAAGTGTCTATTTTTTGTATTTTGTATGATGTCATTTCCCCCACTTTTCTGCAATGGATTTTTGTATTTTCTCGTTCAATATCCCGTCCAGCTAATGTACTATTAACATTGGATGCCAACCGCCGTTTAACCCAAATGAAGAAGAAGAAAATGAGAAGGCTGAACCAAAGATTTTTATAGCTAAAACAAGAAATCCTATTGGCACGTTCTAGTACACGTCTGTATATTTCCGTTAGGGAACGCCTACTTTGTGACGTGCACGTGTGCAATAACTCAATTTGCCTCTGCGCTCCTAAACAGCGCAATTTAAAAAATAAAAATAAAAAAAAAACTTTTGCAAAGGGTAAAGTCTAGAAAACTTTGCCCACTCTGTTCATAACCAATTGTAGTTTTGGGAACAGAAAACTGTATTGAGATCAATCGATGAGAACATTTACAGAATGTCGGCCAAAATCCATCTAGTTCCCTCTTCTCCTACTGCTCGCCAGTAGGCTTCCTCTCACTACCATATTTGTTAGGGAGTCGAAACGCCAACCGGATGCTTCACATTTATACATCCAGTAAAATATCTGTCTCATTGTTCTATCTGTGGCTGAACCACTCCTTCCTCATTCGCACATTTCAGAGTTTGCGTTTCCCCGGTTCTAAATAAGCTCCTGTTTGTCTTGAAGAATTGCAATCGCAGAAGAATTAATTATGTGTTCAGTGAGATCTGACATCACTTAAAGGTTCGTGATTTTAAATAGTAAATCAAAATGCAATTTATCGTTTAGTTGATAAGGTTTTATTTCGGCTCTCGTTCGAATGTTACCGTTTATTCATTGGCCTAAACTGTATTACGGGAAAAACGTTTTATTGAGTTATTGCGGTAATCCACAATTATCCATGGATTGTCAGAAGAAAATGGGTGAATTGCATATATATATATACACACACACACATATATATATAGCTTGTTTTGATAGCCTCGATGTATTCTATCCGTATTTATGGAAACATCTCATTCTTTCAAGTTGGAACTTTGACTCATCCTCAGGTCCGGCAGTGCTAGTCGTCAGTGGTCCAATTGGAAGTGCCATTCTATTTTTCCATCCTTCATTGGCCTATGGGCTATTTTGAAGTACCCTAGAAACAATAACAAAACATCATTGCCAGTAATCACTTTGCTAATGGTGTGTAGTTGTAGGCAGTTACTATTTCAGGCAGAGAGTACTGCAATTTTGTAAAAGTTTATTTGTTTTATGGTTTTCCATTGAGTCAGTGTATTTTATTTTGTCCCCTTTAAGTTATGGGTTGTAGGTAGCACAATATTGGACTAAAGGAGCTAGCGTTACTCCTTTGTCAAATAACCATACAAATACTCCATCTGAACGTGAAATCGATTCTCAATTGTTGTATGTCTCTAGAAACATAAATCCCTCTACTTTCATATCATATCAACATAATTTCACAAATGCAAATGTACACTATTTTAACCGTTTTAACACAATTGCAGACGACAGAATTTTACAGTGACAGCACGTTTGTGGAGTCAGTCTTCTGTTTACACACAGGTGGTCGGAGACACAGATAGCTAATTAGCACAGGTAGTCCACTTTGGGATTGGGTTGGCGGATCGCATCCAACTTTTAGGTGCATATACCGCCACCCACTGTCTAGGAGTGTGAGGCCAGTCACGGCCTACCTACAATAAATTCTAGTACTACAAAATTGTGGGAAAAGGAAAATTACCCCTCACAAAAAAAACACCACTATTTCCACTATTTAACCGTATCTAATCTTACTACTGGCCAACGGTCTGGGAAGACAGATACTATCACAAAACACCCCCTGCAACTCTTCTGCAGAAAAACCTCGCAATCCCAAGGACTTCTTTGCAGCTGCCAACACAACCTCTATTTTCTGTGACTTACTTTTTCTGTAGTACAGTTGACAACCATGGTTATGAATGCTAAGTAACCCTCCATACTGAAGCACATTCTTCCCATCCCCCTGTATTGGCCTCTGCCTGTTCACAGGAATCCTCTCAGGATCCCTCACCCTGTACCCATCCTACTCTACCACTCTCTTCACTGCTTCAGCATACAACACTTTCTTTACTACTCTGACCCTGGAAACATCAACCTGCCTTTCTCTCACCGGACACCTCTGATTTCCAGCCCCATGGGCACCCCCACAGCTAACACACACAACTTTCTCCACCGATACTACACATTCCTTTGTCTCATGTCCTCCTGCACATTTCTCAAATCTAATAATCTACCTCTTACACACTGCTGCCACATGACCATAAGCTTGGCACCTAAAACACTGTAGTACTTTTGTAACAACATTTCTCACGGGATAACTGACACATCCTACATTGACCTTGTAGGGCAAGGACTGCATCAAAACTCAGCAGGACAGACAATGTCTTCAGTTTCACCACGTTCCTACCGCGTCTGCGTCACACCAAACGCCGGGCGTCACAGACACCAGTTATCTTCAATTTCAGCTGATCCTCCTCAACACTTAATGCCACCCCCTTTATCACTCCTTTCAACGTCGCCCTACTCTGGGGAGCAAAGCAAGTCACAGTTCTTGTCGCGTGGTCCGGTTGTGTTTTGGAGGACGCATGCCTATCCTGAGTCCATACGGGAGTTGCAGCGATGAGACAAGACTGTAACTGGACAGTCTTCCAATTGGATACCACGAAATTGTGGAGAAAACGGGGTAAAAAATAAATAAATAAACGTTCCACTTTTCTAATTTCTTTCTTGTCCACCATCTTCTCCTTTATCAGATCTTCCAGAAGGCTTGTGTAATCCACCACTCCATATTTACTCATATGTTCATATGTTGTTAGCCATCTCTCCTGTTATATCTTTCTCACCTCTATCGCTTAGATTCTGCCAGTCCACTCTGTCTTCCATCTGTTTTCCATAAACTAGCGCTGTGACATGGAAATATGGCCGTGTGGGAACCATAACCGTATAAAGTTGATCAAACTTTTGTTCTTTGGCAATTATTTCTCACCGATATGAAAGGTCCTTATGCTTCCAAAACCATACCGCAAGCGATGCGTGTTAATGTTCAGACGGAGTGTAGCGGCTCTTAACAAAACTCCCCCCCTAAGGAAGACGCCTTCGTCCAATGACTCTTATGTGTAATGTAATGATTCAGAGGGGTTGGGTTAAATGCGGAAGACACATTTAATTTGAAGGCATTCAGTTGTACAACTGACGAGTATCCCCCCTTTCCTTTCCTAATGGAACTGAGAGTCATGATCAAGGGCTCGGGATGTAGGATAGGCTACTGTAGAGTCAAAAGAGTGGCATTTTGGCGTTAAAATAGTTTAGGTTTTAGCTGTATGTTGTCTTGATTTTAAAGGCTAATGTCAGTGCTTTACATAGGGAACACAACTTGACAGCTCGTTGTTGTAGGCCTATAATGTTTGTTGAACTGTAGATTATGGAAAATACAAATAGCCAAGTGAAGTAAGTCATGGGAGGAAATGTTGCCAGTGTAAAATGTTACTCTGAATTAAATGTCTCCTGGCTCTACAACTTTCATACCTCATCATAGCCTTTGACCTGAGGGAAATTTCAAAGAACAGACTAATTCCACCTAAAAGTCATTAACAACTTTCAAAGTTCAAAAGTCATGACAACTTTATGGCGTATATTTTGTATCATATGCTAGGCTACTATTGCTGTTTACAGGGGAAATGCCAAATAGTTGTTCAGTCAAGTAATGACGCCAAGTAATTTTTTTTCGCTACACGTGCATCACAGCATTCCTAACCTAGCCCGCAATGTCTGCCATGTGGATCGAGCAGTCAACAAGTCGAGCAGTCATCTGAAAGGGTAAGAACATTTCAGCGAGACAACTCAGGCGAAATCCATTAATGCCAAGATAATGGAATTCATTGCCCTTGACAGTCAACCGTTCTCTGTCGTGGGTGATGTTGGCTTTCGCGACAGGTCGAGCACCGGTACACACTAATGTTACCAAGTGCACTATTATTCAGATGTTGCCCTACCGGAGTTACATAGTAATAGCGTCACTGCTATTAGCTTCACGACATAGCTAGCTTTAGCTTGGTACCTAGATAGCACCAATACAACCAGCCTGAAAACAATAACCAGTAGAAACTGCAGTCATTTTCACTGTTCTTAGCAATGATTTAGGAATCCTTGTAAGTATTAGCTAGGTAGCCACTTGTTGTTTGCCTATTTAAATTGAACTTCAGTTCATGAAAATAAATAGCTAGCCAGCTACTTAACCTTGATGCCCAAAGCTAATGTTATAAGCAGCCAGACAACTTCATCTGGCTAGTGAGGCTCGACCTGACCGGGTTATGTGTTGTGAAGCTAGCCACAATAAGGATTAGGCACAATAGTGGAATTTGCTGTTTGACTTAAAAATAAAAGTACCTCTTTGAAAGTGATGCAGAAGGTTAAAATTGGTGGAATCATGCCATATTTAGACTAGATAATGTTAAACAAGGTTGGAATGTGAAGCAATGAAATGGGGTATCAGTTTACTCGGTGACACCCACAGAACACAACTGTGAAGAGTTTATGCAAATATTAGCGTTGTAGCTCTTATCGCGGGACTGTGACTATTTGAAATCACCTACTTAGCCTATTGTGTGTATTGACATTCATATTGACCTCTACAGCTTTACCTAAGGATTGGGAATCAATGAAATGGGGTAACACTCAATAACCAATATATTTTTTCCCAATGTCCCCCTCCAAAACATCCACGCAGTATTGTTTTTCCTCAGGAATAGTGTTCAATACACATAGGTTGACAATAAATGTGGCTCAATTCACAGTTGTTTCAGAGTCCCGCAATAAGAGCTACGATGCTAATGTTCTCTGGGTGTCACTGAGTAGACTGATACCCCGTGTCATGATCCACAATCCATAGGTAAGGCTGTACAGTGAAAAAAGTATGCCACCAATGCAATTCTAAAGTATAATACATCCAGTGTGATTAACAGATTGGTCAAATTAACAAATTATCTTTTGTTGATTTTATATATTAACATTCCAACCTTGTTTAGCATGAGCTATTAAGTTATGGCATAATTCTACTATTTGTATTCATTTGCATCACTGTCAATAAAATAGTTTTATTTTGAAAACTAACCGCAAAGTCCACTATTGTGGCTAATCCGTATTGTGGCTAGCTTCACATAGATGGGTCCGACCACCATTAATCAAATAAGAACTGTCTTATAAATTAAGGTTATTTTAGATGATGACACATAGCTCTGTAGTTAGCTGAAACAAACTGCCATGTTGCTATGTTTTTGGGGAAGAACATTGTTTGCATCCATGAGCTAGCTAGCTTTTTTTTAATGACCAGCACTGTAGATGCACGAGACAACTTCACCAGCATCATAGCATAGGTATCGACGAATCGTTGTGACATATGAAATACGAGTGATAGTGTAATCAATGTGTAATAACTACGTAAAAAATGTATGATCGACTTAAATGAGTACGTGACGTGCAGTCATATTCAGGTCCTGATTGGTCAACAAGCTTATTTGACACGTCAAATAGTGTTATTTGACGTGTATCTTTTTTGACATGCAAAGACCCAAACGGCGTTCCATAGAAATCCTGGTTGAGAATGAAATGACTGAACAAATGAGCAACGAAACAGCACAGCAAGTAAGTGAAAGAAATAGAATAGGTTTTGATTATGTTTTACTGGTAATGGGGACATACGTAAATGCCAACAAAATAACTTTTTGTTCAGTGTGGTGTGTGTGTGTAACCTTTATTTTACTAGGCAAGTCCCTAAAGAACAAATTCTTATTTACAATGACGGCCTACCCCGGCCAAACCCAGACGACGCTGGGCCAATTGTGCAGTGCCCTATGGGACTCCCAATCACGGCCGGATGTGATACAGCCTGGATTCGAACCAGGGACGGTAGTGATGCCTCTTGCACTGAGATGCAGTGCCTTAGACCGCTGCATCCATGTGTGTGTGTTAACTATTTAACTGTACTAGAATGCTTAAAAGGCCGCCAAAAATGTAATATCGGTGCATCACTAATCTGGAATGTTTATGTTCAGTCTCCCAAAAGCTTGTTCATGTCATGACCCATTCATAATGCCTACAATTCCTTTATTTCTCCAAATATTTAGAAGTCTGCTTTTTTGATTATATGCTCACCCCAAGGGTTGGTAATATGAGATACTGTTGTTGAATTTCTGTTAAAAGCTTCAAAAATAAGATTTTGAAAGGGCCCTTATGTTATTTCCTTTCCTATGTAGGCTAAATTGTGGTTCCTTCCTATCTAAACACAACCAAAATGTTACATGAATTGAGCTACTATTTACTCCTTTCTGGACCCATTATCTGACTTAATACCGCTCTGCAATAGTGAATCTTTGACAAATAAATAAAAATGAATTATACATTTGCCAAATTAGTTATTGTAAGGTTTTTCCTCTAATTGTTTACTGGAAGCAAATTCTTGACAGATACAATGCGATCAGATCTGTTTGGTTCTCGCAGTGCTTACTTCCTTCCATGACACACAGTTCAATATTTGGCTACAGTGCGTCACTCTGCTCTCTCTATATTTAGAGGTGCAGGCTGCTTCCTCAAGAAGGCTGAGGCTCTTTAGAGTTAACATGTGATTTTGTGTTATGATTCTACTGAATCACCTCGCAATCCACAGTACACAATAGCAACGTGTTTGAAGAAGTAAAATAGCTCTCAAGCTGATTATGAAATCCCCCAAAAAGTTGCAAGGACATTTAATAATTTTGTCAAATCCTATTTATTTTTCAGGTTTTGGGCTGCAGCTTGATCAGAGTCGATGAGATGCTGGCGTGAGGGGTGACACTGGTTTTGTCTCCTCCCTGAGGTCCAGGGAGCCAGGATGCAGGGGGCGATAGCACGGGTGTTTGTGGTGGTGGCAGCGGCCATCTTGAACCATCCGCTGCTGTTCCCGCAGGAGAACACCACCCTCCCAGAGCAGGATGAGGCCCTGCTGGCCCGCATGAGGGAGCATGAGAAGAGGCTGGAGCTGGAGCAGGCGCGGCTGGAGCAGGAGCTCTTGTATGCAGGCACGGAGCAGCAGGACCCTGGCTCAGAGGACGGCTACGGCTGGTACTTCTGGAGCGCCCTCTCACTGGCCATCTTCTTCACTATTGAGGTGTGTCGGCAGGATTTGGCAGACATGGAAGCCCGTTACGCTGATGATGAGGATGGGTTTGTTGAGAGTGGATCCATCAGTTCCAAGACACTCCAGCTCGATAAAGGAGTCCTAAACAGCTTCTGTGAGAGATGCATCTACACCTCGGCCCATGAGAACTGGAGGGTGCGGGAATTTGTGGAGGGCTTCGCTGACGACCTGCTGGAGTCCCTGAGGAGTGTGTGTGATAGGGAGACTGACATGGAGGTGGCGGACTTTGTGGGCGTTGGGAGCATGTTTGAGTCGTGGAGGGTGAGCAAGCCGCTGATGTGTGATCTCATTGTCCCTTTCACCCCCCCGGAGCCATACTCCTTCCAGTTCCAGCTGTGGTGCAGCCCCTCCAGTGACGTGCCCCTGGACATGCAGGGCTGTGGCAGGATCAAGGTGACAAAGGTCGGGGAGAATGAGGACGGCTGTCTCTGTGGCTCTGCCAACCTGGGTGAGGACATGCTGTGCTTGCTACACAGCAAAAATGAAAAGCCCAGAGCAGACCACACCCCGGATGACCTTCTGTGCTCCAAGAACACACCTTATCTGGCTAAGGACCAGGTCATGAAGTGGTTCCAGATATCCGTGACCAAAGCCTGGGGACGGATTTCTCACAAGTACGAGTTTGAGCTCACTTTCCACAACCTGGATGCGACTGGAGCACTGAAGGTCCGATTCCGCTCAGGAAAGGTTGTTGTGATGAACATCATCCCCGTTGTGGAACTAGATGGCACAAATGCCTACTTTGTATCACACTTCGCCTCTGACAGCAGCAGCACCTCAGACACTTACTGGCCCCTCTCCTTCGCTGTCTATGAGAAGAACCTGCTCAAACATGTGACTAAAAGCCTGCCTGAAAATTCCTGCCACCTCCACTGCCTTCAGCTCATCACTTTCCTACACAAGAAACAGATGGGTCTAACTGGCAGGTGTGCTCTGACCAACTACCACCTAAAGACGACCCTGCTGCACCTGTTGTTGAGTAAGGGCTCGTCTAGCTGGGGCTCTGAGAGTCTGGAGCACAGGCTACGGGACATGCTAGGCTTCCTTCACAGGAGTCTTCAGGAGAAGAGACTCTGTCACGCTTTGGTTGGGAACAGCCAAGTTCCACCAGAAGTCCGGGTTCCGGCAACATTCCACACGGCGGAGCCCATCAATCTTTTCCGGCCACTTGTGTTACAGAGAGAGCTTTACGCTGACACGCTTCGGCATTTCCAGGAGATGCTCAGGAACGCTCCTGTTCTGATTCAGGAGTACACGCCTTTGTTACAAAATGGCGACACTCACCACCGACTCAACTCGATGGCACAGTCTGAGTAATGGACTCTGTTTTAATGCACTGCAATGAGTGGAGGAATCCTTAATAACAATAATAATAATTAACAAAAGTATGTTACAGCTTTAAGACATTTCTCTAGGCACTGAAAAGAGAAGTGAACAACATTCCTTTGTTATTTTGAAATGGAGTTTGTGGTTGGTGGTTTTATTTGATAGCAGCTTCTAACAACACTCAAGGAAGTTACCAAAGCGTGTTCTTAGTAACAGTACTGTAACTGCTATTTCAATATGGCTGTTTCACAAGTGCAATTATATTTTACTAAATTGAAGGTTTACAAAAACTGTTTTCCCCTCACAAAATTAGAGCAGTATATTTTGATATGAAGAATAAGTATTATTTTTGTATTCTAGAGAAGACCACATCATACTTTGTAGTATGTGTGTTTTTATGATGCAGTATTATGCAGTACTTGTCAACAATTGCTATTTGACATGAAGGGATATTCATTTTGTAAGCCGTGCAACAGTTTGAAAATACCAATTGAAGACTCCCTGTTACACGTCTTGGCTGTCATTCACCAAAATACAAGAATGTCAGCAAAGGTATTCCGTTGAAATTCCTTTACAATGGGTACATGAGGAACATACGATAATTTTAGAAATTCCTTTCAGCATGACAATCTTAGAAATGACACACAACATGTACACAGCTGATGTTGTAAGGTTGTGCTAACTAATTGAAGGAAAAATTCCCCTCTGTTTAAGTTCAGTCTTAGGTTCACGTATAATTAAATGGCAAATAGACAACGTATGGTTTGAGATAGTGGAATGCACTCGTAAAAATGTCATTTGTGTACAAGTGTATATATATATATATACACATTTTTTTATTTATTAAAAGAAAATGTATATTTTGTAGTATTACCCGTATCTCTCATACCCATTGTAACTTGCCTATTTTACCACAGAATGTACTTTTAACAGCCAATGTTTTTTTGCAGTGTTTTTATTCATAAATGTTGAAGGACTATATTCCTTGTGTTGTGAGTAATGCCATTGATTTTTCTACACATGGACATACAAGATAGGATTTGACAATGTGACAGGCAAGATAGTGGCATAACCAGTGGCAGTGCTCCACCCTCTATTCACAGACCTGTCCAAGTACAGTATAGGGTAATGTCAGGACTGGTGGTGAAAATAAGGTAATGCAGATGACTATCACACTATTTCACTTCCAGATTTCAGGACAACAATATATAAACACCGGAACTCTTGTTGTGCAGTCTTTATTACATGACAATATTTATAAGCTTTGTAAATGTAAAAAAATATGCCAGGTGTTGACTAAGCATGATAGAAATGAACTTCAACAGACATGATTCACATAGTTCCATCAGTATTTCTGATCTAGCACTTATGAAACTAAACTAAATAATCATTGTTATTAGTTCATTGAACATCTCGTAATCAAACCATGTTCCATATACAATAATCAAAGGAAAGGAGCACAGAAATGAACCTTCAGAAAAGTTTCCTATGAGATAAACAGCTGCACAACTAAGTTGACATCTACAGCCGATGACATAATTACCATAGCAGGAATTTAAAATGGGAAAACTGGACGGTCAAGGGTGAACTGCCACCGTGCCATGTATCTACAGGCCATGGTCAAAATTGGATTTCCCTCCGACATAGCCCATGTTAAAGACCTTGTAGGTCTCACTGGGGAACATGGTGGCTTTCACTGTTGGATCCTCAAACATGCACTCTGTCCACTTCTTGAGCTCAGTGGTACCATTCAGACAGCTTGGAATAAGAGATTACATTTATTTGAGTTTTGAAAATTAGACTAATGAGTTCAAAGTGCACTGCTAGTGGACTTTGGTTGAGCCAAACTATATAAATCACACAAGCAATAGGACCATCTCATAAAACCTGTGAGAGACGCAATAAGAATGTGAATGATTATGTAAACTGAAATTCATACACTAGGGCCAGTATTCACAAAGCGTTTCAGAGTAGGAGTATGATCACACTATCATATGATCAGGGGGGACCAGAGCCCATATCCAAAAAGCGTCCCAGAGTAGAACATTTGTCGCATGTTCTGAGAATAGAGACATTTTACTCCTACTCTTATGGGTAAAAATAGATTTTTAGGAACCTCATGAGCTGTCCTAACCAGTTATGGTTTAATAGCATGTGTCTTGATAATAGAAAAATGCATTGAGTCAGTGGTTTCTGCACCACATGCAATTGCTTTGTAGTTTGTTAAAATGTTTTGATATTTTCATTCATAAATAATCTAGAAGTACATGCAACAGTATTTGCGCTTTTGACTACTTCGATCATTTAATTACCTGCATCGTGTTGTTTCAAGTTATCCCTTTGGGGCGCAACATCACATTGTAAAACAAATATGCCTACAATTGGGCATGCCTAAAGTTGGGCAATTGAAGGCATCTAGGGCTTATGTTAACTTTGATTGTGTTCGATGGAAATAATAGACAGTTTCAAACGTATCCAATGTTGTATGCAACATTATCGTCAAGTGACCTAATCTTGATGCCTGTCAGCCAAAACGATTTAGAGTTGTAAAACGGGAGTGACGAGTGTGTTGATAGAACGGTAATATTGTCAAAATTCCACTTCAACAACCATCAGAATTGCTTAAAAAAAGTTATTCATGCCAACATAGTCATCAATAATTAAGAATATGCAAAGTGATCATGTCAGGCAAAAATTATATTAAACGTTTATACTAATGCTGATGGTTGTTAAAAGCGGAATTTTGACAATATCACCGATATATCAACACACTCCTCATTGCACAAGCAGCCGCAACATGCACAATGCCAAGCGTCGGCTGGAGTGTTGTAAAGCTCGCTGCCATTGGAAACACGTTTTCTGAACGGACGAATCTGGATTTGGAGATGCCAGGAGAACTCTACTTGCCTGAACGCATAGTGACACATTCTTTATTTGGTGGAGGAGGAATAATGGTCTGGGGCTGTTTTTCATGGTTCGGGCTAGGCCCCTTAGTTTCCCAGTGAAGGGACATCTTAATACTACAGCATAGAATGACATTCTAGAAGACGATACTGTGCTTCCAACTTTGTGGCAACAGTTTGGGTAAGGCCCTTTCCTGTTTCTGCACGAATATTGTGCGCTCTTAAAAGGGGCACACATAGGGCTGTGGCGGTCACGAAATTTCGTCAGCTGGTGATTGTCAAGCAAATAACTGCCAGTCTCACGGTAATTGACAGTTAATTAACAAACACATTTAGCATATCCTGGCTTCCACACAAGCTACTGATGCAGACCTTTGGAACATCTACATTTTAAAAAGTCAAGTAAATCCATGTGATATAGCCTACACCTTCACAATATAATCCATTATTTATTTTGGATAAGTCTAAAGAAACATGATATGAAGAAAATGTAGTCTATTTCAGAAGAACAGAATAGCATACTCTGAGTTGTCCTTATGTTAGGCCCTGATCTGGCTATGCCATTTGGCTGTGGGCTACACTTGTTATGCTGGTGAATGAGGACCCAAAAGCGACGTAATAGTAACAGAGTCTTTATTCCAGTATTAAACAAATAATGATTCTCCTGGATATAATCAATGGTAAATCCAAAACAGGAAACTGAAATCCTCTCGTCAATAGAGAGGAACGACTGGAGACGCGACCACAGACTGCAGGTCGCTTCGGGAAGGCACTGGCCGTAGCTGACATAGACACCTGCTCACACGCAGCATCTGAAGAAGGCAAAGAACACGACCGGGCGGAACAAGGACACAGGAACAGCAAACATCAAACAAGAATCCGACAAGGACAGAAGCGGAAAACAGAGGGAGAAATAGGGACTCTAATCAGAGGGCAAAATAGGGGACAGGTGTGAAAGAGTAAATGAGGTCGTTAGGAGAATGAGAAACAGCTGGGAGCAGGAACGGAACGATAGAGAGAGAGAGAGCGGGAGAGGGAGAGAGGGAGGAGGAGAGAGAGAGAGAAAGAGAAAGAACCTAATAAGACCAGCAGAGGGAAGCACAGGGACAAGACATGATAATCAATGACAAAACATGACAACACTAGTTCATTTAGCAGACAAGATTTGCTTTGAATTCAATGGCATTATTTTATATTATTTTATAGTATGAAGAATACAATTGAACTAAGCAGAATAAAATAGAAAGGATATTTTCTCCAAACGATTTGAGGGAGTGCGCTCACAAACCTATTCTGTGTTGAGTTGTTAACATACTGTAGAAATACAGTGCATTTGGAAAGTATTCAAATCCCTTGACTTTTTCCACATTTTGTTAAGTTACAGCCTTATTGTTTGTTTTCCTCATCAATCTACACACAATACCCAATAATGACAAAGCAAAAGCATTTTTTATTTTTTTTTGCAAATGTATTAAAAATCGTAAAGTATTCAGACCCTTTACTCAGTACTTTGTTGAAGCACCTTTGGAAGCAACTTCAGCCTCAAGCCTTCTTTGGTATGACGCTACAAGCTTGGCACACTCGTATTTGAGGAATTTCTCCCATTCTTCTGTGCAGATCCTCTCAAGCTCTGTCAGCTTGGATGGGAAGCATCGCTGCACAGTTATTTCAGGTCTCTCCAGAGATCGATCGGGTTCAAGTGCGGTGAATAAGTTTTTATATATATACAGTCGTGGCCAAAAGTATTGAGAATGACACAAATATACATTTTCACAAAGTTTGCTGCTTCAGTGTCTTTAGATATTTTTGTCAGCTGTTACTATGGAATAGTGAAGTATAATTACAAGCATTTCATAAGTGTCAACGGCTTTTATTGACAATTACATGAAGTTGATGCAAAGAGTCAATATTTGCAGTGTTGACCCTTCTTTTTCAAGACCTCTGCGAATCTGCTCTGGCATGCTGTCAATTAACTTCTGGGCCACATCCTGACTGATGGCAGCCCATTCTTGCATAATCAATGCTTGGAGTTTGTCAGACTGTGTGGGTTTTTGTTTGTTCACCCGCCTCACACCTGCCTGCTGCCATTCCTGAGCAAGGTCTGTACTGGTGGTGCCCTGATCACGCAGCTGAATCACCTTTAGGAGACGGTCCTGGCACTTGCTGGACTTTCTTGGGCGCCCTGAAGCCTTCTTCACAACAATTGAACCGCTCTCCTTGAAGTTCTTGATGATCCGATAAATGGTTGATTTAGGTGCAATCTTACTGGCAGCAATATCCTTGCCTGTGAAGCCCTTTTTGTGCAAAGCAATGATGTCGGCACGTGTTTCCTTGCAGGTAACCATGATTGACAGAGGAAGAACAATGATTCCAAGCACCACCCTTCTTTTGAAGCTTCCAGTCTGTTATTCGAACTCAATCAGCATGACAGAGTAATCTCCAGCCTTGTCCTCGTCAACACTCACACCTGTGTTAAAGAGAGAATCACTGACATGATGTCAGCTGGTCCTTTTGTGGCAGGGCTGAAATGCAGTGGAAATGTTTTTTGGGGATTCAGTTCATTTGCATGGCAAAGAGGGACTTTGCAATTAATTGCAATTCATCTGATCACTCTTCATAACATTCTGGAGTATATGCAAATTGCCATTATACAAACTGAGGCAGCAGACTTTGTGAAAATTAATATTTGTGTCATTCTCAAAACTTTTGGCCAAGACTGTATATATATATATATATATAAATTGGCAATTTCTTTTCAAAAATCTGTTTTCACTGTCATTATGGGTATTGTGTGTAGATTGATAAGGATTTGTATTTATTCAATAAACTTTAGAATAAGGCTGTAACGTGACAAAATGTGGAAAAAGGTATGGTGTCTGAATACTTTCTGAATGCATTGTAGGTACTACTATATGCTTATTTTAGTTGGGCTATATGTGGGCTATATGTTTTGATTTTGAATACATTGTAAGGCTGCAGAATGCGATTAAAAGTTGCATGAGCTGTGCTTTGTTTTTGCACAGGCTGTACACACTTCATCAGTCTCTCATTCACAATTTGACAAGCACATGATAATGCCTCGACTTTCCCCTTTGTGTGTCCGTAATGCCTCCTAAAAAAATCCATGCCTTTTGCGGCCAGTGGCCTTTGCGCTGAATATAATAAATTACTATACCCTTCTCCCTGAGTGCTGCATGCTCCGAAGCACCATCACTCACATAGCTCTCCATCATCTGATCTGGTGTTGTTAGGCCTACTTTCTCACAGGCTACAAGTGAAGACAGACACATCGGGGACTCAACTACGTGCATCCTTATCCTATTCCGAGGTGCATATTGAAGATATTGGAAGATCTGTCCACATTTACAATTTTGTCAGCCAACATGATAAGTAAGCCTAACAAACAGCAAAAGCACTAGGCTATGTCAATCCACTATCCCCCATAATACAAAAGTTGACATATTTTATTCTGTGCGAGAAATAAATATTCCAAACAGTCTGGGACAGTTATGGGATGCGATAGATCCCAAATTAATACAACTACTAGCATAAAAAAAAAAACGTTTTACTCAATGAGGCTGACACAACAGATCAGAACGTTTAGCTTAAAATGTTGATAAACTATTAGGCTATTTCTTCACATTATAAGTGCAGCAATGCACACACAGTCCATTACCGGGAAAACACCATTATCAAGTGACTGCAAATGCGATTACTCATGTAATGCTTTTATTATAAAGGTGCATTTTTATTGTGAAAATGTACTTCCCCAAACTTGAAACTCACGCACTGCTTATGTATGCCAGTTAGGCTCTACACCCCTTGTAAAGCGGATTAATGTGCTTAATTTTAAGAAGTTATTTAGCCACTTTAGTTGTGAAACAAACTTATTAAAACATATAGGCTTATGGGCTAGACTATATGATTAAAAAAAGTAGCAACAAAAAAAAAGCATTGTTTCTTGCCTTACGCTGGGCATCATTCACAAGTAATAATATGTAATTTACAAGTGATAGCCTACTATTGTTATTAGGGATGCATGATATATCAATAAGCATATCAGAATCGGACGATATTAGCTAAAAATACCAACATCTGCATCGGCCCGATGTCTAGTTTAATGCCGAAGTGCAAAACCGATGTCAAAGCTGACGTGCAAACCTACAGTGCCTTGCAAAAGTATTCATCCCCCTTGGCGGTTTTCCTATTTTGTTGCATTACAACCTGTAATTTAAATAGATTTTTATTTGGATATCATATAATGGACATACACAAAATAGTCCAAATTGGTGAAGTGAAATGAAAAAAATTACTTGTTTAAAAAATGAAGCCCCTAAATAAGATCTGGTGCAACCAATTACCTTCAGAAATCACACAATTAGTTAAACAAAGTCCACCTGTGTGCAATCTAAGTGTCACATGATCTGTCACATGATCTCAGTACATATACACCTGTTCTGAAAGGCCCCAGAGTCTGCAACACCACTAAGCAAGGAGCACCACCAAGCAAACGGCACCATAAAGACCAAGGAGCTCTCCAAACAAGTCAGGGACAAAGTTGTGGAGAAGTACAGATCAGGGTTGGGTTATAAAAAAAAACGGAAACTTTGAACATCCCACGGAGCACCATTCTATCCATTATTAAAAAATGGAAAGAATATGGCACCACAACAAACCTGCCAAGAGAAGGCCACCCACCAAAACTCATGGACCAGGCAAGGAGGGCATTAATCAGAGAGGCAACAAAGAGACCAAAGATAACCCTGAAGGAGCTGAAAAGCTCCACAGCAGAGAATGGAGTATCTGTCAATAGCACCACTTTTAGCCGTACACTCCACCGAGCTGGGCTTTATGGAAGAGTGCCAGAAAAAAGCCATTGCTTAAAGAACAAAATAAGCAAACACGTTTGGTGTTCACCAAAAGGCTTGTGTTCACCAAAAGACTCCCCAAATATATGGAAGAAGGTACTCTGGTCAGATGAGACTAAAATTGAGCTTTTTGGCCATCACGGAAAATGCTATATCTGGCGCAAACCTAACACCTCTCATCACCACAGTGAAGCATGGGGGTGGCAGTGTAACAGTATAACTTTAGACCGTCCCCTCGCCCCGACACGGGCGTGAACCAGGGACCCTCTGCACTCATCAACAACAGTCACCCACGAAGCGTCGTTACCCATCGCTCCACAAAGGCCGCGGCCCTTGCAGAGCAAGGGGAACCACTACTTCAAGGTCTCAAAGCAAGTGACGTAACCGATTGCAACGCTATTAGCGCGCACCACCGCTAACTAGCTAGCCATTTCACATCCGTCACACTCACCCCCCTTTCGACCTCCTCCTTTTCCGCAGCAACCAGTGATCCGGGTCAACAGCATCAATGTAACAGTTTAACTTTATAGACCTCAATCCAATTGAGAATCTGTGGTATGACTTAAAGATTGCTGTACACCAGCGGAACCCATCCAGCTTGAAGGAGCTGGAGCAGTTTTGCCTTGAAGAATGGGCAAAAATCACAGTGGTTAGATTTGCCAAGCAATTAGAGACATACCCCAAGAGACTTGCAGCTGTAATTGCTGCAAAAAGTGGCTATACAAAGTATTGACTGGGGGGGTGAATAGTTATGCACGCTCAAGTTTATTGTTTTTTTTGTCTAATTTCTTGTTTGTTTCACAATAAAAAATATTTTTCATCTTCCAATTGTTAGGCATGTTGTGTAAATCAAATGAACCCCCCCCCAAAAAAAATATATATATTTTAATTCCAGGTTGTAAGGCAACAAAATAGGGAAAATGCCAAGGGGTTGAATACTTTCGCAAGCCACTGTATAAAACGTAGGTAGATGACATAATGATGCCACGAAAAATATAGTGATACACATGCAACACAGCAATCCTAACCTAGCCCACAATGTCTACACTGTGGATCTATTTTTAAGTTTCAAAGGAAGATAACAAAAAGGCCATATGCAACGTTTGTGCTGCTATTATTTCCTGAGGAGGAAAGAAAGTGAAATCATTCAATACCACAAACCTAATTACTCATTTGAAAGTGCATGACCCCCAGACGTTCAGGAACTACTTAGAACAAAAGCAGAAGAAAATTAAGGGCACACTTCCAACAACTAAACAAGTTCAAGTCGAGCAGTCATTTGAAAGAGTAAGAACATTTCAGCGAGACAACTCAAAGACGAAATCCATTAACACCAAGATAATGAAATTCATTGCCCTTGACAATCAACCGTTCTCTGTCGTGGATGATGTTGGCTTTCGCCGACTGGTCGAGTACCTCAAGCCCCGGTACATACTACCAAGTAGGCGCTATTTTTCAGGTGTTGCCCTACCGGAGTTACACAGTATTGTTGAAACGCACATCCATGAGCTACTTGCTATGGGCGTCACTGCTATTAGCTTGATAACTGACATTTGGACCAGCGATGTCAACCCCATGAGCATGCTGAGTCTGACAGCACAGTGGGTCGACAAGGATTTCGTACTGAGGAAAGCCGTATTGCATGCTCAAGAATGTGCTGGTAGTCATACCGCTGCTGCCATTTCAATTGCATTTGAGAACATGTTTGAAACTTGGAAACATGAACACACTCCTAGCTCCATTCGAACAACTGACTCGAGAAATAAGCTCATCAACTGCATCTGCAGCAGACATGATACCATCTGTCATGGCATTGAAATGCCTGCTCAACAAAACTGCCGACACAGACCGTGAGGTTAAACTTGCAAAAGTACTCTACTAGAGGCTGTGAACAAGCGATTCGGTGGCATTCTCTCTGAGCCTCTTACTGTGTCACCACCATGCTCGATGCTAGGTACAAGGACCGCTACTTCGATGCAGACAAGAAACAGGGTTTACGTGAAATGTTACAGACACAGCTGGACAAGTTGGAAACGGACACAGTGACAGTGCGCACCGAGGAAGAGAAGCCAAGGACACACAGAGCTGAAACTTTTCTGCTTGACATGTATGATGAAATCCTGGTTGAGAATGAAACGACTGAACAAATGAACAGCAAAACAGCACAGCAAGTAAGTGAAAAAAATAGGTTTTGATTATCTTTTACTGGCAATGGGGACATACGTAAATGCCAACAAAAGAACTTTTTGGTCAGTGTGTGTGTTTAAACTATTTAACTGTACTAAAGCGCTTGAAAGGCCTCTAAAATTTTAAATATTGATTATCGTATCGGGTTTTCTGGCAAGGAAAATATCGGATTTTGGTATCGGCTAAAAATGTCACATCGGTGCATCCCTAATTGTCCCCAATCAGACTATTCTTGATTAAATCTTGTCTTTACATATACTAAATAATATGTGTGAAATTTGTTTTGATTTAGAATGGTCTGTTACGGAGTCTAGTTGATAGGTAATCGACTAGATGGGCTGTTCCCCGGATCCCGTATGTAGGGACTACTATAATGCTTGAACAAGGCTATTGAACTTCACATTTGTGTCTGTCTTTATTATTTTTTCCAATATATCATACTGAAACATGGTATCAGAAGTGGCTCAAAAACCACATGTTTGTTATTTTTGTAGCCAAGTACAGTATAGGCGCAGTTACGTTCCATATGCTAACACACACCGTTTCCTACTGCCAATGTTAGTCACACCACTGAACAACTCGTTGTTAGCTGGCTAGCTAGCATCACTACCTACTTGGATGGCTGAAGGCAAAGAGATCTCCTATTCCATCGCTATGGCAGCAAACATTCCGCCACCAAATCCCGTGGTTCTCACAGGGGACTGGAATACTAATTGGGACAACTTCAGGGATGAATTTGAAAACTATGCGCTGGCGACCTGTCTACAAGAGAAACCCAACGAGGTCCAAGCGGCAACTCTGAGGAGCTTAATGGGCAGAGAATGCAGGCATATTTACCGGCACAATCTCACCCTCACAGCACGACAACAGGGTGATGCAAAGGCCATACTGGATACATTGGAGAATTAATTCAAACCCGTCAGGAACGTCATTTACGAGTGGTTCGTTTTTGGAAGCTGCAAACAGGAAGAGGGTGAGTCAGTACACAACTTCGTAACCCGTTTGAGAGAAAGATCCACTACTTGTGAATGCGGGGGATTGAAAGATGAATTGATTCGTGACAAAACAGTACTGGGAATTGCAAATGAGGACACGAGCCGGCGTCTACTAAGAGAGAGAGGCTTAACATTAGTAACTGCCATTGAAATGTGCCGCACTGCCGAAGTCACTGACATGAGAATGAGAGCAATGGAAATCGTAACCCCACGCACCGACATTGATACTGCTCACGCTGTTGCCAGGCAGACATTCAGACAAAACCAATAGAGGCAGAGTAATTCACCATGAATGGTGAACACAGACAGCCCCATAGCATGCAAATACTGTGGAAATGTGCACGCACAAGGCAAAGAGCACTGCTCTGCCAACGGAAAACCTGCATTGCTTGTGGAACTAATAATCACTTGCAAAAGTGTCTCAAAAGCAAAAAATGGGTGAGGGCAAGATTCACTGTGTTGATGATGTCACTCAGTGTTCAGAACAGTGAAAGTGACATTTTCATGCATGAATCCATTAGGGCTGTACCCTCAAGAGGGAAGAAATGGTTTGTGACACTACGATTACACAACAAGCTGCGACAATGTCGACTGGATTTTGGTGCTACGTGCAATGTAATGAGCTACAAAGACAAATTCAATCTGACACCTGACACACATATTTTGCCCACCAATAGATTAAAGGTGTACTCAGGAGAGCTAATGAGCTCTATGGTCATCTTTGAGACCGTATGTGTTATTCGGGGACACAAACACAAGCTGGAGATTGAGATCGTGAAAACCGGTCAACACCCTCTCCTCTCAGGCTCTACATCCAAACGCCTGGGACTGATGCAGTTCACCGTGCCAAATGACCTGAACATCGTGGAGCATGTCTAAAGAATGGATGGACTCCTGTCCAAAGAACAACTAAGCAGATATGACGACGTATTCAGCAGGCCATTGAAACAGTACCTGGGGAGGTACACTTTAAATATTGGATGAGAGCTTCCCCCCAGTCCAGTGTGCTCCTCGCAATGTGCCCATTGCAATGAAACTGGATGTGAAGGCCCAGCTGGACAAGTATGAGACTGATGGCCACATGACATCTGTGACTGAACCAACTGACTGGATCAGCAATATGGTCATAGTGGAAAAAAACTGAGAAGCTGAGGGTCTGCATCGACCCAAAGCATCTGAACCAATCACCAAGCTCCCACTACATCATGCTGACACTGAAGGATGTCCTCTACAAGCTACCCAAGGCCAGGATTGTCAACTTGGTGGACGCCCGAGATGCATTCCTTCAATGCAAGCTGGACGAAGAAAGCAGCTTCATGACTACCTTCTGGACCTCCTGGGGTTGGAAACGCTGGCTCAAGCTCCTGTTGGTGTCTCAGTGGTGCCTGAGGTATACCAACGTAAGCAGCACAAGTTAATGGCTGGGCTCAAGGGCATTGAACCCATCACTGATGAGGTGCTGATCATTGGCTGTGGTGATACAGAAAAAGAAGCAGAACGTGACCACGATGTGAAGCTCCTGGCACTGAGGGAGCGCTGCCGATCAGTTAAGCTGCGCCTTGGCCTGAAGAAGCTGCAGTTCAAGGTGAAAGACGTCCACTTCCATGGCCACATTCTCTCGGTCAAAGGCCTGAAGCCAGACTCAGACAAAGTCAGAGCGATCCTCGTCATGTCAAATCTGTCTGATGCAAAAGGAGTGCAGCGTCTCATCAGCTTTGCAAACTATCTTGCAAAGTTCATGCCACACCTATCAGCAGTCTGTGAGCCTCTGCGCTGGCTAACCAAACATGAGGCCACAGTGCAGGAGATTAAATCTTTGGCTTCATCCATGCCAGTGTTGCGGGACTCCAGCAAAAGTGGACTTGAATGCTGCCTTATGCAGGAATCAAATCAAACTTTATTTGTCACATGCGCCAAATACAACAAGTGTAGACCTTACCGTGAAATGCTTACATACAAGCCCTTAACCAACAGTGCAGTTCAAGAAGAGTTAAGGAAATATTTACCAAATAAGCTAAAGTAAAAAATAATTAAAAGCAACACAATAAAATAACAATAACAAGGCAATATACAGGAAGGCCAGCCCGTTGCGTTCGCTTTGAGATCGCTCACCCCCACCTAACATGCACAAATTGAGAAAGAGTGCCTCAGCATAGTCTTCTCCTGCCAGTGCTTCCATCACTACTTATATGGCCGAGAGCTGGTCACCAATGAAACGGACCACAAACCACTCATTGCCATATTCAGTAAACCTCTCCTCAATGCGCCCAAGAGGCTTCAAAGCATGCTCATGACTCTGCAAAACTACAGCCTGAATATTGTCTACAAGAAAAGACCAGAGATGTACATCAGTGACACAATGAGCAGGGCAACAGCACAATGTACAGGCAGAGGCACTGCCTATCAGCAGCATGCCATCTGTTTGCTACAGCAGGAACAACAAGATGTTCAACAGATCAATCAGGCAGACTACTTAAACGTCACAGTCACTGAAGTCCATGGTTCTCACATGTTGGCCATACCTGAAAGAGGAGACACCTTTCACAGTGAGAGAATACTGGATCTTTCGAGATGAGATCAGCGTGCAAAATGGCATCTTGTTCAGAGGTCAGAATGTCATTATCCCCAAATCCAGAGATGCTTACTCGCATACACTCCAGTCACATTGGAGATGACGCATGCTACTGCCAGGCACGTGAAACATTATACTGGCCAAACATGCAAGCAGAAATTAAAGACTTTGTCAACAGCTGTACCACATGCAACGAGTACACTCATAAACAGCAAAAGGAAACCATGATGTCGCACAAACTGCCCACAAGGGCTTGGCAAATCATCAGCATGGACTTATTCAGCCACAGACAAAAGCACTATCTTCTCATTGTTGAACACTACACTGACTTTTGAGAAATTGAATGGCTCCCTGACTTGTCTGCAGAGACAGTCATAAAGTGCTTCAAGGCGCAGTTTGCAAGGTAAGGCCAGCCTGACAAGGTCATCACGGACAATGGCCCACTGCACAGTTCAACCGTTTCGCTCAGAAGGGGAGTTTGACCATGTGACCTCCACACCCAATGGCAAATGGTAAGGCAGAGTCAGCTGTCAAGATTGCAAAAAACCTGTGATGAAGGGACTTGCGTGACAGCAACGACCCCTGGAAAGCCATCTTACAGTGGAGGAACACACCCACCGAAATATGGACAGCAGCCCAGCGCAACGCCTGCTGTCCAGACCTCTGAAGACTACCATCCCCGTAGCTAACAAGCTACTTGAGCCATGTGTCATGGTTGGCGTCACGGACAAACTGTGCCACAGAAGCAGCTCACTAAGTGCTTCTACGACCGGACTGCTCGAGACCTACCAGAGCTGGAGGTGGGTGAAACAATAAGGATGAAACCGCTGCCGGGATACCACACAGGACTTTGGAGTCTGGGTACATGCCTACAGAGTGTTGCACCACGTTCTTACCTGGTGGCTCCCTCTATCGTCGCAATCAGGGGGATCTACACGTAGCAGAGCAGACAACAAACCAGAACACGCCATTCACTCACCTTGATGAGCTGGATCTCAGTTCAGGCCTAAAGGCAAGGGGCGCAGAATTGTGACATGAGCCAACTGAAGGTGAGGCTTCTAGCCCACCAAGCTCTCCAGCTCGTGGCCTTAATCCTACCCCTGTCAGAGCCCATACTTACGGGTGGGTCAACTGTGTAAGCCACCGGTAAGGCTTACTCTGTAAGCAAGGGACTGTGGTAACTTGTCCTCTGTTTATTAAAAAAACAAAAAACAAAAAAAACAAAGAGAAAGATGACAACTGAAGTAAATAGAAAATGTAATGCTTTTTCAATTGTTATGACTTGACTGTTAAGAACTTAATGTTGTGCTGTTATGTTTGCACTTTCTATTGAAAAGGATGATGTTACGGAGTCTAGTTGATAGGTAATCGATAGTTAGGCTTTTCCCCAGACCCCGTATGTAGGGACATGTACAATGCTTGAACTTGACATTTGTGTCTGTCTTTATTATTTTACCCAACATATCATACTGTAACATGGACCATTATCATGCACCTGTCTCAAAACAGGGGCAGGGGAAAAAAAGACATGTCATCCATGCACTTAAATAGCAAATGGAGGTTCATTGTGGAGGTTCATGGAGCAAAGGAGGTTCAATGCCAGCCAGGGAGGCTATACTCCTGTTGTAAAGAGAAGCAATTTGCTTAATATTAGGAAAGTTGAGAAATTAATATTGTAAGCCTTTAGAAAGCTGATGGAATCGACCTCTTTTTAATTGAGGCCACCACTCTGTTTTCTTACGTAATTGCATAGACTATAGAAATGTTGCGCAACATGAGCTCATGGGCTCTCATGAAGTGTTTGATTAGATTTTTGATGACGTTTGCATTGATATCAGAGTGATTAGAGGGACAATAGATTGCTGAGTACCAGGCAGTTAGCATGTTTGGTAAGCTACTAATGACCATCAGCAGCATCAGAGCTTGGATAAGACTAATTACCGTGACTAAACGGTCAAGTGGAATTTGACTGCCTTCATGACTCATGACTGCTGGTGTGGTGGTAATACGGTCACCGTAACAGCCCTTGACACACACTCATTTGCTTTAGTCTCTATTTGCTAGAAACAAAACTATGATAGTTGTTTGTAAAGTGAGGTAATATCAGCATAACTCGCCCATTGGAAGATAATGTGGTCCATACAGTATAAAATCAGGATAGAATCCGTGAGGTATCTAATCAGACACTCATTTGCTCTGTGTTGAAACTCAGAGACCACAAGATGGCTTTCTCTTGTCCAACTATGAGGTAAGTGATATCTCTCTAGCACCCTCTCTCTCTCTCTCTCTCTCTCTCATGACTGAAATGAGTCCTTGGTTCACCATCCAGGTCTTAAATATCTCTCTTAGGTATAATGTATACAATTAAAATGTTGTCTTTTTTTAACCAGAATGGCTCAGACCTCCTTGAAAATTAGGCTGCAGGGTTTGGAATGCCACTTCACCTGGAAACTGGACGACAGCAGATCAAAACTGGAAAGTCTCAGAGAAACGATGATAGATATCAGCAACAGAGAGGGGGTTCAATATTCCTGGGAGGGTTATCTGTACAACTTCCTGGCTTACCTACACTACGCTTTGGGCTCCACAGAGGACGCTCTTCATTGCCTGAAGAAGGCTGAAGAGGCCATTCGCCAAAGCAGGCAAGATGGCGTGGAGCTAAGGCTGGTGGTCCACTATGGGAACGTGGCCTGGGTGCACTATCACCAAGGGGAGCTAACAGAGAGCCAGACCTATGTGGAGAAGGTGGGGAGACTATTGCGGGACAACCCCTCACCCTGCCCAGGTGTAGTGTGGGGAGAAAGGGCCTGGACTTTGAATAAGTTTGATGTAAGCAAGAAGGCAGCAGCACTAGATTGCTTCCGGATGGCCTTAAAAGGGGATCCTGAGAACAAGGTGCTGCGCTGTGGCTACGCCATGGCATTTAATAAATCTGTTGATAGGAAAGACATTACCCCGGAGCTGCGATCTGAGATGTTGGAGCACCTACGGATTGCTAGAGAATTGGATCCAGAAGATTTGTACATCCCAGTGATGTACCTGCAGAGGCTTGCAGAGAGTGGCCAGGTTGAGGAAGCATGTAAACTCGCAGAGGAAGTGATAGAGAAGCCTTTGGACAGCTTTGGTGGATTTGGTATCTTGCTAGATTTTTTCAAAGAATACGTCTCTCATGATTCAAGCATTGACCTGGCAAGAAGGACCCTGGAGAGGCACCCCAATTCACGCCAGCTGAAGAGGCATCTTGGGAAGTGTTACAAATGGAAGATTTTCTCTCTGGAAAAGAAAAGGAACCCAATGAGGCATATTCTGATTGAAAATGCAGTCTACCTTTATGAAGAGGTGGTCACACTCTACCCCAAATCCCTTGAGGTAAAACTGGAACTGGCTGCCATGTACAAAGAATCTGGCAGAATTGATAGAGCAGATAAAATATTTGAGGACCTGCTTCTTGAAATAGAAGGAATGGAACCACAGGATTTACAAAAATTCTACAACTGGTATGCCGACTATTTGTTTTATGCCAAACAAGATGCTTCCAGGTCAATTGATATCCACAAGAAGGCAGTAGAGATTATGCTACCCACTGGCCAACGTGACAGCAGTGTTCGTATTTTGTTGTCCATTGTCCATAATGGAGGAGACAGAGCTGAGGAAATTGTTGACTTTCTGGATGGACTTGATGGAGAAGGTGCTGTTAGCCGGTTCTAGACCTTTTTTCCAATAAAGGCTTGAATTAAACAGAACTGCGTGCCGAATCAGTCAAATTTGCATCACCTGTTTATGATTGATTCATGTGGAAAATATATTCACTATACCACTAGGACAAATCTAGGACAAGATTATATTCAGTAACAATTGAATACTTGAGTATTAAAAATGTCTGCGCTTAATTTGGCTACTGGGATTTGCATGATCAACAATACTAAAACTAGAAAGAAAAAGTCAAGGCTGATTGTAAATCCTATAAATATGTAGGCCTAACATGACAAACATCTGTCTCAAATCCACTTTTTCAATTGTGTCTGTAAAGGTTTACTGCAGACTAATGTAGTGTAGACAAACTAATATGTTATTCTTCAATATTGCATTATAGAGTAGAGGCCCTGTGTAGCCTTACAGACTGTCTATCCAGATAGGATCTTATTGCTTTTTTTTTTAAATTGCGGACCTGGTTCTGTTTCTGGTGAATGTATTTAATGTCTAATATTGTACTGTCTAATATCTTGTAAGTTCTTGTGAAAATAAATGTATTATATTCTATTCTATTATGTTAAGAGATCATTAATTAAAGAAATACATTAAAAGCAAACAATAAGTTATTTTATAATTATATACCACTATCCCAGTAGGTTACTAGAATTTCTTAATGCATAGATGTGGATATCCAGTTGAAATTGTACAACTACATACATTGACTATCCTCAGCTAGGGTGTGAGTTTGATTGGTAATAAGGTCATGGATACGGTACACGGTCAGGGTCAGCATACACAGTCAGAGACAGAGAACACCACAATGTAGCACAGAATGTTTCAGTGGGAAGCAATTGGGGAATGAAGGGTGTCTAGTATCAATAGACGTTACAATACATCCATCACCTTCTCTGAAGTTGTTCCAGAAATCACAGTATCATTGCTGCTGTGAAAGATTGGCCAATTTATTGCCAGTACTGTGCAGTATTTCAAAAATCCTTAAAGTACGTGACATTATTGAAGTACACATTACACTACACACCTATTGAGCTCCTTGATCTTGTGCAGTTTTATTCAGACAACACTACTTTCCTTGCAATGGTTTGACGAAAACCAGGATTTTATCTGTGTAAGTCGCCACCTACTGTTTTAATAAAGACAACGCATCACTTCGCCAATGTCTCCTGCATCACCAGTTCAGCATCCATAAATTTGCCCATGTCTCTATTTTAGTCATTGATTAACTGACATACAGAAGGCTGAAATACAGGCTCAGAGTTTTTCCTGGTCTGGTCAAGTAGTCAGGTAAAACTCTTGGCCTTAAACATTCTCATTCCAAGAATATGTGAACCCTGCGGTCGTTTATTTACATTCTGTCCTGTACTCTTAGATCGTTTATCTTCTTTCTCTATTTGGTTATCTCTCCCCTAACCTAATGTAGCAGGCCTAACAGAAACGCCTGAAACTAGATTCCCCCAATATGCTGGTCTTGACAAAAATAAAATAAAACTGTCAGGGTTCTCTTCTGCACTGTTCAACCAATCCAGTAAATGTGGACAAGTTAAAATTGAGTGTCGCTTTGTTAACGTCCAAAAGCGGATTCAACCTCACAGGCTCTCTTTCCATTATCTCCTGAAAACAGATACATCTGGTTAGGGGACTTGGCAGAAGCACAGATTATCCATTATATTTACCAGATATTCCAGAGAGAAATATTAATGCCGTCTTTTTCTAGGCATACTCACTCCGGCATCGTTTGTTGGACAAAGCCTATGTGGGAATTAATGGTGTTTTTGGATAAACTCTGAAAATAAGGTCTGTAGTAAACACAGGTTTAGGAGATCTTATACGTTTTGTTCTATGAGACAATCTATCAGCTAACTTCCCTTTGTGAATTTCTAAGCATTTATATGATTTAAAAAAGCACATAAAGGCTTCATAATTCATAAAGGTCATGTTAACTGACATTATCTCACAGAACAAAACGTAAAATAACTCCTAAACTTGTGTTAACCTCAGACTTTATTTTCGGCATTTAACCCAGAACCCTATTCTTTCCCCATTCAAATGGCTGAACCAAATATTATGGATTTACTGATAAGATAGATGTTTCTCTGCCCTAGTTGAGTTGTTGTTGTCCACATAGTGAAACGGCGGGCTGTCTAGCTCCCGCCTACTGTTTCTTTGGATTGCTGGATACATGTCAATATTGTAAAACCTTTTTGAATATTCGATGAGGGTTGGTGACATCAACTACCTGTATTCAATGGAGATAAATGCTACGTTACCAGTCTCATTTCATAAATATGCATAGACATCTCGAGACAACTCCGATACAAAGTGTTTTATCTAAAAGTTGCTGGGATATCACATTTCCTACTTATATCAGTACACTTTTAACAACTTAAGCATTATGAAACTTCTATTAAATCAAATAAACCTCATGTAGCAAATAAGCCATAGATTTTTTATTGACCAAATTCGACACTCCATGCTATTGACCTCCATACAAAAACGTCACCGGCTCGAGGGAGACAGATTTCCTGCTGAGTTGGGCCTCTCTCTTCCTCTTCCTCTCTGGCTGAACGAACCAGGGGTGACTCATTTCGGGGTTTAAGGACTACAACAAGTACATTGTAGCGACAGACAGCTGTGTGTTATGTGTTATGCTGTTCGTTGGTTTTGTTGGTTTTGTTGTACGTACCAGTACCCACTGTTTGCAGGGTCCGACATGCCAGTCAATCGGCTGTCTGCCAACCACGGGAATACCTGGAATGTTCTTGTGCCGGGCATCCTGATGGTTGGTGGAGCGTCGAGAGGGGGGGTGGAGCATTGCAAGTTTAAGGCCATGTTTAGCCATTGTTCTCTCTCTTACGTCTGGCCTTAACAAGAGATTGTCACGGTTGTTTTATACGGGTATCCTTGATTTATTTGCCGTGGGCTACGGCCAAACAGTAGCCTGTGTTGAGTTGGGTTAATAAACCGTGAATTTGTAAACTCAAACCTCTGTCTGGACAATTGCTCTTTTATGATCTAGCTAGGTCATTAAATTGGTGTCAGAAGTAAAAACGTAGATAAAAGTTAGCCAGCTAGCTAACTGACTACCGTGGCTAGCTAATGTACGTGAGAACGGGGATTGAAAATGCTTAGAGGGAATCTTGCAGCACAGCTATCCTCGCCATAACGCGATCTTTCTCCTGTATATTATGACTTCGGCTATGTCTTTTACAAAATAGCTTCCAATACTCTACTCAGCAAACTGGATGCAGTCTATCACAGTGCCATCCGTTTGGTCACCAAAGCCCCTTATACCACCCACCACTGCGACCTGTAAGCTCTAGTCGGCTGGCCCTCGCTACAAATTCGTCGCCAGACCCACTGGCTCCAGGTCATCTATAAGTCTATGATAGGTAAAGCTCTGCCTTATCTCAGCTCACTGGTCATGATAACAACACCCACCCGTAGCACGCGCTCCAGCAGTTATATCTCACTGCTCATCCTTAAAGCCAACACCCCCTTTGGCTGCCTTTCCTTACAGTTCTCTGCTGCCAATGACTGGAACGAATTACAAAAATCGCAGAAGCTGGAGACTTATATTTCCCTCACTAACTTTAAACATCAGCTATCTGAGCAGCTGACCGATCGCTGCAGCTGTACATAGCCCATCTGTAAATAGCCCACCCAATCTACCTACCTCATCCCCATATTGTTTTTATTTACTTTTCTGCTCTTTTGCACACCAGTATTTCTACTTGCACATTATCATCTGCTATTTATCACTCCAGTGTTAATTTGCTAAACTGTAATTACTTCGCTACTATGGCCTATTTATTGCCTTACCTCCTCATTTGCACACACTGTATATAGACTTTATTTTTTTTCTATTGTGTTATTGACTGTATGTTTGTTTATTCCATGTGTAACTCTGTGTTGTTGTTGTGTCACACTGCTTTGATTCATCTTGGCCAGGTCACAGTTGTAAATGAGAACTTGTTCTCAACTAGCTTACCTGGTTAAATAAAGGTGAAAAAATAAATAAATAAATGGGACAATGGGATGGGATGTTTGTTATGAAGTTGAACATATACGCTATGGCAGAATGTTTAAATGAAAATAAAAAGAAAGTATTTTGGACAAAGAATACACTACCAGACATTCTATTCATATATATTTCAATTTTTTGAGCCTTTATTTAACTAGGCAAGTCAGTTAAGAACAAATTATTTTTTACAATGACAGCCTACCGGTGAACAGTGGGTTAATTGCCTTGTTCAGGGGCAGAACGACATATTTGTACTTTGTCAGCTCAGGGATTCGATCCAGCAACCTTTTGGTTAATGGCCCAACACTCTAATCACTACGCTACCTGCCGCCACAATTGACACATATAATGAGGCAAGGACAAGGTAGAAAATACAGCTGGAGGAAATATAGCTTAAGAACTATAGCTAGCTATAGGCCCGAACCAACACATGACTTAACCCTTGTGTGGTGTTCATGTTTTTGTTATTCACCCAATGTTCGTGGGTCTGATGGACCCACAACATTATTGGGTTTTTAAAACAATACAGCAATAACAATTTACTGAAAAATATTTAATACTTAATAATTAAATGTTGACTTATATCAATTGCAAGAAATTGCTATTTACCTCTGCTAGATCACATTTATCAAGAAAAGCGCTATTCATTCAAAAATCTATTATAATCAAGACATGGGTAGAATAAATCATGTTTATCTGGAACAAATATAAATGAATCAAGGTTTTCATAACTATTGATGTTTGTTGCTTCGAACTGAACAAATTGGAAGAACACATTTTACATACAGTATTTTAGGGAAATTATAAAATGAGCCCCATTGAACACAAATTAAGGCTGGTCTATACACCACATGAGGGACAGAGTTTAACGGTGTGTGTGTTGCAAATGCATTTCTTGCACTTGATGCATGTGTACTGTGTCTTTCTGTCCTTCTTGGGTCCACACACATCACAACGCTTCTTCTTGTTGCTACCGGCTGCAATCTAGTATGATGAAAACACTTAGTTCAGGAATTTTACGAACATCTCACTCACTCAGTCACATATATAGCTGCAGCAGGCCAAGGTAGGAGAGTCAGACACACACACATGCAACATCACTCACACTTACTTGTGTGAATTGTCGGTTCTGTGGGTCATGCGGATGGGGTACCAGCATCCTCCTCCTGAATCCTCTTCACGATGGATTTGTCAAGATGACAAACACGTTGTACGCCAAAATGTCCAAGTGGCCAGCATAGGGTTCTTCTTTTGCAGCTGTAGCCAGTCACCAGCTTGTCTAAAAATTGTCCACCGCTCCTTTTATGGCATTGTAATTAATTATGATTTCTGTTTTTTCTGGTCATCCCTATTCAGCGTACTCATGAGTACCACATTTTTGCATTTCTTTGGCACGTAGGACACTAGGGATGTGTCGGTTGTTAACACAAACTTAGAGGAATTGATAGGCCTGTTCCGTGTATTCAACAGCTGAGGTGGGAGCTCAGGCTGGGGTAGAGTGTGGGAAAATACTGCATTTTTTACAATGTTTCGAAATAATGTATTGTAATAGCATTGTGCAAGTTCCCGCAAGATATTGTGTAGTTTCACACACTACAAAGGTTAAAGAGTATGAGAAAGGCGGGAGACAGGCAGACTGGCAGCGAGACAGACAGGTGCTTGGTGCTATGTTGAAACAGCTGGCCCAGGGAGGAGGAAGACACACACACTTTTCCACACTTTTATTCCCCTCGGGTCCAAGAAGACCCGAACACCACATATGTAATATAAATGTGTAGGGGGTTCACAGTGTGCACTCAATGAAAATGTGTTATTTTACATGTTCTTCACAGAAAATGAGCCAAGGCCAGTGAGTTTCAGGTTGAAAAAATAATGAATTGTATCATTTTTAATTTAGTAAACATTGAAAATGGGTCCCACAGGCCCGAACACCACACAAGGGTTAAAAAGATTTTAGAAGTTGTCTTTCTTACCTTTGGCAAAATAAATTCAGAGGCCATGGAAGATGAGCAGTTGTGGTTACTCCGAGTCTCTGAGTGACAAACGAACATGTTGCACACTTGTATAGAAACATTAAAATGCAAACAATCCTTGTGCACATGTTTTGTAAAATGAAATTAATACCAAGGTAACATTATTTTCATTACTAAAGTCACAGATAGAACAAGGAGCTAGTTATAGTGTTAGTTATTATAAATATATATGGCAATGTTACGTTCTCCTCTTTGTTTTGACCATGTTTCCGAGGTGTGTGGATTTAACACAGAGTTACTGTCTTAACAATTTTTTTTTGTGGTATGGTCAAAGATATATATATTTTTTGTAATAATGTTTTTTTTATTTTTTATTAACAAATTTAATAACAAGTATAAACTGGGTGGTTTGAGCCCTGAATACTGATTGGCTGACATACAATGGGTATGACACCACTTTTCTTTTTACTACTCTAATTACATTGGTAACCAGTTTCAAATAGTAATATGGCACCTCAGGGGTTTGTGGTATATGGCCAATATAAAAGCTGTATCCAGGCGTTGAGTCGTGACTAAGAACAGCCCATAACCGCGGTATTTTGGTAATTTCTTTTCTTTTGTCTTTTTTAAATTCATAATACAGATCAACAACTTACATCAAACAAAACAGGATGCAAGTATTAACCAGAAAATACTAAAACACAAAAAATATCAATGAAATAATAAAAATATACATACAATTCTAGTGGCATTGTAATCCCTCTGAAACAATATCATTATAATGATTCAGGAAAATGTTATTCTTGTTGTTATTCACTGGGGTTAATGTTTTAATAAGATAGTTAAATTCAATCAAAAATATGTGTAATTTTGGTATAGAATTTTGGAATTTTCGTTTGTGTATAAAGTATTTGTCAACAAGAATAAAAAATTCACAATCATTTCAGTGGTCTTGTTATCGTTGCAATAGCAACATATTATATCCTTCATTTCAAAACATGGGTAGTGTTCATAATGGTAAATAAGTATTCTGCAAGGTTTTCCCAAAATTCTGACACAAATTTACATTCAAAGAACAAGTGGTCAAAGATTTGTATGTAATTTTACTTTCCTGGGTGTGACGGATTTAGAAATCAACAAATGGTTAAAACGCATGTAAGGGGATGGTGCGGGAAGAGAAATTGTAGTTGTCAAGGCAACAAGACCAAACATTTGCTCCTGTGTTACATGCTAGCTGTTAGTTGTCTTGCACAGCTCAGTTTATTCAGTACATTTCCAGAAATGGATGTATTGGGAAATTTAGAAGTCAGGTAAGTTAAAATGCATTGGTTTGTTCGTTTGGTTATGCGTGGTGTATCTTAGTTCATTTAAAATGATGTGTGTTAGCGAGATGGTTAGATAGCAAACTATATAAATTATGTATCTATATTCACGTTAACGTTACAGTAACTAACGTTACTAGCTAACGTTGGCTACTATAATGCACTCTTAGAAAAAAGAGTTCTTCGTCTGTGTGTTTTGTTTCTTAGGTGGGCTCAGGGTTTGACAAGCCAAAATGTTGAATTTGTTGACAAGAAAACAGCCTGCTACATTTGTGGGAATTACATCGTTTTCCTGAATATAGAGACGAACATTAGAAGTGTGCTGCAGTGTCCTGGTCGAGGTATTGGTGCCTTCACAGCAAATGGACATTGCAGGACACTTGCATTCTCCAACCATAAACTAAATCCCTCCATATTTGTGTACAACTACCCTGAACTTATTCTGAAGAATGAACTGAAGGGTAAGTCTTTATCTGAAACATTGACATTATTAACATGATTAAAGAGTTATATACATTGCATTAGCTATTCAAATACTTCCTCCAGTTAGCAATATTACTAAAGTGTTTTCTCATTTACAGGAACAGCCCATGTAGACTACACATCTCTGGCACTAAGTGATGCTGGTCCTTATTTGGCCTGCTGCTCATCAATACCAGACCACACCATAACAGTATGGTAACTGAAACCACTCCACTTAATATCCTCCTTACACATTAATTTAAATGCCCTCTGTTTTGTACACTCACTATTTGTGGTAATACCAATACTTTTTTTGTAGGAACTGGGAAACTGGGGATCCAATTTGTAACCAACCACAAGCTGGAAAAGACATCACCTCTTTGGTGTTTAACCCAATGAACTGGCTCCAGATTTGCTCTTTGAGTGCATCATCATCCCTTACAGTTTGGAACATTGAGAAGAGTGACAGCTTTCATATAATGAAACCAGGGTAATTGAGGTTAATTGTAACTACATAAATGTTGCTGGTTATTTCAATAATCACAATTGATACCTACAATAAATGTTATCCGTGTCTTCAATATAAATTGTATGGGTACATTTCATGTGTTATTAATTTATTATTAATTACATTGTCAATTGTCAGTGTGATAGATCTCCCTGCGACTGATGGCTGTCTGGTTGAGAGGGAGATTAACCCCTCTCATGTCCCCACTGGAATACTCACCTACTTCGGACCTCAGATGCCCACCTCAGCCATCGCAGGGCTTGCAGAAGACAAGGCAGAAACCTTTGTGGTACTGTCTTCTTAACACCTCTCAACCGCAGGAACTAATTGCACAGGTTTTGTCTCACTCTGTAGTGAGTAGCCTATGTAGAAAATGTATTAAAACATGTGCAGTTTTACTCTTCTCAATCTCAAAACAAGTTCACTATCCCTGTTTTGAAAGCCCAAAGAGCGCATCAAGACCAGGCTAAGACCTAGCACCATCTGCTGGACAGCCTCATCAGAGCTCTATGTGGGCTGTCAGGAAGGCCACCTACTGCAGGTTGACCCAGACTCTCTGGCTGTCTCTGTCCTCTTCAACTCCTCAGGTACACCCTGCTGTCTCATAGCACTCTTTACTCTGGCCCAGGGGACCTGCTGTGTACTGGCTCTCACTCCAGATGAGTATCAGTCAGACACACATATTGAGGTTCATGGGGAACAAAAATGTACTGACAGTCACCAATTTTAGAAACATTGCCAAAAATAATCTACTTGGTTAGAATAATTGTGCACTGACATATCACGTCAATGATCACAATTATATGTGTAGTGTTATATTGCATGTTCATATCAATATGATAAAATATGTGTGCTTACTACTGTTCAGCTGCAGATGACATTCCTGGGTTCCAGCAGGGTAGCTTCCAGAGCTTAGCCCTGCACAAGGATGGACTCTTTGTGTCAGGAAAGGTAACAAACTGCTTTTCACATGGATTGGAGGATGGATACATGATATCCAGCGAATTCAGTAGTATGAAGTCTGGCTCTCAGAGTTCAACTTACTTAGATGCATTCCCATTTGATCTGTTAAACCACCTATTTAGAGCCAACAACAACATATTCCAGATTTATATCGTTTAAAATAGGCTTTTCTATTCTACAGGAGAATGTGCTACGCTGCTTAAAAATTAAGGGGAACCAAGTGGAGGTTACACAAACTTGGACATTGGAGGAACCAGCCACAACCATAATATATTCTCCAGACTATGAAACACTGCTCTTAGCTTCCAGTACAGTGAGTGCATACATTGTACTGTATTATGGATACATATTTTAATTATTTCTTGGCTCTTGTTATTGTATGCTTTTTCTTTTTTCCAGGGGCGCATCTACAGGTATAAACGATCCCAGTGTGAGAAGGTGGTGAAAGTCCTGGACGTTCTCAGTGGAGACTTTGTGGCAGCAGCTTCACTGTACACTGATAATAACTTATGTGTGGTAAGAGATCATTGATGTCATGTTTAACTGATGTAAATGTTTTGTAATGGATCCTCATTCATAATGATGTTGGCGTTTCTCTCCTCGTTACAGTCAGTGAGGGACTCAGGAGAGTTGCAGCTCTGGTCTCTAGATGCTGGCTTCTGCATCGGCTCTATATCTCTTCAAGTAAAGGTTAATAGTCATTCAATTACAATAGTATTAGGGCAGCTATGCTAAATAATACAGTAAGTAGGCATAGTCAATTGTGAATTGTGCTTGTTACAGTATTTAAGTGAAAAGTCTCATGTAAACTTCATGGACAATAGAACAATAATTTAAAAAAATTAAATCAACTACTATTGTGTCTAGGTGACCAGTTTGGCCTGCTGTCCGATTGCTCAATACGTTGCCGTGGGAACAGTGTCGGGGCATGTCCTGTTCATTGAGCTGACCAGGGAGCAGCAGCCTCGTCTGGTGCACAGTGTTCACCTCTACCACACTCCTGTGGACCACCTACTGCAAGTATCTCCAATGGGTTTACTGTTGTTATTTGCATTTTGGTTGTCCTTATTGTAAAATGTTAAAGAGCCTTTCAAAGTTATCAGTGTTCAATAGTAATGTTGGATTTCATATTGTTTTTGGTTTACAGTTTTGATCAAGGAGGAAACTTCCTTATCACTGGTGCCTCGGATGCAAATATATATGTGTTGAATGCAAGGGCTTCCAGAGAATTTGAGGTAATCGGATACACAGGTACATTAATGCTCCACAAAAGTCCATATATGTTTCTCCTGGTATTTCTTTAACTCATTTCAACCCATTATGTTTGATTTAAGCAGTGTTGTTCTCTCCAGGTGCTAAAGGAGCCATCGTGTCCCTCTCTACCCAGTACAGCCGGGACATTAAGCAGGTCAAACTGCTGGCTCTGTGTGCTGGAGAGAAGGACATAGGCCGAGGGGAGGGAAGTCTGCTTACACTGCTCACTCTGCCTGTGCAGGAGCTCACAGGTACTGACTGGGCTGTGTGTGTGTGTGTGTGTGTGTGTGTGTGTGTGTGTGTGTGTGTGTGTGTGTGTGTGTGTGTGTGTGTGTGTGTGTGTGTGTGTGTGTGTGTGTGTGTGTGTGTGTGTGTGTGTGTGTGTGTGTGTCCACAGAAAGAAACTGTTGTTCATCATCCTGCCTATCATCCTGCCTGACTTTGGGTCTGTTCCATTTTATTTCACACCTGTCTCTGTTTGATTCCTGTATTGACACGCTGGAACTGAGATAGAATGGAATTTGTGTACTGCTGTTGCTTTGCAGGGGCAGGAGTGTGTGCAGACCTGAGAGGATGTCTTTCCAATAATGTCCTACAGCAGTGCACATATGAGGTCCCTCACGCACTCAGCTCCTCTGCCCTGGGAGCCAATAAGATCTTTGGCTACTGCCAAAAGAGAAAAGCTCTCCAGAGATTCCAGCTACCTGAGGTAAGGTCCAATGCATTTACCAGTCGGACTTAGGTTTAAAACCCCATAAATCTTATATCTAACATCTGAACATTTGTTGATGATGGGTGGTTTGCTGTTTAGTTTTTATTTGGTCATGACTTATGACCAAATTTGACACAATACCAATAACATTTGCATAAACACAACACAATACACTTGCCCACTGTGTCATGTCTGTCTCCTAGAGCACAGAATGGTCCTCTGACCAGGAAGTGGTCCAGTTGACCCCAGAGAAGGAGGTGGAGGGTCACCCTATGGGCCCCGCCTCTGTCCTCCTGTCGCCCCACCAGTCTTGGCTGGCCTCGGTGGGCCAAGACGGACTGCTGCGCATCCGAGAGATCTCCAGTCTAGTATGACCTTGTTTCACTTCAGGCTTTGCATGTTACATTGAACATAACATGCAGCTTTGTGTTATAACCACTCGTAATGCTATTAACCTGAGTATGTTGTCATTGTCATGTACAGGACCGGTATGTTCAGATGCAGTGCCACTCGTGTTGGCTGGGAGGGGTGAGGACAGTGTCCTTTACCTCAGACAGTCAGACAATGATCACTACAGGCCTGAAAGACGGCTCTATGGTCTGTACAAGACTAAGGTAAGTCAACAGGGACAAGTCTGAAGGTAATGCAGCGTTGGAACACCAGAGAGCACTGTAGTTCATGTAGATGTGGAATTTCAAAGATTATTAGATCACTCTAAAACATATCACAATTTCTACTATAACAAGGAGAACCTTTCTTTCATTATAATGCATTGGACTACTTTAATTTGTAAGACATTGTATTCTGTCTATGTATTTTTCTGTTTTCCATGAAGGCTGAAAATGGCAGGTGTTGGCAAAGCGAATGCAGCTACACAGTACAGCCAGTCTATAGCCAAATACCAGGAGAGTGTGATAACATCAGAGAACCCTATTCTCAGTAGGATGGCTGACTGGGACCCAGAGGCCCTGTCCCCTCCTGGGTCTGCAGATCTACACAGAGCAGAGGTAGCCAAGGTTACCATTCATATCACAGGAAGTTGCTGGCACCTTAATTGGGGAGAACGGGCTTGTGGTAATAACTGGAGCGGAATTAGTGGAATGGTATTAAATACATCAAACACATGGTTTCCAGGTGTTTGATGCCATTCCATTTGCTCCGTTCCGGCCATTATTATGAGTCATTCTCCCCACAGCAGCCTCCTGTGATTCATATAGATTTTACATCCTCCATCTTAACTTACGCCTCACTGCGCCAGCTAAATACATCCTAGTTGATGCTATTCACACAGGGCTTGTCCTTTGCATCAGTGTAATGAAGATAATTTCAGATCCATCAAATCTTCTGGAGTCAGATATGTGATGTTTCATATTCACACATGAAATGTAGTTAATTTGTTTGTCCTCACCTCCTGTCTTTAGGCCAATGATAAGCGACAGATAGTTGATGTGACGGAACAGGATGAGAGCTCCACCAACCTGCCCTCAGCCACAGCCTCAGACTCCACCTGGCTGGACAACAAGCTGAAAGCGGTCAGTAACACTGCTGATGTCACTTCAGCATAAGAGCTTTAGTCCGTCATTGTAGGCCGTCATTGTCAAGAAGAATTTGTTCTTAACTGACTTGCATAGTTAAATATAGTTTTGGTACTCAGTTTCACCCCAGTACTGATGGGAGAAACATTGATGTTGCCCTTGACAAATACTTCAATACCTAATTCAGAAAACAGCTGTGTTGCTGTTGGCACATTCTTCCTGGGTGATAGCGACATCTTAATTAACTTAATCCGTTTTAGTGTGAAAAGATCAGGCGCAGATTGGGAGCAAGGCAGGTAAACATTTCGGAGATTGTAGATAACACTGAACTGATATCAAAGGTGTGGCATTCATTGTGTTGTGGGTTTGCACATTGTAGATCACAGTTAGATAACAGTTAGATAACATGAAACAGCCATAGTTGGGTAACGTTCAGCCACTGTGCCATTACCTGCTTTATTATTTGTGTGGGTGATGTGTTTGATTCCATTCAAGTCCCATCATGTTGAGTATAGAAGGATTTAGTAGGGTGTAATGTTATAGCTGATGTATTGTGAAAGTCAGTGTTGACAGATATGCTGGCAAAACAATGTACTGTTTTTCAGGTAGTCCTTTGAGTATGGGGATACTAAACAGAACAACAAATTGTCATCAGACAATACACACATCTTGCTACTACCACTATTTTTTTTTTTAACCTTTATTTAACTAGGCAAGTCAGTTAATAAGAACAAAGTCTTATTTTCAGTGACGGCCTAGGAACAGTGGGTTAACTGCCTTGTTCAGGGGCAGAACAACAGATTTGTACCTTGTCAGCTCGGGGACTTGAACTTGCAACTTTTCGGTTTCTAGCCCAACGCTCTAACCACTAGGCTACCCTGCCGCCCACTATACTGTCCACAGGTTATCAATGAGGAGATACAGCAGTTTTCACAGACAAAGAAAAGCCTGAGGAAAAATATCAAACAATTGCGTGACACAGTAAGCAGAGCTCTAATCCTCTTTTTATTTACTTTGCTTAATGAATCATGCGTGAGTGTAAAATTAGACACAATATCATCAAAATGCTAATGGCTAATGTGACCATGTCGTTGGCCCCAGATCCAGGCAATGATGCGTGAGAACGAGACGCTGCCTGACATGGAGAAGCTGGAGCAGCAGGAGTTCAACCTGGATGTAGATGAGCAAAAGAGATTGCAAGCCGAGGGGGAGCAGGAGGTCACCAGGGTAAAACATACACACACACACACACACACACACACACACACACACACACACACACACACACACACACACACACACACACACACACACACACACACACACACACACACACACACACACACACACACACACACACACACACACACACACACACACACACACACACAGTGTGATAGTATTCTTATTGACTCCCTTACAGGTCCGAAATGAGATTGAGTTGGAGAACCTAGCCAAGTGCTACCTGCGTGACGTCCTTAAGAGAGAATGCTGGGATTCCATGAAGATCAAAGGGCAAGCTATCAAGGTAACTTGAGAGTCACAACCAAAATGGAGTTGGTTTTCAAAGGTGCAGCAACAGATATGTTTTGAGACTGTGTGTTTTGTTGGCTTTTACCTTAGGCCTTCCACACTGAACACGAGGTGAAGAACTACCCCATGAAGGAGCGGACACAGCAGGAGCTGGATGAACTTCATAGAGTGGAGAGTATGAGGAAGATTGAACGGGCTGACAGTAATGTGAGTTAGAATGTGCTGTATGTCCCTTTAGTCACAGTGCAATTGCTAGAGATTTTGCCAATTTTATACACCTGGCAATAGTGCCAAGCGATATGTTTTTTTTTGTTTTACATGCCACTCATCCTCTTCCAAAACACTCTAGCTCCAGCAGGAGATTCTAGAGAAGAATAGCAAGACCACGGCGGAAGAAGAGGAGGAGGAGGAAGGCCATGAGATGGAGAGTGCTTCCCTCACAGGTAGCCTCAGTGCCCAGTATGGAGGCTCAAACCCCTACCTCTACAATCAGTTCAACCTGCACATCAGAGAGCAGAAGATCAACCAGATCACTTTGCTACAGGTAAACAAACTGTTTGGCAATATGTACTAGGATTTTAATAACCAATGTATACATATTCAGCATTTAAAGGGCAATTCCACCACTTTTCAACCTCATATTCATTATCTCCAGCACGATAACAACAGTGTCTACATATGTGAACACGGCACATTTCTATGATCTGTGGTTGAAATGATAAAAAAATCCAGGGTAGGATTAAAAGTAAAAAACTGTGTTTTGCAAAACCTGTAACAAGTTTTTTTTGCCAAAGACAGGGTCTTTTCTTGCTCCTCATGTCACCGTGAATCTCAGTGTTTGAAAATCATTTTATAGATTTTTTTACTACAAAACATAGAAACACACCATTTTCACATATGTAGACACTGGTATTGTGCTTGAGATAATGAATATGAGGTTGAAAAGTGGTGGAATTGCCCTTTAATGATTAAAGTATTAGTGTTTAGCATTTAATAACCATTGAGTTTAGCTAAGTATTTCACCTAATTGCCTATAACAGCCTCCTTCTCCATTTGACTTCTCACCTTCACTCATACACTAGGATGTCATCTACAAAGTGAAGACAGCCTTTAACACAGACTTTAAGGGGGTGCACAAGCAGAAGGAGCAGGAGATTAACCGAGTGAAAGATAAGAATCGTCGCATCATGGAGATCATGTCAGAGCTGGACCTCAAGAGGAAGCTGTGGGAGCCCAGCCTGTCTGACAACGAGCGGCCAGAGAGGGCACTGTCTGTGGAGGACTCTGAGGTTAGACTTTAAACTGTTTTTTTTTGTTATTGACCTACTTTAATGGTTTAGATTTCCACCAAAACACAAGTTACTGCACATCAAATTATAATTTATGACTTATGACCCCGTCTCCAGATTCATTTTGAAAAGTACCTCACCCCAGAGCAGAGAACAAAAGAGGAGGAGAAGAAGAAAGAGGAGGAACAAAGACGGCAGACGGCCAAGGTACTGTATCACTAGCTTCCTACCTTTCCCATCTCCCACTTATTAAATGTTTACTCTCAGGGGTCATTCTAACAGCCGATAAACCATTACTAACCCAAGCAAGGTCTTAATCACTAACCGATAAATTGTGAAAACTGAGCTGTTTTCTTAGTAAAAATACAGTGTGAATTGATGTTATTGGCTTGGGTCCCCATTGAAACAGACATTCTGGTTCTCCTTCTCCTTAGAGTGACAATATCAGAGAGCGAGCTCTGGATGAAATGATGGGTGGAGTACTCGAGCTAAAAAAAGAGGACATCTTGAGAGTGGTATGGTGGTGGTCAAAATTAAATATGTAAATGAATTTAATATCCAATATTAACATTTAATACATCTACTGTTAACATGATAAACATTTATTAAACGTGATTGTCCTGAAGAAAAGTATGTGAATGACAGATTGTAGAGAATGTGTTTGAATGTATTTTCTGACCCTGTACTTTTCTACATGCAGGAGGTGCCTCAGCCTGAGTTCATTGTATCCAAACCGGACATTCAGTGGACAGAGGAAGAGAAAAAGATTTATAAAGAGTATGAGAAGAAAGCCAAAGAACTGAGCGAGGAACAGGAGAAGTACAGAAAGGTGTGATTTTTGTGTGAAAACATCTGCTTTTCAATGTTGTATTCAAAAGAAATACACCATCATAATAGGACCCAGACTTGATATACTACACAAGTTCAGTTGCCATTGTCTTGTTCCAGACTCTGGAAGCTGAAATGAAGAAACTACAGACGTCCATCATGGACTCCACTCAGGGGTTTGATGAAACCTTGACCAAGCTCTTTGAGAGGAAGGTGAAATCTGAGATGGTTATATACCAGGTAAGACAGCGCACACACACACACAGATCAAGATTTAATTAGAAATATACAGTACATTCCATGTGCCATTGTTGTTTTCTTGCTATGTTCTTTTGTAGGAAGAGCTGAAGATTACAAATCTAGTTCACTCCATTCTGATAGAGGAGGAGGTTCTCAATAGAGAGCGAGAACTCAGCCTCAAGCTAGAAAAAAACAGGGTCTACAAGGTGAGATGTCGTTATATTAATGCCAGTGGAGGCTGGCGGGAGGAGCTATAGGAGGACGGGCTCATTGTAATCCAGCCTTTACAATGAGCACATCCTCCTATACCTCCTCCTACCAGCCTCCTCTGATTCATGCTCTATTTGCTGAGTATCTTTCTCATGGGGAAGGGATTTACAATGGTTGAGTTCACAGGAGGTTGGTGTTTGTGGTAATGGCTGGAGCGGAGTGAGTTTCCATGTGTTGGATGCCATTCCATTCCAGACAATATTATGAGCCGTCCTCCCCTCAGCAGCCTCCTGTGGTTGGGTTAGAGATAATTTTATGTTAGCTATCCTATCTCTATTATATACAACCATATTATTACACAATCCAGTCAGATATTATCCTGTTGCTCTGTCTTAGACTGTGTTTTACAAGCTCCAACATGTGTGGCATCTGAATTGGTTTGCCTTCAACACTGTTCTTGTTACTTCCTGTACTTTGCGTTCCCATCTCTTAACATGCCTTGTTCTCCTGACAGAATGAGATTGGAGAAGAGCTTAAGAAGCACAAAGAGGATGTAGAAATGTTCCGGGAGACCTACGACAATGTTGTGGCCGAGGACAAAGTACGACTGGCAGTAGCACGTCTACTATCTCATGTCAGGTACTGTTCTACACTTGTTGTTCTTGGGTACTATCTGACATATTGTGTATCCCTAGCTTCTCGACAGGGGATTCAGGAAGGAGTTCTTTGATGTCCCAGGCCATGTTGTTGATCAGCTGTACAAGCTATACAAGCGCAGACCCAGGTACTGCATAAAAAAGAGACTGTACATACAGTTGTTGCCATTCAGATTTTTAGAAGAGGTGCAACATCCCAGTACTCTCTTGCCCAGGGTCCAGAGGATGAGGACCCAGGCAGACAACAGTACCAGCCCCTTTAAAGAGCGGCCCCTGCCGGGCCCAGTGGCAGCAGAGGGTCTCTGTCAGATGATGAAGGCCATGGAGGAGCTGGACGCTCCAGAGAACATGCCTGAAAGCCTAGACTTGTCTGTGTGGGAGAGGTTCTGCCTGGCCCGCAGAGCCAAAGTTGAGAGTGAGCAGCAGGTAATGGAAAACCAGCCAGGGGACAAGTGAGGTAGTCTGAGGAAATGTTAGTGGCAGTACATGCATTTCCTTGTCATCGATGTTCTCCAGCACCTTGAAACCTACAGTATATTTCATAGAATATATAAACTTACTTTACTTACAGGGTAAGTCTGCCTTATTAAAGTGTTATGTAACGCAGGACACATACAGAATGTGGAACAGAGAATGAGCAATTGGATCCAGTTAATTATCCCATTTTGTTAAACATTGTAGTAGTTCTAGTTAATTTCCCTTTGTTATTTCAATGTCATCTTCTGTGTCTTGTCCTACTCAGGTGAAAGTTAAGGCTTTGACTCTGGCTGAAATGCAGGCCTTTCTGCAGAAAAGGACCGATGAGGATGAGAGTGCAAGACTGGAAATGAAAAGTCTCATGGATGACATCAATGGGTAAGTGTCATACCGTGAGAGTACATCAATTATATTCTTAAAAGCGCAGTAGATTTTTCACTAAACACAAATGTTTCCACCCCATGATTCTTTTGAACACTTTATACAGGTGTAGTCTTTCTTAACAGCTGTGTGTCTGAACACGAATAAGCTTGGCATGCAAAGCTAATTCAGGAGTGACTCATTGATAGCTCATGGTCTTTAAACTCTTGATGTCTCCAGGCTACGAGAGGAGAAGATGCGTTTCCGCCTGGACATCATGGTTCAGATCTTGATCAAGCAGGGCCAGGTGGAGATGGAGAACGGAGACTTCATTGCGGACTACTCTGACTCTCTGCTGCTCCATAAGAGTGTGGTGGAGGACCTCAACGGGACCATCAGAGTGAGACCCATAGACATTCTTTATTCATTTACCTGAGCAGAGTCATGCTAACATTGTAGCATAAGTTAAACATTTGTAAATGGGAAAAACAGGGCAAAAATGGGTCATGAGGAACTCCACCGATGAGATGCATAGGCTATGCATTGACCTGTGCTCCTCTGTCAGGCTCTAGGAGAGCAGAAGATAGCCAGCATGGTGGAGTGCAAGGACTTCCGTAAGGGCATCATCCAGCAGGAGTGGGAGCACAAGAGGATGAGAATGCAGAAGGAGGACCTGAACAACAAAGCCAGGGACATTCAGATGCTGCGAGTCTCTCAGGAGCTGCAGGAGGTATACTAAAGCTTACCATGGGACAGGTCTCCCTGGAACAATAGTTAATTGCAAAGGCATACAGTACACTACCGTTCAAAAGTTTGGGGTCACAGAAATATCTTTTTTTTTTATAAAGAAAAGCACATTATGTCCATAAAAATATCAAATTGATCAGAAATACAGTGTTAACATTGTTAATGTTGTAAATGACTATTGTAGCTGGAAACGGCAGATTTCTTATGGAATATCTACATTATCAGCAACCATCACTCCTGTGTTCCAATAGCACATTGTGTTAGCTAATCCAAGTTTAAAATTTTAAAAGGCTAATTGATCATCAGAAAACACTTTTGCAATTATGTTGGAACAGCTGAAAACTGTTGTTCTGATTAAGTAAGCAATAAAATTGGCTTTAGACTAGTTGAGCATCAGCATTTGTGGGTTCGATTACAGGCTCAAAATGGCCAGAAACAAAGAACTTTCTTCTGAAACTCGTTAGTCTATTCTTGTTCTGAGGAATGAAGGCTATTTCATGCGAGAAATTGCCAAGAAACTGAAGATCTCATACAACGCTGTGTACTACTCCCTTCACCAAACAGCGCAAACTGGCTCTAACCAGAATAGAAAGAGTGGGAGGCCCCAGTACACAACTGCGCAAGAGGACAGACAAGTACATTAGTGTCTAGTTTGACAAAGACACCTCACAAGTCCTCAACTGGCAGCTTCATTAAATAGTACCCGCAAAACACCAGTGTCAACGTCAACAGTGAAGAGGCGACTCCGGGATGCTCCGGGATGCTGACCTACAGCATTGTACGAGATCTTCAGTTTCTTGGCAATTTCTCACATGGAATAGCCTTCATTTCTCAGGACAAGAATAGGCTGACGAGTTTCAGAAGGTCTTTGCTTCTGGCCATTTTAAGCCTGTAATCGAACCCACAAATGCTGATGCTGAAGATACTCAACTAGTTAAGGCCAGTTTTATTGCTTCTTTAAAATCGGTACAACGGTTTTCAGCTGTGCTAACAATTGTAAAAGGGTTTTCTAATGATCAATTAGCTAACACAACATACCATTGGAACACAGGAGTGATGGTTGCTGATAATGGGCCTCCATGGAATATCTACATATGCGTACCAAAAAAATAAAAAATATAAAAAATAAATCGTCCGTTTCCAGCTATAATAGTAATTTACAACATTAACAATGTCTACACTGTATTTCTGATCAATGTGATGTTATTTCAAAATGGACAGAGTGCTTTTCTTTCAAAACTATTTAAGTGACCCCCAACTTTGAACAGTAGTGTACATGTGATAATAGAAACCTGTGGTCTGTTTAACTCAGCTGGTTTGGGCAAAAATGCTAGCAACACCAAAGTTGCAGGTACAAGTATGAACCCTCTATAGGCCACAAGACATTTTATTGTCTGTAATATAGGTTACGCTGAAAAAGTGTCTGCAGTGTAACACTGTAAAATCCCTGCATTGCCTCTTCCACATGGCCAGAAACCATTGACATATCAAAAATACCCTGAACCACGACACCTGTTTTTAAGCTATAAAATGATCAACCTGCTTTTTTGTTCTGACATTTGACAGTAAGAGCTTTGTATCTTTCGGGGGATGTAGAATCAATCTATGTCACTGCCAATGAAATAGGCATGTTTTTCCACACAAACTAAGAGATCATTATTTAAACAAAGCTTTTTGCCCCAAGTATCTCAGTGAGACGGATCATGACAACCGCATATCAAAGCAGGTTTCAACTCTGGAGAAAACCATAACATTACAGGAAAAGGTAATGTGAACTGAGTTAATATAATTTCATATCGATTACATTAATTTCACTGAATTGTCACATTTATTCAAGTGCTTAAAATATCAGCTATAATGCTTGTGTATTTCAGACTCACCAAAAGAATGTGCTGACTTGTAAGAAGTTGATCAAGCAACTGAACAGACAGGCAGCAGTGAAGGCAGCGAAGAATTCTGCTCTGGATGAGCAGCTGACCAACATGCAAGTGACTGTGGCTGAGAGGAGGCACATCTGTGAAGCCATAGGTACTGTAATAATTACACATTTCATTGCAGTATAGGTTTACACAATTTTAGGTACATCATTACTTCAACTGTGATGTTATCAGGAGTTTTATAGGTATCACTGTGTACATGTGGTGGATATTGTTCCATTGCATTGTTGTTTTTAACCCCTAACTGGCCCCTTGATGCCTCATTTCCTATAACACTTCCACTGAATCATCTAATGAACTGTGATGCCATTTGCTGCTCTGCTCAGCCATGGAGGAGAACCATGAGAGTGATGCAGAGGAGAGGTACCAGGAGATCATCCAGAGGAAGAAGCTGGTGGATCTAGCCAGGACCCAGGCTGAGGAGGTGGCTACCCTCAGGGCAGAGGTGGAACGCATGAGGATGAAGTCCTTCCCCGCTCTCGCTCAGCTAAAACATAACTAACAAGATTTAGGAAACACTTTATTTACATTTTTTTAACAAAACGTCACAAACTGATTTTCATCTTTAAATATAGAACTCTAATAAAATAAATTACTATGGTAGGTAACAGTATGAAATTAAACTGATGAAGTGGCAAATTAATGTTATTTTTTCACTCTAATTACTTGTGGATCATAGTAAATTTAGGTTGAAAAACATCCAGTACATAAGATTTAATCTAGATTATTCAACGAAGGCAGCAAATCTGAGGCAGGAAATTTGATATCAACAATTAATATTATTTGTGACGATATGAACAGAAGGCATGTGGGTCTATGCATTGGTGAAGTCCTCTTCTGTGCGGTCAAAGTGCAGTATGCTGTCCTCTACACCAAAGAGGTCAATTAGCTGGGAGATGCTGGCTTTCCTGCCATCTATGGGGAGATCTGACTGGAGCTCATACAATGCAGCCTGACTACAACTCCGCCACTTGTCAATCAAAACTCTCAACTGTGTCAGGTCATTCTAGAGAGAAGTGAGAGATGGGGAATACAATAAACAGTGGTTGAATAGTCACATCCAATTATACAACATTTTTTTACTATGAGAACACCCATGTCATTTAGCATTTTCATTGAGGGGTTACCTTGCTTCTGTACATTTTAACCATCTTCAGTCGCCGTAGTCTCTCGGTCCTTTCTTTAACCTCTCTCTTCAATTGGTCTCGTAGTTGTAGCAAGTCTATAGGAGTGGGTTGAGCTGATTCAGGCATGGGGCCAGGGACCCCAGCCCTTCTAGTCTCTGGACATTCACTGGGCGTTCTCTCACTCGTCTCTGGACATTCACTGGGCGTTCTCTCATTTCTGTTGATGTCAATATTCTTCTGTCTGTCTGTTTTGGCACCATGCTCGGACTCTTTGTCTGCTGTTGAGGGTAGTTGGTCATCATCGATGTTAAGACGTTTGGCCACGGAAACAGGAGAGGTGAAGGAACGTTTTGATCTTTTCAGTCGTTCCTTCAGAGAAGAACTCATCTGCTGTTTTGGCTGAGAGAACGTTTGACACTTGTGAATGACACTGAACAACAGCAAGAATCATGCCATAGGCTCATTACTTAATACGAAAAATCCATGTAGAAAAACATCAGTACGTTAAATATGTATGTTAGAGGGGTTTGACAGAAACGTTAAGAAATGGTATCTAACTATACTGTAGCTATCTTTGTGTGTGTATTCAGCACAATTAGAGGGGTTTGAAACAGATAAGCTACTGGCTGCTACATATATTAGTTAGGTAATGTTAGCTACTTAGCTAGCTAGATTTCACTGTAAATTACATTGCAACATGCCTGGTACTGTAGACCGTCCTTACCTTACCTTTTGCACACTACTGGATTCACATGGGCTTGATTTTGAATAGCAGGGTGTGCCGTGCACAGGTTTTGATTTGGTTGTCTTCGGTGTGGTCTCCATTTCTTTAATTACAACAAGCTACATCCATAAACACAACGCGTAGGTTACAAATTGGCCTCACGAAAGTTATTCACGGGATTAGCTTGCTAACAACAAGCTCATGCAAACCTCCAAGCTTTTATTGGTCATTATTACAGTCACAAAGTCATGACCCCGCCTATTTCTACAATTTATTTTCTTAAAATCGGATTTTAAAACTAACGTTAACCACACTGCTAACTTATACATAACACTAACCTTACATTAACATCAAAAAGCCAATTGTTGTTTCCATGATCTTTTACGATATAGCCAATTTTTATTTTGTGGCTGTGGTAACTAATGGAAAACCTTTTGATTGGTTGAAAGTTGGACTCCACATTTCCTGTTTACAGAAAATAACTATGGGAGTTGTAGTATATCAATCCTAAAGCAGATTTAATACGTTTCAGGCCAATGTATTTATGAATATTTCAACTGGAAAATCTATTTTGTTTTAGTACAGAAATCAACAACACATATTGCTTTATTTTATTTAATCAGTAGTGTTGAAGAAATATTTTTTTCCCCCAAATTATTTTAGTTGCCCAGGCCTTCAATATTTTGTTGCAATTACGTTCAGCTCAACAAAAACATTTAAATTCCCTATTAAAGGATTTATTCGCTAATCTCAAATATGGCCACATATGTTTTTCAATTTGTGAGAGTTTTGCGATGCCTTATTTTATTAATTGTCTTTCAATAGAGTTTGCCAGTTTGTAGTCCTAAAAACGGAAATGAGTAAACTCTGCTTTGTTCAGCTATTCCTATGGGGAAAATAAATGGTGAAAGAATCAATTATGTGTATAATCCCTGGATTGCTCATGCTATGTGTTGGCCATTGAAAGGATTTGAAGCCACCGGTCGTACTCCATAGGAATTCAACAGTATTTCAATTAAATGTTTCAAAGACAAAATTACATGCATTTAAGTAACATTAGTACTCTATATAAAAAAAATACTTAAAAAAAATGTTTTCATATATTTTTTCAAACTTTTTATGTTTAGCTCATGTAATATAGTTTAAAAGTATGCATTAAAGTGTTTATAATAAAATAACCGTGTCAAATACTAAATGCATTTTTTTGTTTATACACATAATTGGAAAGAAATGAGGTCTGAGGTTAACACAGGCTTTGGAGATCTTATATGTTTTATTGTATGAAATAATATCAGTCAGTTAACATGACCTTTATGAATTATGAAGACTTTATGTGCTTTATGTGCTTTTTCTGATTACATTAATGCTTCAAAATTCATAAAAAGTGATGAAAATTATCACAAAGAACAAAACGTATAAGATCTCCTAAGCCTGTGTTTACCACAGACCTTATTTTCGGAGTTTACCCAAAAACATTACAAAAACGAAATAAATTTCCCCATAGGCTTTGTCCAACAAATCATGGCGGAGTTAGTGTTTACGAAAAGACACCATTAATACTGGTCTCTATCGCCTTGGGGAGAGAGGTGTGGATTGAAATTATATCCTGTCTTGACTTGAACATCAGCATCTGGCTGTCTGATATTACACACCTTAAGGGAGGGAATTTTTTACTTTTTATACTGCGGTTGATTCTCCTAGAGATGAAGGTTGATGATGATTACTCTGTCTGAATGAGTAAGCAGACAGAACTTTTTTTCTTCAGGAATTAAACCGTTGTTGACAGAAGAGCATGACTTGTTTTTTGTGGACTGTTGAGAGAATATAGACATTCAGAGACCATCAGACATTCCAAAGTGGGACTAGATAAATAAACATGTTTCTACAGTACGTGGGTCATCCACCAATTCGTGCAGTTTTGAGCATGGTTACTTGGTAAAAATATATATAAATAATTTAAACATTCTGTCATAAAGAGCACATGTTCAACTTCATAAAAAACAAATGTTCCCATTTTAAGAGCTTAAATAAAAAAATGACCATAGTAAGTGCCTATTATGTGTCAAATAAAGTAACAGGATTGACTGTAACAGGGTTGACGATTTCATCTTAAATCAGCCATAAATCCTTGTGCCAGGGGGAATGGAAGCTTGTTGCGTACAAACAGGGAGGGGAAATTGAATGCAAGCTTAAAAAACAAATAAAAATTGTTAAATTATTTCTAACCAGTCTATCTATGGGTAACAGGGTTGACGTGTTATGCTTGACCCGCTCAGTTTTACACCACAAAACATCAGAAAATGGCCAAAAAGAGTATAACCAGCTGACCTGCCTTTACACTATGATTTGACTATTCAATGTTCAATGTTTCTTTTGAAAAAAATATTTTTAAAGGAATAACTTCACCATAATTAAAGCGAGAGTTCAGTTCATATAACAGGGTTGAGCTTAAAACGAGGGACAGACGTAAATTAATCACTAATCACATGAAATAAATAATAATCTTCATAAATTACTTTGTCAAAGCAACAAAATAACTAGGGCTTTACAATGATGGTGAAAATTTGGAGAAATGTTGGTGTGAAGTGGGTTAAAATCTTCCTAGAAGTGATTGAGGGTGTGCGGAGAGACATGTCAAAATGCACAATTGTGTAACTTTAGCAAGTCTTTATTCATATATCATGCTTTTAAAATTCATTATTGGTGCATAGTTTTTCATTAAAATATCAAAGGGACGCAAAAGCACTCATTTTCATGGAACGACCTATATGCATACTCTTGTTATTATTCAAAGATTTGCAGACATGGGAAGAAATAAAAACAGTACTCAATGACCAAGTCCATCTTTCAGGTCTGCATATATTTCAAATGGTAGCATTCATTCTGTCAGAGCTTCTGTAAGAATGGAAATGTCAGGGAGAGGAAAGATCTAGAAGATTCTGGGGGGAACCAAATGGCTAAAGATAAAGGACATTTAGCATTTTATCCGTAAATAGGACATTTGCTTTTAGACCCTTTCCAAGAGAGATTGATAGATAAAACACACAATAATTTAAGAAAACAAATGGCAAAGTTCCTTACATAATTAATGAATGTGAATAGGGTGTGTAGGCCTACCAGTATCTCTGGTGGGATGTCTTTGTTGCTATGGGCTGTGATGTTAAACCCATCTACCCAGCCTTTTTGCTGTCAGTTAACCAGTGTACCATCCCTGATGTTTTCTGGTGTATCTGAGGTAAAGTTGCGGTATCCTGGCAACACCTACATAATCATACGATTTAATTGAGTGGTGAATCATCAACCTATTCATGGTTTAAGGGCATTAAAAGTCACTCTCAATCAGTGGCGTAAAAAAAAAGAAGTGGAATGCATGCCAGCAAAGCCACTACACAACACAACACTAAATAATACATTAATTGTGCTATAACGGTGACAAACGGTGCCCACAAACTGTTAGAGCCTACATAAAGCTGTCCCAACATCTTTACCACTGCTACACCTGGCTATCAGCAGAGACTTATCTGGCAGCGAAACAGTTCATTCAGTCTCATTTACTGCCTTTAAAAAAAACATAGCTGATATGACTGACTTGCTTAAACAAATGTGGTTTCTAATGACAACTTAGATGTACAAACTATGACATAAGAAGACGACTAGCGTATAAGAAGCAATCCATAATTTCGATTAAGACATTAATGAGCGAGCTAGAACAACGTTAGTCAATATAACTATTTGTTTAGCACTTTTGAAATGTACAGCGACAGAATTCAGAACACGGGCCGTTCTTACACCAAGTCAGAACCGTAGGATAAATAAAGGGGACATATAAGCAGACAATGAAAGCTCTTACAATATTCAATGATTACATTTCTCTAAAACAGATTATAGGCTACAGTAGAACATTCAGAACAGTAGGTGAAATTAAGAGGGGTAAATAGACCAAATTATTAATGTGAGGCACATGGGCTACTAACATCTTACTACACAACATACACATAGTATTACTTTCTTAGCTACAGTATACATATATCCCTGGCATATTACATAATTTATGACGCAGCATACAATACATTTTTGGACTCACATTGTTCATGGTGTACTCACTTGAACAGGAAGGTGGTGCGGCGGTCCTCCGAGTTAACAGTTGTTTTGAGCGCGTCACAAATCATGCTTCATTGACAGCATGGCCAATGTTGAATGTTAATCATTTTAAACTTGGAAAAGAGCCCCTTAATCACAGATTTGGGACCACACAGCCACTGTCACTGATTCCTTCCAAACCACTCATTGTTGAATTTGCGATTTCCAACTTGTTGTGTAATGTTTATGTCCAGTGGCCGATGAGCACCGATACGTTTTATCTATAATTTCTCTCCATTATTTCTCTTCATATGACAAGGATTAAAATGATTTGCCAGTAGATTGTCGACTTCATTCATGATGATGACTGTTAGCTAAGATTGTGAAAGTATGATGTTGACATGATCAGTCCAATCAAAGCTACTGTACATATAAAGTGATTTGACGTCATTTTATCTGGGTTCAATGACCTTGAGCCTTCTTGGATGGGCACTTCTATGGCAGCAGCCGAAGGGCTAACATTTTCAAGGTCCTCATGAGTGACAGAACACTGAACCAATCACAGCGCAACGCTCCGTATTTTCTGCTGGCTTGCCTCACCACCACAGAAAGCACTGAGATAGGCTGAAACACCTGCATTTCAGAGCTGCCTTGCTCAAAAAAAACAAAAAAGAGACCATGTTTGTATGTGGCTTTATTAACTCAATGATATATATTATTTTTTACATTGTTTGCAAACTGATATGTGACACGTATTAATTACAAAATAACATGCTAAAACGGTTGGAACCAAAAATCTAAAATTTGGACTCATCAGACCAAAGAACAGATTTCCACCGGTCTAATGTCCATTGCTCGTGTTTCCTGGCCCAAGCAAGTCTCTTCTTCTTATGGTGTACTTTAGTAGTGGTTTCTTTGCAGCATTGACCATGAAGGCCTGATTCACACTGTCTCCTCTGAAAAGTTGATGTTGAGATGTGTCTGTTACTTGAACTCTGTGAAGTGTTTATTTGGGCGGCAATTTCTGAGGCTGGTAACTCCAATGAACTTATCCTCTGCAGCAGAGGTAATTCTGGGTCTTCCTTTCCTGTGGCGCTCCTCATGAGAGCCAGTTTCATCACAGCGCTTGATGGTGTTTGCAACTGCACTTGAAGTAACTTTCAAAGTTCTTGAAATTTTACAGATTGACTGACCTTCATGTCTTAAAGTAATGATGGACCGTCGTTTCTCTTTGCTTATTTGAGCTGTTCCTACCATAATATGGACTTGGTCTTTTACCAAATAGGGCTATCTTCTGTATACCATCCCTATGTTGTCACAACACAACTGATTGGCTCAAACGCATTAAGAAGGAAAGAAATTCCACAAATTTACTTTTAACAAGGCACACATGTTAATTGAAATGCATTCCAGGGGACTACCTCATGAAGCTGGTTGAGAGAATGCCAAAAGTGTTCAAAGCTGTCATCAAGGCAAAGGGTGGCTACTTTAAAGAATCTCAAATATAAAATATATTTTGATTTGTTTAACACTTTTTTGGTTACTACGTGATTCCATATGTGTTATTTCATAGTTCTATGTCTTCACTAGTAGATAATAGTAAAAATAAAGAAAAACCCTTGAATGAGTAGGTGTATCCAAACTTTTGACTGGTACTGTATTCGAATATGAAACAAAAAATGAGTTCACACATTTTTAGATAATTGACATTAAAGGTTAAAGACATTTTTATAAACTAAATTATGGAATAGTTTGAAAACCCTTTTTGTAAGCTTTTAAATTATATCAAACTCAACCATTTATCTTTTCCATGAAGATACATATCTCATGGTATGTTGGTGTATGCAAAATTGGTCAACTTTGACCGCCTTTATCTCCTACATGTTTTGTCATTCCGGTTCAAAAGGTCACTTTCTGACCAACATGGGCAAACTTTGATTTAAAGTTTTCTTTAAATCAAAAGGGACGCTGTACAAAATGTATTGTATTCAAATGGATTTACCCATATACATTTTCTGACACTCATGTTACAGTAGTCTGGTAGGCTACATTTAATTACTGTAAAGTAAGTGGTGGTGTTGACAGCAGGTGTATTATGTTTGTGTGACTTTAGGCATCACTAACTTTAAAATACCTTGGAATTAGGGCACCTATAATTTTAGGGATGAGTTTATCACTTTCTCCTGTATCTTTATCTATAATTCATCGGTTAAGATGCTGTGTAAGCAAGATGAATCCACAATCACAAGTTCCTCTTTGTGTATACTATAATAAAAATACCAGTGTTCTTTTATGGTAACTATCAGTGAAGAAGCTGATGGCATCCACATACCAAATGCATGTGAAGAACCACTTAAAAACTCCTACCACACTTTTTTTTCTGACATTAAATAGCCGATTCGGCGCAAACACAGATTTCTCAGCAATGCATCATTCAAGCCTGTGAATCATTCATCATTCAAATGCTGAAGAGCACAATGCGTTTTCTGTGATAATTGCAGATTAAGAGGTGTATCCCGGAGTGAGTCATGCAGGGTGGGTGGTTGTTTCTGGAGGGTGTGGTGGGTGGAGACTGGTACCCACACGACGAGAGCCAACCAACCCCTCAGGACAGCAGAGGAGAAGACTTGTGACTGCCGGGATCCTGGGCAGCCTTCCTAATGAAACATCCTCATTTGTTCCATCCTCCCCCTCACAGCAATAAGGAATCAATGAAAAGGCATTTGCACATGCTCCATCTTGTTATATTGGACTCAATGGACATTGGTAGAACACACAATTCAATGAGCCTTTGTTATCAAATTTTTCTTTTCCTATTCTCAATCATCAACAAAGCATAGTTATCTAGGTTATGGAACTTTATACACACAGTAAACCAATTTATAAGACACTGTAGGGAAACAACTTCACTATCATAAATCGGCACCCTTCAATTCAACTGCATGTTTCTGCAACTTTGAAATCAGTATTAAAGTAGGTCTTGTTCAGGCTTGGGAGGTTAGTGTGTCTCTGTGTGTGTGTGTGTGTGTGTGTGTGTGTGTGTGTGTGTGTGTGTGTGTGTGTGTGTGTGTGTGTGTGTGTGTGTGTGTGTGTGTGTGTGTGTGTGTGTGTGTGTGTGTGTGTGTGTGTGTGTGTGTGTGTGTGTGTGTGTGTGTGTGTGTGTGTGTGTGTGTGTGTGTTTGTGTGTGTGCGTGCGTGCGTGCGTGCCTGCGTGCGTGCGTGTGAAATGTATATAAGTCTGAAAAAGTTAATTTAGAATTATAAAGTAAAATAGGGAGAATGTCAGTCTAAAGAAGAGAAAAACTATCCAAAAGCAGATTCTTGGTTTGCTTTTTAACAGTTAAAGGCTCTAGAATATCTAGACACTACTCAACCTCCTATCTCCGAGTATGCACATGTTTTGAGTGTGATTGAAAAGTTAATTGGTCATTCCCGAGGGCACTGTTTCTTTCAAGCCGTGCTGGGTAGCCTACCGGTTACCTGCCAAGCAACGGTGGTGGGTGTGGTTGGATTGGGACAAAAGCCCATTGCCCTGTTATGACTTGCCTGAGAAAGTTGAGAGAAAAAAAAAAAAAAAGAGGCAGGTATAAGGACAAACCACTTCACTACCCTGCAACAGTAACATCAACAACATTCACTACCTGACGGATATCAGTTGGACTATCTTAGTGGATTTTATTTATCTTCTTCAGAAGTTGACTGAAGATTCTCCTATTGACACGCACTAAAGGTATGCCACGGGTCCACTTGATGATTATCAATATTTTTGTTGTTTGACTGTTTGATGAACTTGCAGGTTTTAAAAGCGCATATTGCACTGATAATTCAGAAATACTTTATGGGAGAAATTTTTTGATTTAGCTGTTGATTGTTGCTGTAGATTACTGTAAGGTAGGTGGTAGGCTAGTTAGTTCCCCAAGACACAAAGACAGCAATTTAATTATGGTTGTGTGGCTTTAGGCGTCACTAACTTTAAATACCTTGGCATTAGGACACCTATAATTTTAGAGATTGGTGTATCACTTTCTTCTGTAGGACTATTTTGTCTGTTGTCTAGTTCCTTGGTTGAGACACTATGTAAAGGTACACGTCCACTTCATGATGATCAATGTTTTTGTTGTTTGACAGCACCTGCAGGTTTTCTAAATTCTGGGTTTGCTGTATTTTGATTGTTGCAACTACATTAATGGGAGGCATAGGACCTTTTCTTTTGAAGAAATTGAAGAGTAAAAAAATTGACTTGCTTAAACAAATATATATATATATTTTTTAATATATATTTTTTTACATAGGCTAAGCCTTTTTATCTCACGGACATAGGCTAATAATAAGCAGTCATACAGAATGAATGTTATTGCTTTAACAGTCTAACAGGGATGTAGCTACGTTATTCAATGACAAAAAACTTGTTCTGAGACGTGCAGTTTGTGCAGTGTTTATGTCCTGTCTTAGAATGATAGCAGGTATTCTAGTCCCTATTTTAGCACGTTCAGTTTTGACCATGGAAATTGGAGTTGAGCGTGCGGACACAGAAACTGAAGCTACGTGTACAGTAGACTAACCTAATGAAATGGAAATGATATTAAATCATAGTAGGTCTATAGATTGGGGTCTGAAACTGATTTTCAAAATGCCCAAAGTCTCCAATGCATTCTATAGATCTGGGTGTGGTATAGAGACGAGCCAGAGTAAGAAAGGATGATCCTTTGTGCAGATGAGCAACAGTTAGAAAGGATGATCCTTTGTGTCCTCAGAACAGTACAATGCACCAGGGTTTTTTGTTCTTTGGTTACCATGGGATCTTCAAAGAAGACTGCAAAGTTATTTTACCCCAGGCCTCAGGCCCATTCAAAAGCTGCTTGCTCAGGCGTACATAATCTCCTTTGGGAATTGAGGGCTTTTCCTGGGGTAGGCTAAATAGTTATGCTATTCAATTTCATGCACTGACTGTAAATGTGTAAATGCCTCTAACACACACGGCAACAACAAAAAAATAGTAGAAGCTCAAAAAGCTTAATGAATCTGCTTGTAAATCACCAAACTAGGCTACTCCCTACAATAATTATGGATGATCTCTGTGTAACATGTAATGCCTGCACGAGAAGGCCTATCTGAAAATCCAGGTCCTCTACAATGTAGTGACCTTAACCCAACACCTACTGTAGCAACCTCGTCAAGAAGTTTGGCTCTCTTGGTGAAACAGTCGCTGGACCCGGGTTTGAGGCCCAGTCAGGACTATCCCTGATTTCGCTTTAATACCTTATGATTTGTCGGAGTAGGCCTGTGAACCGTTTGTGTGATTATAATTTATATTGTAGGAATGATAATGCTGTGCTGTGCATGTTAACTAAACCAAGAGGAAACTTTAAATAGGCCAAGTATCAGTATCTACTGTAAAATGATAAGTTGCAGTTGCAAGCTAATAACTCTTTGAAAAGCAAAACAAATGTTATCAGTCTGTGTTTAATCTGCACTTAATACTCTGGTAAACTATCAATGATGTTGTTATTTGAGATCAATTGAGGTTATCTAGTTTGTAATGAGCTGTATCTATAAGTGCTTTCATGAAAGGAGTGACTGCGGGAGGAGATTTTCTGCCCTCAGGAATATAAAAGGAAATGAATGAGTACAGTACGTGTTCAGACATATATTTGGATGTGTGCTGTATTTCTGAGAGTGTTACTGGTTTAAGAAATTAAGCTGTTTATTCTCATTGTTAACCTTTAATTTTAGCAAAAAACTACAATGGTAACCAAAAAAATTCTAGACCACACAACTAAAAGCTTTTTAGTTCAGTTATTGAAGTCATTTAATACACTAATGCTATTGACATATTATTTTCCCTAAATGTGGTCTCACTTCAACAGATAACATGGGATGGATGATTTAACAACAAGAAAGAGAAACCACTCAGGAGGAAGCTCCGGGGGAAAGGGTGAGAATTGCCTAATTCTAATGTATACCTTGTTGAGATATTTATTATTACGTCTATTGTATAGTAGAGATCTATGATCGTCACCAACTGCTAGTCATGTGATTTACTGTGTTTCCAGTTGCATATCCATTTCCATTCCTGTCTGAATAAACCCTTCTAATTCCATCTTTAATACACAGATGTGAAATGTCTGGATGAAAGCAATTATCTCCAGTCAGCCTATTAGTGGGCTGGGTGAAGTCATCATCACTATGTTCCTTGCACCTATTTGGTAGATCCTGAACACAGAGGGGGTTGTTGCTAGGGGAAGGGTGTAGGCCAGGGAGGTGTAGTGGAATGTTTTTGTTTGAATTGATTGAATTGGACAGTCGATATTGTAGATACAGGGTGCCACCCAGTGGCTTCTTAAAGTTATTGCAAATCCTCTGCTGAATCCCAAATCGACCCTTTTCAAGTGTCTGTTTGTGACTGTAAAATGTGATAATCAAACACAGATATAGGATCTTATAAATTGAATACACATTTGTATGTGATTTTCTTCTCTTTGTCTCCAGTTGTGACAGAAACTACAACCTCGACAAGTAGATTAGTATCTTTACCTCCAAGTAAGTTTTCTGTACTCTTCAATTCCCCTCAAAACTGTTAAATTGTTTGATTAAAGGTATTGGTAATGCAGATTTTGTAATAGTTTGATTATCATTTCACACCACGTTTTTGTGAAAATTCTGAGAGTTGGACTGCTCTAACACATTGAAAGAACTGTTGAAGAATGTGGCCATGTATCTCTTTATCTACCAGAGGGTGGCAGTGGATCAAAAAGTAGTACCCACAGGACTATGTCCAGCAATGCTGGAGGCCTGTGGTTGGAAAAGAACATTTTAACCCAGAACAGCAGTGGAACTAACTTTTCCTCATGTGAGAATAGATCTGTTAAAATTTTAATTTGTACATTTTTAATCTGGAACATGGACATTAGGCTATGACTGAAAATACTTAGGGGGATTAACCCATGCTCTCTGCCCCTCCCAGCTTCTGTGGGTGTCAATGCCGGAGGATCCAGCTCCTCATCAGGGTTCTACATGGGGGACTACTCTGAGGGTGGTGGAGATGGTGGAGGGGGAGGTGGTGGAGGTGGGGGAGGTGGTGGAGGTGGGGGAGGTGGAGGAGGCGGCGGAGGTGTTGGCAGTGGAGGTGGGGGTGGCTCAGGCTATGGAGGAGTGTATGGAGGAAGCCCCGGGTCAAAGGTAAAGAGCAGCTCGTCAGGGGGCTCCAGGAGGGCCCAGAGCTCTGCCTCGCCTGGGGGTCTCTCCCCTGGCTTCCTGGAAAGGAAGAGTATGGCCAGTCGCTCAGGAGGCTACGACGGTAAGGGAGGGTCCAGCCAATCACACTGTTGATTGTGTGTGTGTGTGTGTGTGTGTGTGTGTGTGTGTGTGTGTGTGTGTGTGTGTGTGTGTGTGTGTGTGTGTGTGTGTGTGTGTGTGTGTGTGTGTGTGTGTGTGTGTGTGTGTGTGTGTGTGTGTGTGTGTGTGTGTGTGTCAGAGAAGGCTGGTGGGAGGAGCTATAGGAGAGCAGGCTCATTGTAATGGCTGGAATAAAATCAATGGAATGACACCGAACACATAAAAGACATGGAAACAATGTGTTTGACGTTCCACTGATTCCATTCCAGCCATTACAATGAGCCAGTTCTCCTATAGCTCCTCCAACCAGCCTCCTTTAATGTGTGTGTATGTGTGTGTGTGTGTGTGTGTGTGTGTGTGTGCGTGCGTGCGTGCGTGCGTGCGTGCGTGCGTGCGTGCGTGCGTGTATGTGCAGCTTCTAAATGTGCGTCAATGTAAATGACTAATCTGTCTTGACCTGTTTTCATTCAGGAAGCTCAAGTGGCAACTCCTCCCCCGAGTTTACACGGAAAGACTATGGTAACTGTTTTATATCAATACATTTTAGAATTATGTATAAGAGTATTTATTGTAGCTACATTGTGACTATAGAGATCATACTGACATTTCAATAAAATCCAATTTAGTCAGAATCTACATATTATCAATATGTGTATTTCTTTTCAGCAGGGTCAGGTGCCACTAGAATAGGGAGGAGCCAGAGCAGAGGTATACCAATACTTCTATTTATTTCTGCTTACTCACCTCTATTCCTCCCTTACCCTGTCAGACTGATAATGACAAGGGGACTATAAAATACCAGTAATAATAATAATGTGTTTGATATTCCAGAGAGTGAAATCAGAGCCAGACTGCAGAGTGCCTCTCCCAGTGCTGGCAGATGTGAGTTGATATGTCTTCAGGGAAATGGCTTCTAGACACAATTCATAAAATATATGTCATGCTGTTGTTTTTTAGAAATTTGGACACCATTTTAGTTGATTCATTTTGATCTGGTGGATCAGTTGTGATGGGAGGTTACTATTTCAGTAATAGCAGTACTGACTCAGTTGACTTCCACACAGGGACTGAGCTGGATGATGTGAAGAGGCTGGTGAAGGGAGGACGCTCCAACAGTGTCAGTCCCACCCGCTCCTCCACCTCCTCCACCCTGCCTGTCCCCAGGAAGGCCACCGTCGAGGCCAAGATCGCCACTCAGGCCTCCCAGTCAGGTAGGCTACGCAGTTCACACACAGGCCAGATACACACACCTGCAGCATGCTAAACAAGAACATACACCTGCAGGATCAAGAGTCAGATGGTTAGATGATATTTATTTATGGTTTACCATACATTTATGGCTGGAGATGGTTTTTGCTGTTGCTGTCTCCTTACCTCCTCCTATTGAGACATATAAAAAGCCTCAATTTACAGACTCTTTCTTCCCTGGTCCCTCTAGTCTCTGGGCAGTATGAGACCACTACCCTGGACTCTGGCCTACCTTCTTCCTACTCCTGGACTAGCTCCACGCTGCCCATCTCCTCGGCCACTGGCAACAGCAGCAGCGCATACGGTTACCATAGCAACACAAACAACATGTCTCCAGGCTTGGGGTCTTCCCTGCTCAACACCACCTCACCCTCCTCCTTGTCAGGTGAGACAACCAATGAGAGCACTGAGCAGCACTCTGGATGATGGACTGGGCAAGTTAGGGCAACCAAATTTGGATCCAGTTCAATTATATCCAATAAGACGGCAGATGCTGCCTTCAGAACAGCGCCCCCCCGCTTAGCTATATTGGGTACTACATACTGTATGTTTTTCATGATTCTTATTGGTTCGTCTGAACTCAGTAAATTGTTTTGGGTGTATATCTTCACCTCACAGTTAAGCAAGCGCTCTTCTAGTGCATTCTCTCATGTTTCAGAAAATGTAAAGCAAATGTTCTGTTTCAACATAAAGTCTCACAGCTTTGAGTATAATTCTGTGTGTTGTCTGTGACTGCTGCAGTGTATGGATTCCAGAATAACTTGGCACCCACGTCCAGTAGTGTCCTCACCACCAGTGGAGTTAACGCACATTCAGGCACTTTGACAGGTATGATAGTAGAACCTCCTCATCCTACAGAGTATACATTTTAACAGACTTAGACACTCATGTAATTAACACTGTGTGTGTGTGTGTGTGTGTGTGTGTGTGTGTGTGTGTGTGTGTGTGTGTGTGTGTGTGTGTGTGTGTGTGTGTGTGTGTGTGTGTGTGTGTGTGTGTGTGTGTGTGTGTGTGTGTGTGTGTGTGTGTGTGTGTGTGTGCAAGCAGGATATGGGGTGCAGAAGAACATATCGAATGGTGGTGGTCTCGTCAGCACAGGAGTGTCAACCTCTGCAAGTAAGTCTAGAGTTTAGAGGATTGCTGAACTTAATGTATAGATTTCGTGATACTGAATTAGAGAACCATGTTTATGGCAACTTATGTTTTTAAAGGACTATTTGTTTTTCTCCAGTGTCCGCTTTGAGGTCTCACACTGATGACGCATACAGGAAAGACTTAAAGTACCTTGTGCTGCAGAAGGAGAATGTTCCAGTCAAGAGAGATACTGAGGTGCTCACCCTGACTAAAGACAGTGGAAAACACTTCACTAGCAGTGTTCGCAGTGTTGGGGGTAAGACAGCTCCTTCAGTATCGGAGTATTCACTGCTTTTTAATGTTGATGTGAGATTAATTTATGTGTATATTATCACAGGTTCACTGTCTGGTGATTCTCTAAAGAAGGAGAAAATGGTGTCCAGCTACAGTGAGACTGCACCAGTCCTTCTGAAGTCAGATTCCAATTCATACTGTAAGCACCATGTTTATATGTGCACACACACACACACATGCACGCACACACACTCACACACACACACCTGAAAACCCAACCCTAAACCAAACCCAAGCTCCTAACCCTAATCCAAAAACTAACTCTAGCTCTTAACTGTCAATTTAATTCTAACCCTAACATGAATTCTAACCTTAACCCTAAACCCCCTAGAAATTTAAAAACGTACCCAGTTGGTCAAATTGTTTCTTTACTATTCTTGTAGGAACTTCTGATCCCCACAAGTATAGCTAGTTAAAAACATCCACACACACAGTGCAGAGACTGCTGCTGATACATCACCATTTTATCCCTTAGATGGATCACCCCTAGTGTCAACAAAAGACAAAGCAACATATGCAGGTATTTGTGATTTAAATATATCAGTAGTTGGCCATTTGTATCTCACACTTCATCCATAACCCATCCATCATATTCTCTGTTCCCCCTCCCTGTCAGAGATCCAAAAAGAGGGGGACTACTACAGCAGCGGAGGACGTGGTGGGGGCTGCTGTGGGTGTGAGGACTCCTGCTGTTCCTGGTGGAAGTGGCTGCTAGGACTGCTCCTGCTCTCCCTGCTGCTCCTGGGCCTGCTCTTTGGACTCATTGCCCTGGGTCAGTCATGCTTAGGGACAAGAGTTTCCCCTGACCTTATGACCTACAGATGTAGGATCCTAATTTGACCAGTATGCTCATAGTAAAATAATCCTGCAGCAACAGGATTTGAACGTTTGGTTAGGCTATTAGCTGAACAAAAGTAGGCTACATTAAAAGTGCAATACTGTTACAGTTTTTTTCAATTGCTAACAAGCATCGGTCAATACTGATGCCACTTTTTCAAAACAATTCTCACTCAGAAAACATACATTGTCACTCATAACACACTGACCTCAAAACACTAACAGGGAGCATTACATCAATGATGAACTTTTCTCTTTTCTCTTTGAATGATTTGTCACATAAATCAGTATTTGATTATGGAATACGAATAGCATCATTTCACTTTATTGACTGTACTAAAGTATATGTAACAAGAATTAATCAGAAATGCAGCAATTTGTTTCAATAGCCTTTATTTTTCTATATCTTTGCACATAGTAATTTACTTGTGAAAAATAAAAAGTTGATACAAAAAAATTATTCTTGAAATTCCAGGGCTGCAATAATAATTACAAACAAGAACAACATGTATAGTATAATCACTCATACTGTACAGTACTGTGAGGGTTCTAGTTCTCATCAACATGTAGTATATAACACTCATAGTGTACAGTACTGTGAGGGTTCTAGTTCTCATCAACATGTATAGTATAATCATTCATACTGTACAGTACTGTGAGGGTTCTAGTTCTCATCAACATGTATAATATAACACTCATACTCTACAGTACTGTGAGGGTTCTAGTTCTCATCAACATGTATAGTATAATCACTCATACTGTACAGTACTGTGAGGGTTCTAGTTCTCATCAACATGTATAGTATAATCACTCATACTGTACAGTACTGTGAGGGTTCTAGTTCTCATCAACATGTATAGTATAATCACTCAAACTGTACAGTACTGTGAGGGTTCTAGTTCTCATCAACATGTATAGTATAACACTCATACTGTACAGTACTGTGAGGGTTCTAGTTCTCATCAACATGTATAGTATAATCATTCATACTGTACAGTACTGTGAGGGTTCTAGTTCTCATCAACATGTATAGTATAATCACTCATACTGTACAGTACTGTGAGGGTTCTAGTTCTCCCTCTCTCCTGCATTTGGCCACAAGTTCTCATCAACATCACATCTCACGTCTTCTCTGGCGATGCATCTTGGAAAGTATCTTCTGGAATGTCTAATCCAACCCTGGCAGTCTTCAGGAGAAGTGTCTACACATCCAGTAAGGACATGTGGTCATGTGGATGGTGGTCATAAACCTTCCACCTCCAAGCAGAGAAAAGCTCCTCTATGGGGTTCAGGAAGGGGGAGTATGGAGACAGGAATAGTACTGACATCCTGGGATGTGCAGCAAACCAGTCTGTGACTGCAGCAGAGTGGTGGAATGCCACATTATCCCACACAACAACGAAGGTAGGGGAGTTTCTTGCCCCTCTCTCCTTCGCCGGCACAAGTCGATTATGCAGGTCATCCAGAAAATATATGAGCCTCTGTATCGTAGGGGCCAATGAGTGGTTTGTGAAAAAGCAAACCATCATTGGACAGTGCTGCACACATTGTGATGTTAGCGCCTCTCTGGCCTGGGACATCCGCGGTTTCTCTCTGTCCAATCACATTTCTTCCCCTGCGGCGTGTTTTTGCCAGGTTGAATCCAGTATATGCAGTTTGCCTGGCTTCCATCTCCATTACTCTCTAAAATACAGTAAATCCACAGTTTTACAGTACTTGACATTATGAATAGCTGTGTATCCTGTTTGGTTATTGAACCAACATCTTACCTGGATATATTGATACCGGAGTTCTTTCACAGGTTCAACGTTTCTCTCAAAGCGTACAGTGTACAACTGCTTCATCCTTATTTTATGTTTCTCTGGGACTCTGGCAATTGTCGTTGTGCTGACCGTAGTCACATTCTCAAAAATGATCTAGTCTGCCAGCACTCTGTCCCGAATTTCCCGCCGTTTTATTGTATTGTTGCCAATTACCATGTCAACAATGGAAATTTCCTGCCCATCTGATAATATTCTGCCTCTCCCTCCTGTGGGAGGCAACCATTGGATCCTACTGAAAAACACAAAACAATCAATATATTTCTAAATGTAAGTACATGTAAAAATGTGAACATACTGTATTGTACTGTAGTATGTAGTTCAATAATCATTGAAGGATGCACATCTCACCTGTTGCTTTGCCGGAAAATTCATACTATTGATGCAACTGTTGAATGCTGCAGATTTGGTTGCATCCTTAGACCGGCCTCTCTCATAGAGAGACCATGGTTTACAATATGGTCAAAAATTGTGGCCCTTATCTCATCAGAGACCACCGCTCTTGATCTTCCTCTCCTTTGTCCTCCACATATTCTCCCTCTCCCTGCCTCTCTTCTTTCCCCACCAACCTGTCTTCCTTGATCCATGTTTCCAAACAAAATTATTCTGAAGCCGTCCTCTTTTGTCTGTTTGGTAACGAGACTAAAAACAGGACACTTGGGTAGGCTTTCAGCTAAAATTGCAATCAGCTGTGTTTGGAATGATCAACTATTCTGCTGAGATTTTCTATATGTTTATATGTTTACTGCAGAACTGCGCGACATTTGCCATCATTCTGTTTTGAATGTGTTTTTAACAGTTTTAGAAACAGTGTGTTTGCATTTGAAAACATGTGCTGGAAATATATAGTTTTGCAGGTGGTGGAGTATGAATGAGAAAAGAGTTCATGGATTTCGGAGAATGTGGTCATTGAATGCATTTTGTGTGAAAGCAATGAAAAATTATTCACAGTTTGGTCCACATACACTTCTTTTTCACTTACTGTGTGAAGAGTTTTGACATTGTGACTTCAGTTTTGACCAATGCATATTAGCAATTGAAAAAAACTGTAATAAAACCGTGTGTTTGTGCTGGTTTTCAGTTCATTTATGTAAATCACAAAGCTCTCTGCAACAAAAGAGTGATTAAATTAAGATCCTACATCTGTATAATTAAGATGTAACTAGGACCAATGCCCACAATATAGTCAAAACATGTAGAGATACCGAACATAGTGAACTTGTATACAATCCTCTTTACCTCTAGAAACATTTCTCACACTCTGTGTCCCTCCACAGCGGAGGACGTGAGGAATCTGAAGTCTCGAGTGGCAGCTCTGGAGTCCACCTCCACCGCTGCTCACACCAGCCGCCTGTCAGCCTCCAATAACGACATCCACAACCCCCAGTCTGGCACCTACATGGACACTGGGGGCGCGGCCCGCTCCGACAACACCCTGAACCTGGATACCAGCCTGGGCATGGGGATGGGCACTGGCACTGGCACGGGCACTGGCATCGCCGGGCACACGGACAATGCTGCCCTCCAGAGGACCATACAGCAACTACTGAGAGCTGAGATGCAGTCTCAGTCATTCAGAGGTATTGTACAAACATGAACATGACTAGAACTCGAACATAAGAAATACATTCACCATTTATGGTATATGTACATTAAATATTTACTGAATTCACTGAGCATTCATTTTTTCCCCCTATTTGTGCTTATTTTGTTTCACAGCCCTTCTTACCTCTTCAATGAAAGGGGACAGAGGAGAGCCGGGAACTAAAGGTAAGATCTCTTGTGAAAATATTGTCAGTATGTGTATTTTGTGAGTACAAACAATGGAGACAATTGTGTAATCCAAGGATATTCAAAGAATTATGTCTCTACACAGATACTTTAAGGAGTTATTCTGTCTCAATGCACTTTCTGCTTTGTTTCATGTATTCTGTTTACTTTGCTTCAGGCGAAGCAGGGAATCATGGAACTAAAGGTTTGTTTTTTTAAGACTTATATAAAGAAATGTATTTATTGTACTTTAATTTGAAGTTTGCTGTCACCAAGTGTGTAAACTTTATTTTCTTTGTTTCAGGTGACAATGGTTTCCCAGGACTGCCAGGTAAGGACAATGGGTATGATGTGGAAGTTACCATTATGCTGGTTCAGTACTAGTTTAATTGACAGTACAGTATGACTTTTAAGAATAACTTGGTACTTATGTCACACATTTTTGACCTCTCACCTTTGACTTCAGGTCCTCCAGGTGCCATTGGTCACCCAGGACACGAAGGACCCAAAGGACAAAAAGGAAGTCAAGGTACAATAACGTTAACACTTTTTAAAATTATTACTTGTGTTGATTCATTTTGTAACCAGCTTTTATCAAAAAGCTAATATGGACCCATTTAAACAAGTGGGTTACAAGTCAAACTATGTGTATGCTTATACATGTGCATGTGTGTGTGTAGGTGACCATGGAGCTGAGGGGCCACAAGGGCTCAGAGGCCGAGAGGGGCCTGGAGGGCCCAGAGGGGAGCCAGGACCCTCAGGGTTTGGAGAGAAGGGGGATAAAGGTAGGTTGTGAATTTAGATTTTCCTAATTTATATAGACTGCATACTTACATGGTCCACTTTCCAGGTAAAAAATAGTTAAATGATCATCAATTTGGGTTTGTTCTCACAGGTTCTCCTGGTGAATCAGGATCTCTTGGTCCTGCTGGTCCAGTCGGCCCGGCTGGGCCCAAAGGTAGGGCTATGAGTGGGACTGTGTGTCTCAGAGAGGATCATAAACACAGTAGCGCTTCACTCTAGACCAGGGGTGTCAAACTCATTCCATGGAGGACCTACAGTAGGGTCTGTGAGTTTTTGCTTTTTTCTTTCATTTAAGACCTAGACAACTAGGTGATGGGAGTTCTTTAGTAATTAGTGACCTTAATTCATCAATCAAGTACAAGGGAGGAGCAAAAACCCACAGATACTCGGCCCTCCGTGGAATGAGTTTGATAGACTGTAAAATAAATATTGATTCAAAGTATATTTGTAACGAAACCAGCTGCAACAGGATTGCGAGTTGGCTCAACATCTGGGCATATAGCTGAACCAACATACATTCTCAAGTTGAATTGTATGTTCACTCAACTTAAAATTTTAGGTTGAGTGAACATACAATTCAACTTGAGAATTTATTCAAACTCATTTGCATATTTCCCAGTGCAAAATTTATGACAATACATTACATACACTGACTATACAAAACATTAAGAACCCCTGCTCTTTCCATGACATAGATGACCAGTTGAATCCAGGTGAAGGCTATGATCCCTTATTGATGTCACTTGTTAAATCCACTTCAATCAGTGTAGATGAAGAGGAGGAGACAGGTTAAAGAAGGATTTTACAGCCTTGAGACAATTGAAACATAGAATGTGTATGTGTGCCATTCAGAGGGTGAATGGGCAAGAGACAAAATGCAAGGGGCTTTGAACGGGGTATGGTAGCAGTTGTCAGACGCACCGGTTTGTGTCAACTGCAACTATGCTGGGTTTTTCAGGCTCAACAGTTTCCCGTGTGTATCAAGAATGGTCCACCACCCAAAGGACATCCAACCAACTTAACACAACTGTGGAAAGCTTTTGAGTCAACATGGGCCAGCATCCCTGTGGAACGCTTTCAACACCTTGTAGAGTCCTTGCCCCGACGAATGGAGGCTGTTCTGAGGGCAAAAGGTGGGGTCGGTGGGGTGCAACTTAATATTAGGAAGGGGTTCCTAATGTTTGGTATAGTAAGTGTATATCATAAGGTCTTTCTTTGAGATCCTATCCACTGGGCACACTGGTTGAATCAACGTTGTTTCTACATCATTTCAATGAAATTACGTTGAACCAACGTGGAATAGACATTGAATTGACCCACCTAACTCAGTGGTCTGAAACTCTTTTACAGTCCACATCAAACCTGCAAGTCACATTATGTTGGCTTACAAAGTGATGGGTTATTCCTATTGGAATCCAGCCAGCGTGAGGATATCCAACAACTGGAGCTTTTAATCCCCCTCAACCTGCATTGAGAAGATTAATATAAACGGCAACTACTAACAGATTGGATTAGTTTAGAAAAATGTATGTATTTATGTTTGTGTAGCATAAGATTAATCAACCAATCAATGTACACACAAAAACACAGGTATTGAAACAAGCAATTCTGAAAACCAACCTGCAATAGAGTATGCTGGAAAATATGATAATGATGGGCGTGTTTTTTTGATGTCCACTCAACTCACATAATAACGCTGATTAAGCCATTGGTCAAGAATGGCTTTTTTACAGCGTTGCCTTTCAAAGGCAAACATGAATTTGTAATTTTACTCAATCAGCTTTTTCATATTCAGCTCACTTCGAGCAGAGTTTGTTGAGTAAACTAACTTTAACACATTAGCTTGATTCTTGTCCTTTTGAAGCACAGGAGGTTGGTGCACCTTAATTGGGGAGAACGGGCTGGTGGTAATGACTGGAGCGGAATAAGTGGAATGGTATCCAATACATCAAACACATGGTTTCCAGGTGTTTAATGCCATTCCATTTGCTCCATTCCAGCCATTATTATGAGCCGCTCTTCCCTCAGCAGCTTCCACTGTTTTTAAGTCCCCCTCAACTCACAGAATAACGCTGATTAAGCAATTGGTTGAGTTGGCTTTTTTACAGTATACTACCAATGTCAAACTGAGGGTGGCCATACAAAATTGTGCTTCTGAAGTGTATTTCAAAATGAAGGGTATTGCATACACTCTATCAGGTTTCTAATCTCCTTTCTAAATCTCTGTTCCAGGCTCAGGGGGTGCTCCGGGGACTTCTGGTACGCCAGGTCAGTCTCCTTCATTCACTTAGGGCTACATCCTAACTTGAGATATAAACTCTGAGTAGCCTTCATGAAAGTTTGAATTAAGTGTGCATTGGCCTTTTGGAATTATTCCACAGCACATTCAGTGAAAGGTTAAAACCTTGTTCTCTGTATATGCTTCTAGGCCAACCAGGATCTCAAGGCTTCCGTGGAGAATCAGGACTACCTGGTCCGAAGGGTACAGTATGTCCTTACATTATGTGGGGCTAATTGATCCAGTGATCATTGATTGAATTAATGAATACGAGTATTGAACTGTTCAATAATGCATTTTCTCTGCTACAGGGGAGAGGGGTCCTGCTGGATTTCAGGGAATCAAAGGTATGTCTTAGGAATTATGTGTTAACATAGAGACACAATCTATTGTGCTGTTTTACTTTTGGCAGGAGAAAACATTGATCTATCCATGACCGCTAAGCAGTGTAGGCTAGTGGGAGGAGCTATAGGTGGACGGGCTCATTGTAATGGCTGGAATGGAATAAATGAAACAGTGTCAAATGCATCAATCAAATTTTCAATCAATCAAATGTATTTATAAAACCCTTTTTACATCAGCCGATGCCACGAAGTGCTATACAGAAACCCAGCATAAAACCCCAAACATCAAGCAATGCTGATCATTCAGAGTTAGAGACAGCCGTTGCGGTAGAGAGAGAGTTGAAAACAGCAGGACCGGGACAAGCACGTCCGGTGAACAGGTCAGGCTTCCATAGCCGCAGGCAGAACAGTTGAAACTGGTGCAGCAGCACGACCAGGTGGACTGGGGACAGCAAAGAGTCATCAGGCCAGGTAGTCCTGAGGCATGGTCTTAGGGCTCAGGTCCTCAGAGAGAAGAGAAAGAGAAAGAGAGAGAGAAAGAGAGAGAGAATTAGAGGGAGCATACTTAAATTCACACAGTACACCGGATAAGACAGGAGAAATACTCCAGATATAACAGACTGACCCTAGCCCCCCCGACACATAAACTATTGCGGCATAATTACTGGAGGCTGAGACAGGATGGGTCGGGAGACACTGTGGCCCCATCCGATGATACCCCCGGACAGGGCCAAACAGGCAGGATATAACCCCACCCAATTTTCCAAAGCACAGCCCCCACACCACTAGAGGGATATTTTCAACCACCAACTTACTACCCTGAGACAAGGCCGAGTATAGCCCACAAAGATCTCCCCTACGGCACGAACCCGAGGGGGGCGCCAACCCGGACAGGAAGATCACGTCAGAGACTCAACCCACTCAAGTGATGCACCCCTCCTAGGGACGGCATGGAAGAGCACCAGTAAGCCAGTGACTCAGCCCCCGTGATAGGGTTAGAGGCAGAGAATCCCAGTGGAGAGAGGGGAACTGGCCAGGCAGAGACAGCCAGTATGGTTCGTTGCTCCAGTGCCTTTCCGTTCACCTTCACACCCCTTGGCCAGACTACACTCAATCATAGGACCTACTGAAGAGATGAGTCTTCAATAAAAACTTAAAGGTCATCAAACATATGGAAACCACATGTTTGACTCCATTCCATTCACTCCATTTCAGCCATTACAATGAGCCTGTCCTCATATAGCTCCTCCCACCAGCCTCCACTGCCACTAAGAGATAGTCAGTAACATGCCTGTGTATTTTCCATATGACATACAGTAGCTAAGTAGTAACCTTTATTTTTTATAATAGGTGACCATGGTGAGAAAGGACCTCGTGGTGCCGCAGGTGCGTAGCTGGCGTGATATAGATATACGAAAGGCACTTTCATCCCAAGCAACATATTCAGGATTTAAATGACCCATGATGCAGCATGTGGCATTGACAGTACTGTATTCCAATCAACTGTCTTTTCCCTCAGGTGACCCAGGACTATCAGGCTTGCCAGGACCAGCCGGAGAGAAAGGACCCAAAGGATCTGCAGGTGAGTGGCTGGCTGCGCTTTGAATCTCTACCATTCTCCCCAAACTCATTCTAGAGCTTAACGTGGTTTAATACATTTATTTAATTCTTAAACAGGAACTCCTGGAATTGATGGTGACAAAGGCCAAAGAGGTAGAGGGAATAATATGTTCTATGTAAAAAGACAGGAAATAATACGTCAAGTGTTATGTACAATAGGCCTATATAATGATGATGTCATCCTCAGGTGATCACGGTCCTACTGGGTTACCAGGGATCAGAGGTCCATCTGGCCCTGCAGGGGACTCAGGCCTACCAGGTAAGCTACTGTGTCACGCTCAATATTCCCTGAACACCTCTCTTATTTACATTCCTGTTCATCCTGACTTGGCTTTTCTACAGAAAAGGATCACATTGTATCCACTTGAAAGAGAAGATTGAAATGTATCTTAACTGATCTTTCTCCCTATAGGAACACCTGGGCTTCAAGGGCCACCAGGTATGTTGTTGCAGTTGGGATTTAGTGTAGTAACAGAATTATGACGACAAGCTCAAGTGAAGTCTGTTCATCACTCTTGTCATCAGTTTTCCTCTAAAGTGTTCTTCCCACTGTAGGAATACCAGGGAACCCTGGACAACCAGGAGCCAAGGGTAAAACAGCTGACTCCTATACGTTGTTTTTAGAAAATGGAGGGCTCTAAACTTTGATATTGTGATGACTGTGTAACTTTCTTTTAGGTCAGGCAGGAGAACCAGGAAGAATCATCAATGCAGGTAACCGGTTGACTATTGCATAACAGCGGTGATGTGTTTACAGTAGCTATACATCTGTATGACTGTCAGTGTGTACCTAAAACTGCTTGTGGTGATTCCTCAGGGGGATCCAGTTCTGTGGCCATCCCCGGCCCCCCAGGAAGCCCCGGACCACCCGGTCAAGCCGGACCCCCAGGGTTATCAGGTCAGACATAGACTTCCTGTTTAGCTTTGTAGCACTGTGGTTTGTCACAACCCCAACATAACAAAGTTGTAATAGTGATACCATGTAGTTTCTACTGTACGTAGTTTAACTAGCTGTAAACCTATGTTGTTTTGGTCAATATGAATGACATGTATAACACAACAGTGTTTTCTAATACAACTTTTCAATCTCCCCAGGCCCCATTGGCCCTGCTGGTCTTCCTGGCCAGTCTGGTAAGTCAGATAATCTATGGATCTGTGGATAGCTAAACTATTGGTCTTATACATGCTATCTCTTTTCTGGCCAAGTGTCCTGGACATACTGTATGTATGCTTATTTCCCCAGGTCCTAAAGGTGAGAGAGGGCTGAAGGGTGAGATGGGTATTCAGGGACTCCAGGGAGAGGCAGGTATCTCAGTGAGAACCAGTGAAACCGTCAGCTCATCCAGAGCTGAGAGTGAGTACTCATTACAATGATGCTTATAATTTAATTAAAGGATAAGTTCATATTTTTTCAACCAAATCAACATTTTTGATGTAAATGGCATGTTATAGAAGACACTGTGGACTCGAGCAATGCTTGCCTTATTGCCCAAGCATGCACACATTGAAAAGTATCACTCAAGTCCAACACAGTGAAACATAACGTTGCGGATAAAACAGTCAGATGCTTGTTTAACCTCATGGTTCTTCTTGATGTCCTCATCCAGGACAGTTCAGTGCTGCTGCACAAGCAGGTCCCCCTGGTCCCCCTGGACCCCCTGGAGCCCCTGGACGTGCAGGTGACTCAAGATCAGGACTCCCAGGACCAGCTGGTCCCCCAGGAGAGCCAGGTAAGCCTGTGAGAAGTGTGTCCATGTTAAGAATGAAAATCAACAATACACAAGTTACTGATGTATTTTTTTATTGGATTTGGCTAAATGTTGAGTCTTGATGTCATCATATGATTTTCCTGGTGCTTCTGCCTCTCAGGATATGGCAGACCTGGTCCTAGAGGAGAGAAAGGAGAGTCAGGAAGCTTTGTACCCAATTCAGGTGCATAACAACATGACTTACATGACCAAACCCATAACGCAATCGAGTTAAAGAAGTGACCCAAGATTTCTGTAGAGCTTTTTTTGGCTGCATTGTAATGCTGTGCTTGTCACTATAATTCTTTCAGGAACATTCTTCTCTGGACCCCCTGGACCTCCCGGGCCATCTGGGCCCAAAGGATCACCTGGTAAGCCTTTCAGACACCTTTCACCTGCCTGTCAGAGGCATTACAGATGCATACTGACAGCATACTCTAAACTGGCTCTGTTTATCATCACAAACGTAATCTCCTAGTCCTATGATCTTCATCTAAAAGTATTTAAAAATATTCTTACTTCAGGTACACCAGGACCAAGAGGATACCAAGGTACGTGGTCTGTCCCCCTACAATCTAAAAAGCTACATTTGGTGGAAATCAATTCATATAACAGAATGAACTACTTATCTAGATCCACATTGGTTGTTCCCATTGGAAATGCTAATCCTCTGTCCTTCATCCCTGTGTCCCATGTTCCCTTGTAGGAGATTCAGGCCAGCCTGGTCTACCAGGGAGCCCAGGAAGACCAGGAGGAGGCTCTGAAAGAGGTGAGCTTATCTTGGTCCAACTCAAGGCTAAGCCAACAGCGATTGAAAAAAAAACATGACCAACTCTGATACAGGAGGTTATTGACGCAGTAATGAGAATTTATTGTGGCCCACCATAGTCTACCACTGGTCTAGTGGTTCTCAAACCTCTCATCTGGGACCCACAGACTAGCTCATCTCTAAATTAGCTCACCTAATTCACCTAGTCATGGGTTTGATGAAAAGTTGAATCAGGGGGTGCTAGCTCTGGAATAGATCAAATACATGGAATGGCTGGGGGGCCCAGAGGAGAGGTTTGATAACCCCTGCTATAGACCATAGTCTAACGGGCAGAAGTCTAGAAGTATGTATAGTAGAACAAAAGATTTCTGATGAATTGCTTTGCTCTTTTGTTCCACACAGCATTACCATACGGTGGAACACATGGGCCACCTGGGCCCCCAGGGACTCCAGGGGTTCCTGGACCAGAGGGACGGAAAGGTAAACTACCAACACTTGGGAATCGTAATTAGGAACAAATACACTGAGCTTCTGAAGGTTGTGGTACCTGTAAAAGTAGCAGGTCTAGACTCAGTCTTTGAAATAACTAGTTGTCTTATTCTCCCCATTTCCAAGGCGAACCTGGAATTCCCGGTTCTCCTGGTCTTCCTGGCTCTGCAAGAGGTAAACACTCATCTTTGACCTGCTGTCAAAATTCCACCCACAACATTAGACAAACTTAGATCATCAAGACATACTTAACAACAATTTTTGAAGCAATGTGCACAACTTTAAATAGCTGACCATATCATGAATGCAGATACTTCTCATTAAATAAAGACTATTGTATCTAATTATCTAATTTCTGACAGGCACTGTGGCAGCCAGCCCAGGGTTCCCAGGTCCTCCTGGTCCACCGGGTCCTCCCGGACACCCAGGCATTCCAGGCATAGCCTCCGCTCCTCCTGATCTGCGTCAGTATGTCAACGACTATCTCCGAAGTAAGAGTCTTCTTCTAAGGCGCATTGAACACTAAGTCATGAAGTAATAATTCCCATATGAAATATAGTGACAGAGCTGCCTTATACTCTACTTAGATTAACCTGTGCTGGTTGTCCTTTGCAGTTAATGCTAGGAGTATGTCCTCTGGTCTTCCCGGCCCCCGTGGCCTCCCTGGACCCCCAGGAGCCCCTGGATCCTCTGGATCCTCTGGATCCTCTAGTTCTGTGGAGGACATATCTTCTCGTGTCATCGCTTATCTGCAGCGTAAGTTCATTTCCTGTCCAATTTTGTAGTTCTGTGGAAGAGTGGAAGCAGCCTAATGATTGTACTGTCTTGTTTCAGGTTCAGGATCAGGCTTCGGCGGTGGTGCTCAGGGTCCTCCAGGCCCCCCAGGACCTCCTGGGTCTGGCTCTGGTTCTGCCTCAATGTCTGTCAACGACCTCATTGTCATGCTACAGAGTGAGTACTTACATGGTCATTCAGCAGACTCTTATCCATAGCAACTTACTGTTGATAGTTATGCCTGAAAACACAATATATAATGTATACTATGTAATTTCTACTTCGTAACTACTGTGAAAAAAAGTGCCATGTATGTAATATGTGTCTAGAATGTACAAAAAGAAAAACCTGTAAAAACTATGTTTGGGCCAATAAAAAAAACGTACAAATACTTACAATTGACTGATTGACTGATTGGTTCAGGGGATGACGTACGGCGATATGTAATGGGCCCACCCGGACCTCCAGGCCCAGCAGGACCAGCAGCCAGAGGAGGCAGTACGGCAAACTACGACCCACAGGAAGTGGCTACCTACGTCTTCAGAATCATGAACGGTAAGAAGGGGCTACTGGAGCAAAACACACGCACAGGATGGGTAACATGAATGTCTTTGGGTTTCTTATGGACCAGGCTTCAATCTCTCACCTTGTGGATGGTGTTTTTTAAATTATTATTATAGAGCGCGGGATCGGTGGTGGGCAGCCTGGACCTCCGGGTGCAACCGGGCCTCCAGGGCTACCTGGCTCCTCCAGCGGTGTTAGTGACATCTCCGCACTCCTGCAAAGTAAGACCTCACCCTCTGGGGTTTACAGAGGTATCTTGTGTTTATGATCATCTAAACACGTTTGATTTACTGCTTACTCTTTGTCTTCTTCCTACTTTCCCGCTTTCTAAGATTCACAATTCCGTGCGATGATTGGACGCTCTGCTGGAGCCCCTGGTCCTCCTGGTACTCCAGGTATCCCGGGACCCCCAGGCCCCTCTGGTACCCCAGGAGGGTTATCTTACAGGAGCTCAGCCTCAGGGGGTTTAAGGATAGAGGACGTCCAGCATTACCTCCAAAGTGAGTCTGGTTCAGTTAAGAGGTTCTCCATCCTTCTGCTCTCAGTAGACAAAGACCATGAAGGTTTGACATCTGTCTCTGTCTCATCTCAGGTTCTGGGTACAGTGGTCCTCCAGGCCCACCCGGCCCCCCAGGACCTCAGGGGCCCCCAGGGAACTCTCACGGAGTAGTCTCCTATGGAGATAGTAGAAACATCGGAAACTACCAGCGAGAAAGCATCCGCACAGAACTCCAGGCGTACCTCAGCAGTGTGTTGACCTCTTCCCTATCCATTGGAATAGACATTAACCTGACACTCTACATCACATTAACTATTGTTGTGTTATTTCCCAGGTGACAGTATACGGCACTCCTTCATTGGCCCACCAGGTCCTCCTGGGTCTCAGGGTCCCCGTGGTCACAAAGGAGACCCTGGAGAACCTGGTGGGGTTCAGACTAACCGTCAGAGTTATGCCCAGAGTGACCCACGTTACTCTTCTGACCTTGAGCAGCGCCAGAGTGACATTGGGAGATTGACAGAGTCACTAGACTACTCCAACGTTGCCTTGAGAGTGACAGACTACATCAAGAGTGAGTGAATGACTAGCAATAGTGTGTCTCTGTAACTGTGTGCTTCTACAGTATAAGTGCTGAGACTTGATTGGGTTTGAGGCTTTGATTGACTTGGCACTGTGGCTTAGACGGTGCTGTGACCTTTTAGGTACAAACAGAGTATATAAACAGTCTATCCTCTGCTACTCCAGACCAGGGCTTACTGCAGGACTTCCTGTCTGAGGGTCACCAGCGAGGAGGCTCCTGGGAGACCCAAGGCCTCCCAGGACCCCCTGGGCCTCCTGGACCTCCCGGGTATAGCCGTGTCATTGGGGCTTACGGCAACGTGACTGCTGACCTCATGGACTTCTTTAGAAGTAAGATTTGGGGCAAATTCAATTTTTTTTCTAAATACTAAACTAGTCCACAGTTGTGAATTGAATTGTGGTACCCAGAAGAATTGCTAAGCAAATGTTTGCTGAAAAGCTTTGTGGCCTTGCCTCCTGTCCTCTGACATGGCGTGTACTCTCTGCTCTAGCCCACGGCACCATTGTTGGCCCCCCAGGGAATACTGGACCGAAAGGAGACAGGGGGTACCTCGGACCCAAAGGAGACAGAGGTACGGTAGTCATACTACAGGGTCATACTGTTGAATTACATTTCCAGCAGGGATTGACACTAGGACATAACAGGAGTAATGGTATTTCTATCTGCAGGCGAGATGGGTCGCCCAGGCCCTCCAGGACTGCAGGGGCTACATGGTCAGGATGGATACAGAGGAGAGAAGGGAGAGAAAGGTAAACATCTCACTTTGCTTGCACCATTTGGGATTTTTGTGAAACAAAATCACGTGCAGCTCAGCAACTGTTTTTCATTCCGTTGTTTTCTTTCCAGGTGCAGGTGAAGTTAGGGTTGGTCGTCGGCGTCGAAGCATCGGTGTCTAAGGTGTTTTAAGCTTCACCAAATCTATCAGATAAAGCTTTAGTTCTATTCAGCTCTTCTGTCCTGTGCATAGTCAAAATCATACATTACGTTAGAATATGCCTGCTTGCCTATTCAATTACAGTTTCTTTTTTGAGTGTGAATACAATGGATGAAATGGAAATGTTACAATGGCAGTAAAGCAGAGGTCTCAGGTACTATAGATCGCAAGCTAGCAGTAGCTCGCAGCCCACCTATGAGTAGGTCGCCAAGTAATTCTGAAAGTACATGATTTTTTTTAGGTGTTCCATTGCAAACCTTCATAAACATAAAGCTCCTGGAAACCATCCAATCAAAGCCACATTGACATTATCCCACCCCATGTTAGCCACTATTGGCTTAAAAAGCCAAATATAACAAAATATCTGGCAATTAATTTCAAGCAATATTGCACTTCTGTCTGTATGGTTCACAAATGTGTCTATCACTCTGTATGTAACCTGTTAGTGACGCTAGTAATGATAACCGTCTTGTGGGTACACAGAGACTTTCCCCAAAAACCTTCTGCCTACCTGACAGAAATATATAATGATTATTTGTATCAATTGGGTGTCCTTTTTTTTTTTTTACTCTGCCATGACGTGCTGCAGAAGTAGGCCTAACATAGACATTGATAGACTCAGACATTCCTCTCTTTCTAAATGCGCAATTAAAGGGGAATTACACTCAAAAATCAAAATGTATGTTTTTTTTCCAGACCTCAAAATTGGTCGTCTGATGTGATTTAAGCAGTGACATGTACTCAGAACATCAATTTTTGTTATTTTTCTATGAATAATTGTAATATTAAGAGTAAAAAACATAATACAAAAATACAGTAATTTTATGGGGCCCCTTAGAGTTGTTTATTAACCATTATTTTACAAGAAAACACATATTGTACAACAAGGACCCGGGGAAGAGAGGTGAAGAGAAGAATGTGCCTATTTGAAAGTAAAAAATAGTTTTGAAGTACAGTAGCTCTCATGCTAGAAAAGGTTGGAGACCCCTGCACTAAAGAATGTGTTTAACAGTCTGAAGTAGTGTGATACATTGGCTGCTGGTCATGGTTGTGGTTGCACTCTTTGATATTCTAGTATGTGGGTGTATCGTGTTTACCTTTCTTAATAAAGCTCTAGTTCTTTTTCTCAAGGGAACTCATGGGAAAATGTACTTTTCAAAAAGATAATGATAGTTATGGATCTTAGCTTTATTGATAACATTAAAGTAATTTTCACCCAAAACTTTTAAGTGTTACTTTGGCACTTTTGAACCACTCAAAACAACAATTGTCATTTATTCTTTATTTTCATTAAAACTTCAGAAAACTTAATTTTCAATAAATGTTTATTCCTTGTCAAGCCATGTATTGAAAATTATTGGAATGTATTTTGTGTGGAGAAAAGAAAACTGCACTGAAATGGACTCTTGTCATGTTGATGTTGACCAGCTTTTTGTACCTTGAAGTAAATTCTACAAATAACAATAAATACTATTAGTAAGAACAAACAAAAACACAGTTTAACATAATTATTGTTTTATTTACAGCACAAATGTCCATTAACAAACATCTTAAATACAGTTTACCTGACCTCAAAAATGCATATGTTTATTCAGGATGATAAGATGTCCCACATTATATCTAAATGCAACAACAATAGGCTCATGACGGGCTATATATTAAATCAATCTCTGTTGATTTTCAATATCCAATTACTTGCAATACTTTTGTGCCTGTAGGTATTTGAAAAAGTAACTGCTTGTAAAACAAAGAAAATAGAAATATGATAATGCCTGAACCATACTGCTTTGCTTTATCTTGGCCAGGTCACAATTGTAAATGAGAACTTGTTCTCAACTTGCCTACTTGGTTAAATAAAGGTGAAAAAATTATATATATATATAATTACAGAGTCCTCTAGTGGTAATAATTACAGAGTCCTCTAGTGGTCAAAATGCTGTATTAGCATGTGCAGCGCCATTGAGGGCTTCCACCATTTTAATGTAGTCAACTGGGTGGCTGAACCCTCCTGGTGACCTTGTTCGAGTCATGTCTAACCCGGGTCATCAGGAGGGATCAGCCAATCGTGAAGAAGAAAATTGACTACTTCAAAATGGAGATTGCCTCAATGGCGCTGCCCATACTGTCACAGATGCTATAATGGTCCAGATACAAAGATGAAACCCCCATCTAGCTCTATGGCCTGAACCTAATGTGCATTATGGGTAATATTACCCACAATCCCAATACAAATCCAGAATTCAAGACGTGATGTCATTGTGATAAAATAACAGCATTCACCCTTTGCATGCCATCTATGTTTTATTAGGATGTCATACACAAACCATGACATGCTATAAGAATATGTTTGTTATAGAGCACTTGCCATCATGTCAAGGGGACTCAACACTTGAAGGGGTCAGCAGTACTTTGTCCATATTATAAATACATACAGTACATACATTCTTATTTGAATCAACTAATTAGGACAGTATAATGACTTCCATTTACAGATATCATATTGTCCATCCAAAAACGATGTCCAAAGACTATATTGAGATGTACATTGATACAACATGTATACATATTTAGAAAACTGGTAATCATAAAATAGCAGGGTTGAGGTCAATTCCAGGATTTCAATTCAAATCTCTCTCCCTGTAAAATCCATTTAATTAAATTCAAGTTCCAGATCAATCTTTAATTTCAGAGATAAATCCATTCAACTCAATATTATCGCAACAATTCAACAAATTCCAATTCTAATTCAGTTCCCTCAGGCTTACCATATCACTGTTCAGACAGCCTAGCTATGCTGGAAATATAGAAATACAAGTTGAAATGATTCAAAACAAATCATACAGTCAATGTTTGATACTATGTGCATTAATTTTATTAACTGGGAAATGTACAAATTTAATTCCAAAGATTACATGTTTTTACAATTCCAATTCAAAAAGTCCAAACAGTCTAATTCCATAGCTTGAAGACTTTAAAAAATATTAGAATTTAATTAAATTCTCCACTTCATGAGTGAATTCAAACAATTTATTGGAATTTCAAATTAAATTAGAATTGACCCCAACCCAGTAAAATAGTAAGGACATATTTCAAATTGAAAATAAAAGTATAAATACAGAACAAAATGCAAGGCGCCACTGCTTTGAATGATTCAGTTCATTTAAAAATAAAATAGATTTGGGTAGAGGCGGCAAAAAGTCTTTTGAAAATAGAACTAATCCAAGTAGACCCTCATTTGTTTTACTGACTGTAAGACACAGTGAGCTCCAAAAGTATTGGGACAGCGACACATTTTCTGTTGTTTTGGCTCTGTACTCTGTATTTGAAATGATACAACGACTATGAGGTTAAAGTATCATTTAAAATCCAAAGTGCTGGAGTACAGAGCCCAAAATATTTTGGGGTCACTGTCCCAATACTTTTGGAGCTCACTGTACATACATAACAGTCCATTACTGCATATTCTCAGTTCACATAAAACAGTGCAAAATTATGATCAGCGGCTTACATTCCTTTCAGCGTAATAATATGTATGTCTGCCACATCCAAAATAATGTGTTCAAAGTATATCCAAAAGACAATAAGCTGTGTCGATTTTTAACAGGAAAGGTGACTGACATGACGACAACCCAGAAGTCTAACAAAAACTATCTAGTGATTACAATATGGAGAAAGTGGGAACATTTGTTCTAATATACAGGACAGTTTGATTTGATTGATTCAACAGCACAGTATCTAAAATAAATCACAACTCCATACATAGTACATCACGTGAATGAGCACTTCACGATTTACCAAAAAATTACATGTATTTGTTAACAGATATCAATGACCTTAGAATTAACTCAAGCACCAGCTTATATGGATCACTGAAAAATAAAGGTTTGATGGTATTTCATGGTTTGTACAAATTTCCAGCCATTTTAGTGCAAAAGGCCTCAGGGGAGCACTTGGGCAGCAGGTAAGAGAGCAAGTCTGGAGAAAAGCAGGATCACTATGTCAATTCATTTAGGCACTGGGTTCTTTATAAACCTGGTACTTGCAATTGGTTTGAAATTTGCCTGAGCTATTTTAAAAGTGGTAAAACATAACCATGCTCAGAAAAGTGCAAATGTCACTTTTGACAACATTTTCCTTGGAGCTGAGAAGGGTGAAATCGTAAGGGGGAAGAAGGGAAAATAAAGGCTTGAAAAGGAAAGTGTTGTGATTGCATCCCTCTATATGACAGCTGACACTGCTGTGTGTGTGTGTGTGTGTGTGTGTGTGTGTGTGTGTGTGTGTGTGTGTGTGTGTGTGTGTAGACATAAGTGTGTGCTCTTGCATATGTACACTACTGTTCAAAAGTTTGTGGTCACTTAGAAATGTCCATGTTTTTGAAAGAAAAGCACATTTTCTGTCCTTTAAAATAACATCAAATTGATCAGAAATACAGTGTAGACATTGTTCATGTTGTAAATGACTATTGTAGCTGGAAACGGCAGAATCTTTATGGAATATCTACATAGGCGTACAGAGGCCCATTATCAGCAACCATCACTCCTGTGTTCCAATGGCAGGTTGTGTCAGCTAATCCAAGTTTATCATTTTTAAAGGCTAATTGATCATTAGAAAACCCTTTTGCAATTATGTTAGCACAGCTGAAAACTGTTGTACTGATTAAAGAAGCAATAAAACTGGCCTTCTTTAGACTAGTTGACCATTTTGAACATGTAATCGAACCCACAAATGCTGATGCTGAAGATACTCAACTAGTCTAAAGGAGGCCAGTTTTATTTCTTCTTTAATCGGTACAACAGTTTTCAGCTGTGCTAACATTATTATCAATTACCCTTTTAAAATGATAAACTTGGATTAGCTAACACAATGTGCCATTGGAACACAGGAGTGATGGTTGCTGAAAATGGGCCTCTGTACGCCTATGTAGATATTCCTTTACAAAACAAATCTGCCGTTTCCAGCTACAACAGTAATTTACAACATTCATGTCTACACTGTATTTCTGATCAATGTGATGTTATTTTAATGGATATTTTTTTGTTGCTTTTCTTTACAAAACAAGGACATTTCTAAGTGACCCCAAACTTTTGAACATTAGTATATGTACATGCTTGTGTGAAGACATCACACTAGCTTAAGATCCACAATAGACCAACGCTAGTTTCCAGATAACAACAGGGCTGAGGTCCTCCCCACCACCATGGGGACAGAGTCTATGAGCCCAGCCAGTATGTTCCTGTGCTGAGGAGGGCTATAAACCAGAGTTGTGCACACTAGGGATGGGGTAGAACTTGGACACTCGGCTCTGGGTTGTGGGGTTAAGGCATTCCGACTCCCCGCTCATCTTGAAAAAGACCTCCTGCTCCTGGAGCTTGCGTGTGAATTCCTCCTCCAAGGCCTACATGTGCCAGAAGAGGAAAGACAACAGACTCAAACATCCAAAACAACAGCTTACACTGAGGCTGACCGGCTATGTCCTGATTCTCCACACTGTGCACTTCCCAGTCATGGAGTCAAAAGCAATGGATTGGTGTAATCAATGGCTAGAGGAAGTTTCCACCAGTGTTACATCCATGCAAGTGCATTTTGGGAGAATCTCAACGCAGCATGAAACTTTAAAGGATGATAACATAAGAGGGTTGTAAACATGGATAGGTCTTTCTGTTTCACCTTCTTCCTGGGCCGTAGTTTCTCCCTCCACTCCTGCAGCTCCTGGCCGTGCTCTTCATCGAGCTCCTTCAGCTTCTGAGTCTCGTGTTCAATCAGGAGATGGCACTTCTCATTCTGAAACACACAACAGCAGGAACAGGGTGACCTACTGGAGCTACCTACATACATGATGGGGAATGGGGATGCCTAGTCAGTTAAAAAACAATGCATTCAACCAAAATGGGTCTTCCGCATTTAAACCAAACCCTTCTGAATCAGAGAAGTGCGGGGAGCTGCCTTAAACAACGTCCACGTCATCGGCGCCCGGGGAGTAGCAGTTGTTGGGGGTTACCTGCCCTGCTCAAGGGCAGAACAGCAAATTTTTCCACCTTGCTAGCTCATGGATTCGAACCAGCGACCTTTCAGTTACAGACCCAACGCTCTTAACCGCTAGGCTACCTTAAAAGGAATTGACCTATTATATCACAATTCGTGTTTTAAGGAAAGGACAATAGCAAAACATGCCAGAATGTCTATCAGCAGGCCTTCATCATTGGTGGAATTTAGGATTCGCCCCATTCTGAGCTGTGCTGTTCAGCAACCATGGTGCTGAAACCGGCGATCAGCTATCCGTTTTACCTAGCGTTTGACCCATGGGTTTGACCGTGGTAGGTGTCCATGATGCTAAAACATTGTTTGTGTGTGCGCCAGTGCATGACACTTTGGAGTTACCACAAGCTCCTTTATTTTACAGTGCATTCAGAAAGTATTGAGACCCCTTGACTTTTTCTACATTTTCTTACCTTACAGCTTTATTCTAAAACTGATTAAAGCGTCTTTTGATGCCGCCACCACCGTTCTTCACCGTAGGGATGGTGCCAGGTTTCCTCTAGATGTGGCGCTTTGCATTCAGGCCAAAGAGTTCAATCTTGGTTTCATCAGACCAGAGAATCTTGTTTATCATGGTCTGAGAGTCCTTTAGGTGCATTTTGGCAAACTTCAAGCGGAATGTCATGTGCCTTTTACTGAGGAGTGTCTTCCGTCTGGCCACTCCACCATAAAGGCCTGATTGGAGGAGTGCTGCAGAGATGGTTATCCTTCTGGAAGGTTCTCCCATCGCCACAGAGGAACCCTGACCAAAGCCCTTCTCCCCCGATTTCTCTCAGTTTGGTCGGGAGGATCATCAATGGAAACAAGATGCACCTGAGCTCAATTTTGAGTCTCATTGCAAAGGGCCTGAATACCTACGTAAATAAGGTATCCGTTTTTTTATTTGTAATAAATTTGGAAAGATTTATAAAACATATTTTCACTTTGTCATGATGGGGTATTGTGTGTAGATTGATGAGGAAAATGTTTTATTTAATACATTTTAGAACAAGGCTGTATCGTATTTTTGGGGGGAAAAGTTTCCGAAAGCACCGTACCCCGGTCATTTCCCATACAGTTACAACACATCACCAAAAAATCCAGATTAGATGGGAATGGAAATTCGTACTAATGCTGTGAGCTGTGTTAGTGTCATAATATATATTTTCACCAATTTCTCTTCTGACTGAATAGTCCGTGATACAAGAGCTGAGGCAACAGAGTGGATGGGCAAAGGTTGGTTTGATGCAGCCATTTGATGTATGCTCATGATGACAACCTCTCCCTCAACGTGATCAAGACAAAGGAGATGATTGTGGACTACAGGAAAAAGAGGACCGAGCACGCCCCTTTCTCATTGACGGGGATGCAGTGGAGCAGGTTGAGAGCTTGAAGTTCCTTCGTGTCCACATCACCAACGAACTAACATGGTCCAAGCACACCAAGACGGTCGTAAAGAGGGCACGGCAAAACCTATTCCCCCTCAGGAGACTGAAAAGATTTGGCATGGGTACTCAGATCCTCAAAAGGTTCTACAGTTGCACCATCGAGAGCATTCTGACTGGTTGCATCACTGCCTAGTACGGCAATTGCTCGGCCTCCGACCGCAAGGCACTACAGAGGGTAGTGCGAATGGCCCAGCACATCACTGGGGCAAAGCTTCCTGCCATCCAGGACCTCTATATCAGGCGGTGTCAGAGGAAGCCCAGAGGAAGCACACACATTTCTTATAAAAACAAGAAGTGAAGCAGTCAGTCTTTCCTCAAATCAGCCAAGAGAGACTGGCATGCATAGTATTAATATCAGCCCTCTGATTACAATGAAGCGCAAGACGTGCCGCTCTGTTCTGGGCCAGCTGCAGCTTAACTAGGTCTTTTGTTGCATGCCTTGACCATATGACTGGACAATAATCAAGATAAGATAAAACTAGAGCCTGCAGGACTTGCTTTGTGGAGTGTGGTGTCAAAAAGGCAGAACATCTCTTTATTACGGACAGAACTCTCCCCATCTTTACAACCATTGAATGTATATGTTGACCATGACAGTTTACAATCTAAAGGAACACCAAGTAATTTAGTCTCCTCAACTTGTTCAACAGCCACACCATTCATTACCAGATTCAGTTGAGTTCTAGAACTTAGGGGATTTGTACCGGTCCTAGTGGCTGGAGATTTTAATGCAGGGAAACTTAAATCCATTTTTCCAAATTTCCACCAGCATGTTAAATGTGCAACCAGAGGGAAAAAAACTCTAGACCACCTTTACTCCACACACAGAGACGCGTACAAAGCTCTCCCTCGCCCTCCATTTGGCAAATCTGACTATAATTCTATCCTCCTGATTCCTGCTTACAAGCAAAAATTAAAGCAGGAAGCACCAGTGACTTGGTCAATAAAAAAAATATATAGTCAGATGAAGCAGATGCTAAGCTAAATGAGTGTTTTGCTAGCACAGACTGGAATATGTTCCGGGATTCTTCCGATGGCATTGAGGAGTACCCCACATCAGTCACTGGCTTCATCAATAAGTGCATCGATGACGTCGTCCCCACAGTGACTGTACGTACATACCCCAACCAGAAGGCATGGATTACAGGCAACATCCGCACTGAGCTAAAGGGTAGAGCTGCCTCTTTCAAGGAGCTGGAAATTCCGCTATCCCCTCCGACGAACCACACCGGGTACGATGCTCGTCGGATGTGGCAGGGCTTGCAAACTATTACAGACTACAAAGGGAAGCACAGCCGAGAGCTGCCCAGTGACACAAGCCTACCAGACAAGCTAAATGACTTCTATGCTCGCTTCGTGGCAAGTATACATAGCTGTGACAATAACAGAAGAAAATTATCTAGGGAGGTAATGCCGTCTGCATCTGATTGTGAGGTATTATAGGTCGAGTGAACAAATGGACATGAGTTCCTGCACGTTACCACAATCACACCATGAGTAGTTAATCATGAAACATACACCTCCGCCTTTTTTCTTCCCGGAGAGTTCTTTATTCCTATCCGCAAAATGTATTGAAAACCCAGCTGGCTGTATGGATGGGGACAGTACATCCGGAGAGAGCCATGATTCCATGAAACAGAGTATGTCTCTCTGGAAGGAGACCCTTGCCCTGAGCTCGTCAACTTTATTGTCCAGGGACAGAACATTAGCGAGTAATATACTCGGAAGCGGTGGAAGGTGTGTACGCCTCCTGAGTTGGACTAAAAGTCCCCTCCGAATACCTCTTCGCCGGCGGCATCTTGGATTAGCCTCTGGGATAAGTTCAATCGCCTTGGAAGGTATGAACAAAGGATCCAATTCAGGAAAGTCGTGATACCTGGTCGAAATTCTGTTGAGTTTCCGTTTCACTGTATGTAATAATGCAAAGAACATTCTGGGCTAGGGGTAAGTGTGTGTGTGTACCTGAAGCTGCTGCAGCTCTCTGATGTTGGAGTCACACTGCAGCTGCAGGTCTCTCATCTGGTTCTCATGTTTCTGATGTTGATGGAGTCTCTCGTTCTTCTGCCTCTTCTCCTCCTGGGCTGCAAACTGGAACAAAAACACACACCTAAAATTATTCTGTTGAAAAAAAATCATAACTGTGTGTGTACACACTATAAAATACCTGTTTGATCTTCTCCCTTTCCTGCTCTGGGGTGCCAGGTGCAGAGGTGATGCGGAGGCTCTTCTTGAACATGGCCATGCGTGTCTTGGCATCACCCCGCTGGATCTTCGGCAGACGACCTCTCTCCTGGGCCTGTCTGTTCTTCATCTCCTCAATCAGACGCTGGTTGTAGCGCTGCATCTGCTCCATTTCCTACACGACACATTTCAATTATTAACCTTTATTTAACTAGGGAAGTCAGTTAAGAACAAATTCTTATATGCAATGGCGGCCTACCAAAAGGCAAAAAGCCTCCTGCGAGGATAAAAAATAAATCAATTGGACAAAATACACATCACGACAAGAGACACCACAACACTACATAAAGAGAGACCTAAGACAACACCACAGCATGGCAGCAACACCACATGACAACATGGCAGCAGCATAACATGGTAGCAGCACAAAACATGGTACAAACATTATTGGGCACAGACAACAGCAAGAGAGACAACAATACATCACGCAAAGCAGCCACACATGTCAGTAAGAGTGTCCATTCAATACTTTATCTGGATCCACAATAAAATGCATTAAAATGAGAGCTCTAACCTTTGGGCACACTTTCAAATCACCCATTAATGTCCAAATGTAATGCACCTCACAGTCTACCCTCAGTCCAGATTACCTGATGTAGATAATACCAATACTGGATTATACTTCACCAGAGCTGTTCAGTAGGTCCCAGAGCCCTTACCTTCTCGTGTCTCTTGAGCAGCTGGTGTCTCTGCATGAAGTACTGGTCTTTGAGCTGCTGCTTGAGCAGCTGGTGCTTCTCCTGCAGGTGGCGCTCTTCCAGCTCCCACATGGCTGCCTCTCGAGCTGAGGGAGGAGACCAGAGACACGTCAGGCGGGATGGTAACGCAACACACACACAAGCAGCATTTCCGGTAAAGAGCACTATCTGGCAAGACAGGCTGGTCACAAATAAGTCATTCAGGAAATTGCATCACTGTGGTGGGAAGTTTTAACACTCCACTGAGAACTTCACCATTTACAATAGTATTATTTCACTATCAAATCCTTCATATAACAGAAGGCCTTCACCCATTGAGGTAGCCAAGGTGAAGTCATGTTAAATGATTGAGATCTCTCTCTTAGGCAGTCTCTTTACGGTAGTCTATGGTAAGTATATGTCTTTTTTCACAAAGGTGTTGTATGTGGCTAAGTTTGCTGTGTTCATAAGACTCTGTGGTACTGTAAATCTCTCCCTCACCTCTCATGAGCTGTTGTATCTGGTTAAGTTTGAAAAGCGCATTCGGAAAGTATTCATTCCCCATTCCCTTTTACATTTTGGATAAAATAATAATAATAATAATAAAAATAAATCTACCATAACGACAAAGTGAAAACTGGGTTTAGAAATTTTTGCTAATTTAAAAAAAGAAAAAACAGAAATCCCTTTACATAACTATTCAGACCCTTTGCTATAAGACTCGAAACTGAGCTAAGGTGTATCCTGTTTTCATTGATCATCCTTGGGATGATTGGAGTCCACCTGTGGTAAATTCAATTGATTGGACATGATTTGGAAAGGCACACACCTGTCTATATAAGGTCCCACAATTAACAGTGTCAGAGCAAAAACCAAGCCATGAGGTCGAAGGAATTGTCCGTAGAGCTCCGAGACAGGATAGTGTTGAGGCACAGATCTGGGGAAGGGTACCAAAACATTTCGGCAGCATTGAAAAACCCAAGAACACAGTGGCCTCCATCATTCTTAAATGGAAGAAGTTTGGAACCACCAAGGCTCTTCCTAGAGCTGGCCACCCGGCCAAACTGAGCAATCGGGTGAGAAGGGCCTTGGTCGGGGAGGTGACCAAGAACCCGATGGTCACTCTGACAGAGCTCCAGAGTTCCTCTGTGGAGATGGGAGAACCTTGTCCAGAAGGACAACCATCTCTGCAACACTCCACCAAATCAGGCCTTTATGGTAGACTGGCCAGATGAAAGACACTCCTCAGTAAAAAGCACACGACAGACCGCTTGGAGTTTGCCAAAAGGCACCTAAAGGACTCTCAAGACCATGAGAGACAAGATTCTCTGGTCAGATGAAACCAAGATTGAGCTCTTTGACCTGAATGCCAAGTGTCATGTCTGGAGGAAACCTGGCACCATCCCTACGATGAAGCATGGTGGTGGAAGCGTCATGCTGTGGGGATGTTTTTCAGCAGCAGGGACTGTCAGGATCGAGAGAAAGATGAACAGAGCAAATTAGAGAGATCCTTAATGAAAACCTGCTCCAGAGCGCTCAGGATCTCTGACTGGGGCAAAGGTTCACCTTCCAACAGGAAAACGACCCTAAGCACACAGCCAAGACAACGTAGAAGTGGCTTTGGGGACAAGTCTCTGATTGTCCTTGAGTGGCCCAGCCAGAGCCCGGACTTGAACCCGATCGAACACCTTTTGAGAGACTGGAAAATAGCTGGGTAGCGACGCTCCCCATCCAACCTGACAGAGCTTGAGAGGATCTGCAGAGAACAATGGGAGAAACTCCCCAAATACAGGTGTGCCAAGCTTGTAGCGTCATACCAAAAAATACTTGAGGTTGTAATTTCTGCCAAAGGTGCTTCAACAAAAGTACTGAGTCTGAATCCTTCTGTATATGCAAGTTTTTTTGTTTTGCAAAAATTTAAAAAAATCTGTTTTTGCTTTGTCATTATGGGATAGTGTGTAGATTGATGAGGAAAAAAACAATTTAATCCATTTTAAAATAAGGCTGTAACGTAACATGTGGAAAAATGAAAGATGTCTGAATACTTTCCGAATGCACTGTATTATAGCTCTCTATGGTACTGTAAATCTCTCTCTCACGAGCTGTTGTATGTGGTTAGGTTTGCTGTATTATAGCTGTCTATGGTACTGTAAATCTCTCTCTCACCTCTCATAAGCTGTTGTTTGTGGTTGAGGCAGTCTCTCTCGATGGTGGCGATCTCATGTTTGTGCTGTTGGATGATCTTCTTCAGGGCTCCATCCAACTCCTGCTGCTGCTTCTGCAGAAACTCCTGCTCCTGAGGATGGAGAGAAGGGATAGAGAGGGTATGGGGGACAGCAAGGGAGTGAGCAGGGATAAGGGGAGTAAGTGGGGCAAGGTAAAGGTATCAGAGGGTGATAAGAGGACAATACGTGGGTACATGGTGGTTCATTGACAGAAGATGGAGGGATGAGACATGGGCATGGGGAGGAGGGATGCAGGAGATGGTGGGGTAAAAACAGACAAATGGTGGGAGTGAGGTATAGAAATTTGGGATGGGGATGGAACATTTAGAAAGGACAGGGGGTTAAGAGTTGACGACAGAGAGGGGAGAGAGAAGGAAAGAGGCAAACATGAGTGATTTTGTTTATTGTGCATCACACACCAGGGACAGCCAGGACAATGCAGACTACATGAAGGAACTTTCATAAATACCATGCCAACCACTACTAGAGATCACCACAGTACAGTACTACACTCCAAAGAAGAAGCACATCATTGACTGCAGTCAGTGGGGCAAAGAGACAGTCAGAAGTCATGGGAATGATCCAACATTTGAGGAATGGATGGATGAAAGAGAGAAAAACATTTAACAACCCAGTCGAGATCCACAGTTTCCATGTATGACGACATCCAAATTGACATTCACAGAAAGAGTAAATTATACATAACATCATTATGGTAAAATAATATATCTGGTTATTGTTGCTAAGGGGTATGTTTACATGATTATTAAACATGAAACCAAAGTTACTGTCCTGGTCATTGTCTGAAGCCATCACAGAGGAAAAGCTTTCCAGTAGAAAATGAAGTTCAAAGATTCACTGGATATAATAGTAATATCTCATTTCAGTTTGTGACAAAACAAGCAAGTATAGTGTAGAGAATCATTGTACCATCTAAACCGCAGTGAAGTATATTTTCCATAACCAAAAATATTGGATTTTGAGCTGCTTGAAGCTGGTGTACAAAACCGAAAGTAAGACGCAAAAACTCAACTTAAGAACCGGAAGCACAGAAATAACGCACATAGAACCGATCTACCGCTTCTTAGACAAGCTTTCAATGAGAATGACAGATCTGTAACTGACATTTCCATGTGAATTTGGTCGGGTCGCCCAGAGTTACATACTGCCGATTTACCAATTATTAATTCTCTGATATTTCTCATCAGGCTACACTACTATAACATTTACAATATTATACATATTAATTTATTAGATTTTAATCCAAGAGCGTTAGCATAACCTAGAGTTACCATACAATACTCTCCATTGGATCACAACACAAAAAAAGGTTCAGCTCTGTTGCAGTCTCCCAAACAGAGTGTGATGTCACAGGTGGGGGCGTAACATACAGGACACATCTAGAGTAACAGTGCGTGGCAGAAGAGATATCAAACAGAAGGAGAAGTACCAGTGTAGCAACACAGTGACAACACTGCAATACATCGACACCACAATGCTCGCATGTGCAGTCTCAATCTCAATCAGGTTTACACTTTGACGAAGACATACACATGTGAGCAGGAGGCCGGTAGAGACGGAGAGGGGGTGACAACTTACATCCTGCATCTGAGCGTTGAAGAGAGCACATGAGGACAACTGAAAAGACTGTATCATAATCTGGGCCACACCCTGTGGAGGAGAGCACACAGCGCACTCATCCAGATCAGGGAGAGAGCACACGCACAACACAGCAGGCTGAGGAAAACACACACACAAAGACACACAAAGACCGACAGACACAGACTGAGAAACACGCCCGCACACAAAGACAGACACTCGCCTCGACACAGGCTGAGAAACACAAAGACAATCCAGTCAACACACAAAGTCACAGGAACAACCACACGCACACACCAGACACACTCTCCCGGAGTTTCTAAACCTTTTTCTGTTTTAGGGGTAGACTAAAGCAGGAGTGAGGCGCATGGCACAGTAGGAGGACGAAGGTAATTAAATTCGGGTTATTCATATGCATAAAGAATACAGGATGGGTTAGTGTCGTTGTTGTCCTATTCATGCGTGGTCAGATTAGTAGTTTCTACTGCATAAGCAACTCAGTCACACTTCTATTCCAGCGATCAATACAACACTGTGTTCAACTCCCATGCTACCTTTCTGATTGGCTCCTTCTTTGATGGTCAGGTAAAGAACTGAACTAACCAACTCCTGAAAACAATCATTTTAAAAATAGAGGGAAAAAGAAGAACAAGGGGGATGAGATCTTGTCCTCAACAACGCTCAGAGACATTTGAAGAGGGGTGTGTTTGTGGGGCAAGATTTGAGAAACTGTGTTTGTGAGGGAGTGAGTGAGCAAGTGAACATTTACCTTTGCAGTCTGAATGAGAGATAGATCTTCCTTTAAGAGTTTCATGAGCTCTCTCCTCATGAATTTGGGTGACTGTTCAACTTCCTGTTTCACCTATAGTGTGGGAAAACTGGGAGTTGTAGTTTCCTGGACAGCTATGTACGGCAGCCATAATAACTTGGGAAAAGTCATGCAAGGACCTGATGAATTACTTTAGATATCCACAAACCCTGGTTTGATTGATAGTGTCTCCATGCTAGATCTCCAAGGGGTCGGTGTTCGATTTAATGAGGAAATGTTTTGCTTTGTTTGATTAGTAGAGTATCCAAAACCTTTAGCGCAAAGACATGTTTCCAGTGTTTGAGTGATTAGAGTTGATTAGTTTCTGTTGACAGATTTGACTTGATACCTGTATGATTAAATCAGCTTGCAGTGTTAAATAGAGCTTGTCTGGAATAATTCCCTAGTGTTACCTTCCCACCATGCAAGTCCTTTAGAGAGATTGAATCTTAAGTACAGAATGCTTCCACAGTGATCTCAAAAGAAGGTGCACACTACTAATCCAGTCTGTAATATATTTTTAGTTTTGACCACAGACAGCGAAGGCAGTTTTGTTGAGACATGGCACCGAAATAATTTCCAGAGGTTTCTCCTGACCACAGTTATTTTTTTGTCAAGACATTCTCTTGGGACAGCTTGGTATTTGAATGTGCATCAATCTTGGGATCACTGGTCAGTAAAGAAAACCCCCAATAGGAAAAGGCCTAAACTGCTACAATACTTCACAAGGCCATTGAAGTGTTTCATCAAAGATGTAATCCTATGAGCCTTGAACAAAATTAGTTCCCCAAAATCTGCAATCCCATCACCAATCCCATCACCAATCCCATCACTCACATACACTCACACAAGCGACATGGTTACTTACACATAAATACAGTACAGTAAAATACATTTATGGACTAATATAACTTATAATACAATATAAATAGCCATATAATACAATATGAAATGTAACAATATATAAAACAACTATGCCAGAAAGAAATATGGATTCTAAAGATTCATTCCAGGAGCCAGTGCAGATCCTGTATAGGTTCAAAGTAGTTGCTATGTTCAGTTGAGCAGCGAGAACGGTCAGTCTAATCAGGTGTGTAGGATTGCCATGCATGTATGAAATAACCACCATCACAGAGTTAGACAGGCTTGGCTATGAGAGGTGCCTGAGAACACTTCACCAACATGGCAGAACACTTAAAGGTACCCAGATAGCTAATGGAGCTATAAGAGCAGCATAAATTAGAGACACAGTAAAGCTAAGCTACATTGCCTGTACTCTAGACAGAACAAAGAATGCATCATTTATAGAACTTGGAAAAAGAAGCCACATCATTTTCAGATCTATGGCATGACATTTTAAAAAGCACATTGTATGCATGACTAGTACCAAGAAATAAGGCAACACCACTGTCCTTTTGGATAGAGCGTTGCATGCCAAAGTTGTTGAGCAGAGAATCACCCTGTTGCATCCCCAAAAATCATGAAAAAGGCATGATACGGGCTTATTACGGCTATAGACTATAATAAACAGTTTATAAACCACTTATAAACCCTTTATAAATTATACCCAAATGTAAGGAAGGTATCAACAGCAAAGCAAATGCGAGTTTATTTAGATATCAGCACACCAGCTCTGGTAAGTAAGCCCCAGTCCCCAACAGTCTCATGCACTTTCCATTCATGACAAGAGTTTGATGCATTGCACATGCGCAGACCCACGGCCCCTTACCTCCTTCTTGCGGTTCTTGTGCATGTTCTGGAACTTGGAGAGCTCCTTGTCCTGCTCGGCCTTGATGCGTTTTGCCTCGTCCCTCAGCCGGTTGGTATGGTCCTGCTCCAGCCGCTCGATGGTCTGCTTCTGTTTCTTCTCCAGATTCTCCATATCCTGGTCGTACTGACGCTTCTTACCCTGAATGAACACACATGGGATTAGTAAGATCAGGCCTTCACAAAGACAAATGCCTATCCTTAGTGGAATGGCAAATGCTTCTTTTGATTATACTTATTATGGATCCCATAAGGCAGCAGCTACTCTTCCTGGGGTCCAGCAAAATGAAGGCACTTATACAATTTTTAAAACATTACAATACATTCACAACAGATTCCGAGAAGCAAGTTTTCTTATTGTATTGCTTTTACCAGAAAAACCCTTTCACATTATTGAAAGGACTCGGAGGGATGTATATTATTAAAGTATTCGAACATGTCCCAAAGGAATAACAGTTACTCATTCTGTTATTCATTTCTATCTAAATATGTGGGCAGGATAAAAACCAAATAGATTTCTGTACAGCACTTTGAGATATCAGCTGATGTAAGAAGGGCTATATAAATACATTTGATATGAATCATCTGGTTTCCAAGGGGACATCCTTAGACAACAACAACGGCATACACAGATAGATGCACCAGAATGGGTGACTTACAGTCATCTCCTGCTCAAAGCGGCGGTAGATCTGTTCTCTCTGCTGCTGCAGCTTGTCGCTGAGCGCCTGCTGGGCTCTATGCTCCTCCTTCTGCAGCAGACGCAGCTCTCTCAGCTCCTGGCGCCTGACAGCACACAACAACAACACTTCACATTTGGACTCAACAGATTTCCACCTTCAACAAATGAATAATAACGTATTATATTTCACTCCCTGGAGGGGCACAGAATCTGTCAATAGGTGAGTAAGGTGACCGATTAATTTCCTGATTTGACTCGAAATGGAGTCAAAATGGAATGAACACAGCTCTCAACTCAAGACACCAACAGAGGAACAACAGACGACATTTGAGATGGAGTATTTTTTCCACTGCTTTTTAAAACATACAGAGGCCAAAATAGACCATAAAAGTCTACCCATCATCATTGTTCATCAATCTTGGAGTTGTAAAAGCCAGGGAACTGAGCAATGAATGACAACTATTTATGGCAGGGCTCCAAAATGGGTCACATGCCATATTTAGTCACGGCAGAGAGGAGAGACCTACCTCAGGAATCTCATCTCCTCGTTCTTGGTGTCGTTATCGGTGACTATCTTTGACGTGGTCACACTGACCTCCACTCCGTCTACCATGAACTTACGGGTCTTCTTCAGAGTCTTCTTCTGTCGTCTCGTGTCCTGTGGAGAAAAGGAGTTTGTTTTACGTAATGTCTGAATTGAAGTGCATATGTTGGCCCCTTAAATAGGATGTTCACTTGAATGACACTGTGTACATCCTGTATATGGGACACATTTGTCATCATTGGTCCTTGTTACCTGTAAGGACACAGATCCCGCCTCAGCCTTTTTGGACAGGAAACTGGAGATGGACAGGTTGAGGTCCATGCTGTTGCTATCGGCTGCAGAGCTGCTCCCAGAGTCAGAATCCTTTTCCACATCCGGCTTCAACTTAACAGGAGTGCTTTCCTGGTCGGTCTTTGACTCCGAAACAGCATCCTGGGATGGAGCTTCCTCAGCTGGTGGCTTCTCCTCCCTCTCGTCTGTTGTCCCCTCCTCAAGAATCACCACCGGTATTACATTATTGTCTCTTTGGGCTTCTGTGTCTGCAGAGACCTCTGTGGAGCCCTCAGCTGTGTCTACCTCTGCGTCTGTGTTGATGTCCGATTCTGTGTTGTCTGCGTCTGTGTCTTCATTCAAGTCGGTGTCTGTGTTTATGTCTGTGACCCCATCAGCCTCTGGTTTAACCTCCTCTGTCATCTCCTCAATGAGCGTCTCCTTCTCAGTCTCCTCTGGTTTAGCATTGACCTCTGTCGATACGGCGCCAGGCTCCTCTAAAGCACTCCTAGGCTGGTCCCCTGGATCTGTGAATTTGGTGGGAGGCTGGAGAATCACCTCTGGCTCCTCTTTGATTGGTTCCTTCTCCACCTCCTCCTCTGTCTTCTTCTCCTCTACTTCTACTCTTTCCTTCATGAATACTTGTGGAGGTCCATCCTCTACTTTCTCCTCTTCCCCTGTCTCCTCACTCACAATCACACTCTCCTGCGTGTCTGATGGTGCTTCTGGCACAATGGTGATCTGACGGTCAGGAATGTCTTCAGGCTTTCCAGCAGGGCTTTCCTCTGGTTTGGGCTCCATGGGCTTCACCTGTCCATTGACTAAGTCCTCATTACTGGCATCAGACACCTCGTTCAGTTTCTCACCCTCTGCCCTGTCGCCCACGCTGGTCCCAAGGCCCTCGTCAGACAGCTTATCACTGGCCTTGTCCTCTGCAGTCTCAGGCTCTGTCTTCTCTGTGACTGAGTCCAGTGTAGAGGTGGTCTCGGAGAGCTTCTCATCCTCAGAGCTGGCCATGCTGGTGTCTGATGGCGCTCGCTTATGTCCGGGCACCACCTTCACAGAAACAACACATGGTCAATCAACGCTGTGAGACTTTTTGACCTTTTATGACTTTGTATGACACTATTCCATAACAGATGATGAAAACATTGCGCTATACTACATACCAGAGTTGCATCCGTCTCTTCTTCTTCATCTTCCTCTTTGCCTTCTTCTATCTCCTCTAAGACATCAGCATTGGCCTCAGCAATCAGTTCTCTCAGCGGTTTGTTGTCAACTACACTGCTAACAAAGGGATGCTGTATGGAGTGGTGGGGAAAAACTATACAATCAATACAAGGTAGTAAATTATCCCACAATATGTAGTCAATACAGGAGCATACGTGTGACATCAGCACATAATTTAAATTAGGTGTTAGGGTGGGGTATTCCAGATGTTTGTTCTTCGCATGTAGAGGGAAAGAAGGCTTGGAAACAATTTTTTTCATATGCAGGTTATCGGACATGCCGAGTCGTTCACCTGCAAGAGCTGGGCTGTGCACCACCTACGGTCCACATTCTTATCCAGTGCCTTCCTCAGAAAGTCATTGAACTCTGGTGACCTGCCAAACAGAGGGGGAAACATATTTAAGACTACTTTTTATTTTACTAGGCAAGTCAGTGAAGAACAAATTCTTATTTTCAATGACAGCCTAGGAACAGTGGGTTAACTGCCTTGTTTAGGGGCAGAACAACAGATTTTTTTACCTTGTCAGCTCGGGGATTCGATCTTGCAACCTTTCGGTTCCTAGTCCAACGCTCTAACCACTATGCTACCTGCCGCCCCATACAATTCACTATCTTTCATCACCTGGTCTACGGTCTGTTTTTACGACACTAGTCCTGACTCATTCCATCACCGCTCCCACTCTATAAAATTGTTCTACACTCTCACCAGCGTGAAGGCTGCATGAGTGTGGGCGGATCGGCCTTGGCTATTCTCAGCAGGACTCTCATGGGGTTCATCTCGTGGTTAGGAGGTTCTATCTGTGCCAGCTCAATCAGGGTGACCCCCAGGGACCAGATGTCAGCCTTGTAGTCGTACGGACGGTCCTTAGACGTCTCACACATCACCACCTCTGGAGCCATCCTGGAGAACCAGAGGAAAGAGAGGTTGTTTTAGTATGTGTACGTGTGTGTCAGGGTTTAAGTTAGCCGGTAATAGGCGGCTTTTGGACAGTATTTTTTTTTTTTTTAAAGAGGATGAGTTTTTTTTCTTCTTACTGGCTCCGGCCAGTTGTCCGGGAAAAGAAGAAACTAATTCCCAGTTGCGAAATCATACTTTTTTAGCCTATTCATTGATGGAAATACCAGTCGATGTAAATACAGTGCCTTTGGAAAGTATTCAGACCCCTTAACTTTTTACACATTTTGTTAGGCCCTCCTGATCAATCTACATACAATAAATACCCCATAATGACAAAGGAAAAACTGAATTTTAGAAATGTTTGCAAAAAAAAAGAAGAAGAAAAAAAAAAGAAGGAAATATCACATTTACATAACTATTCAGACTCTTTACTCAGTGCTTTGTTGAAGCACCTTTGGCAGCGATTACAGCCTCGATTCTTCTTGGGTATGACGCTACAAGCTTGGCACACCTGTATTTGGGGAGTTTCTCCCAATTTTCTCTGCAGATCCTCTCAAGCTCTGTCAGGTTGGATGGGGAATGTCATTGCACAGCTATTTTCAGGTCTCTCCAGAGATGTTCGATCGGGTTCAAGTCCGGGCTCTGGCTGGGCCACTCAAGGACATTCAGAGACTTGTTCCGAAGCCACTTCTGCATTGTCTTGGCTGTGTGCTTAGGGTCACTGTCCTGTTGGAAGGTGAACCTTTGCCCCAGTCAGAGGTCATGAGCGCTCTGGAGCAGGTTTTCATCAAGGATCTCTCTGTACTTTGCTCCGTTCATCTTTGACTCGATCCTGACTAGTCTCCCAGTCCCTGCCGCGGTGAAAAACATCCCCACAGCATGATGCTGCCACCCCTATGCTTCACCGTAGGAATTGTGCCAGGTTTCCTCCAGAAGTGATGCTTGGCATTCAGGCCAAATAGTTAATCTATCATCTGAACAGAGAATCTTGTTGCCCTGTATTTTAATTACTTGTTACTTATTTTTCTTATTCTTACCAGTATTTTTTAAAACTGCATTGCTGGTTAGGGGTTCGTTAGTAAGCATTTCACTGTAAGGTCTACACCTGTTGTATACGGCGCATGTGAATAATACAATTTGATTTGATTTGTTTCTCAGAGTCAGAGTCCTTTATGTGCCTTTTGGCAAACTCCAAGTGGGCTGTCATGTGCCTTTTACCCAAGGAGTGGCTTCCATCTGGCCACTCTACCATAAAGGCCTGATTGGTGGAGGTCTGCAGAGATGGTTGTCCTTCTGGAAGGATAGAGGAACTCTAGAGCTATGTCAGAGTGACCATCGGGTTCTTGGTCACCTTCCTGACCAAGGACTTTCTCCCCCGATTGCTCAGTTTGGCCGGGCGGCCAGCCAGCTCTAGAAAGAGGCTTGGTGATTCCAAACTTCTTCGATTTAAGAATGATGGAGGCCACTGTCTTCTTAGGGACCTTCAATGCTGCAGAAATTTTTTGATACCCTTCCCCAGATCTGTGCCTCTACACAATACTGTCTCGGAGCTCAACGGACAATTCCTTCGACTTCATGGCTTGGTTTTTGCTCTGACATGCACTGTCAACTGTGGGACCTTAACTGTGGCACACAGGTGTGTGCCTTTCCAAATCATGTCCAATCAATTGAATTTACCACAGGTGAACTCCAATCAAGTTGTAGAAACATCTCAAGGATGATCAATGGAAACAGGATGCACCTGAGCTCAATTTCGAGTCTCATAGCAAAGGGTCTGAATACTTATGTAAATAAGGTAAACATTTTTTTTTTATATAATAATAATATATAAATGAGCAAAAAAGTTTAAAAAACAGTTTTCGATTTGTCATTACATTTTTGTGTAGATTCTTGAGGATAAAAAATAGCTATATTTTAAAATAAGGCTGTACATTTGACCGGTCATGCTTATTGGTCTATAGGTTAATTTGCATAATTTAGCAAAATTAGCTTGTGTACAGTATATTCGTTATGCATCTTATTTACTATGTGTACTGCATACAGATACAGAGCCTTTGAGTGGAAAATCTGTAAGACCATGCGAGAGCTGCTGCTACTACAGCAGCTCAAACAGCAAATGCATAGGCAACGGAAGGCAGGCTCCATCAGCGTGTCACACCCCACTTTGCAATGAGCTGGAGGCAGTATGCCTTTTAAAAACATATACTTAATTGTTTGAAACCTGAATGTTTTACTACACATTATGAGGCATGTCTTACCTTGATTCAAAGTAACCTAGCCAAAATCAGACCATATCCGTGGAGGCAATTCTTTTATATAAACTTTCTTTCATTATCCAGTAGCCAAACACAAAATCCTACTCATACAGTATTAACAACCCATGCTAGTTGTTGCTTATTAGATCTCCTCTCTCTAAATTTTGAATGGATATTTTCCATCTCTGTCACATGACGCCGCTCGCATGTGCAGTGCACTTTCCCAATAACTGCATTATGGAATGAACATTCACCCGTAGCCTACTGACTTGTGCACATTGCTAAGCTTATAATGTGAAGAAATAATAGTTAATCACCATTTTAAGCTGAATGTTCTGATCTGTGGCATCAGACTCATTGCTTTTGAACGTTATGTTACATTTTTTTTATGTAGCTTAGGTCTACTGGTTGTTGTCACACGACTGTCCCAGGGTCTGTTTGGAACAGGCCATTTCTTTCTCGACAACCTGACCAATAGATTCGGTAAACTTTCCTACAATGGGGGATAGTAGATTGACATAGGCTAGTGATTTTGCTGTTTGTTACTCATCTTGTTGGCTAATGTAAATGTGGACAGTTATTCTAACACCTTCAAAGTGCGCATCAGAATGATGTAAAGACCGCATATCGTTGCATTCTCGACTTGCATGTTCTGTTAATATAAATGACCATAATCTAAATGTGATTTCTGTCATCCTGAGCACCGTGGGTGGACACCCTAATCAGGTTACGCACCCAATGCATACATGTCCGGTAAATGAATCAAATGTCCAGTAAATTAAAATGCTGATGGTCAAATGTCCGGCACCACATTTTCCTAACGGAAACCCTCTGTGTGTGTGTGTGTGTGTGTGTGTTGTGAGTGAGTGCCCACATGTACCATTATTTGTGTGTGTGTGTGTGTGTAGGTGAAAGCTGGTGTGCATTTGTGTACACTGGGTGTGTGTTCTGGTGTTAGTTTCAAATAATGTACTATTTGGAACATGAGTCAGTGCTTTGGACATTCTGAAAGAGCTTTTTCATTCACCCCTACAGTAATATACTGATAATTAGCTTGACATCATCGCTGCAAAACAAATGGTTGCCCCGTGGCAATGAAACACCCATCATACAAGTTTTGTTCAGTTAAAATCAGAAGTGCTAAAAATGGATACGTAAAGAATCAGAACAGCATGACTCACCAATATGGAGTGCCAATGAAAGAATCTCTTCTCTGCAGCGTCATGGTATTCTTAGCAGACACGCCAAAGTCAGCTGAAAACAGACATTGATTCAGAATTTAGTAGTTGGGCAGTTGGGTGGAGATGGAGAATGACAGAGACTTAATGCATTTCATTGTTTTTATAAGAAAAGGTTAATATAGGTTAATATACATCCACATTATATGAATAATAAAGTATTACGTCTACTGTCATTGCTACACTACCTTGTGATTATTTCAGAATGTTACTGTGCGTCTCAACGCAGTCTTCGGGTACATCTGAGAGGTAAAATTAAGCGTTGTGTAGCTAGCGACTGCCTGCTAATTAAGGCTACGCCTAGCCCCATCACGACCCTCTGTATGCCTACATCATATGAATCATCATGGAAACTGTAGCTATGGATGCTATCACTTAACTCAACTGCAATCATTTACATATCCAAGGCTTCATTTGCATACATTTGCAGCCTGCATGTTGCCAATAATGATGATGAATCGCCCACATTACAAGTGGTGCATTAGGTTACTATATTCATGAAACCTGTATTTTTAACAATACATATCAGGCCAGTGTCCAGTCCACTACATTCTCTCCTGGGCTGGATGCAAAGGCACTCAAATGGGTAGTAATACTACACTTTCGTAAGCCTAAAGCCTGTTAGGAGTGTCACATTTGAACAATATCTTTTCAGGATACCAGTTAAACCTATTCTCAAGTCAACAGAGGACAGCCTACTACTCATGAAATACAGTAGGAGATATTCTTAGACAAAGAGCCAATAGAAGTCCAGCGAGGCAAGGCCTTACCCAATTTGATGTCTCCCTCCTGTGAGAAAAGGATGTTCCCAGCCTTCAGGTCTCTGTGGATGACCTTGATCTCATGAAGGTAGGCCAGGGCCTCCAACGTCTGCCTACACACCACCCGGATCTGGGGCTCTGTCAGAGGCCTCTCAAGCTCTGCAGAGGCAAAGACGGAAGCATCCACATGAATTTAGTGTACCACAAATCTCTATCCACTGGAACTTTGTGTCGTATGTTGACATTTCATGAAGGTTTTACCAATGCTTTATGTACTGTATCCTTCATAGTACATGGTGAACACACTCTAAACATAACAATTTGGAGACATGTGGCTGTAACCCTTAGCAACTGCAAAAGAACACTGTTCCATGCCCTTCTTCCCACAGCCAGCAGTCATGACTGGACCAACAGCATGGTAGAGTGAGTCACACCCCTGGACCACTCCTGATCCAACAGAAGAGGTTCAACCATGACATCTCCTCTCTGTTTAAAGAGTGACTGTTTTTAAAAAGCAACGAATCCCTTTGAAAAACAGCCTGTGGCATCGATATGAGTCAGAAACAGTTATTCCAGTGTCAAAATTGACTACAAAGTGTAAATAGGATAATTTAGGTGATAAAGTCAGTCTAATCTAAAACGGAGTTTGGACCATCCGTGCGTCACAACGGGTAAATGATTTGATGATGTCCATTTGCCCACTAACATGGGGTGAAGAGCCGCGGTGATTGCGCTCTATCCAATAGCATAGACGATGAGACATACCTGCCCAGCAGCCCGGCATTATCTACATGTCGCACATTTTTTACTTGCGAAATCCTGCAACAAACACCTTAAGATGTCAAATTGCGCAACTCAAACATTCTCAGCAAAAACATAAAAATTTATTACAGATGTCTTGTTTTATCTTAGATTCCTTGTTGGGATTTTGAAGAAGTGAAATAGGCTTTCATGTCTACCATGTCTCACGGGGGATAAACATCATCAACCAAACACGGAATCGGTCAGGAAACACACCTACAAACTGAAACCATGTGTTTGATGTATTTGATCCACTTATTCAGCTCCAGTCATTAGAACGAGACCGTTCTCCCCAATTAAGGTGCCACCAACCTCCTGTGACTTACATGCTTAGAGTGAAGAATGGTAGCAGCCTATGTCAACTCATTACACAAAACAGGCTATTTGTGCTATCATTATCAGCCTGTGTGAATTGTGATCTACTCGCTATAAACTGTGGTACAATAGAATGACATGGTGCTGTTACATAATGGAGGACAACTCAAAGCCTCAGATTAATTTAATATCTTACATATCACAGTGTAAAGACTGACACCCAGTCACATCTGCAGGCTTACTTTTGTAGCCTCGTGATTAAGAGCATTGGGCCAGTAACCAAAAGGCCGCTGGTTTGAATCCTTGAGCCGACTAGGTCAAAAATCTGTCAATGTGCCCTTGAGCAAGGCACTTAAAGCTGATTGTAAGTCGCTCTGGACTTAGCGTCTGCTAAATGACTAAAATATAAAATCAGCAAGTCCCAATACAACTCTAAACCAATGGTGGGAGGTTCCTTAAAAATTCCAAATAACACAAAGGAAAGTACTGAGGCATTAAAACTGGACTAACCACTCCTAGAAATGGGAACTATGATAATTATACACTTTCACCACTCCCAACTGAGTGGAGGGAACATATTCTACACTGGCTGAAATGTATTGAAATAGAAAAAAACATTTGTGATGATCTGACTTTCTTTGAGGACAGAGTGACATTTTCCATGTATTCCTTTTTTCACTTTGTATATCTTTTTGAAAATCCATACTCACCCAACATGACTGCATCGACAGCACCTCCAGCACAGAACTCAATCAGAATCTGAGGAGAGAGAAATTACATACACAGTTACTATACACTGTACCAATGTGTCCCCCCAATGTAATGTGCGTTTCAGGGTAACACTCAATGCTGGAGACATCAACGTTTTAATGGAGGGAGACTTGAGGTCAAATTCTTTGGAGCTGGATGAAAACAGCGCTTCGCAAAGGGCGTTTGCGAGACACTTTGATTCAAGCTACTCTGTTGCATGCACAAACGTGTCATTTAATTTAATAAGATGAGTGTGTTTCACAGTGGATATATTCACAAATTATATTATGTAAATTGTGAGCTTAATTCACATGTAAAAAAGGGACAACTCAATTACAGATATCCTTCACAGCAGATATTCTCTTAACAACCTTGTGAAAGCTCTTCAAATTCTCAGGAAAAGTTTGTGGTGCAATGCTAACCAGTGCAATAACTCTTATCAAGAGTGTTTCATCATAAAACTGAAGAGACTTCATGAAGGGGACCTCCTCATTTTTTTGTAAGAGATCCAGTTTGGCATACATGTTTGACAGATGTTAATCTGGCAAAACATCTGCAGCAGAAACTACATCAAGTTTTTACATCAGCTCTTTTTCAAAAAAAGTGTGGCGTCCTCAGACAGAAACTTCACTGCAAGCAATTCAAATCTGACCACACTATTTGTATTACAGGAAGATGCGAGAAAAACAAATGCCTACTCTATTGAGCTCTGCTCCAGTGTTGTTCCTAAGAGGAAGAGTCATTGTAGCACCCCTTGCCTCAGATACAATGGTCCACACACACAGCAGATGAAGGCCAGACAGGGGAATGACAGGTCTACTCTCCCATCTGCTGTCGACATCAGGATTCGATTTGAGAGCACTAGTTAGCTCCAAAAGTGGTTATAGCTTTGACTGCGTGCTGACAGTAAATTCAGAGCCCTTCAGTGACTAGCTAACAGTTTGAGATCATTGTGAGGGGATTTCGCCAGTGGTTGAATGGGGAATTGGGCTTCCCGGGAAAATGTTGTCCAAGGTTGCAACAGTAACCAAGGGGGTGGGGCTTATCAAATTGAAGGAATAGAACTTCAATCCTGTGTTGTGTTCAGTTGGCACACCATGGGAAAAAATGCTTTGAGGAGGTACTACAGGAACTTGTCCAATAAGAACACTAATTTTCATTTTACGTTTAAAAGAGTTTTTGTCTGTTTGCTCCTGCTGAACACACAACTGAGTCCTACTGAACGCAACCCTTATTTCTCTGTTGAAATGAACATCCCCAACATGGCTAAACATCACTATCGTGTGCATTGCGATTATTCAAAGACATCGTATCGAGCTGATCTAATGCAATTCTTGACTTGCACAGGTCTGATAAGCGCACTGAGCCACTGGTAAAGTTCTGTCTGGTTTATCAGATGATGTCATGAACTAATGCACTTTTGGAGATGTGAAAACTGACCAGCCTCTGTGATAAAAGCTATTGTGAACTACACTATCACCTGATCTATGGGAGCATAGCCAGGACGTGTCAAACAGCAGCTTGAGGTATCGGATGCAACACAAATCAATCAAAACCCTCACTGGGCAACGCCCATTCAGTGAGTTAAACAAAGAGGATGGAAAGACTGGTGATCCATTATGTAATGATACACATCAATGGAGGGCTAAACGTTTTACAATAATGAACCATTTTGAAACGGTTTACTAATGTTATCATGAATTAAATATGATACAATTATCCTTAAAGCAGCAAAAATCTCCATTATTGATTACTATGCCTTAACAGTGTCATAAGACATCAGCCGCTAGCTACCATTTTACTGGCAGTGCCTTATGTATATTTCACAACATTCACCTACTGTTGCATGGGGTTTGGTATGAATGAGTCCTTTTTTTGGCTGAATGGAATGTTCACACACATTAACTAAACGCCTGACATGTTTTAAAGGCATAAGTTACACGTTAATCTCTCTCAGGACTCAACCAGTGGCACACACTACATGGTTTGATGTCTCTAAATTATTCATTAGCACTTTCTCAAGCCCAGAGTAGCAGTCCATTATCTTCCCATGGCTGCAGCCCCACAGCGGGGGATCACATGATACCACCTGAACATAATTGCGCTGTTGTTCTCTCCAAACACACCAACAGTGTGACAGGATCCTCTGACAGCGTTCACACAGCAGTTGATGGTGATTAGTGCTTTTGAGGTTGGTTCATTTATGAAAAAATAATCACGGTTTTTGATTCAGTTTTGATTATTTTTCAAAAATGTAAACGCATTATGAAATAAAGACAATGATTATTTCAGGTCAGGTCCACATTGAGTAGACATCAACACAGAAATTACTATGAAATAATAAGATATTTATGTTGAGTATATTACTTGAGTACTTTATTTGAGTACTTAGTCATCATTTAATCTCTGCTCAGGCAGTAGCAGCCAGCAAGTCAGACCACCTAACGTTATCTCTGTGCTCCCCATACTGTACTGTCTTTAGTCATTCTATTTAGCTACACTAGCCTGCCTAAGTATGCTGCAGAGCTGTCTGACAAAATCATTTTACTAGTTCTTCAACTAGAAAAGGTACTTTCACAAACTGTCTCTATCCCTCTCGCCGTTGTGTACATTCCTCTCTCATGCGTTCTGTGTGTATCTAACCTTACGTAGCAGGCGTAAAAGTGTATCCGAAAGAATCAGCGCAGTGGATTATGGTCATTGCAGTTAATTACCACGTTTCTGCTCTGAACTAGGTTAAATATTTCCTTAGTGAAAACTACAACTCCCTTCAACCCAGTGTCCCATAGTTCTTGACTTCTCTTGTGAATTATCTGATTTCTCTCTAGAGAAACGGCACAATAGGCTCACACAGAAATACAAACTAAACGGGATTCAAGTAATTGAACCAAAAATAATCGAAAAAATGTATAAAAACAAAATGGTCGCTCAGCACTATGTGAAGTCTGGGGCTTGAGAGAGAATAAGGGGCGACATTGATAAGAGAATGTGAGGTGACTTTATTTAAATCGTAAGGTTAATCTATAAAGCACTGGTTTGTGTATAAATGAGGAATATCATCATGTTTGACTTGTGTGAGGTGCATATAGATTGAGGTTTCTCAAGTGTTAGACGGTGAACTCCCGCACTTTAGCAGGATCATGAATATACACACAAGTGTGTGAGTGGTGTGAACTGTGAACACTGTCAGTGGCCCTGTTCTCCACATCGGAGAAACCCAATCCCTCCAGAGGGAGCCCACTTACCCACAGTTTGCTTTCATAATAGAAGGCATCCAGCAGTTTGACTATGTAACGGTGATCACAGGAGGCCAGAATGTCTATCTCCACCATGTAATCCTCCAACTCCTCCTCTGTCTTGGTATCGATCACCTTGGCAGCAGCCAGGGTCCCAGTCTGCTTGTTCTGGGCCTGAAACAAAGACACCGACAAAGGAAATGAGTGACTATATTCCCCTGATAACAAGCACTATTCGATCAAACTCATACCGCAGAAAAAGAGCAACAGATTATTAGCCGTACTAATGGATAGTGGTTAATGTAAAGACATTTATGAACGGCAACGATAACATGAAAAGGCCACTGCCAATTTGGAGTTGGAGCATTTAGCATTGGAGTGGTTTATGGTATAGCAGCTGAAGGCAATTTTCTAAAAAGGTCACATCTTTCTGTAAATGTATTTCATCATACAGACACAAAAACACAAGAGGCTTCATATTTGCAGGAAAATCGGCTTGAGAGGCGAAATTCGCATCTGAAGTCAGGACAATTACAGTGTGGAGTCTCTGGAGAAAACTGATCATCTGTTAGCTGAACTGTATTTACTAGTCTATCAAGGTTAACTGTTCCTATGGGTTTCATTTCGTGAACAACGGATACCACATGCCCAAGCTATGCCATCTATCCTTGGTGATAACTACTGTAGAAACATTTACCAAAACATATTTTATATACTGTTTAATAACAATATAAGCATGTTTCCGCTTTTAAAACAACAAAATTGTGGTGACAGTTAAGTAACTGTGACCAGTAGCCATATAACAGACACAAATGTTGACAGTAGGAAATTACAATAAAAAGAAGGGATTTAGGATCCAGCTCAAGGTATGACAAAAGAGGAAGTTTGATTAGATATATAGAACAAGGTATTAGCTTATGGCTTTAGGAAGCATAAACAAGCAATCATGTGTAAAGGTCAGAAGCGTATAGATACATGCATGTTCCTTTGGCTACTTGCAAACGCTTGACCTAGTTGAAAATGAAGACATTTAAAGGGGAGAATGACACGTTGTTCCATTCTCCACTTCCTCTTGCTCATGCAGACGGGGCTGCTATTTTGAGCTAAGCTTTGGCCGGAATGTTTATGGATACAGACCCAACCTAGTGGAGTTAAGGAAAGTTAAGGAGGGAAAGAGGGAGTGTCAGTGTAGCGAACTGCATCAGACTTTATATTTACACATAGTCACTCCCTTTTGTCTGTACCAGGCAACGCCTGCCCTAGCAGTCACACATTCAACACGAGGTCATACCTGTGACACTGTGTATATTTGCCTTCCTATTTTAGAGGGCTCTATGACCTCAGTTCTACTGGGCATCAGCCTTCACATTCCATCAAGAACTCTGATGGTTCATATCCAAGAAACAGTTTGACCTTTAGCAAAGCATAACAAGGAAACTGGCAAGAACACCAAATCAAAACAGGTCCAGGGATTTACATTAAAGAAGCATGGGCACAGCCCCAAGCAAGCAGAAGAGAAGGTATTGCACTCTCAAATGATGAAGGGGAAAGTAACCTAGCTACAGTATGTGAATAGAGGGCTATCAGTTGTTTTTGTTAGCCGTTGTGACCGGGAGCTTTGGCTTGTCCTCACACCCACTTCAGCGGCTGTGCTCCACGGCCCGTCATGGGGTGAGCTCAGAGCTGTGACTCAGGCTGAATGCCAAGAATCCCCTTCCTCCCAGACCCAGCCAGCTGATTCACCCACTGCTGCCACATCCAACACCACCACACCTCAGCATGACACACCCACTACAGGGCTGTGAAATAACACATGGACTATATTAAAAGGACAATTTTTATGTTTTTATACCAAATCTCTATTTGATGTATATCAAATAAAATGTTATTGGTCACATACACATATTGGCATGGCATGTAATATACAAAGGTCCAGATACTTTTTTGTCGATTTTTTAAGTTTTTGAGAAACTTACCAAAACCAGTGATTCACTTCCTCATCCTCATTGTACAGTACAGGGGCTCTGAAAAAATGGTCCAAAAACACCCAAGTACAGCTTGATTCGCAAGTAAATTGAATATAACGTTGCGGATAAAGTATGGACTGACAATTTCATGTGTACAACATCTAAAGACATGCACCACTATACTAAGAGCTTTTGCGTTTCTAAAAAGACGTATTTGGGCATTTTTTGCAGCATTTGTTCCATGTTTTTTCAGAGCCCCTGTAGTACACAATGAGGATGAGGAAGTACATCGCTGGTTGGGGTAAGTTTCTCAAAAACAAGTGAAATCGCAAAAAAGGAGTGTGGAACCTTTTATATCATGCACTTACATCAAAAATAGACATTTGTTTGTGAAAGAGCAAAATTCTCCTTTAAGGTACAGCAGTGTGGAACAATGGTTGTAGGACAAGGGATGACTAAGATAATAGTGTACAGGGTATGATATTGTTATTACATGGTAACAGATTTGGTCAAGTGATTGGCTATGCACACAGCTACCCCACCAGACATGCCACCAGGGGTCTTTTCACAGTCCCCAAATCCAGAACAAATTCAAGAAAGCGTACAGTATTATATAGAGCCCTTATTGCATGGAACTTCCATCTCATATTGCTCAAATAAACAGCAAACCTGGGCTCAAAAAACAGATAAAGCAACACCTCATGGCACAACGCTTCTCCCCTATTTGACCTAGATAGTTTGTGTGTATGCATTGATATGTAGGCTATGTGTGCCTTTAAAAAAAAAGATATGTAGTTCTGTCCTTGAGCTGTTCTTGTCTATTGATGTTCTGTATTATGTCATGTTTCATGTTTTGTGTGGACCCCAGGAAGAGTAGCTGCTGCTTTTGCAACAGCTAATGGGAATCCTAATAAAATACCAAATATTGTTAACCATTAGGGCAAACTCAACTTACTACATTCCATGACTGGGAGTGGATAGGAATTATAAGTACAAGCTGTGACTGATAATATTAGAGCTGAGCTCACTGAAACAGTTGACATGAAAAAAAAGATATCCAGTTTAGACACACCAAAGATGTTCTTATGTTGACAGAGACATTAGAATGCATGACTGAAGATGACAAGAAAAATTATTACAAAAAAACGACAACAGGTAAGTGTTTTCCCCAACTCTGTTTGAGGGCTGCAGTGTCTCCAGTCCTGGCTTTCATCATTGCCTGCTAATCAGCTAATCAAGACATGGGTAACCGGGGAAAATTGACTCACTGGCTAATCACTGACATTATTTGATCAGTTAAGTTCCAGGAAAAGGAGAGAATCAGCAGACACTGAAGGCTCCAAGGACTGAATAAGAGACTTCTGACCTATAGAATACCTGAACATGCGCATGCGATAACAATTTGTTTACATTAGACATTAATAAACATGAGGAAAAAATAAAATCTATTTTTTTCTCTTGGTCATCAAAGTTCCGCTAGCAGATACTATGTACGATCAGGTCAGCAACAAAAAATGCTATTCCCTCTGCTCCATCTTGCTGACTAGGTCAAAGATGACACCCGTCCCAAACACGACAACGAAGAAAGTACAGCAGGGGGTAAATCATCAACAGTTCTATCTCTCAGTGTGCTGGTCCCAACCCTGACAGAGTAATGTTCAGGCCTAACTAAGCATGACGACTATTGAATGGTTTAGCTTACTAGCCGCAGAGCCAAGAATAGACTAATACAACTGGTAATCAACAGGTAATTGGCAAAATAAAGGAAACATCAACATAAAGTGTCTTAATAGGGCATTGGGCCACCAAGAGCGAGAACAAATTCAATGCACCGTGGCATAGATTCTACAAGTGTCTGGAACTCTATTGGAGGGATGTGACACCATTCTTTTACGATAAATTCCATAATTTGGTGTTTTGTTGATGGTGATGGAAAACGCTGTCTCAGGCACCACCTGTTTTCAATATACTTTGTATCCCTAATTTACTCAAATGTTTCCATTATTTTTGCAGTTACCAGTAGATAGCCAATGTACATGATCACACATTTCCACCCACATACAGACCTTCTGACATGAGAACCTGCTACAGTACATGGTACTAACGCACATCCTGCTCCCCCCTGGGCTATACCAACAAAGTACCTGTTCACTAATGATGATGTGTCTACACTGCTGGGACCTTTCTGACTGATAAGGCCTACTTATCTAGGGAACTATTCAACTGTATCCTGTTTCCTATGAGGTTTACTGCCTGCAATTCACACCCTCAAGCAATCCATATTGCTCTCATCTTCACAGTCAACAATAAGCTCTTCTCGGATCACTGGTGTATCTATGTGAACTATTCTGATTTGTTTTGCAGCCTAAGAGTTGCCCTTCCCAACTAACCATGAGGACTTTCATACCCCACTGCACTGCTGTTCTGGAAGTATGAACTTGAACCCTTTTATTTGCACTTATCACCAACCATAACATTATGGAGGCCCCGTTGTCTTTCTAGGGGAGCCACTCCTTGAAAACTGAATTTTTGACACAGATGAGCAGTGAAAATGTCATTGTTTACCAGTAATGTATAATTCAGTAAGGATACTACTACCATATTCAATATTAATTCATAGAACAGTTGTGAGACATGTTCCCTTGAGGCAGGCAATATGAGTCTTGCAATATTTCATGTTGAGGTAGCCTAGTATTTGACATGTCAACGGTGAACAAAAATGACAAAATGAGATGGGCCATGAACTCAACTTGAGACAGAAAAAGGCATATTTGACATGCTGATGATAGGAGGGGTTGAGTTATGTCTCTCAGTAAAACTTCCGGTATGAAGGTATCATGAGTTACAGACTTGACCTTAATGGATTTTATATTGAAAGATAATAAATCCGTTCGTATTACCTTGTATACTTTCCCAAAGGCCCCATCTCCCAGTTCCCCAATAATCTCCCAGATTTCCTCCGGGTTCTCGTCTCTATGTACGTGCTCATACTGTTTCTTCTTCTTATCAGACCCCAACTTGAAGATTTTACGAAAATTGAAGAACGACGACATCTTCTGTGAGTTTAGTCTGAGTGGCCTTTCCAGCAATTCCCACAAAGAAAGAATAATCCAAAATTCCCAATAACGTCCAAGTGTCTATCAGGCTGTAATATGGCAGCTAGCTCGCGCCACTGTGTCCATTTAGCCGCTAGACAAGTAGACAGACGATTCTTGAAATAAACCCAATAATAATAATAATAAGCTACAATTCAATACCAGCATTTACTCATGAGCTGAAACATCAATCGCGCATTATTATTATTGTAAATGAAACAGTTCACATAACACGTTGGCTACATTTGATCATTCTCAACAAAATGCACAAGGGTGGTCTTGGGATGGTTAACGTTACTGCCACAATACACACACGATCATTCTTAGACAATGTAATAACCGGCTTAATAAATGGATCTCAACAGACTGGCAGCATCGTCTTGAAGTTCAGCGGTAGCGATTTCATAAAACTCCCTTCTAAGACATACTTATAACCCGTAGTTACGGCCCAACCACGCAATCTAATACAAGTCCTCTGTCGTCACAAGGAACGGAAAAATAAACGAGAATGAAATGAAGTTTCTCAGACTTGAAACTCCACGAGACGGTAGTCATTTATGGTGTGGCCATTTCTAAACATTTCATTTTCTTCCGGTTGGTTTTAATAGGGAATATTCCTTCATACCGAACCAACTTCAGAATTGATGATAGTGCCTTGCCACCTCCTCCTTGCTGCATGTTGTGGAAAGCGCGTACCCGTGAAGCGCAGCCGCAATGGCAGCCTTGGCATGGCCAAACAAAGCATTTGATAAATTCCATCCAACTCCATTAGTGATACATTAAACAAATTCCACTCAAATGCAGTCTTCTTCCTATCAATTTGTTCAATTCAGTTACCTGACTCAATTTGAAATTTAACAGGCTTGATATGTTTTATTCCTGTGCAATTAGCCGAGGCCTAAATACGATTCCAGTTCATCATCAAATTTTACATTTCCATATTTTTATTTTTATTAACTGATGTAAAAAATAAATAAATCTATTGCATTGACCCCCACCCTCCCTGTCCAAACTCAAGTGATGCGAGTTATAATTGAAGTCCGTGCTATTGGCGCCATCTTCTGATTTTTTTTTGTCACGCACTCTTTTGTCATTTGCGATTTCTGTCTCACATCGAGGATCAAGCAGCCAGCTCACTGCTTTGGAGAAATATGTATTTCTGAAAGGCTTGATTTATTCCAGTCTATTAACAATGAGCCAATCCATTTTTGAACCCCACTCCCCCTTGTCAGTCTGAAATAGGTTAGGTCCACATGTATGTGTAAGAAATGGCCTAGTCTTACACATACATGTGCCTTATTACAGTGAGCAATAAGGCGCAAAGGTTCACAGGAACTTTGTACAAACATATTTAATAAAAAAGTAAGTAGGTTAGTAGCATAGCATCAAAAAGCAAAGCTAAATAGAACATTTGGAGATTACTGGAATAACTGCAAAAACTGCAGAACACTATGCCGAGATAGGGAACCTCAGCAGAAGGTGAACGTAACAAATATAGCTGTGGCCTATAGGTCTACTGTGATCTCAACCACTGCCCTTCCGTTAAGCGTACCATAGAGCTGGTTATAGGCCTATAGCTCCGTCTTGAACCTGGAAGATTCCAACAGCAGGTAGGGTCAGGAAATGTATCATTTAAACATGAATAGGCATATTCTTGTAGCATATAATGCATTATTTAGATTATCCTTTTTGTTTTATATACAGTTTTAAACCCCAATTAAATCATTAAATGAGCATTAGATTTAAACAATTGACAAATCATTTTAATAATCTGAAAAAATAGGCCTACCAATACCATCCCTCTCAAAGGACAATGTAGAAAAAAGGACCATGTAGAGTCCACACAGTGAAAACAGGTGACGTTCTTGAGTTCCTGGCAATTCGACACTGAGAGAGAAACTCATAAACAAAAGACAACAAACAAGTATTAGAAAACAAACAATTCAAACTTTGTGAACGAATATGTTTTACTTTAATAAATATTCCAGTCTCAGTGTATTTGGATTGTATAGTAGGCCAAACAAACCAAACAATTGTCAGAGGTGCTCACTGGCCTCTACTCTCACATTTCAAATGCAGAATGTATGTGAAATGTACAGGTTAGCAAGTTCGAGTCAGCCAGTGGATGACCTTTATTGGGACCTCCACACAGTATGGTGGGGATCGTACATACCATACAAACGTAACATATCATACTAAATAGAAAGTTCGGTTTTACGTACAGAATAATACGAAATGCTCTGAGACCAGACCAAGTTGCAGCCCAACCTTTTACAGGGCTATCAGTTTCAATATTTTCAACAGACTCTTTAGAGTTGGTGAATATTGGCAGAGGGAGTTTTCAGGGTAAGTGTGGGAGAACACGGAATTCTGTACAGTAGGACCCAGCTAGCGTCGGCTCGAGGCTTCGCTCACGTGTTACAATTTAGATTTAGGTAAATTCTGTGTTCACGAGCAAGAACGATAGAATGCATTATGAAAGATGACCAATAGAGTGCAGTATAGCCACTTGTTTCAACTTCTTGCTCAACAATGGAATGCGGCCAGGGAAAACAGTAGGCTAACAGACTGAGATAAAACTAACTATTGAAAATGCCATTTTGTTCTACTACAAAATTCTTTCCTATGGCAATTTGCTGAATGTGTTATAGTGCACTTGTAGGGTGTCATAATTTCCACTGTAAAAATGCTTATTGCTTTATACTCATTGTGTCGATTGGACTACTTAAATAACCCCGTGAGACTTATGAAATGGTCGTTTTTGTAGCCTATGCCATATGCTTCATTGTTGGAATCCTATTTAGAGCAGACCTAAAATTCCTGCTGTAGCCTATAGGCCTATTTCATGATAGGCCTAAATAGTCACGGTAGATATGATCCCTTTAGATACGTCTATTCTACTATAATATTTTAAATACGCTATTCTATTTTATTCTATTCAAGTTGTTTATAAATAGTATGTGTTTGGGAGCACGGTATTTTTTAGGCTATAGTAATTCATCAGCCCTACAAATGACAATTGCTAGAGTCACCCCGCCCCTCATTAAAGGACAGTAACTGTCCAACGCAAGGGCCAACCTACTTTTCTTTCAAGGAGGGCTGAGCAGCAGTGCTCTGCAATATGCGCTCGCCGAACCGCTGCCCTCCGTGTCTTCGGTGTGTTGTTTACAGTATTTCCTGCTCCGCAAAAATAACATGCAGCTGGCAACAACTTACATTGGATGGATGTAGCGGATCAGCACGCACGTTGGGCATTGTTACGCCAAACTTTACTTGACAAACATAGACTTTTCTTTTAGGCCTACATTGTCTTTTTAGGGACATTTGCGCTTTGATAGATTGCCCTGCTGAAACTTTCCTTGACAATAAAGGAGCATAAATGCCCCCCACGTAACTCAATTTCCACCAACTGGATCACATTTTTAAAGTTGTTCAAGATGCAGTTCCGAACTGTCCTTGAAGTGAAAGTTGTGGATGTGCAGAAGAGGCGGAATCCCTCCAAACATTATGTGAGTATACTCTATTGATTTCTGACAATGCTTCATGATTCACAGTGCTTCATGACCATAAACAATAACTTGCCGTTTTTTCTGATATATCATTTTAAATACGTACACTTACTTATTATTTTATTCTGCTTTTGTGGTCATTCTGCTGTCAATTTTACCTTTATTTAACTAAGCAAGTAAGTTAAGAACAAATTCTTATTTTCAGTGACGGCCTAGGAACAGTGGGTTATCTGCCTTGCTCAGAGGTAGAAAGACAGATTTTTACCTTGTCCGCTCGGGGATTCGATTTTTGCAACCTTCCGTTTACTAGTCCAACGCTCTAACCACTAGGCTACCTTCCGCCCCAAGTAAAACCGTCAATAAGTTAAACCTTGAGTTATCTATATTGTAGAATTATATGCACTGGGACAAGTAGTAACAGTGCTCGTCTCCATAGAGGAAAATCAATTAGTCTGCCAAGTCCAATAGGATTAATTAAGCAGAGAGAGGATAGATGTAACCAGTACTGCCTGAGGTCCCAAAGCCTTCCTCCCTGGGGTATCACATTGGGAGATCCTGCTGGCCTGGGAAGTCCCGTGAGTAAAACATAAATCAAATCTCATTATCGATGAGCTAAGCAACTGAAAATGCTTATCCTGTTTTAGAGAGAGGAAAAAGGCAACCCTTTGTCTTTTGTCTCCAAGGTTACAGTGTGACTTCCTTGCATGGGTGAGAGAGGGACACTGGGCACAAGGACTGAGAGCCTTTGGCAACTACAGTATTGCAACAGTGTTTTGAGATTGAAGACAGTTTCTTTCAGATACCTTCCATAACCTTTGGTCCAAAAAGCAATTTTGTTCATTCTTAAAAATGTTCTATAATGCATATAAATGAAATAGGGCATTAACAAGTATTGACAAGCCTGTGTTTAACTTGCATTGGATGAAATCCCATGTCTTTGTGCTTTTAGCTAGTAAGAATAAGTAAAAACACTACTTATAAATAAGTCACATCTCCACAGTCCACATCCCAAGCTTTAATGGTAGGTGTTTTTCCTTAATATCCTGCCAGCATGGAGATATTCTGTGGAATCCGTTGGCCTCTTTGTCAAAAAGTCTTGAGAGTTTGCTGGTCATGCAGATATTATGCTGACTTGCATGCAGAGTGATGTGGATATGGTCAGATACCATGTTGGATTTTATTGCAAGTTTTATTTTATCAGTCCAACAACAACACCAGAAAGTGCTTGTTTTGTACATGTATTGTACATTCAGCAGTATAATGTTGGGCTTGAGAGGACCCCTCTTGATGATGTGTTGAATGAGTCTCTAGTGCCCAAAACACATTATACATATACTAAATGTGTGTCATACGAACAAATGAGGTGTCTGAACTGACATGACCATTTACTGCACAGTTCCAAATTTGCTCTCTATGCTCAGTATGTAAGACATTCTCAAAGGGATCTGTATTTACCACACTTTAGGGGCACTGTTGTTTCCTAAACACTTAATCCAAAGCATTTGGCCATGTCGTCTGCACTCAATTAACTGTTCAGGAACTTGTTCCACCCTGCAACACACTATTTCTGTAATGAACTATGCTTAAAATCAAGACTTGATTTCAAATAGGACAGTTAAGTCGTTACTGATTGTAGTAATGTGTAGCGACACTTAGAAACCGCATGCAGATGCAGAACAATTAGCATATGTTCCTGCATCTGCAGTAGAAGAAAGGGTGTGCCCAAATGTTTGTGGCCTACATAGTAAGTCACAGGGAGAGCTCCCACTCTAGCCATATAGTTATAGCCAACAGCCCCCTCTGGGATTATGCCATGGCTGTAGACTGGAGTCTGACAAAACAACATTGTAAAATACTAGAAAATGCAACTCTAGCCTAACTAGCTAGAGTATCTATCAAAGTTGGAGCCAATGAAGTGTAAATAGTTGATCATTTCCTTGAATTGTTTAAATGTAAAACCCAAAATGAAATGGCTAATGGTTAAACCCTGTTGACCACCTCTTTGACCCGACACAGGCTTCTAATGAGGTGTGTGCAGACAGACAGGCCTAATGAGTTAGCTTGACCTCTACTGACCTCTTGAAGTTTAGTCTGAAGGGAATTCTCTATGTGTCATTGGGTCAGTCAAAACTAAGTGGTATTACAGTGCCTTCAGAATGTATTCACACCCCGTAACATTTTCTACATTTTGTTGTGTTACAGCCTGAATTTAAGATTTTGTGTCACTGGCCTACACACAATACCCCATAATGTCAAAGTGGCAATATGTTTTTAGAAATGTTTACAAATTAATAAAAAAATGTAAAGTGAAGTCATAAGTATTCAATCCATTTGTAATGGCAAGCCTAAATAAGTTCAGGAGTAAAAATGTTCCCAAAATGTCACATAATAAGTTGCATGGACTCACTCTGTGTCTAATAATAGTGTTTAACATGATTTATGCATGACTACCTCATCTCTGTAACCCACACACACACACACACAATTATCTGTAAGGTCCCTTAGTCGATCAATACATTTCAAACACAGATTCCACCACAAAGACCAGGGAGGTTTTCCAATGCCTCGCAAAGAAGTGCACCTATTGGTAGATGGGTACAAATAAAAAAGCAGACATTGAATATCCCTTTGAGTATGGTGAAGTTATTAATTACACTTTGGATGATGTGTCAATACACCCATTCACTACAAAGATACAGGCGCTCTTCCCAACATAGTTGCTGGAGTGGAAGGAAATCGCTCAGGGATTTCACCATGAGGCCAATGGAGACTTTAAAACAGTTACAGAGTTGAATGGTTGTGATAGGAGAAAACTAATAATGGATCAACAACATTGTAGTTACTCCACAATACTAACCATTAATGACAGAGCGAAAAGTAGGAAGCCTGTACAGAAAACAAATATTCCAAAACATGCAACCTGTTTGCAATAAGGCACTAAAGTAAAACGGCAAAACATTTGCAGAAATTAACTTTATGTCCTGAATACGAAGCGTTATTTTGGGGGCAAATCCAACCCAACACATCACTGAGTACCACTCTTCATTTTTTCAAGCATGGTCAGGGCGGCATCATGTTATGAGTATGATTGCCATCGGCAAGGACTAGGGAGTTTTTTAGGATAAATATAAACAGAATAGAGCTAAGCACAGGCAAAACCCTCAAGGGAAAATGTGGCTCAGTCTGCTTTCCAACAGACACTGGGAGACAAATTCACCTTTTCAGCAGGACAATAACCTAAAACACAAGGGCCAAATATACAATGGATTTGCTTACCAAGACAATTTTGAATGTTCCTGAGTGGCCTAGTTACAGTTTTGATGTAAATCGGCATGAAAATCTATGGCAAGACTTGAAAATGGCTGTTTAGCAATGATCAACAACCAACTTGACAGAGCTTGAAGAATTTAAAAAGAATAATGTGCAAATATTGTACAATCCAGGTGTGCAAAGCTCTTGGGCCTACCTAGAAAGACACAGCTATAATCACTTGCAAAGGTGATTCTAACATGCTGTATATTCGCTCACGGGTGTGAATACTTATGTTAATGAGATATTTCTGTATTTCATTTTCAATAAATTTGCTAACATTTCTTAAAACAGGTTTGGACTTAGTCATTATGGGGTATTGTGCCTAGATGGGTGAAAAAAAGTAATCTATTTTGAGTTCAGGCTAACACAACAAAATGTGGAATAAATCAACGGGTATGAATACTTTCTGAAGGCACTGTATATGTCTGACGAATGTGACTTTGTTGTTAATGAATCCTCCTTGTTTGTTTTCTTCTGTAGGTGTACCTCATCAATGTCACATACTCTGACTCCACCTCTCATGTCATCTATAGGAGATACAGCAAATTCTTTGATCTCCAGGTAAAAGTTGATTTTTCTTTGGCAGATATCACCATAGCACAATGATATAGAACCATGTTCCAGTATCTGTTTGATCATGCACTCAATCATCTTAAACTTATACTAATGTAAACGTGTATTTAAAACGGTCAATCTGTATGTTTTAACATCTATTTGTCTTTCCATGCATACATTTCCTCACTCACTTTTCCCCAACCCTGGATTTCCTGTCAAACTGACCTGCTGCCCTCTGAATGGGCCATAATACTCATGATCTATTAGAATATGTTTCAAAAGACATTGCTATGAGGTTCTCTATGAGATTACATTAACATGAACTTTGAGTGATGGACGTCTGGTGCTCAGTGGGGAGTCAAACCTCAATGCTCTATGTGTTCCCCACAAAATGATGTTTCAATCAGGGGAAGCCCCAACTGAAAAGCCCCATTGAAGACCACTGGTGCCTGGCGGAAGTAGGGAAAATCCCATTCACCCATGCAGACTAGTGGTGAGAGGAAAAAATGACCTCAGACTAAAAGATTGGATGTGGGGTGAAGTTGCCCCTTTATTGGTTGGAGGGACACCAATGCCCCCGAGGGAAACTTCCTTCTTGAGCTGCTGATGCCAGACTTTCCAATTGAAACCCACTGAAGATACATGAACGTAGGGAGGCCACAGCTCTGAACAGTGTGGGTTCAGACTGTACTGCAGGTCTCGTGACTGTTGAAGTCGGACCCTTGACTGTTCCAGGGACCCTTGCTCTGTTTGATGGAAATGGAGCATATCCCCTGTCTCTGTAAACATTAGTCTTTTCCAGAGACCCCTTCTCCTGGCTCTTGCTCAGTTTCAGTGTCTGTAAGGCACAAAGGTCAACACCTGCCCACACAGAGAATGGGTAGGGATACTGCCTTTTACTAGTCCCTCAGTCATACAGTATGGTCCATTAGTCAGTTATGGTGTTGTTCAGCCCTTGTATTGTTATGCACTGACTGAAAGCATATGATGTATCATTTATCATTATGTGGGACCAGGTACAGGAAGAAGTGCAGACTCATTGGTCAATCCAGGAAATTGATTCATAGTTATAACATTAGTAACATGGTTAGTTATCTTTATCAACATCTCTAAGTCCTCACCTGAACAATGTTTTGTATTTTTGTGGAAGCAATTTAGTTTAGCACTTGATTCTATTGTAGCCCAATTTGAGAGTGACAATATCACACCAGCTTTTAAACAGCGGTGTCCTTTATAGGTCTGTAGATGAAAACATTGTGGCAAGCAGCCTCCACTGAACACTTGTTGAGTGTTTGAGTCTCCTGGAAGTCCTTCCGGGCCAGTGGGATTTGTGACCTGCCTGGAGGTATAGGATCCAGCTGAGGAGATGACAGGCTTTAATCCCAACATGCGCTGAGTGGAAATAAAGTGGAAGTCAAGATCAGGAAGGAGGGGTGGGGGAAGGATGGAGGGATGGCCATTGGGGAGTGAAATGACCACCAAACACGATGAGAGTGAAAGATAAGGGTGGCTTTTCCTGTACTACATGTTGGATATAGTAATGAATCCTTCCCGCTTGCTCTAGATTGTAGATACTCAAACACAGTTTCTCTCTGTGTTTTAGTGATGCATATATTTCCAATAGTTTTTGATTTTTCAACATACATCATCTAAGATTATGATGTTTTACTGTACTTCATTGCCAAAATATATTCATTTTCTAGCAATAGTTAGTTTGATCCACTCCTTCATTCCTCTCTGTTCTATGAAATCCTCTAGTGGCTGCTATTCTTGTTTTAGCTAAGTAGACACAAAGCCTGTCTGTGTGTGTTAGTGTTTGTGCCTGGTGCCAACAGACACCTACAGTTCATCTGAGGCTCAGCTCTGTTCTCTGTCCTTTCAGCACAATCACACTCTTCAGTTCGAAGCTGGCAGGGAACAGGAACGTGCTTTGCACTCTCTGGCTCGCCAAGGGATCATATGCATGATTTTGTATGAAAGAATGAAATCTGAGATAAAAATGGTGGTTGGTGTACACAGTTGTAACATAAAGCCGGACATTAATTTTCATGGGTTTATGAAATTGCCTCTCATAGTTGTTTGTCTTCGAAATTCAGTAGCTCTTGATGGCTAGATGTGTAGTATTGTTAGCAAGTGTTCACTAGCTTAGTTAGTAATTTGTCTCTTAGATAAAGTATCCCCTAGAAGAAGGGTGATGGTTTAAGTACACTTACTCCTTGCTTTGCCAGCCTCTCTAGCACACTCATCAGCGCTCTAGTGATTGCTCCTCAGGGATGCAATCACTAGAAACTATTATTTTCCATCCAGTTCACTCTTTCATATTGAACTGATTTCACTGTATGTAATTTGTGGAGTGTTAAAACACATGAGTAATCTACACATTTCTCACCAGTTCCTGAGATTTAGCTCAATAATGGCTTTAATTTTGTTGGGTGTAAAATGTTGCAGAGCTTGTGTTCCTACAACATCATCTCTGGTGTGTATGTCTGAGAGAAATGTTTTCACCCACACATTTTATTTTGAACTAAGCAGAAATTATCCCAAACAGAGTTTCTACCCTCAAAGAGAAATTAACTTCCCCGCTCCACACCCTTGGACCACAGAGGACATAACACAGAGGTCATGACATTATACTAGTGGCGTGTGCAAGTTGGCCCGTTTCCCTTCACTCTCCACTGGATGGAAAATCCTCTAAAGGTCCCTTAGTCGCTTTATTTTTTGGGTTCAGGAGTTGGACCAGAATCAGAACAACATCTCTGTCTGCACTGTAATTTGTCTGCTGCCCTGGTTTCCTCCTGACATAAGCAGGCGCCGTAACAAGTTTGTTCACTTTTAAAACTCCTATCCAAAATCCTAAGAGCTTTGATGTCATTTTTAGTGTGAAAGTATTAATCATGAAACTCTGAGTGAAGCAATGCAAGGCAGCATTAATAAACTGTTGAGTTATTGATCAGCCCTTAGTGTGCTAGCCATCATCTGTAATTGGTCAAGGATGCAGTGGCATGTTCAGGACATTTTGAATGAGGTGGCCAATGTGGGGCACAGACCCAGTTTAGGGGGGGCCATAACATTTTGATCCTTAATCTATTTTTTTTTTTAAATTTAATTATAGTGGTTCAACGCATTAAATGCTTCAACTTACAGTATGTTTGGTACATTTTCCTGTTCCCCCCAAAAATATGTATTCAAAAAGTGTTTGCATTCAAGGTCAGGATTTTATATGGGTATTAGCATACAGCAGTAAATTCACTTGAAAGTGCCATCCGGAGTGCGAATTATACTGTGACTTTTGGGGGGACCTCCTATGTGGATACATTCCTTTTATGATTTTTATAGTAAAAACATGTCATTTAACTGTAAAAATGTATTACCTTTTAATGTGACATGAACACAAGCAGTCATGAGGTTTTCATCTGATTGTCAAACAAATCAAAAAGTAGGTTAAGGAGGTTACCTGCGCACGTTCATCAACTCCAAAATAAGTCCAGCATCCGAACAGTGCACTGTGCACCCGCCATTTTGAATGGAAAAGGACATATATTACACAGCCAGGTCACCCGTGATACAAGTTAGTGTTCAACGTTCATCCATGTCTGAAGAAGTCGGGAGATGACGTGGAAACCGTCCATAGGGGGCAACAGTGAGCACTTTTACCTTCAAGTAGGTTTAGATTTTGCTAGGGCATTGTGGGTGGGGAAGGCAGATGGGCATAAGCATCTGCCTCTGATTCCAAAGGTTGTACGTTCAAATCCAGCGATTAGAAAGTAGTCTTTTATATTTAGCCTAACCTTAAGATTTCTTAATTAATGCCTAAACTTAACCCTTACCTTAAAAGTTATGAGTTAATACCTAAACTTCACCTTAAACACTTTGAAATGTGATGTTTGGAACTTTGGCATTTGACATTTGAGAAACGTGAATGAACATCTAATTCTGACGTGAGACGGTGAAAGCTAGTTCATGGATGCCAAGGGAAGCCAGGCTGCCCCAAAAATGTTAGCAATAAAAAATAAACTTTTATAAAATTATTTTCTCATTCGTGTCTATCCATGTTTCCAAATGTTGCTTTATTTCACAAGAGGCTTAAAACCTTTTCTCAATAGGGGGGCGCTGTTTTCACTTTGTAAAAAAATCGTGCCCAAATGAAACTGCCTCGTACTCTATTCTAGCTCGTACAATATGCATATTATTATTACTATTGGATAGAAAACACTCTCAAGTTTCTAAAACCGTTTGAATTATATCTGTGAGTAAAACAGAACTCATTTTGCAGCAAACTTCCTGACAGGAAGTGAAAAATCTGAAATCGAGGCTCTGTTCCAGGGCCTTCCTATTAATTTGCTTGAAATCTATGGATATACATGCACTTCATACGCCTTCCACTAGATGTCAACAGGCAGTGGGAGGTGGAATGGGGTGTCTAGCTTGATCTGAGGCCGAACAAGAGCTTTTGGAATGACGTGACTGGAAATTTCATTGTCTTCGAAGGCGCGAGAAGGAACCCCAGATTGCCTTCTGAAAAGCTTTCGGTATACACGGTAGATATCTCCGGCTCTGATTTTATTTGATAGATGTGATAAAAACATCATAAAGTAGTTTTTTTCAACCGAGTTTATTGAACGTTAATTGCGAGTTTTGGAATTTTATTTTCTTTGCGTGAGGTGAAGTTGGGCACGTTTGCGCCACATGGCTAGCTATGGTTGCTAATTCAACAGGCGAAGAGGACATTCTAAAACCAAACAATGATTTATTCTGGACAAAGGACTCCTTGTACAAGATTCTGATGGAAGCTCAGCAAAAGTAGGAACCATTTATGATGTTATTTCGTATTTCTGTGGAAAATGCTTAGGTCTATTTTCCGCCCTCATTGCAGGCGCTGTCTCGCTATAACGTAAGCTGTATGTCGTACTAAAGTTATTTTAAAAAATCTAACACGGCGATTGCATTAAGAACTAGTGTATCTTTAATTTGCTGTACAACATGTATTTTTTTGTAAAGTTTATGATGAGTTCTTTGATTAGATTAGGTGACTGTCCAAAATATCTCTGGACAATTTTGTGCAGTTTGGCTACGTATTCACATTGTAAAACAAGGATTTGTAGCTCTAAATATGCACATTTTCAAACAAAACATATATGTATTGAGTAACATGATGTTATAGGACTGTCATCTGATGAAGTTTGTCAAGGTTAGTGAATAATTTAATATCTTTTGCTGGTTTTTGCAAACGCTACATTTTGCTGCTGATAAATGCGTTTGTGTGGTTGGCTATTGTGGTAAGCTAATATAATGCTATATTGTGTTTTCGCTGTAAAACACTTAAAAAATCTGAAATATTGGCTGGATTCACAAGATGTTTATCTTTCATTTGCTGTACACCATGTATTTTTCATAAATGTTTTATGATGAGTATTTAGGTATTTCACGTTGCTCTCTGTAATTATTCCGGCTGCTTTGGTGATATTTTTTATGGTAGCTGCAATGTAAAACTATGATTTATACCTCAAATATGCACATTTTCGAACAAAACATAGATTTATTGTATAACATGTTATAAGACTGTCATCTGATGAAGTTGTTTCTTGGGTAGTGACTAATTATATCTCTATTTGGTCGGTTTTGTGATAGCTACCTATGCGGTAAAAAAATGGTGAAAATATGCGGTTGAGTCTTTTGCTATTGTGGTTAGCTAATAGAAATACATATTGTGTTTTCGCTGTAAAACATTTTAAAAATCGGAAATGATGGCTGGATTCACAAGATGTGTATCTTTCATTTGGTGTCTTGGACTTGTGATTTCATGATATTTATATGCTAGTATTTACTTGTGGCGCTATGCTAGGCTATGCTAGTCAGCTTTTTTACTGATGAGGATGCTCCCGGATCCGGGATGGTGACCAAGTAGAAGTTAATCTATTTCACCAGAGAAAGTATCTGAGCAAGGCAAACAGCACACCTCTGTCTTAGTATCTGTAGCCCATCTATCTGATACTGTCTTGCCAAAAAGAGTATGACATGCCATGTTATGTTTGGGCAGACCGCATCAGATACATGGGCTACTCATACTAAGACAGTGGGACGCTGTTTCGCTTGCTCCGATGCTTTCTCCGGTGAAATTGAGTCTTGCTGTCGGTGCACGTCTTGGTAAAAACTATCAATATATTCAGAGAAAATCTCAGAATTTCTGCTGTGGCCACCCCCTGGATATGCCACTGCAAGGGTGACCATCGCAATCATTGTAGGACTGTGTGGAGGTCTTTTAATTTCTCTGTTGTGAACTACATGCAATAAATAAATGTACTGTTGATGCTAGAACACAACCACTACATGGAATTCAGTTGTCTTCCCACTCAAACATTCTTCCACCCTCTTTCTGTCTGAGAGCTGAACAATACTCACTGTCTCTTTTTGTCTCCCTCCCGTTCTGTTTATGTATGTCTGTGCTTCAGGAATAGTTTTTTTAGTATAGCAATCTGAAATATACTTGAGAAGCATAGTCACTGACTTTTTGGCAATAATTTCAGTTAGGGAGTAATGTAAAAGATAGCTGTTAGAATTATTATTTTTTTGTGTAATTTTTCCCCCTTCTCCCAATTTCTTGATTACGATCTTGTCTCATCGCTGCAACATCCCAACGGGAGAGGCGAAGGTCGAGTCATGCATCCTCCAAAACAGGCGCCCGGCCTGCCACAAGGAGTTGCTAGAGTGTGATGAGCCAAGTAAAGCCCCCCCGTCCAAACCCAGTTGACGCTGGGCCAATTGTGCGCCGCCCTATGGCACTCCCGGTTACGGCCGGTAATGACACAGCCTGGGATCGAACCCAAGGCAGTAGATCCTAGCACCTGCATTTTAATCCGCCCCTAGGGTAGACTTGGCTGACACAGCACTTTTAACATATTAAACTGAACTGTACTGGGCAACTGAACTGGGCAACTGACTAAAGCTGCCGTAACACAAATATAACAGGAGAAATGCCCGCACAGAGAGTTGTGATTCCAAGCTGTTACTTTGTTTCCATGGGAATGATGGGTCTCCCACCTGTCTCGGGAAGTTTGGAGCAGATCCAGTCGTGCCTTAGAGGGATCCCAGCATCACTTTGGGATTGGGAATGTTCTCTGTTTGCCAGGGATCTGTTAGAGGTGTGGAGAGAAATCTCCTAGCCTGCGGGGAGCAGGCTACTGCTATCATGTCCACCAGCGATACAGATAGCATGCTACTATGAGTGTGTGGCACAATCTCAGATAAACAGTCAGATAACTAATAGGAGCTTATTGTTTATCTGACTGTGCCATACACTCAAAGTAACATGTTATCTGCATCTCTTTTGAGAAATGCAATTTTGAGAAAAGCCAAGCTTTAGTGAAGGTACAGTTGAGTACTCTGTAGACATCATAATGGCAGTGTGTGTAGAGTAATGACATGAAAACAGATTTGCCTCTCTGTAAGCTTATACCATATTTTGTTTCTTTGCATTGTTTTGTACGATACATTGAATCTGGTTTTAGTAGAGTTAAGTCTTTGCTTTTATGCCAGTAGCATTTTGCCATAGAAATGAAAGTTTCCCATCTTCCCATTTATATACTGTAGATAACTTGGTTAACCAATACAGCTCTTAATGTTTAGCTTTTCCCCTTTACCCTCAAAGGACAATATTGAGTGCTCTCCCCTTCAAAGGAAACCACTCCTCATTTACGGTCTCTGTTTGTGAGGGGGAAATACCAAGGTCAAAAATAGATGTAAAGTTTCATTAACGGCAGCAGAGAAGCAGAGAGAGAGAAAAACCACAAGAAAATAACTAAACCAACTTTAGCTGGAAAACCCTCTCAAACAACCATTCCGTCCCAGACAAGTTGGCCTGGGACTCTTTGTGCACCTGGTTCTTTTGCGCCCTCTTTGGCCCTGGCCCAGTCCCCTGGCCTAGATACATCTGTTCACAGCATCAGTCCCTCTCCAGAGCACATCTGGAACAAGGATGAGCAGGACCACATCTGGAGCTGAGCAGGCTTGTTACTGTAGGACTCTCCCACTGCATGTATTTACTACAGCACACTGCAATGATTTATTAGACCAGGAAACCCGAAGCTCAGTGAGTGTGACGCTAACAGATATACACTTGACACTTAAAGGGCGCAAAATAACAGACCTTTTCACACTCACAAATGCATGCACTCGTGTATTCATGCACATGACACGCTACATGAACACATGCGCTCATGAACACATGCAAGTACATATGTACACCCACACACACACACAACCACCCAAACACACATAGGCAAACTCGCAGGCATGCGTGCATTCACAGCAGAATGCATTTTTATGGGATCTCGTCATAAAAGACCACTTGATCCAGAATGACCTCTCCTTCATGCACATCTGTTGCTCTAACTCGATTTTATTATTGGGTTACTCCATTTTTAATGCACTCAGTAGAGCGACAATGATCATGGTTCGAGAACTGTCTCTGAAACTACAGTCGGAAGTTTACATACACTTTAGCCAAATACATTTAAACTCAGTTTTTCACAATTCCTGACATTTAATCCTAGTAACAATTCCCTGTTTTAGGTCAGTTAGGATCACCACTTTATTTTAAGAATGTGAAATGTCAGAATAGTGGAGAGAGTGATTTATTTCAGCTTTTATTTCTTTCATCACATACCCAGTCGGTCAGAAGTTTAGATGCTACCAAATACTAATTGAGTGTATTTGCTTTAAATTGTTTAACTTGGGTCAAACGTTTCGGGTAGCCTTCCACAAGCTTCCCACAGTAAGTTGGGTGAATTTTGGCCCATTCCTCCTGACAGAGCTGGTGTAACTGAGTCAGGTTTGTAGGCCTCCTTGCTCGCACATGCTTTTTCAGTTCTGCCCACAAATTTTCTATAGGATTGAGGTCAGGGCTTTGTGATGACCACTCCAATATCTTGACTTTGTCCTTAAGCCATTTTTCCACAACTTTGGAAGTATGCTTGGTCATTGTCCATTTGGAAGACCCATTTGCGACCAAGCTTTAACTTCCTGACTGATGTCTTGAGATGTTGCTTCAATATATCCATATAATTGTCCTCCCTCATGATGCCATCTATTTTGTGAAGTGCACCAGTCCCTCCTGCAGCAAAGCACCCCCACAACATGATGCTGCCACCCCCGTGCTTCACGGTTGAGATGGTGTTCTTCGGCTTGCAAGCCTCCCCCTTTTCCCTCCAAATATAACAATGGTCATTATAGCTAAACATTTATATTTTTTGTTTCATCAGACCAGAGGACATTTCTCCAAAAAGTACGATCTTTGTCCCCATGTGCAGTTGCAAACCGTAGTCTGGCTTTTTTATGGCGGTTTTGGAGCAGTGGCTTCTTCCTTGCTGAGCGTCGATATAGGACTCGTTTTACTGTGGATATAGATACTTTTTTTTTTACTTCACAAGGTCCTTTGCTGTTGTTCTGGGATTGATTTGCACTTTTCGCACCAAAGTACATTCATCTCTAGGAGATAGAACGCGTCTCCTTCCTGAGCGGTATGACGGCTGCGTGGCCCCATGGTGTTTATACTTGCGTACTATTGTTTGTACAGATGAATGTGGTACCTTCAGCCGTTTGGAAATTGCTCCCAAGGATGAAGCAGACGTGTGGAGGTCTACAATTTTTTTTCTGAGGTCTTGGCTGATTTCTTTAGATTTTTCCCATGATGTCAAGCAAAGAGGCACTGAGTTTGAAGGTAGGCCTTGAAATACATCAACAGGTACACCTCCAATTGACTCAAATTATGTCCGTTAGCCTATCAGAAGCTTCTAAAGCCATGACATAATTTTCTGGAATTTTCCAAGCTGTTTAAAGTCACAGTCAACTTAGTGTATGTAAACTTCTGACACACTGGAATTGTGATACAGTGAATTATAAGTGAAATATTCTGTCTGTAAACAATTATTGGAAAAATTCCTTGTGTTATGCACGAAGTAGATGTCCTAACCGACTTGCCAAAACTATAGTTTGTTAACAAGAAATTTGTGGAGTGGTTGAAAAACGAGTTTTAATGACTCCAACCTAAGTGTATGTAAACGTCCTACTTCAACTGTAGGTTTAACATGTCTAGAACACTTCATGTGGTTAGACTACCTACACTAATGCACACAGCACTGTGAGTTCTGGGGGTTGTTGTTGTGAGTGTGTTTTCAGATGACTGTGTTGAGTGATGTAAGGCTGTCTGCAGATGAAAGTGGGCCTGTGTCTGGTACATAGTAGCTCTTCAGAGACTATGTAATTACACCCCACATTGTAGTCATTTAATTGGGAGGTCGACTGACGCTAAGAGGCCATGACCCAGTGGTTCTCCTCCTGATCTCATCTAGATTCCTCCATTTTGAGCTTCCTCTCATTTATTGCTGGTAGCTAAATGGCTTTGTTTGTCACATAGCTATCAAATATACTTTATTGCCACGAGTAATTGATTTAAGTTTGAAATAATATTGACCATAAAAAACTACATAGCACTTAGGACTGGATTAATTGAAAACTGTTATCCATTTGTTTAATATGACAAAAGTTAAGATGTCCTTTATTTCGCTTTAATTCCAGATGCAGATCCTGGACAAGTTCCCAGTGGAGGGAGGGCAGAATGACCCCAAAAAGAGAATAATTCCCTTCTTACCAGGTGAGCATGCCGACATGTACAGAGAACATACTGCACTCATCAACCAGTATAGCAGCATTTTAGAGGTGGGGGTTTGACAACACAATGAAACAAAATGCAATGAATCCCAAGAACACACAGAAAGGACATGCTTCTCTATCCTTTTGAATAGAAATGGGTCTATTGTAACACACCACATTTCTATTCTTTACACTGTTCCAGCTGGGTGAATAAGGCTGTGTTGTGGTTGTGGTATGGCAGTGGGAGGCTGGTAGAGAGAATCTCTCTAATCTGATAACCTCAGCATGCCCCAAAGGAGTGAAGAGTGCCATTGTCAGAGAGCTGCACCGCTCCCAAACGTCTGGATAGTGTTGTTTACACTGCCTTGTAAAACCTAGCCAGGGAGTTGGCTCTGTGCACTTAGTCACTCGAAAAGAAACAGTCCTCTTACTGTTATCACAGACAGACAGGGTAACAGAAAGACAGATACACACTCACACATTTCACACACATATTTGACATTGGTCTTTTTCATGAAATATTGTCTTGAGTACTACATACTATTTAGAATAGGCCTACTACATAATAGGCCAGACCTTTTTTCTTAAGGGTCCACTGCTGAACGCTTGGATCTGTGCTAATGTCAAGCCACCTGGTGGTAGCGTTTAGAAACAGCACATTCAATGACAACTCAAAGTGCTATGTCTCTTTTACAGGTAAAGTTTTATTTCGGCGAAGTCAAGTCAGAGACGTGGCTGTGAAAAGGTTGAAGCACCTTGATGACTACTGCAGAGTAAGAACAAATTATCACGTTTTTTTCTTCGCAGTAAATGATGATGCACTGTTTGCTGCTTTAAAGGGATGCTTCGGGATTTTGGCAATGACGCCCTTAATATACTTCCCCAGAGTCAGCTGTAGTCATGGATACCAGTTCTATAACTCTGTCCAGTATAAAGGAAGTTAGAGGTAGTTTCTCGAGCCAATGCTAACTAGCATTAGGGTACCCATAGACTTCCAGTCATTGCGCTAACGGCAGTTAGCGTTGGCTCGGGAAACTATCTCTAACTTCATCCATACTGGACAGTGACATAAAAATGGTATCCACGGAATTAGATAAAGGGTCTCATTCCCAAGTATCCCGTTAATGTATGGCAAGAGGTCTATCTGTTACTCATAACCTCCTAAGGAGCCACATCTCACACAGTCCAGTCATTTCAAGAAATGGTTTAGTTTGAATGTCTTTGTAGCATTGTTTGCTGTGGTAGAGACAGGCCTCAGAAGCTATCTCCTCCACCAGCATCCACAGGAAAGTGCTGCTCTATCTTCTCTTATGTCATTTCCTTCCAAGTAGTGGGTTTATATAGGAAAGGAGGGAAATAGGGGCACACGGGTCAAACACAGCATCTGTAGAACAGAATGATTCAGCATTTGAGAAGGAGAAATGAACACAGCTAGCCACCTAACCTCATTTGTTTCAGGCTTTCTGGGATCTGGGACACTTGGTGGCTTGCCAAGTGGGGCTGTAATCACACCTATTTATTGTGGGAAAAAACTGAAACTTGTCTTGTGAGCTGAATGCAGATTCTTGTGACCCAAAGTGCGGAGTCAAAAAAAATGTAATGTTCTAAAATGATCTGTTTTACAGTATAATATAAATACTGTATGTCCCTATGTCTATCATATACATCTGTTAATTGTGTATACAAACAGTATAAGTAGTTTTCAAAGCGGACAAAGATGTAGTCCTGTCAGAGAGGATTGTGGTAGTTATCGTCCTCCATCTGTTTTCCTCTGTGTTATCCCTGCCCCGGGTTCTGATCCCTCTTCCTTCCCCTTTATACTCTCCACCGCTGAGTAACAGGGCCTTACTGAAGTGTAAACTGTGCCGTCCGTATCCGTACTATACAGGAACACACACACAGTCCTTTTGTGATGTAATGGCAGGCTTCCACATATGGAGTCAGTCAGTCGATGAAATCCAGGGTACATGTGACCACATTAGCTGATAACGTTGTCTTGATGATGTTTCATGAAGTATTGTCATTGTGAATGAGCATTATACTATTTCACAATTATAATCTTTTCCATCTCTCTCCCTCTCGCCCTCCTTCCCTCTCTCCCTACAGGCCCTGATGAGGCTCCCTAACCAGATCTCCCAGAGTGAGGAGGTGCTGAGGTTCTTTGAAACCAAGGCTGAGGACCTTAACCCTCCTAAAGAGTGAGTTTAATTTATAATAATAATACATGGCTATCCCACATATTGTAATGTTTTATAGTGTGGCTATTTATCAATTTCTGTCTTTACTGTTTGGGGCTAATTACCGGTTCTTCATGTTGTACCTTTCAGTTGTACTGTAATGTATCAAACACTGCCCCCAAGTGGACTTGTTACAGCAGTACAACAACAAGCATGTTTCATTTAGGTTACTATGTACTAGTAGTTCATTTGCATGAGTATGATTATACCAAGCATATGTGTAATGTGTGTGTGTGTGTCCGTGTGCTAGCAGCTGGTGCAGACGTCTCTCACCCACGCTGACATGTTTTGATCTCCAAGTGACCTCATGTCACATGGATGACGGATGGTCAGCACGGCACTGGTGTTTTATTAATGATGATACATGGGAGGTGACACCTGATCCTAGCGCAGTGCTTTTTGTTCAATGGTATTATGAGAGGGAGGTTAAGTTCAGGTCTCAGGTCAGACAAGGCATTACTAGAATTCATTTATCATCCTTAGGGCTGTGACGGTCATGGAATTTTGGATGACGGTTATTGGCTAGCCAAATGACCACAGTCACCATAATAACCGGTTGAATAGGATTTTTTTTTATTGGTTATTAATTCATTAATTTCTCCTCTCCTCCGCTAGTTGCTGCATGTGCTGCCATAGAAATAGAATGACTAGAACGGAGGTCCCCATTTCAAGTCAACGAAGGAATAATGGGTGGACTGGTGGCCATTGTGAGTGTACCCTTAGGTGCAAAGCAGGAGATAAAAGAAAGAAGTAAAAGCAGGAAGTGTACCCATCAATATTTGCTGTGATTTGTTGATTCAACTCAACTGACATTACAAAAATATATTCCATGGCATGAGCCATGTCAGTTAACATAATTTGAATAAACATTCTACATTACAATGGAAACATTGCAAGTGTATCCATAAGTTTACCAGTCAATTTGCCAGGGTTATAGTTTCCAAGCCTGTTTTTATTAATTATATTTCTATGTGTGCTGCTGCTGCAGGGAGAGGGTCGTTGCTTAGGCAACCAAATACTTATTTGCTGCAACACCTTGCTTGTTTCAGCAATGATCAACAAAGTTTCATCACGTTGTTAGGAGTACGTTACCGTCACATCTTCAGTCAGCTGTTCGTTCCTTAAAAACGTTTATGACGTTAGTCATGGCGATCTTCATCCATAACCGTCGGTTACACGGTAATACGGTAATTGTGCCAGCCCTATTCATCCTCAGATCTATACCAGTAGGCTTAGGTACTTGGTGTCAAGTACTGCATTTAGTTTTTTTTCTTCTCACCACCTTGAGGTCATCTAGTTCATTTTAGTTCAGCTCATTTTCCTTTCTTGGAAAATATGCAGTAAAAGCTGACATTTAACTTTGCAGCAAATGCCAAAGATGTTGGCATTTGTTTAACTGTGATTTGCCTCAAATATGTTTAACAGCATTCAGTGGGTTGGCTGGATGTATCGTCGCTGCCTCAACAAATTATTCTCTTGCTATTCTTCGTGGTGGTCTCCACCCACGACAGCTACCCTCCACACACACACACACACACACACACGCACTCACACGATAATCCCACTTCAAAAAGTATAATCCTTCTTCAATCCCGCAGATAGCCCACCACAGCTTTCCCATAATCAGTTTGGAGTAAAGGCAGGATGGTTGTCAGCGGAGCCCCTCCATACCACCCAGCTCCCGGCCTGCTCCTGGGTTATAGTTCAGAGAGAGAGGTCTGCTCTACTGATCTATGGCTCCCTCATGGCCCCATGTTGTCTGTCACATTAAAGTCAATGTTAAAATCCCTCTATGACAACCAAAGGAAATTGTTCTTATTGTGTAGTTAGTAGAGAATGCACAGGCAATTGACAAAATAAAGGAAACACCAACATAAAGTGTCTTAATAGGACGTTGGGCACCACGAGCCAGAACAGCTTCAATGCACCTTGGCATAGATTCTACAAGTGTCTGGAACTCTATTGGGGGGATGCAACACCATTCTTCCATGAGAAATTCCATCATTTGGTGTTTTGTTGATGGTGGTGGAAAACGCTGTCTTAGGTGCCGCTCCAGAATCTCACATAAGTTCAATTGGGTTGAGATCTGGTGACTGAGACGGCCATGGCATGTGGTTTACATCGTTTTCATGCTCATCAAACCATTCAGTGACAACTCATGCCCTGTGGAGGGGGGCATTGTCATCCTATGGGGGCATAGTCTTGCTAGCAAAAATAATGGCCTGCACAGCATTTTTATACATGACCCTAACGGCCCTGCTACACTGCAGCCATCGGGCGTCCGGCATTGCAATCAGCCGTTGAGGGAATTCTTCCTTTGAAATCAATGAAAGCTGCTATACTGCTCACGTCGCGTCCAATGGCAGCGTCCATGCTCAAGAATTGCTGAGGTTCAGTTCTCGATGGCTCACACACGCGTTCATCTTTGTGAATGGAAATAATGAGAATCTATTTTAGATTTTGGTCGGTTTCTGTGTAGAAGGTAGAATGTCACGTGTACGGCAAAATGAAGACAACGTGTGTAGTTTACCAGAAGTGTTAGCGTTATGGGATGTTAATTGCTTAATTAACTCAGGAACCACAACTGTGTGGAAGCACCTGCTTTCAATATACTTTACTCAAGAAGTTCCATTAGTTTGGCAGTTACCTGTATATTGGCTTCATGAGCGGACAATAAATAGATTCAGACTTAGTCCCGCTTCTTTTGGTCTGACCTGATAGTCCTTGGTTTGCTCTCTGTCAATAGTCAGACCGTGGGACTCATTGTCAAATTGTGTATTGTATGTCATTGCCATTGAGTAAGTATGAAGGAAACAACCTGACGTGACTTGTTGCCTGACAAGTCATTTGTTTGTTGAAGTCATGTGTGCTCATTTCTCAGACAGAAAGCATCTGGACAGTTACAATTGCCTTCCCTCCACTGCCCTCTATTTTCTCAGGAACCTCATTGCACCACTCAAGCAGTATACAGAAACCAGAAATACAATACCTTTACTATCACAAGAGGGAGCCACTGATATGTTCCTGTACAAGGGTTTTACGGTAACAAAATAGATTGAATGACGCACAGAGTTTTCATCTCAAAAGATAAGATGATAGATATTGTACTGAAACAAACTATTTTGGACAATTGTAGGCCAAAAAGCAAATATGCTGGCTTCTGACATGAGCTAACAAACTAATCTAACCATCATGCTATTTACCTTCACTGACATGGATCCAGCAGCTCCATTGTCTAGGGGCTTTTACTAAATTGGAAACAAGGTTGTCATTGACTCTGTACCTCAGGGGACAGGATGGAGTACGGAGTAAAGCGTGTGTGTGTGTGTGTGTGTGTGTGTGTGTGTGTGTGTGTGTGTGTGTGTGTGTGTGTGTGTGTGTGTGTGTGTGTGTGTGTGTGTGTGTGTGTGTGTGTGTGTGTGTGTGTGTGTGTGTGTGTGTGTGTGTGCGTGAGAGAGCAGATAAGGTTCAGTAGATTTAATCAGAACAAGTGCCTTTTGCATGTCAGTTGCATGCATATCCCGCACAAGCACACACACACACACACACACACACACACACACACACGAACCAGAAACACAACCTACCCCTTGGATATGCTGTATAAACAACAACAACATAAAAACAGTGTCATGTTATTAAATCACCACAAGAGATATCATTAGTAGTTGACATAGGGTCAAAACAGCATTCTCTATCTCAGACATGATTGGGTAATCATGACCGATCATCCTTGGATAGCACTGGCAATGGATGTGTCCATGTGCTTATCATCCCCCACCTCTCTCAAGTGCACACACTGCATGATTCTGTGGGCAGGTCAACTTTTGATTAGGCCTGTAATGACTTCCTGTTCAATGTCTTTTGACCACGGACCAGGGGTAACGCACACAGGGGGCAGACTAAGGTTACGGACAGCAGTATTTGTTTAGTGTATACCTCGAGCAGACTCCGTCTCTTGGATGAAACCCAACTGGTTAAAAACTGTGTGCAAAAGCCTAATATCTCACATTCCATGTCTAATAGGCCCACCTACAAAGACTGAGCTGCAGTTGCACACAAACAGCTGGTTATTCTCAACTCTGGCTCAGGATGGGCCCTCGTGGATTCAGATGCAATGATATATTCAAAACTCCCCCACCCATGCAGTGAATGTTTCTGTGTGTGAGGGTGTGTATTAGGGAGAGAGTGGGTGTGAGAGTGATTGTTTTGTTCTTGTATATGTATGTACTGTACAGTGTTTCCGGAAAGTATTCAGACCCCTTGACTTTTTCCACATTTTGTTACTCTACAGCCTTATTCTAAAATGGATTTTAAAAATATATAAAGATCCTCAGCAATCGGCACACACTACCCCAAACTGTTAAAGCAAAAGCAGGTTTTTAGACATTTTTGCAAATGTATTAAATATTTAAAAAAATATACCTTATTTAGGTATTCAGACCATTTGCTATGAGACTTGAAATTGAGCTCAGGTGCATCCTGCTTCCATTGATCATCCTTGAGATGTTTCTACAACTTGATTGGAGTCCATCAGTGGTAAATTCATTTGATTTGACATGATTTGGAAAGGCACACACCTGTCTATATAAGGTCCCACAGTTGACAGTGCATGTCAGAGCAAAAACCAAGCCATGAGATCGAAGAAATTTTCCGTGGAGCTCAGAGAGGATTGTGTCGAGGCACAGATCTGGGGAAGATTACCAAAAAATGTCTGCAGCATTGAACGTCCCCAATAACACAGTGGCTCCATAATTCTTAAATGGAAGAAGTTTGGAACCACCAAGACTCTCCCTAGAGCTGGCCGCCCGGCCAAACTGAGCAATCGGGGGAGAAGGGCCTTGGTCAGGGAGGTGACCAAGAACCCGATGGTCACTCTGACAGAGCTACAGACCTCCTCTGTGGCGACTGGAAAACCTTCCAGAAGGACAACCATCTCTGCAACACTCCACCAATCAGGCCTTTATAGTAGAGTGGCCAGACGGAAGCCACTCCTCAGTAAAAGACACATGACCGCGCGCTTGGAGTTTGCCAAAGGGCACCTAAAGATTCTCAGAACATGAGAAACAAGATTATCCTGTCTGATGAAACCAATGAACTCTTTGGCCTGAATGCCAAGTGTCACATCTGGAAGAAACCTGGCACCATCCCTATGTTGAAGCATTGTGGCGGCAGCATCATGCTGTGGGGATGTTTTTTAGCTGCAGGGACTGGGAGACTAGTCAGGATCGAGGCAAAGATGAACTGAGTAAAGTACACGGAGAGATGCTTGATGAAAACCTGCTCCAGAGCAGGTTTCACCTTCCAACAGGACAACGACTCTAAGCACACTGCCAAGACAACGCAAAAGTTGTTTCAGGACAAGTCTCTGAATGTCCTTGAGTGGCCCAGCCAGCCAGAGCCCGGACTTGAACCTGATCAAACATCTCTGGAGAGAACTGAAAATAGCTGTGCAGCAACGCTCCCCATCCAACCTGACAGAGCTTAAGAGGATCTGCAGTGAAGAATGGGAGAAACTACCCAAATACAGGTGTGCCAAGCTTGTAACATCATACCCAAGATGACTCAAAGCTGTAATCGCTGCCAAAGGTGCTTCAACAAAGTACTGAGTAAAGGGTCTGAATACTTATGTAAATATCATATTTCTGTTTTTTATTTGTAATAAATGAGCAAACATTTCTAAAAACCTGTTTTTGCTTTGTCATTATGGGGTATTTTATGTAGATTGATGAGGGGGAAAAAAATGATTGAATACATTTTTAGAATAAGGCTGTAACGTAACAAAATGTGAAAAAAGTGAAGGGATCTGAATACTTTCCAAATGCACTGCGTGTGTGTGTGTGTGTGAAGACTGACACTTTCCAGTCAGCAAAAGGTTAACTTCAAAGCAGAAAGCAATAACACACCATCTTAAACATTATATTAGTGTTTGGACATATTTTCTCCCCTTCACCATCCCCACCTCAATTCGATTTTACTATTGGTAGCAGTGGGTTGAGCCAGAGTGCATATGCATTCTTCTCCTGGGAAGTGTATTATTCCATCTCTGAGGTACTAGTCACTTGCTAGCCTGGCTGATCCAGCCTCCCCCCCACACACTCAAGCCCTTAACGCTCCCCAGCCCCTCTACCCCACCCTCAGTCCTCCATGGTAATGCGTTTCATATGCCACTACGGCCCAGGACCATAAATAGCTAGATCCAGAGGCCAGAGGTCCAACCGTCCAATATAACAGCTCTATTCTCCTGACTGGCCCTCAGCAAAGAATTGGCTGAAGTGGTGTAATGATTATTGGTGTGTATGTTAAGGGAGAAGGGTTGTGTTTAAGGTAGGTGTAAAACTGGACCCGATGGTTGCTTACTATAACCTTAACTACATCAACTACCTCAACTTACAAATTATGAATAACCAATTTATGAGATACTTATAAGCACATTGCCTAATTCCATATACAGTCAGTACATGTTTTCTTGTTCAGGTTGTCATGTTCACAAGTCAGGATAAACTTTAGTAAAGTGTTCCCAAAAACTTTGATACAGTTCAAGTCTTACTATGTTGGCTAGGAAACAAAAGGAGCAGGATATAAGGTTATTTCTCAAACTAGTGTCTAGTTTGAGAAACCGACGCCTCAAGTCCTCAACTGGCTGCTTCATTATATAGTACCCGCAAACACCAGTCTCAACCAGTCAACAGCGAAGAGGCGACTCCGGGATGCTGGCCTTCTAGGCAGAGTTCCTTTGTCCAGTGTCTGTGTTCTTTTGCTCATCTTAATCTTTTTCCTTTTATTGGCCAGTCTGAGATATGGCTTTTTCTTTGCAACTCTGTCTAGAAGGCCAGCATCCTGTAGTCGCCACTTCACTGTTGACACTGAGGCTGATGTTTTGCGGGTAATATTTAATGAAGCTGCCAGTTAAGGACTTGTGAGGCGTCTTTCTCAAACTAGATACTCTAATGTACTTGTCCTCTTGCTCAGTTGTGCACCAGGGCCTCCCACTCCTCTTTCTATTCTGGTTAGAGACAGTTTGCGCTTTCTGTGAAGGGAGTAGTACACAGCGTTGTACGAGATCTTCCGTTTCTTGGCAATTTCTCGCATGGAATAGCCTTCATTTCTCTGAACAAGAATAGACTGACGAGTTTCAGAAGAAAGTTCTTTGTTTCTGGCCATTTTGAGTCTGTATTCGAACCCACAAATGCTGATACTCCAGTTTCTTGACTAGTCTAAAGAAGACCAGTTTTATTGCTTCTTTAATAAGTACAATAGTTTTCAGCTGTGCTAACATAATTGCAAAAGTGTTTTCTAATGATCAATTAGCCTTTTAAAATGATAAACATGTATTAGCTAACACATCGTGCCATTGGAACACAGGAGTGATGGTTGCTGATAATGGGCCTCTGTACGCCTATGTAGATATTCAATTAAAAAAATCAGACGTTTCCAGCTACAATAGTCATTTACAACATTAACAACATTAACAATGTCTACACTGTATTTCTGATCAATTTGATGTTATTTTAATGGACAACATTTTTTGCTTTTCTCTCATAAACTAGGACATTTCTCAGTGACCCCAAACATTTTAACGGTAGTGTACGTATGCTAGATCCATATAATAGTTAAATGGAAGTGTCTATTAATCTGATTACCTTGTTATTTCAAAATGAGGTAAGATTTAATGAGGCTGTTTTTTAAGAAGTGAAAAATTAACTATTTACATGTCTCTTGAGGCACCATGTATAATAGGACTCTGCCTATTTGAGTTTGTTTCAGAAAATTCTTCTGAATATTAAGAGGTACTGTTCTTAAAATTTCCATTGGTTGAAGAAATAGGGACGTACTGTACATTGAGTATACAAAACATTAAGAACGTCTGCTCTTTCCATGACATAGACTAACCAGGTGAATCCAGGTGAAAGCTATGATCCCTTATTGATATCACTTGTTAAATCCACTTCAATCAGTGTAGATGAAGGGGAGGAGACAGGTTAAAGAAGGATTTTTAAGCCTTGAGATAATTGAGACACGGATTGTGTATGTGTGGCGGGGGGGGGGTGGGGGGGGGTTGTTGTGATAGCACTATTAAATTGTTCCAGTTCAGTTTTATTTCTAGGTTTAATATATTAAGTACAGTTTAGGCAACAAGTAACAGTCGTAATACTGTATTTCATTAAGCAGGTTTGATGTCTCTTTACTGATCTTTTGTGGTATAGATCCATTTATCATTGTTAAAATGGCCACTACTATGACTTTAAGAATCAGCTGGGCACATCACACTACCCAAAGGCCTATAATATCACAATGGCAACTATTGGCAGCCTATGACAGCTTCAGAAAGACCTCATTGAGTTCAAACATAGAGTAGGCTCTGTGTTCTGACAATGCTTGTTGAGTCAATGACTATTTTAACATTCATAGTGGATACCGTGGTACAGTATTTTACTTTAGGTAATAACATGTCAGGATTGGATACTTTTATAAAGGGTTATAATTTCTACATTCACCAAAACAGTTTATTAACTACAGCAGCTGATCATAGCCTACATTTTCTTGAAGTTGATAAACATAACTTATGGAATTGTTTGACCAAACTGTACATTGCTGCAGTCCTGCTGCTGGCCTCACTAAACAGCTGTCTGTGTTTGCATTCACATTGACCTTCAGTCTTTCAACACACACTGTTCAGTCTGAGGTTAACCTAATGAAAACCTGCAGACTGCCATTTCCAAACTGCAGTACGCATGCACACACATGCACAACATACACACACACATGCCCCACCAATAAACAGATGCAAATCAACAATCACTCACTCACTCTGTCACTCTCTCTCACTTTCACATACTGTACACACAGCAATCTCTCTCTCTCCCTCTCTCTCTCTCCCTCTCTCCCTCTCTCTTGTTCTCTCAATTTCAATTTAAGGACTTTATTGGCATGGGAAACACATGTTAACATTGCCAAAGCAAGTGAAGTAGATAATAAGCAAAAGTGAAATAAACAATAAAAATTAACATTAAACATTACACTCACAAAAGTTCCAAAATAATAAAGACATTTCAACTGTCATATTATGTGCAAATAGTTAAAATACAAAAGGGAAAATAAATAAGCATAGATATATATGGGTTGTATTTACAATGGTGTTTGTTCTTCACTGGTTGCCCTTTTCTTGTGGCAACAGGTCACACATCTTGCTGCTGTGATAGCACACTGTGGTTTTTCACCCAGTAGATATGGGAGTTTAGCGAAATTTGATTTGTTTTCGAATTCTTTGTGGATCTGTGTAATCTGAGGGAAATATGTGTCTCTATGGTCATACATTCGTCAGGAGGTTAGGAAGTGCAGCTCAGTCTCCACCTCTTTTTGTGGGCAGTGTGCACATAGCCTGTCTTCTCTTGAGAGCCAGGTCTGCCTACGGCGGCCTTTCTCAAAAGCAAGGCTATGCTCACTGAGTCTGTACATAGTCAAAGCTTTCCTTAAGTTTGAGTCAGTCACAGTGGTCAGGTATTCTGCCACTGTGTACTCTCTGTTTATGTCCAAATAGCATTCTAGTTTGCTCAGTTTTTTGTTAATTCTTTCCAATGTGTCAAGTAATTATCTTTTTGTTTTCTCATTATTTGGTTGGGTCTTAATTTCTTTCTTTCTTAATTTGGATAATTAGTGGGTTCGGCATAATTCTGCTATGCATGCATTATTGGTGTTTTACGTTGTACCCTGAGGATATTTTAGCAGAATTCTACATGCAGAGTCTCAATTTGGTGTTTGTCCCATTTTGTGAATTCTTGGTTGGTGAGCGGACCCCAGACCTCACAACCATGAAGGGCAATGTGTTCTATAACTGATTCAAGTATTTTTTAGCCAGATCCTAATTGGTATGTCAAATTTTCTGTTCCTTTTGATGGCATAGAAGGTCCTTCTTGCCTTGTCTTTCAGCTCGTTCACAGTTTTGTGGAAGTTACCTATGGCGCTGATGTTTAGGCTGTTTTTTTTGTGTGCTCTAGGGCAACGGTGTCTAGATAGAATTTTTATTTATGGTCCTAGCAACTGGAACAACATTATTTTTGTCTTGAGATTTACTGTCAGTGCCCAGGTCTGACAGAATCTGTGCAGAAGATCTGAGTGCTGCTGTAGGCCGTCGTTGGTTAGGGATAGAAGCACCAGATCATCAGTAGACATTTGACTTCAGATTCTAGTAGGGTGAGGCCGGGTGCTGCTGACTGTTCTAGTGCCCTCGCCAATTCGTTGATATGTTGAAGAAGGTGGGGCTTAAGCTGCATCCCTGTCTCACCCCATGGCTTTGGGGTTGTTTTGACTGAGGAAATGTACGAGTCTGCTGTTAATGATAATGCAGAGGATTTTCCCAAGGTGGTTTTTGATGCATATCCCATGGTAGTTATTGGAGTCAAACTTGTCTCCACTTTTGTGGTTTGTGGTGATCAGTCTTTGGTTCCAAATATTGGGGAAGATGCCAGAGCTGAGGATGATGTTAAAGAGTTTAAGTATAGCCAATTGGAATTTGTGGTCTGTATATTTGATCATTTCATTGAGGATACCATCAACACCACATGCTTTTTTGGGTTGGAAGGTTTGTATTTTGTCCAGTAGTTCATTCAATGTAATTGGAGAATCCAGTTGGTTCTGGTAGTCTTTAATAGTTGATTCTAAGATTTGTATTTGATCATGTATAGTTTGAGGAATTTAAATTCCTCAAACATACAAGTATTTTACACCACAAAAAAGATTGGAGAAGTGGTTTACATATACATCTCCATTTTAGATAGATAACTCTTCGTGTTGTTGTTGTTCCAATTTTCCCAGAAGTGGTTAGTCTATGATTCTTCAATTACATTAAGCTGATTTCTGACGTGCTGTTCCTTCTTTTTCTGTAGTTTATTTCTGTATTGTTTTAGTGATTCCCCATAGTGAAGGCGTAGGCTCAGGTTTTCTGGGTCTCTAACAGGCTGACTACACCACTCACGTCGCGTGCGCGAGCATTGCAAAATAAATGTAGAAATCTATGTTATTCAATTATTGCACCCACACTGCTCGCGCGCGCCAATAAGCATCTGCGTTGCCAAGGGCTAAAATAGAAGTCAGTTCTATTTCTGATGCAGATCGCGCTGCAAGTCCTGCCTCTCCCATCTCCTCATTGGTTTATAGAAGCAGGTACCCACGTGCCATCTCCTCATTGGTTATACCCACGTGGGTGATTGAAAGACGAACAAGGTCAGTGGCGGTAATGCACCTAATTTATAAAAGTTGCCAATCGCATTATAAAGTCAAGAGAAGAAAAAGTCTGGAAGGAGGAGAGAACTAGAAATGATTCGGTTGACCATTTTATGTGTGGATTAATTGTCAGAGTAGAGGACCTTGTGCATTTCAGGTAAAATAACAACTCAATGTTTATATCCAAGGATACATTAGCTAGCAATAGCAAGCTAGCTAAATAGGACAAATTAACTAGCATCGGGAAAGCTAGCTAGCTAAATTGCCATACTTGTTTAATGCTTTTCAACCTGTCCAACAAATTAATATAATTGGTTCAGAGTTTGTTTTGATATTTTAACCTGCGTGTCGTGATCGTGTTGGTGTGGGGGGACAAAATACATTTATGCACAATGGCGCACACGCACAGCTGGGTTTGGGTTCCGTGTAAGTTTTTTGGTTGGATAGGTTTCTCAATTTCTTTCTAAGGTTTTTTGAATTCTTCATCAAACCATTTGTCATTGTTCAAATTTTTATCAAATCAAATGTTATTTGTCACATCGGCCCAATACAGGTGTTGACCTTTACAGTGAAATGCTTACTTACAAGCCCTTAACTTCTCTAGGGTATGTGGGACGCTAGTGTATTTTACACCATTTTAAAGATACACTTGTTGTAAATCCAGCCACATTGTCCGATTTCAAAAAGGTTTTACGACGAAAGCACACCAAACGGTCAGAGCCAAGTCACAGAAAAGACAGACATTTTTCCAGCCAAAGAGAAGAGTAACAAAAAGCAGAAATAGAGATAAAATTAATCACTAACCTTTGATGATCTTCATCAGATGACACTCATAGGACTTCATGTTACACAATACATGTATGTTTTGTTCGGTAAAGTTCATATTTATATCCAAAAATCTGAGTTTAGGCGGGACGCTACTGTCTCACTTGGCCAAAAGCCAGAGAAAATGCAGAGCGCCAAATTCAAATAAATTACTATAAAAATCAAACTTTCATTAAATCACACATGAAAGATACCAAATTAAAGCTACACTGGTTGTGAATCCAGCCAACATGTCAGAATTCAAATAGGCTTTTCGGCGAAAGCAAACGATGCTATTATCTGAGGATAGCACCATAGTAAACAAAGAGAGAGAAGCATATTTCAACCCTGCAGGCGCGACACAAAACGCAGAAATAAAAATATAATTCATGCCGTACCTTTGACGAGCTTCTGTTGTTGGCACTCCAATATGTCCCATAAACATCACAAATGGTCCTTTTGTTCGATTAATTCCGTCAATATATATCCAAAATGTCCATTTATTTGGCGCGTTTGATCCAGAAAAACACCGGTTCCAAATTGTGAAACGTGACTACAAAATATCTCAAAGGTTACCTGTAAACTTTGCCAAAACATTTCAAACTACTTTTGTAATACAACTTTAGGTATTTTTTAACGTAAATAATCGATAAAAATGAAGACGGGATGATCTTTGTTCAATACAGGATTAAAACAAACTGTAGCTAGCTTTCTGGTCACACGCCTCTAACAAACAGGACACTTCGAGTGACCCTCGTTCAAGATGCCGTACTTCTTCATTACACAAAGGAATAACCTCAACCAATTTCTAAAGACTGGTGACATCCAGTGGAAGCGGTAGGAACTGCAAGAAGGTCCCTTAGAAATCAGGATTCCCAATGAAAATCCATTGAAAAAGAGTGACCTCAAAAAAAAAATCTGAATGGTTTGTCCTCTGGGTTTCGCCTGCTAAATAAGTTCTGTTATACTCACAGACATGATTCAAACAGTTTTAGAAACTTCAGAGTGTTTTCTATCCAAATCTACTAATAATATGCATATCTTATCTTCTGGGGATGAGTAGCTGGCAGTTTAATTTGGGCATACTTTTTATCCAAAATTCCGAATGCTGCCCCCTACCCTAGAGAAGTTTTAACCAACAATGCAGTTTTAACAAAAATAAGTGTTAATAAGTAAAAAAAAATAGATAAGTAAAAAATAAAAATGACAAATAATAGCCGTTTCCAGCTACAATAGTCATTTATAACATTAACAATTTCTACACTGTATTTCTGATAAATTTCTTTATTTTATTTATTTATTTGTTAAATTTTACCCCCTTTTCTCCCCAATTTTCGTGGTATCCAATTGCTAGTAATTACTATCTTGTCTCATCGCTACAACTCCCGTATGGTCGAAAGCCATGTGTCCTCCGAAACACAACCCAACCAAGCCGCACTGCTTCTTAACACAGCGCGCCTCCAACCCGGAAGCCAGCCGCACCAATGTGTCGGAAGAAACACCGTGCACCCGGCTCCCTTGATTAGCGTGCACTGCGCCCGGCCCGCCACAGGAGTCGCTGGTGCGCGATGAGACAAGGATATCCCTACTGGCCAAACCCTCCCTAACCCGGACGATGCTAGGCCAATTCTGCGACAGAGCCTGGGCGCGAACCCAGAGTCTCTGGTGGCGCAGCTAGCGCTGCGATGCAGTGCCCTAGACCACTGCGCCACACGGGAGGCCCATTTCTGATCAATTTGATGTTATTTTAATGGACAAAAAAAAATGCTTTTCTTTCAAAAACAAGGACATTTCTCAGTGACCACAAACTTTTGAAAGTTAGTATACATGTCGGTAGAGTTAAAGTGACTATGCATAGATAATAAACAGAGAGTAGCAGAAGCGTAAAATGGGGGACAATGTAAATATTCTGCGTAGCCATTGGATTTGCGGTTCAGGAGTCATGGCCCTAGACTTGGCGCTCTGGCACCGCTTGCCTTGCGGTAGCATTGAGAGCATTCTATGACTAGGGTGGCTGACAACTTGTCTTTGACAATTTTTTAGGGCCTTCCTCTAAAAATGTTTGTTAATTTTCTAAGGTTTTCTGTTTGAAATGTTTAGATTTGATAGGGAAGCTGAAAGGTAAAATATACTGTTTTAGGTGTTCTTCTGCCAAGTTTACACCTTCACTATTACAGTGGAACATTTTGTCCAGGAAGTTGTCTAAAAGGGATTGAATTTGTTGTTGCTTGATTGTTTTTGGTAGGTTTTCACACTACTTTCCTTCCATCTATAGCATTTCTTAATATTATTTAGTTCCTTTGGCTTTGATGCCTCATGATTGAGTAATGCTCTGTTCAAGTAGACTGTGATTTTGCTGTGATCTGATGGGGGTGACAGTGGGCTGACTGTGAACACTCTGAGACTCTGGGTTGAGGTCAGTGATAAAGTAGTCTACAGTACTACTTCCAAGAGATGAGCTATAGGTGTTCCTACCATAGGAGTCCTCTCGAAGCCTACCATTGACTATCTACATACCCAGTGTGTGACAGAGCTGCAGGAGTTGTGACCTGTTTTTGTTGGTTATGTTGTCGTAGTTGTGCCTAGAGGGGCATATGGGGGAGGGAATGCTGTCACCACCAGGTTGGTGTTTGTCCCCCTGTGTGCTGAGGGTGTCAGGTTCTTGTCCAGTTCTGGCATTTAGGTCGCCACAGACTAGTCTTTCTCTCTCCTTCTTTCTCCCTCTCTGTCCCTCTCTCTCCCTCAATCTTTCTCCCTCTCTCTCTGACATGCTCCATGTGGGGTGCCTGTCTGTGTGTGTGCATTCTTAATGAGGGTTTGGCTGGTAGCTGGTAGGGTACAGAGTCCTGTGTAGGACAGCATGCTCCTGCTCTGACCTGGCTCCCTGTCACACACTGACCATGACTCTCTGGTGTTGTTTCTTTTGCAGGGACTATGGGGGATCCACCAAACGCAAGTCAGGTAAGACAAGTCACCTAATTTCTCTCTATATTGACCAGCACTCACATAGAAGTGCATCGACTCTGCTCCGGTCAGTTGCATTGCATGGAGTCCTGTTTGTAATTGTGTTTTCAGTGGTAGTGCGTTCTTTTTCGATTTAAGTTATTACAGTAGTGTATGACTTTGGTTGGTTATCCAGTTACCTGGAACAGGTCATGTAGCCTATGTGATGATTTTTCTAAGTACATTTTTGACATTTGTCTGGTGTGTGCGTGCATATCTCTGTTGGTGTGTGTGTGTGTAGGCATACATGTCTTTGTATCAAACAGGCAAACGGTAACAAAGCATTTCTTGGGAGTCCATATCCTTTCCACCGACTGAGCAAAGATCTATAGACCGTTGAAGAAAGCTCTATAACGTCATAAGTGTATACTAAGACCAACTCGGATCACGATAACATATCAAGTCTCTGCTTAATGTACACAGCCAAATCCAACACGGCTTATTGTGATGAAAGGGTTAAGCAAACAGCGTTGGGTGGGAAGGAGCACCTGTTTGTACAGCTATGCTGTGCCTGGGTTGGGTGCGAACTGTCTGGACGGTGAGTGGGCTCAGTGCATGGGCATATGGCCGTGGATGGGTTTATACGTAGGATTCAGAGGGGCTGGTGGAGCAGCTGTGCATCTGCAGCATGACCGTGTGTGTGTGCGTACTTGAGTCACCAGCATTCTAGACTCCAGGTGATGTTACCAGGTGATAGTTCTGAGCAATTAACCCAAATTTCAGTTACTTTTAGTTTTTTAAACAATTTACTGAAGTCCATTCAATTATTTTAAATCCATTTAGTTTTTCTTTCTTCTGTGTGCTCAATACGCAGTTTCTCTAGAGATCACTCAGATCAATCCTGAACTGTGCAATGTAGTAGGGAGTTGTAGTTTCTAACGGGCCAATCATTATTCTACATAGTTTAGCTTAAACAACGTGGTAATTAACTGCAATGACCATAATCCATTGTGCACCCACCTACTTGTCCGGTCTGTGTGGAGCAGACACAGAGACGGAGAGAAGAGAGAACGCATGATCGAGAGGAATAGAAAGCAGTTGCCTGGCAAGGTATCTCTACCTGAAAAGTGGTCACCAACCGGTCAATCGCGATCAACTGGTCGATCTCCAAGGCATTCGTAGTCAATCACCAAACATTTCTGTAAAAAACAACGATAAAGCCTTGCGTTTTCTCATTCAGTGCTGTTGGCGGTAGGCACACTTGATTCTGCAGGCTTAACGCTGGGAAGGCAAAGTGTTCCCTTTTTTAAAACATTTCATGTGTCTGAAGGTAGAACTCTGCATACCCGGCAGGCCCAGAGAGCAAATCAGGTGCACCTATAGGCCTACCACTAGTCAATCAGATAGCGCAGATCACAGTTTCTGCAGTTTCCTTGAGACATAAAAAAAGGATGCTGTATGATTTCAAAACTTTTAAAACCATGACTAGAGAGACTCTCAATGAATACAGCAAAGAGCTGCTGTTTTTACAAGTAAGTTCATATTTAAGTTGTTAATCAGCACTGTCAACACTTTGTTCGACACTTTTATGAGCCATAAAATGCACGTTCTCCCTACTTCCACTCAAGCAACAACAATCACTAAAGCTACAGTGAATGAGTATAGCAGTATCATGCACCAATTCAGAGAAAGTTAAATATTCCTTGATATTAGAAAAGACACAAGCCGCTGATAATAACAAAGCAAACTTATGAATGCTAAACTCATTCATTGCAGCTGCAGTGCTGGTTGTATTGTGAGTGGAAGTAGGGAGAACGTGCATTTTATGGCTTATAAACTCAGCAAAAAAAGAAACATCCTCTCACTGTCAACTGCGTTTATTTTCAGAAAACTTAACATGTGTAAATATTTGTATGAACATAACAAGATTCAACAACTGAGACGTAAACTGAACAAGTTCCACAGATATGTGTCCAACAGAAATTGAATAATGTGTCCCATAACAAAGGGGGGGTCAAAATCAAAAGTAACAGTCAGTATCTGGTGTGGCCACCAGCTGTACTGCAGTGCATATCCTCCTCATGGACTGCACCAGATTTGCCAGTTCTTGCTATCAGATGTTACCCCATAGAAACAAGGGCTCTCTATGGTCAGGGCGTGACACCATCATGGAATTTGTATTAATTGTTTTATTCTCTGTTACAGCATTCAACCCACAATGTCTTAAAACATTATCGAAACCTGGAGAAAAATGTGGTAAACAAATCCGAACCAACCTCAAAAAGCACAAATTGCTCAGTACTACCAGGTGAAAAAAATGAAGATTCAACAACTCATGAAGTTGCCATGAATTTGACTACAATTATTTGAATAGTACATTACACCTGAAGCCTTCAAAATCAACTCTGGACCTCCAAACCATTTCCACTGCATTTTTTTGTTTCCCTCTGATCAGGGACTGATTTAGACCTGGTACACCAGGTGTGTGCAATTAATTATCAGGTAGAACAGAAAACCAGCATTCTCCGGACCTCGTAGGGTAAGAGTTGAATACCCCTGACCTACAGTATTATGCATTAAATAGTACAGCTGAATTACACATTCCTGGCAACCTAATGAAGTTGCCACCAAATGAAATGAGACTCCAACCTAATTTTATTCTACACTCTATGGTATTGTGCCTTTACGTAACAGTGAATTCCATTGACATAAGGAAATGGAAAGCTTGCCTTATTTCAGGCGTGTGTCTCTGTCGTAGCCTATGTTCAGACTGTGCTAGATATTGTATTTCTTCCAGGAATCGGAGGCTGGAATAATAGCTTATCCACAGTTGTAAAAGTTGCTCTTCCGATACATTTTGAATAGTTACAGTAGACAAACAATGATTAATTAATGAAATGGTCCTATTTTATTGTCTCTTGTAATAGTAAACATACTTTTCCATCTTTTAAATTAAGATGGAAAGCCTTGGAGGAATCTCTCAAGATGCTGATATTTTGCCATACGACTCTAATCAAGGCTTCTATAGCTTAGCCTTACTGGACATCTACTTTTGAAATCTTCCTCCTGCACACCAAGAAACAGGGTTAACTGCACTGAGATATTAGTATTACTTTATTAAACCAAAACAGCAAAGAGACTGTGCAAGTCTGTGGTGAATTTTTGCTGTAGCTGCAGCTTAAGGTCCCCATAATTACATGGTGTTGGTCTCTCCTAAGAGTTTAGAGTTAGGGTTAACAGGAAAATGTGCCCTAACAGGAAAATGTTGCCCCAGGCCACAAAACTGCTGGTGGTTACTGCATGGTTTAGCCAGACTGGTTCCCACTGTTTACCTGGCATGGACATTCTGCAGAAATCACAGGCTATCTGAACAGCTCTGTCTTATACTCTGACGTAGACAATCAGTCATTCATAGCATCGTCATGATGACTGCCCCATTCTCTCGCTCTCGCTCTCTCTCTGTGTGGTTTGTCATTCCCTCATACACCCGCCAGCTATCTTGAATTTCTTCAATGTTTATTCAGTGTTCAAAAGTTTCAAGTTCCGTTATTTATTATGGACTGGTGAAATTGCCCATAGATGAACCGCTGGGTCCCTGATTAGGAGCAAAAAAGGATTTACTCCATAGATTATGACATTAAGATAAAGAAAAGCTGTCCCTGAAAACCACTATTGAGTTACGAATAAATGATTTGCCCAAGGATTTGCTCCTTCATGTGGTTTCGGTAAGGTTTTGGCCTGTATCTCAGTAATTATTCTCCAACTGTGACCTCCCTTACAATCAAATCAAGGGCCCTATGGGGTTCTCAGTTGGATGATTTCCACTCCCTGTTGAGTCCACTTCATTCTGTAGATCTGTTGCTCTCTATGGGTCAAAACAGGACATACAGTACCTTACTAGTTCTCCAGGTATATATCTTAGCACTGTTTGCAGGACGTCTCTTTCTGTCTATTGTTCTCTTCAATAACTTCATAGACAGCATACAGTACAGCCTGGGTGGCTGCCTAAGCATGTGTGGTTTGGTCAACTCCTCATGGGCACAGCACAACTAGACTAGCACATAGAGTAATGCTATTGATAGACAATACGAGGTTACTCAGAAGTAAGACCTGAATGTTTTCGCTAGATCTGCTGTGTCTCCAAGGAAAATGGTTTGGAAGTGAACACACTGTTTGGAAACTGTTTTGAAGTAACTATGACAGAGAACAGTTCAGGCTGAAACCCTATTTACTAAAAGAACACTTAACTTAAACTTGTACAACTGAGCACAAGTGAATAAAATGAGCTGTTTGTCTGAGCAGCTTTACTGTGTTAGGATAACAGGACTGAGTAGAGAGAGAGAGTAGGAGAGGGAGAGCGTGAGAGAGAATGAGAGCAAGAGCGAGAATGAGAGTTGGGGAGGGAGAGAGAGAGTGGGAGAGAGTGTAAGAGCGCTTGGGGGCTCCGTGCATGTGAGGAGAGTAGGTTTACGTGGCAAGTGTTACGCACGGACTGGGGGAGTGTGCGCAGCCATGCTGGCTTTATTTGAGCTGGGGGGCTCAGGGGCATATAGGGAGTGGAATTGTGTGTGACGGGTGGTAGGGTGGGGTGGGAGGAGTATCAGGGGGAGTATCGGGGTGTGTGTGAAGTGTCAAGGGGCGCACGGGTAAGGGGCCAGCTAGCGTGTGTGTGTGTGTGTGTGTGTGTGTGTGTGTGTGTGTGTGTGTGTGTGTGTGTGTGTGTGTGTGTGTGTGTGTGTGTGTGTGTGTGTGTGTGTGTGTGTGTGTGTGTGTGTGTGTGTGTGTGTGTGTGTGTGTGTGTGTGTGTGTGAGAAGGGGAACTGACAAAGAGTTCCTGCACCAGGCTAAAATCTCTATGACGAATGTGTGCTTCTCTACCACATAAACAACTGTGGGCTGTTTCAGCAATCACACTCCCCTTGCTTGATAAGCCATTGCATACTGAGCTTTTTTGGCTCATGCTGCCTCCCAGACACAGGACTTTTATTGACATGCTGCAAGGCCAATACCATCTGAAAGATTGAATTAACTGAATCTCACTCGAGTGAAACTACCATTTTTATAATTACATTTTTACGGGTTAGACAATGCGAGGCAAACATTTGCACCATTCTTATGTTTTTCTATAAAGATACTGTATGGATATTTGGCTGAACTAACTCTAAAATACACACAGCAGTAGCAGAACTGCATTATAAACAGGCAAGTATCTTAAACCACAAAGTCAATGTGTGCACTGACAGTTTGTGACTTTTTGCCGAAGTAGCTAACACCATCATGAGTTCTAGAGCCAAGCTAGGGACTATTGTCACCTCTGCCTCAACAAGGAACCAACCCATCCTAAGCCTGTAGCAGGCAGCTAGCTGGAGCACTTGTGAAAAACAATCGAGTCTTCATCTCATAATACCCAGTGTGTGCCAGAAAATACATGTTAGGAAACCAACAGACACAAAATAAGGCAAAGGGGCTGCCTGATGATTTTCAATGCTAAACAGCTGTTGAGTGTCAATATGTGGCAAGAACACATGACACTCCAGTTGTCTGATGAATCATTAACAATCAATAAAGACTTTATAACGTAGCTGCATCTGCGAATTGTATATTGAGACGTTTATGTTGGAGTCAATGTACTGTTTGCCCATGCTGCTTTGAGATCCTTTGAATGTTCAAGTTTTGTGTTTCTCAACTCGTGCTGTCGTACAAGAACATTCATAACTGTTTTATAACACCTCAAATTAATGTCACTTTATTGAAGGTTTCTGTGCACACTCTATAAGGGCATATTACATGGTTATGAATGCCCATCATTCCATTTAATGTAATAATGTGACACAGATGTTGGTAAATTACATAACACCCTGTTTATATCATCTGGTATGTATAGACTGTTAAGTAGCATGTAATAACATATTACATTAGTTGTGATTCAGGCTCTGTTATAGCAGCTGTTATTAACAGTTGACATTAGCGCATATGACAACAGGATCAACAGTCATCTATAACACCCGTTATAACTAGTTTTATAACATCTTATGCCATTACTCATAACAATATAAAACTACTTATGTCACTTTATGACTAATGTTATGTCTTATATAGCTGTTATAAGGGCTTTATGAATGCATACATAAGGACACCTACAATATAGTGTTACTACATAGGTTTATGTCCTTATACAATATCTGATTTTGAATATGAGCTGCTCAATATGGTTAGAACCCCATGTGCAGTTTATTTCCCTTTATGCAGGGTTTTACTTGTGTGTTGTCTGACGGTACACATTCCACATCCTTTTTAGAGATAGTTTTAACAAAGTGACTAAGTGAAAGCATCTGTAAACTGCATTGAACAACCGCTCAGTATCCCCTTCTTATCCACCCACACAACTGCAGCTGACGATCCAAAGACCAGATTTAGATCTACTCCATCTCTCTGCTAAATCAGCTTCAGTGAAATCAAAAGGTCCTCATCATGCCAGTGTCACACCAGCCCTCCCTCTAACCAGACCCAGAGTAAGATCAGGAACCCTGACAACAAAGGAGGATAAATCCCCTGACCCAAACCAACAGAACTTCCCAATTCCCAACCTCCCCTGTTTCCTCCCCAAGATGCATTCTTGCAACGCTCCCAACTTTCGTCCTGTTTTGGACGGGACCAATAATGGGATTGGGAAGGAGGGAGAGCAGGGCTGGGAGCAGGAAGTGCAAGTATAAATCTGAGTGAGGTGAGATGTAAACAGAGAGTGTCTAACAGGGCTATTTCAAAAGTCTGGTGTCAAATATAAAATGTTAAGGGTTATAGATATGTGCTGTGCATATGGGGCGATGCCCGCAGGCATCCTAGGAGGCAGGCAGGCACACACGCACGTAAACACAGTAGTCAAGAGTCTAGACACTAAAGTTGTTGATATTCTGAAATTCCAGGAAGGGTGGGGGAACTGATATCAATCATATGTGGTAAAAGCAGGATTTCTCTCCTAACAGGCTCAGTTTGTTAACACTAGTGTGGCCACTACTTGCAGCACACTAAACCATCCTCCTCCAATCGATCAAATTGATTTAATCTACCGCATCTAATTTCATGCCCTCAGATGATGGAGTTGGAATACATACCTACTGTAAATCACATGTGCATACAACAGCTACAGAGTTTGGAGACAGGGTAGAAGGAAGTATTATGATATGAAGCATATTTCACCCAACATAGAATTTCATATTAATCTACATTTGTCTTTGTGGAATGGTTAGAGTTTAAAAAAATAATTGAATTGGTATCCAGATGAAGGCCTTATTTTAGCTCTACCCTACAACGTCTTAGGCTTTCCCTCTTAATATTTCTCACCTTAGTGACTCTTGTTCTAGCCTGTTCTTCCTGCTGATGCAAAACATTTCATTTCCTGAAAGGGGCTGAAATATTAGCTTTTGTTTTTGGGACCTACTGAGTGTGTTGACAAAGTCTTTACTCATTCGCACAGCGCACACCCCTCCCTGCCCAACAAGAGAAGAAGCATGTTTCAAAAACATCACTTCACGTCGTTTTGCGTGGATTCCTGTTTTATCAGATCACGCCCTGTTGAGTTTTTAAAATATATTTATTTATTATTTATTTATTTGTTTATTTTTTAGGCCCAAGGGGGTGTAGTATATGGCTAATATACCACAGCTAAGGGCTGTTCTTAAGCACGACACATACAGCCTGCATACAGCCCTTACATGCTGACCAGACCGGACACGTCGCGTGCGCGACATGAAATCCATGTTATTCAATTATTGCACCCACACTGCTTGCGAGTGCCAACGAGCGTCTGCGATGCCAAGGGCTAAAATAGCACTCCTTTCTATTTCTGACGCAGATCGCGCTGCAAGTCCTGCCTCTCCCATCTCCTCATTGGTTTATAGAAGCAGGTACCCACGTGCCATCTCCTCATTGGTTATACCCACGTGGGTGATTGAAAGACAAACTTTGTTGCCGGTTGTCGTGGTAATACTATGAAAGTTTAGATGCGATCACCATATAAGTTCAAAGATGAAAAAGCCTGGAAGGATGAGAGATGACTAGAAACGATTCGGTTGGCCGTTTTATGTGTGGATTAATTGTCGGAGTAGAGGTCCTTGTGCATTTCAGGTAAAATAACAACTCAATGTTTATATCCTTAGGACAAATTTTTTAGCAACAGCAAGCTAGCTAAATAGGACAAATTAGCTAGCAAATGTAAGCTAACGAGCTAAATTGCCATACATGTTTAATGCTTTTCGACCTGTCCCCAAATTAATGTCATTGGTTCAGAGTTTGTTTTGATATTTTAACCTGCGTGTCGTGATCGCGTTTGGTGTAGGGGGACTAAATATATTTATGCACGATAGCGCACGATGGTGCACAGTTCCAGAAAATTATGTCATGGCTTTAGAAGCTTCTGATAGGCTAATTGACATCATTTTGAGTCAATTGGAGGTGTACCTTTGGATGTATTTCAAGGCAACATCATGGGAACATCAAAAGAAATCAGCCAAGACCTCAGAAAAAAAATGTAGACCTCCACAAGTCTGCTTCATCCTTGGGAGCAATTTCCAAACGCCTGCAGGTACCAATTTCATCTATACAAAAAGTAGTACATAAATATAAACATCATAGGACCACGCAGCCGTCATACCACTCAGGAAGGAGAAGTGTTCTGTCTCCTAGAGATGAACGTACTTTGGTGCGAAATGTGCAAATCAATCCCTGAACAACAGCAAAGGACTTTGTGAAGATGCTGGAGGAAACAGGTAGAAAAGTATCTATATCTAGAGTAAAACGAGTCCTATATCGACATACCCTGAAAGGCCGCTCAGCAAGGAAGAAGCCACTGCTCCAAAACCACCATAGAAAAGCCAGACTACGGTTTGCAACTGCACATGGGGACAAAGATCATACTTTTTGGAGAAATGTCCTCTGGTCTGATTAGACAAAAATACAACTTTTTGGTCATAATGACCATCATTACGTTTGGAGGAAAAAAGGGGAGACTTGCAAGCCGAAGAACACCATCCCAGCCGTGAAGCACAGGGGTGGCAGAATCATGTTGTGGGGGTGCTTTGCTGCAGGAGGGACTGGTGCACTTCACAGAATAGATGGCATCGTGAGGAGGAAAATGATGTGGATATATTGAAGCAACATCTCAAGACATCAGTCAGGAAGTTAAAGCTTGGTTGCAAATGGGTCTTCCAAATGGACAATGACCCCAAGCATACTTCCAAAGTTGTGGCAAAATGGCTTAAGGACAACAGTCAAGGTATTGGAGTTGTCAGAAGGTGTGTGTAGCTGGTGCATGAAGTCAGGCGCAGGAGAGCAAAATGAGTGAGCAACGTACTTTACTCAAAAATAAAGGCACAACCCGGCTGGTACCCCAGGACACACTGGAAGGGGGAGAGGTTAGTGGAGGAGTGGCAGAGCGAGTTCTGGGCCATCTCTGCCCAAGGCACGAACGCCGCCCACTCCCCCGGCAGAAACCTACCCACATCCTAGTTCACTCTCTCCACCTGCCCGTTACTCTCGGGGTGAAAACCCGAGATAAGGCTGACCGAGACCCCCAGTCGTTCCATGAACGCCCTCTAGACCCTTGACGTGAACTGGGGACCTCGATCAGATACTATGTCCTCAGGCACCCCGTATTGCCAGAAGACGTGTGTAAACAGGGCCTCCGCAGTCTGTAGGGTCGTAGGGAGACCGGGCAAAGGGAGGAGACAACAGGACTTAGAAAACCGATCCACAATGACCAGGATCGTGGTGTTACCCTGTGATGGAGGAAGATCCGTTAGGAAATCCACCGACAGGTGCGACCACGGCCGTTGTGGAACGGGTAAGGGTTGTAACTTCCCTCTGGGCAAGTGCCTAGGGGCCTTGCACTGGGCGCACACCGAGCAGGAGGAGCCATAAACCCTCACATCCTTAGCCAAAGTGGACCACCAGTACTCCCCACTAAGACAGCTCACTGTCCGACCGATGCCCGGATGACCAGAGGAGGGTGACGTGTGAGCCCAATAGATCAAACGGTCGCGGAGAGCAGACGGAACGTACAGACGCCCAGCTGGACATTGGGGGGGAGTGGGCTCTGTACGTAACGCCCGCTCGATGTCCGCGTCCAGCTCCCAAGCTACCGGTGCCACCAGGCAAGAGGCCGGGAGTATGGGAGTGTGATCCATGGGCCGCTCCTCCGTGTCATACATCCGGGACAGTGCATCTGCCTTCGCGTTCTGGGAACCTGGTCTGTAGGATAGGGTGAAAACAAAACGGGTAAAAAACATGGCCCACCTTGCCTGGCGAGGATTCAGTCTCCTCGCCGTCCAGATGTACTCCAGATTGCGGTGGTCAGTCCAGGTGAGAAAAGGGTGTTTAGCCCCCTCAAGCCAATGTCTCCACATCTTCAAGGCCTTGACGATAGCCAACAACTCCCGGACCCCCACGTCATAGTTTCGCTCCGCCGGGCTGAGCTTCTTCGAAAAGAAGGCACAGGGGCGGAGCTTTGGTGGCGTACCTGAGCGCTGAGAGAGCACGGCTCCTATCCCAGCCTCGGACGCGTCCACCTCCACTATGAACGCCAAACAGGGATCCGGATGAGCCAGCACGGGAGCCTAGGTAAACAGAGCCCTCAGCTGACCAAAAGCCCTGTCCGCCTCAGCTGACCACTGCAAACGCACCGGTCCCCCCTTCAGCAGTGAGGTAATGTGAGCCGCTACCTGACCAAAGCCCCGGATAAACCTCCGGTAGTAGTTGGCAAACCCCAAAAACCGCTGCACTTCCTTTACCGTGGTGGGAGTCGGCCAATTAAGCACGGCTGAAATGCGGTTACTCTCCGTCTCCACCCCTGAAGTGGAAATGCAGTACCCTAGAAAGGAGACGGACTGTTGGAAAAACAGACATTTCTCAGCCTTGACGTACAGGTCATGCTCCAACAGTCGACCAAGCATCCTGCGCACCAGGGACACATGCTCGGCGCGTGTAGCGGAGTATATCAGGATGTAATCAATATACACCACTACACCCTGCCCGTGCAGGTCCCTGAGAATCTCGTCTACAAAGGCCTGGAAGACTGATGGAGCATTCATCAAACCGTACGGCAGGACGAGGTACTCATAATGCCCTGAGGTGGTACTGAAAGCTGTCTTCCACTCATCTCCGTCCCGGATACGCACCAGGTTGTAAGCGCTCATGAGATCCAATTTGATGAAGAAGTGCGCCCCGTGCATTGACTCAATCGAACTGGGTATGAGAGGTGGCGGGTAAATGTACCTAACAGTGATCTGGTTGATACCTCGATAGTCAATACACGGGCGCAGACCTCCATCCTTCTTCTTCACAAAAAATCAACTTGAGGAGGCAGGTGAAGTGGAGGGCCGAATGTACCCCTGCCTCAGGGATTCAGAGACAGAGCCGCCCTCTCCTCCTGTGACAGGGGATACACGTGACTCCTGGGAAGTGCTGTGTCTACCAGGAGATTTATCGCACAATCCCGCCGTCGATGGGGTGGTACAGAAGGCGACATTAGAGAGAGGCATGCATAGCCGAGTGATCATAGGGTCCAGTGAGTAGCTGGGCGGGCTGGAGACACGGCGATTCAGACAGCTAGCAGGCCTGGAAGATATACTGTATATAGATCGATATATACAGTGCCTTGCAAAAGTATTCACCCCCATGGTGTTTTTCCTATTTTGTTGCATTACAACCTGTAATTTAAAATTGATTTTTATTTGGATATCATGTAATGGACATACACAAAATAGTCCAAATGGTGAAGTGAAGTGATAAAAAAAACTGAAAAGTGGTGCGTGCATATCTTTTCACCCCTTTTGCTTTGAAGCTCCTAAATAACATATTTTGCAACCAATTACCTTCAGAAGTCACAAAGTTAGTTAAATAAAGTCCACCTGTGTGCCATCTAAGTGTCACATGATCTCAGTATGTATACACCTGTTCTGAAAGGCCCCAGAGTCTGCAACACCACTAAGCAAGCGGCACCATGAAGACCAAGGAGCTCTCCAAACAGGTCAGGAATGAAGTTGTGGAGAAGTACAGATCAGGGATGGGTTATAAAAAATATCAGAATCTGAACATCCCACGGAGCACCATTAAATCCCTTATTAAAAAATGGAAAGAATAGGGCACCACAACAAACCTGCCAAGAGAGGGCCACCCACCAAAACTCACGGACCAGGCAAGGAGGGCATTAATCAGAGAGGCAACAAAGAGACCAAAGATAACCCTGAAGGAGCTGCAAAGCTCCACAGTGGAGATTGGAGTATCTGTTCATAGGACCACTTTAAGCCGTACACTCCACAGAGCTGGGCTTTATGGAAGAGTGTCCATAAAAAAATAATCAAACACGTTTGGTGTTCGCCAAAAGGCATGTGAGACACTCCTCAAACATATGGAAGAAGGTACTCTGATCAGATGAGACTAAAATTGATATTTTTGGCCATCAAGGAAAACGCTATGTCTGGCGTAAACCCAACACCTCTCATCAACCCGAGATAACCATCCACACAGTGAAGCATGGGGGTGGCAGAATTGAAGGAATGATGGATGGCGCTAAATACAGGGAAATTCTTGAAGGAAACTTGTCTTCCAGAGATTTGAGACTGGGACAGAGGTTCACCTTCCAGCAGAACAATGACCCAAAGCATACTGCTAAAGCAACACTCGAGCGGTTTAAGGGGAAACATTTAATGTCTTGGAATGGCCTAGTCAATGCCCAGAACTCAATCCAATTGAGAATCTGTGGTATGACTTAAAGATTGCTGTACACCAGCGGAACACATCCAACTTGAAGGAGCTGGAGCAGTTTTGCCTTGAAGAATGGGCAAAAAATCCCAGTGGCTATATGTGCCAAGCTTATAGAGACATACCCCAAGAGACTTGCAGCTGTAATTGCTGTAAAAGGTGGCTCTACAAAATATTGACCTTGGGGGGTGAATAGTTATGCACGCTCAAGTTTATTGTTTTTTGTCTTATTTCTTGTTTGTTTCACAAGAAAAAATATTTTGCATTTTCAAAGTGGTAGGCATGTTGTGTAAATCAATTGATACAACCCCCCCCCCAAAATCTATTTTAATTACAGGTTGTAAGGCAACAAAATAGGACAAATGCCAAGGGGGTGAATACTTTCGCAAGCCACTGTATATATTCACCAGGAAATGACATCATGAACTTGTTTCTATTTTAATTTTTTTTAACAATATGGTGTCCAAACATTTTAAGAGATGGGATTCATCTGCCTCTGTCTTCCACCATCTTTCTTACAATTACCGACAGGTTATTAAAATGCCTTGAGTGTTCTGCACTCAAAGTTCAACTAATATTAACTTTCCAATGCTTCTGCGCCCAACCTCGCGGTGAGAAAATAACTCTGTGCGAATAATGAGAAAGCAATGTAAACCACAAAAGGAACCACTCTGGTTCAACTTCACTCGTTGGCAGGGTTAGTATTTTGGATGCTATTGAAGCTGAGCTCATCCGGTTGATTTATTAGTGTTTTGATGTTTCTGCTAGAATGTGAATATAATCCTAATTTACGGAAATGTTCATCTTTAGTCTGGCAGCTGTCATCAGGTCCTCTCTTTTACACTGGCAGCTTAATCCAAGCAGTCTCAATCACTTCTTATCTAATCTTCTTTATTGGACTGGAATCATGCTACACTATTTTCCATTGTCTGAGATAAAGCTCTCTTTACAATGTTCCAGACACTGAGTTTACCACAGGTTGAATAATCTATTAATTTAGAAGCATTTGGCTTCATCTAGTTTAACATTTTGTTTGGTATACATTTCTCTTATGTGGGACAGGAACTCCGCTATTTCATTTATTTTTCACTAAATACTGTAATTGATTTCAGCTAAGAGAGAAACAGTATATTGACAATGTTATTGCATTTTCTTTGTATCCTCCGTTTTAGTATCCATATACTTGAACTGTCTGTTAGCAGTTAAACTATACATCTGTTTACTCAGGCAAGCCTTGAAGCAGCTTGGAGTTTAGGCCAAAGGATATCCTGGTTTTTCATCCTGATAACGTAGTATGTGCTGTATACTGTGTTGTTACTCTGTGTGATATGTGAATCACGTCTCTCCTCTTTTTATGACACTTTATTTATTTCATGGAACTCTGTGACCCGTCTGAGCCGTCAGTAATGTGTGAACTCAATCTCAGCAGTCTCTGATTCTAGGGTACAGCTGACATGTTAGTTCTGCTCCTAAACTGGGTTCTCTGCAGCTGGAGATGTTTTGGAGTTACTTTTTAAGATTCAGTGTACAGTGGTATGTGGGTCAAATTTTTTATGAAGATTTTCTTTCCTGTTTTGAAGTCATGCAACAGGTGCTTCGTTTTTGAAAATGAGAATTATCTCCAATGATCTTTCCTTTTGAAGTTTAGGTTATTTAAAAATATATATATATATATTTTTACAATACCTGTCCGTGCATATTAAGTGTGCTTTAGTCTTTGGTACAATCCTCTGGTACAAGCCTCTGGTTCAAACTGGTTTATGGTATGAGATTCATAAAATAAACACCAATGCAATGCAACATGGACTGCACAGTTTGTTTAAAAGCCAGATATATGAAATAAACCCCCGCAAAACTGCCATCACAGTGTAAGAGCAACCTCATCTATAATAGTGACACATTCTTGGATGTTTGAAGTGATACATTTATGGTCTTGTTGAACAACATTGTCAAAATGAAGTCATTTCTGGTGCTTAGATGGTTAACCCAGAGAGGGCAGGAAAGAAGCTTTCCATTGGCCAAGCTGAATGAAAGTCCTGTGTTCTAGTGTTTCACAGCAGCCGAGGCCTGGCCTCCTGAGCTCAACTCCAGCCCACTCATCTGGTTCTATTTAAGACCTCTGGTGTCGACTCTTATGATTGGCGTACACAACCCCCCTACTCTTCCTCCAGCCCCAACGAGGAGGAGAAGGAGGCTTTTTAGCAGTCTGTTTATTTTCCAGGGGAAACCGTTCCTCTATCCCACTCCACTGTCCCATCTATAAACTGCTGCTGCTCCTGCTCTGTCTCGCTATTGCTCTCCTCTCTTTCTCCTTTCTCTCTTTCTCTACCTAAATCCATCTATTCCAATTTTTTTATCTCAAGTTTGGACAATGGATGAGGCCCCCCAACATCATAGAATGGATTCTCTTCAGCTAACTGCTTAATGTTTTTGGGGGGACTTTCAGTTTTCTTTTTAGACTCTCCACTGCCCCTGATTTTGGGCTGGTGGGGGATCCAGCTATATGGCCAGACTCTTGGGAAGATGCACTGAGCCCAGCGTGTGTTCCCATTGGCTAAGGTCTACTGACAAATTGGCCTATGGCACAGCGGGTGCCCGGCGGTCGCTCTCGCGGACCCATGCCCGGGAGTTGGCTGACAGCTTGTTTTTTCCCATCAACCCCAGGCTTGGATGGTGCAGATCCTATGCTACTGGAGCAGTACATGGTGGTGGCCAACTATGAGAAGCAGGAGCCAGCGGAAATCAGCTTGCAGGCCGGCGAACTGGTGGACGTCATCGATAAGAGCGAAAGCGGTGAGTTACCAACTTACACATGCATATGCATACACATGCACACACACACACACACACACACACACACAGAGATGCACATGCATGCACACTTTCCGGCCAGCATCAACATGAGCACTTCCATTTTCACCTCTCAGTCTGGGTTTCCTGTCTTTCCTTCATCCCGATAGTTTCCCTCATGTTACCTCTCCCTATCTTTCCCTCTCTCTCCCCTCCCTCTTTGTCCACAGCCTTCCAACTGTGCCTTAGCCCCATCTGGAGGCTTGCTTTGGCCTGCAGAGAGGCCTGTTTTTTTTCCCTTTGTTGGTTTAGGCTGGGGGCCAGAATGTTGCCTTTTGTAGGGGGAACGTCTCTCAGACTTCTATTATTAATTATCCAGCTCACTTTAATGGAAAGACATATGCCAGCTGCACAGGGTCCTGAGTCAGCTGTTTAACCTCTAAAAATTGAGTGCTAGGAGGCTAAACCCTGCACGCACAGCCCTTAAGATCTTCAAAAGGAACTGAAAACGATTTTCATCTAGCCCTTGTTATGAGATTCATTCAATTTGGCTTTTTTCTGTAAGTGTGTTTCACAATGAGGTGTGGTGGAGGTTACGCAGAGCTGCCTCTTGACTATTATGCATATTATGCCCTCCAGTAGAAACAAAGACATGATGTACTCTTTATAAAGTGGCCTTACTTGAGGATGGCCTTGCCTTACTTGATGATGGCCTTGCCTTACTTGATGGCCTTGCCTTACTTGATGATGGCCTTGCCTTACTTGATGATGGCCTTGCCTTACTTGATGATGGCCTTGCCTTACTTGATGATGGCCTTGCCTTACTTGATGATGGCCTTGCCTTACTTGATGATGGCCTTGCCTTACTTGAGGATGGCCTTGCCTTACTTGAGGATGGCCTTGCCTTACTTGAGGATGGCCTTGCCTTACTTGATGGCCTTGCCTTACTTGATGGCCTTGCCTTACTTGATGATGGCCTTGCCTTACTTGATGATGGCCTTGCCTTACTTGATGATGGCCTTGCCTTACTTGAGGATGGCCTTGCCTTACTTGAGGATGGCCTTGCCTTACTTGAGGATGGCCTTGCCTTACTTGAGGATGGCCTTGCCTTACTTGATGGCCTTGCCTTACTTGAGGATGGCCTTGCCTTACTTGAGGATGGCCTTGCCTTACTTAAAGATGGCCTTACTTGATATGATGTCAGTGTTTACTTTGTTTAGTGTTTACACTTTGTTTAGTGTTTACACTTTGTTTAGTGTTTACACTTTAACGCAGTTAAGGCTTCTCACAAACTCTAGCACTATAACATCAAAGCACATCTCACCATTAACTGAACCACAGTTTTAGCTGATGCAGCATAAGGAAACCTGTAGTGTTACTGTCCCTTCAGCCGAATGAAATGAGAGGTTTTGTCATGTCCATCTCATGAGCCTCTAGAGAGAGAGACAGGCTCAGTAACAGAGGTTGACATCCTGGCTTTAATGGTGTGCCCAGACAGTAAAGCACTAATGGGACTCATGTGTTCTTCAGAGGGGAGGAGAAACGGGGATCAGAAAGTAATTGGTTTCACATTGGGTGTGAGTGAAACCCCATGCCATAGAGGCCTAAAGGAATAGAGTCAATTGGCTGCTTTGAAGTGTCTGTACCCACCCTTCGAGTTCCTCCATTTATTTTCTTGCCTTGGTCCAGTTGGATTTGAGCCCACTAGGGAGTCATTTTGAGGCAGATTTCCAAACACCTTGAAGTCCTTCTGCCCAAGGCCTTGACCTGAGTCCTTTCCTCCATAATTAGCATGGACCTTGATGGATGGTGCTGGAGACTGGGCTATTGATGGCTGCAGTACATTTTGATGACTACAGGGTAAATGTGTCACTGGTTAGGGAGTTCATCCACCTGCAGGTCTAACTGAATCACTGTTTGATTCATAGGAACACAACTAATAGTGTATAGACAGTATTTGACATAAAGGACTCAAGCACTGTAGAGGCTAGGGACTCCCAAGTATTATAGAGGTAGCTAAATCCAATCCACTCAGAGCACTGTGTTCAACAAAATGGTTTGCATTAGCTGAAGCCTATTGTGTTATACAGAATGTTTAGCGTTAGCTACAGCCTGTAGTGTTCATCAAAACTGTTAGCATTTGCTGAAGCCTGTTGTGTTCAACAGAATGGTTCGCATTAGCTGAAGCCTTGACACCTCTTGGACAGCATAGGCTAAGCTGCAATGTGGGTGACATCATTCCTCAGCCCTGTGCCAATGCTAACAGTTCCAGGTGTGCGTAAAAGAGTCCATTTAGTTTATTATCCATTTCTCACAGAATAAGTTAATGTCTTTTATGGCATCTGACAGGTTGCTTTCTCTCCCAGACTTTCAGTGGTGAACAAGTTAGTTATATGCTCTTTATGAACCCAAAGCTGCTAAAAAGGTCTCCATACTTCTCTGTGGAATGATGACAAAAAGGTTCTGCAGGTCTTTAGAGGCTTGTACATTTCTTAAAGGGTGTGTTGATATGTTACCATTCCTCTTCTACAGAGCGCTATCATGAATAAGATGGCTTGGAATGTAATTTGTCCTTATGTCTTCTGTGTAGTGTATGCATGGCGTAAGTGCAATTATATAGTTCTTTACGTACCATGTTGGTTCCCAAATTTGAACATAGAACGCACTTTGGTAAGTAACTCTATGTACTTTCATTGTACAAGGTAAATTTAATTGTGAATTTCACTGTTACCATACCCAAGGTTAATGCCATTGTAATGGAGGGGATTGCCCACTACACTAAAGGGAAGGCATGTTTTCTTACATTGGATTAGATAATATATATCTGACAGGGGCTTTAAATCTAGGTCAGTTCATATATGCAAGCTCCGGTTTATCAGTGTTTTCCATTGCAATGGTTTGTTGATACTGTACTGCTTTTGGCCTTCAGTCGCTGTCATAGTTAATAATGATTCATGTTTTCATCAGAGGGTGTTCCTTGTTATTGGATCAGGTACCAGAGGGGTATTCTACAAAGCGAGATCAATGACTTAACTAGCTAACATATTCTGAAATAACTTTACATTTTTTAGAAAGATATGCTTGAAATTGACTCAACAACCAAAACAACATATCTGGCTGGCTAAATCATTGATCCTGCTTTGTCGTATACCCCTCTGTTTAATCCACATAGTTCAGAATGGCAATGTGCGTTGTGGACGCACTCAGCTCTGATTTATATTTTTCTATTTAATTGTTCTTTTTTTAAAAATGTATATCATAGAATTCTTGTAAAATAATCTTTAAGACAAGGAATGCTGCACTGCCAGGACTCATCAAAGACAGAGAAATGGGACAAGATCTATGTTTTTGATTATGTCATTTTCTCAGCGTTACATAAAAATCAACTGCCACTTTTTAGGATACTCAAAAGAAGTGTTCCATCAGTGTTTTTATCCCTGATGCCCTTGCAGTTGCTTGCATTTGTTTGATTGCAATTCCTCTATTGGTCTATTTTCAGAACTGAATTAAGTCAGAGCTTGTCAGAGAGAGACCCTAGCTTTGAAGAGTAGAGATGTGTGGGGTGGAGAGAGTCGGGGGGAATATGGAAAAAGCCATTTCCTGCCAAGGTTCAGAGAGGTTGGTTCATTATAATGGATCCTCCAGGATGCTCCTCAACATATACACTGGGTTAGAGAGATGTTAACCAGGGATAGGCTAAACTAGCACCCCACATTTTAACCTTCACTTAACCAGGTGGGTCAATTAAGAACAATGTCTTTTTTATGACAATTACGACCTGGCACAACAGACCCAGTGCATTTCTGAGGTTCAAGTGCACTTCAGTCTACAGTTGAACTTTTCTTGTTATCGAAATGTGTAGGAAAGGTAAAGAATTTCCCTCTAGAGGTATGCTGCCTGTTGCCTAGTCTACTATATACCTCAAGGGCAGTGTTAAGCTAGCCTTGCCCAGTCCAACCCAGATAATATCCCTCTAAATCTCTTCTGACCACTGTGCGTTTACATTGGCCTTGCTCCAAGTCTAGATCAGCTTTTTGAATTGTAATTTGCCAAATTAACTCCAGGAATGTCTGTGTCGGAGAGGGCAGCTCGGGTCTGTCAGCCCCTCAGGCTCCCATAGCCTCTCTGTACCACCCTGCGTGTGTTTCCGTCAATGAACCAATAACTGCATCAGTCAGTGGTGAATTCTGGGAACACGTTGTAGGGTATTTTAGGCTGTTTAAGGGCTCTCAAATGTTAAAGCTGTGTCCCAATTCTCTTCCCCGTATCTCTTCGTTATTGATGGACCATGGATACGTTGAGGAGGAACTAGATGGCTTTCCTACGTACTGTATTACTCTCTGCTCTTAAATCCTCTCTGATACTGTAGATCAGTGTTCATGAGGGACAGGAGATGTGGATAGGAAGCTGTTGAACACCATTTGGCTACGGCCAGACGATGGACATGAACCAATGGATTCGTGAGGCGCCTCACACTTAGGAAGAACCATTAAAGTTAAATAGCATTTTAGAGGGTTGGGATATCAGGCACATCTCACATGCCATCTGTGCTGTCTAGAGCCTGGGACTGCAGAAGTACGTAGCTTTAGAAAGGTCAGCACTCCATGAGGGGATCCTTTCATATTCTAAGGTGCTGCGTGGGTTGTTCCTTAGGTCAACAATAGTTCTTGTGCCATTTTCGCCTAGCACTCTTAACAGAACCATCGCTGGTAATTGGACCCAGTGTTTTATAAAAAAACTGAAAGTGAATGTATTACACTTGATATATTTCCCCTCTTTGATACAGTGTTAATAACTACAGAAGCTTGAAATGAATTAGGTTTTCTCCTGCAGTGCTTTGAATTTACCACAGGAGGACTCCAATCAAGTTGTAGAAACATCTCAAGGATGATTAATGGAAACAGGATGCACAAATGTCGAGTCTAATAGGTCTGAATACTTATGTAAATAAGGTATTTTTATTTTTAATACATTTGCAAACATTTCTAAAAACCTGTTTTCGCTTTGTCATTATGGGTTATTGTTTGTGATGCACAGATATGACATTTTTGGCCGATACCGATATCCGATATTTTCCTTTGCGCAAATAAAACGATAGCGATATTTAACATTTTAGTGGCCTTTTTAAGCGTTCTAGTACACTTAAATAGTTAACACACACATGGATGCAGCGGTCTAAGGCACTGCATCTAAGTGCAAGAGGCCCTGGTTCGAATCCAGGCTGTATCACATCCGGCCCTGATTGGGAGTCCCATAGGGCGGCGCACAATTGGCCCAGCGTTGTCCGGGTTTGGCCGGAGTAGGCTGTCATTGTAAATAAGAATTTGTTCTTAACTTACTTGCCTATGTAAATAAAGGTTACACACTGACCAAAAAGTTATTTTGTTGGCATTTACGTATGTCCCCATTTACCAGTAAAACATATTCAAAACCTATTTCTTTCACTTACTTGCTTTGCTGTTTCGTTGTTCATTTAAGTCATTTCATTCTCAACCAGGATTTCTATGCAACGCCGTTTTGGTCTTTGCTATGGAACGGCGTTTGGGTCTTTGCGTGTCAAAAAATATACTACTTAACACGATTTGACGTGTCAAATAACACTATTTGACGTGTCATTTAAGCTTGTTGACCAATCAGGACCTGAAATGATAGCACGTCACATAATAATTTAACACGTTCATACATTTTTTACGTAGTTATTACACATTGATTACACTATCACTCGTATTTCATATGTCACAACGATTCGTCGATACCTATGCTATGATGCTGGTGAAGTTGTCTCGCGCACGTACAGTGCTGGTCATAAAAAAAAGCTAGCTAGCTCATGGAATGCAACAATGTTCTTCCCCAAAAACAAAGCAAAACGACATCTGTTTAAGTAACTATAGTTAGCTAGCTAACCTATAGCTAGGTGTCATCTAAAATAACCCTAATTTATAAGACAATTCTCATTTGATTAATGGTGGTCGAACCCATCTATGTGAAGCTAGCCACAATAAGGATTAGCCACAACAGTGGACTTTGCGGTTAGCCTTCAAAATAAAGGTATGGCATAATTCTACTATTTGTATTTATTTTGAAGGCAAACCGCAAAATCCACTATTGTGACTAATCCTTATTGTGGCTAGCTTCACAACACATCCCGGTCCGGTCGAGCCTCACTAGCCAGATGAAGCTAACTGGCTGCTTATAACGTTAGCTTTGGGCAACAGGGTTAAGTAGCTGGCTAACTATTTATTTTCATGAACTGAAGTTCAATTTCAATAGGCGAACAAGTGGCAACCTAGCTAATAGTTTCTCACAAGGATTCCTAAATCATTGCTAAGAATAATGAAAATGACTGCAGTTTCTACTGCAGTTAGAAGTTGCAGTCAAACAAATGATGCTTTATTACCAACGCGGTATTGAAAACAAGCTAATAGCAGTGAAGCTGTTACCTTGTAACTCCAGTAGGGCAACGTCTGAAAAATAGAGCACTTGGTAGTGTGTACCGGTGCTTGACCAGTCGGCGAAAGCCAATCACCCACGATAGAGAACGGTTGATTGTCAAGGGCAATGAATTCCATTATCTTGGCTTTTTTTTCGGACCTGCCTAGTCATTGTGTGTAGATTGATGCGGGGGAAAAAATATATTTAATACGTTACAGCCTTATTCTAAAATGTGGAAAAAGTCAAGACAGAATACTTTCCATAGCACTGTACATCACAGTAGACTAAGGCATCTCAATACTGTGTTAATTACACTGCATATTATTATAGTTAGTGCATAATGGTATATATTCACAGTAGGAAAATCTGGAGTTGCTGGCCATGTCCCATTTTTGTCTTGAGCACTAAATATGTTGTTGATTACAGTAAAAAGGAGACTGGAGTGTTTAACCTGATAGTGTTTCCAGACAACAGGTACTGTAGGGGAGACAAATAGGGGTGGGCATCCTCAACAGTTCCTCTCTTTTGTCCTCCCTCGGAGAAAGCGAGAGGAGCAGAGTAGTGGATACAAGTAAATACAAATAAAGCTTTATCACTTTGAAGTCTGAACCAAACATCTGTTTACTTCCTCCACTTTCTCCTTTCAAGGAAATCCATACTGTAGCAGTACCGTTTTTCTTCTCAACCCTAGAGCCACATTACGACACACATGGCTTACATAATCAGCATAGTTTTTTTTATGATTCATTTTCTTTGTAAACAAAACAAAGAACCCACTGGGCACACACTGGTTGAATCAGTTGTTTCAACATAATTTGGCAATGTATTGTGATGTGGAATCAACGTGGAAAATACATTTGATTTGAAAAAGTCATCAACCAGTACTGTTTTCATAAAATTTGAACCAGCGTTGTAAACATTGAAATTAGAGTAAAACTTAAACTTAAATACATTGACTTAACCTGACTAACATGTTGTCACATGAATCTAATTTCAACATAATCATCAGAACTATGTATTTGTTGAAACTGCATTGAAAATGACACGTAGAATCCCCCCCCCCCTCCCCCTCGATATAATGTATACTGACTAGACCAAACATTGCTGGCCCATGTTGACTTCAATGCTTCCCACAGTTGTGTCAAGTTAGCTGGATGTCCTTTGGGTGGTGGACCAAACCTAGCACTGTTGCAGTTCTTGACACAAACCGGTGTGCCTTCTACCATACACCGTTCAAAGGCCCTTAAATATTTTGTCTTGCACATCCACCCTCTGAATGGCACACATACACAAGCCATGTCTCAATTTTCTCAAGGAGTGAGGTTGGGTTTATGTAGGTTTATTGGATCTTTGGAAGTTTAGAAGTAGTTACCATTAGCCCTATAAATAGGATGCAAAGTTCATGATATTAATAATAAACTTTTCTCTTATACATGTTTTTTCATAATGTACAGAATATATACTATCCAAGCAAATGTTGATATTTGGTTGAGTTCACAATTCAATATCTGGTTTGTCTACAAATTAATGATTGATTTGTTGGATTCACGTTCCAAAGTTTTAAAAAATATAACTAAATAAAACTTTAAATGCACTTCAAATAATGTTTGATTTGATTTAGTGCTATTCTTCCACTTAGATTTTTGGTTGAGATGGAGACGTGAATCCAACATACAGTAGATGTCGGAAGTTTACATACACTTAGGTTGGAGTCATTAAAACTCGTTTTTCAACCACAAATTTCTTGTTAACAAACTATAGTTTTGTCAAGTCAGTTAGGACATCTACTTTGTGCATGACACAAGTAATTTTTCCAACAATTGTTTACAGACATTAATTCACTGTATCACAATTCCAGTGGCAGAAGTTTACATACACTAAGTTGACTGTACCTGTCACGTTCCTGACCTATTTTTATGTTATTTTGATTATGTTTAGTTGGTCAGGGCGTGAGTTGGGGTGGGCATTGTATGTTGTGTGTGTTTTGTTTAGTCTATGGGTGTTGTATTGTGTATGGGATAGATAATTGTGAGGTTGTCTAGTTATGTCTATGGCTGCCTAGATTGGGTCTCAATCAGAGACAGCTGTCATTCATTTGTCTCTGATTGGGAGCCATATTTAAGGTAGCCATAGGCAGTAGGCTTTTGTGGGTAGTTGTCTTGTTTAACGTTTGTTGCTTGTATGTGCACTTGCGTTATTTAGCTTCACGATCATTTGTTGTTTTTTGTTTGGTTGTATAGTGTTTTCGTTTCATGTTCATCTTCGGTCATTTATTAAAAGAAGATGGCTTATTTTCCTCATGCTGCGTTTTGGTCCGAATCTCTTCCACACGATCGTGACAGAACTACCCACCACAACAGGACCAAGCGGATTGAGGAAGGAGAAAAGGAACTAAAACAATGGAGAGAAGAGGAATGGAGTTGGGAGCAAATTTTCAATGGAGAAGGACCCTGGGCTAAGGTTGGTGTGAATCGCCGCTTGCGGGAGGAGAAGAAGGCAGCCACAGCCCAGGAGCGCTGGTATGAGGAGGCAGCACGTAGGAGAGGCTGGAAGCCCGAGAGGCTCACCCAAAAATTTCTTGGGGGGGGGGCTAAAGGGGAGTGTGGCGAAGCCGGGTTGGATACCTGAGCCAACTCCCCGGGCTTGCCGTGGAGTAAGAGGGCGTCGTACTGGTCAGACACCGTGTTATGCGGTAAAGCGCACGGTGTCCCCAGTACGCGTGCTTAGCCCAGTGCGGGCTATTCCACCTTGCCGCACTGGGAGGGCTAGGTTGGGCATCGAGCCGAGTGCCATGAAGCCGGCCCAACGTATCTGGTCTCCAGTACGTCTCCTCGGGCCGGCGTACATGGCACCAGCCTTACAGGTGGTGTCCCCGGTTCGCCTGCATAGCCCAGTGCGGGCTATTCCACCTCGCCGCACTGGCAGGGCTACGGGGACCATTCAACCTGGTAAGGTTGGGGAGGCTCGGTGCTCAAGAGCACGTGTCCTCCTTCACGGTCCGGTATATCCGGCGCCACCTTCCCACCCCAGCTCAGTACCACCAGTGCCTACACCACGCACCAGGCTTCCAGTGCATCTCCAGAGCCCTGTTCCTCCTCCACGCACTCTCCCTATGGTGCGTGTCTCCAGCCCAGTGCCTCCAGTTCCGGCACCACGCACCAAGCCTCCTGTGCGTCTCCAGAGCCCTGTACGCACTGTTCCTTCTCCCCGCACTCGCCCTGAGGTGCGTGCCCTCAGCCCGGTACCTCCAGTTCCGGTACCACGCACCAGGCCTAGAGTGCGCCACGAGAGTCCAGTGTGCCCTGTTGTTGTTCCCCGCACTCGCCCTGAGGTGCGTGTCCTTAGCCCGGTACCTCCAGTTCCGGTACCACGCACCAGGCCTATAGTGCGTCTCAGCCGGCCAGAGTCTGCCGTCTGCCCAGCGGCGCCTGAACTGCCCGTCTGCCCAGCGGCGCCTGAACTGCCCGTCTGCCCAGCGGCGCCTGAACTGCCCGTCTGCCATACGCCGTCTGAACTGTCCGTCTGCCATGAGCCTGCAAAGCCGCCCGTCTGCCATGAGCCTGCAAAGCCGCCCGTCTGCCATGAGCCTACAGAGCCGTCCGCCAGACAGGAGCCGCTAGAGCCGTCCGCCAGACAGGAGCCGCTAGAGCCTTCCGCCAGACCGGATCAGCCAGAGCCTTCCGCCAGACCGGATCAGCCAGAGCCTTCCGCCAGACCGGATCAGCCAGAGCCTTCCGCCAGACCGGATCAGCCAGAGCCTTCCGCCAGACCGGATCAGCCAGAGCCTTCCGCCAGACCGGATCAGCCAGAGCCTTCCGCCAGACCGGATCAGCCAGAGCCTTCAGCCAGCCATGACCGTCCAGAGCCGTCAGCCAGCCATGACCGTCCAGAGCCGTCAGCGAGCCATGACCGTCCAGAGCCGTCAGCGAGCCATGACCGTCCAGAGCCGTCAGCGAGCCATGACCGTCCAGAGCCGTCAGCGAGCCATGACCGTCCAGAGCCGTCAGCGAGCCATGACCGTCCAGAGCCGTCAGCGAGCCATGACCGTTGTTACGAATCCCTTTGGCCCGACAATCTAGGGGGGATGGTAATGGGACCCGTAACACAACTCATGCAAATTATTATAGTGACAACGTAACAGTGAGAACAAAAATAACCACAGACAACTAAATTACTACCGTCAAACACTCAAGGTTTATTTAAAAACACACGGTAATGGGGGGAGCAGGAAAAGGGGCTGAGCGGGACCCAAGGAATGAAAGAATAATCCAAAAACACCCCTAAACTAGACTAGCCTATTTCACAAACAGCTAACTAACTAACCAAAAATACAGGGGGTGGTCCGCCCAGTTCTAACTAGTGTTTATATAACAAAGTTTACCTACGGGTAGTGTATGCCCAAGGGCGACTTGTCTGGTTACCCCCTTTTCCCACCATCAAACAAACACTCAAACACCATTACCAAAAACAATACTCACAGATGGGGACCAAGTGACATGTAGCTGCAAAACACACAAGCGATCTACAGACAGAAGGCATTTACAAAAGAGATTGAGCTGGGGAGAAAACAACTGACAGGGGTTTTAAACCAAGGGAAAGGGACTGTGATTGGGTAAGGGAAAAGGAGCAGGTGTCTTCTGATTAGCGACTGATTGATGACTGATTGGGGAATGATGATGGTCACCTGTGAGTAGGGGAGAAGGAGAGAAAAGAAACACACACAGGATACACACAGAACACTTGTATCCGTAACACTCCCACCCTTAAAAGAGCAACCCTAGGGGGATTGCGAACACATTTACAAAACATACGAACATCATAATTCTCACACACGAGACAAAGCATCTGCCAACACATTCTCAGAACCTTTTTTATGCTTTATCTCCAAATTATAATTCTGTACAATAAGGGCCCAACGCATTAGGCGCTGGTTCTGATTGTACATGCGGTGGAGAAACACTAAGGGGTTGTGGTCCGTATATACAATCACTGGCAGGGCACTGGAACCAATGTACACCTCAAAGTGCTGCAGAGCCAACAACAAAGCAAGAGCTTCCTGTTCTATTGTGGCATAGTTTGTTTGACATTTATTAAACTTCCGAGAAAAATAACACACTGGATGATCCACTCCACTCTTGTCCTGCTGCAGTAGAACAGCACCAGCACCTCTGGCACTAGCATCTACCTCAAGTTGAAACGGTTTTTCAAAATCCGGAGCAGCAAGTACAGGGGTATTACACAAGAGGGCTTTCGCAGATTCAAAAGCTATTTTACAATCCGGAGACCACACAAATGATTTAGCCGGACTGAGCAAATCGGTCAATGGAGCAACTACCGCAGAGAAATTTTGACAGAAACTACGGTAGTAGCCAACCATCCCTAAAAAGCGGCGTAGCTGTCGTCTGGTGGTAGGTGCGGGAAATGCAGTTATAGCCAAGACCTTGGCATCAACAGGGCGCACCTGTCCATGGCCGACCTCTTTGCCAAGATAAGTAACAGTAGCTTTTCCAAACTCGCACTTTGCCAAGTTCAGGGTTAGCGAAGCAGCTGCCAACCGTTCACATACTACCCTGAGAGAGTCAACATGATCTGACCACTCAGACGAATAAATCACCAGATCATCAAGATAAGCACTACAGTTGGGTACTCCAGCTAATACGGAGTTAACCAGTCGTTGGAAAGTGGCTGGTGCATTTCGCATCCCAAAAGCCATGACTGAGTACTGTAGGAAGTTGTCTGGGGTTACAAAGGCAGAAATCTCCGAAGCACGTGAAGTTAACGGAACCTGCCAGTAACCTTTTAAGAGGTCCAACTTAGTAACATACTTAGCAGCACCAATAGTGTCGATACAGTCGTCCAGTCTGGGTAACGGGAACGAATCTGGCATTGTGACAGAATTAACCTTTCGATAATCCGTACATAACCTGGACGTACCATCAGGTTTAGGAACCAGAATGCAAGGAGAACTCCAAGGGCTTGAACTTGGCGTAGCCAGGTCATTCTCCAACAAATATGTCACTTCATCCCTCATTATCTTCCTTTTGGAAGCGTTGATACGATAGGGGTGTTGCTTGATAGGTGTAGCATTTCCAACATTAATGTCATGTTCCAACACGTTTGTGCGAGTAGGAACGTCATTAAAGAGACATGGAAAACTGTGTAGTAGCCTCACAACATCGTCGGCCTGTCCGTCCGTTAAATGAACCAGACCTGACTGGATAGACAGCAGCATTTCTGAGTTGGGCAATCTAACGCACTGCTGCTGATTATTGCGCAACTCTAATCCATCTCCCTCACCATCATCAATATGACAGTCCACTACCATAGCAGTAGAAGCAGAGGAGACAGCAGTACCTTCCTCTATTTTTGAACTATCCACTTGGGTGACGGGTCGGGTGTGGTAGGCTTTTAACATGTTAATGTGGCACACACGCGATTGGCGTTTTCTATCAGGCGTTTGAAGCACATAATCAGTTTCACTTAATTTCTTCTCAATGAAGTAAGGACCAGAGAAACGAGCTGACAGTGAAGATCCTGGAACAGGCAATAAGACCAGTACTTGGTCACCTGGCTGTAGTGGACGAGAAACAGCCTCTTTATCATAGTGTCTTTTCATGCTCCTTTGGGAGGAAGACAGAGCTTCCTTTGCAAGAGCACAGGCTTGGTGTAGGCGCTCCCGAAAGCGACTAACGTAGTCCAACACATTTTCATCTCCTGTACACAACTCTTGGGACAAAAACTGTTCTTTAAGAACTTTCATTGGTCCTCTCACTGTGTGACCAAACACTAGTTCAACCGGGCTGAAACCTAGGGACTCCTGTACAGTTTCACGAGCAGCAAACAAAACTAGAGGAACTCCCTCATCCCAATCTTTCTCAGATTCTAAACAATATTTACGTAGCATAGACTTCAGTGTCTGATGCCATCTTTCAAGCGCACCCTGAGACTCTGGGTGATAGGCGCTTGACACACGGTGCGTAATTGATAAGGATTTTAACACCTGTTTGAAGAGTTTGGATAGGAAATTGGTACCTTGATCACTTTGTACCACCATAGGTAATCCGAATGTTGTGAAGAATTTTATTAAGGCTTTACTCACTACCGGGGCTGTAATCCTACGCAGAGGAATGGCCTCGGGGTATCTTGTTGCCATACACATAATTGTCAACAGAAACTGGTTACCCGATTTTGTCTTCGGTAACGGTCCAACACAATCAACCACCACATGTTCGAATGGTTCACCTATGACAGGTATTGGACAAAGAGGAGCGGAAGGAATAACCTGATTTGGTTTTCCTGTTATTTGACATGTGTGGCAGGTACGACAGTACTGAGCCACATCTTGTTTTAAACCTGGCCAAAAGAAATGGCGAAGGATCCGATCATATGTTTTTGTGATTCCTAAATGACCAGACCATGGGTGATCATGAGCAAGGGATAACACATTTTGTCGAAAGGCTGTAGGAATCACTATTTGGTAAACAGCATTCCAATCTCCGCCTGCGTCATCATGGGATGTCCATTTACGCATGAGGAGATTACCCTCAATGAAGTAAGCCACGTTCTTCTTCTTTACCTCTTCCAATGAGACAACACTAGAAAAACATTTAGCAAGCTTGGTGTCAACCTTTTGGTTTGTAACCAGCTGCTCACGAGTGACTGGTAACTGTATTGCATCAGCAACAAGTTCGACATTCTTCTCTTCTTTCCTGGGCTGTTTGTCAGAGGTGATCAGCTTCCCAGAGATAGCGCACAACCCATCCTCTTGGTCATCCTCTTTGAACAGAACAGTTTTCGACAAATCTATCACGTCACTCTCTTGTCGTGTCTGAGCACGAGTGACAGCACAAGCGGAGAACACATGTGGATAACTCTGTGCCAGCTCATTGGAGAGAGCGTGGTCACTTTTATCCAATACTTCCAATACGGGTACTACCTTCCCTCCGGCAATATCGTTACCCATTATAAAGGTCACACCTTTTACTGGCAACATAGGACGTACCCCCACTCTGAATATTCCACTGATTAACTCAGAGTGTACTTTCACAAAGTGCAATGGCACTGGAACAAAACCCATTTCAATACCCTGAACTAACACACTGGAACCACAGTATGTATCGTCGGATAAGGGCAACACATCAGACAATATAAACGACTGCGCCGCACCAGTATCTCTAAGGATTTTAACCGGAAGCTGAGACGCGTCGTCATTCGCTAGGGACACAAAACCCTCGAAAATGAACGGTTCATAACTACGGTCGGGGACTGGGTCTTCCAAAATACATTTACCCTTAGGCACCTGTTTCGTTTCAGACCTCACAACCGTACGAATTAGACCAACACCTGTTGGTGGCTTGGCACGAAGAGGCATCCCTTGTTTACGTTTTAGCAGGAAGCAATCATTAATCATATGTCCCACCTTATGACAATAGAAACAGGGACGCTCATTTTTCTGGCGTGATTGATATACTGCTGGCCGACTAGGGCTATAAGTAGGCAATTCTGTAACTCTACTCTCAGTATGAGCCGAAAACACACTCTTGTGCGTCAACACAAACTCGTCTGCCAACACAGACGCTTCTGACAGGGAGGATACTTTCTGTTCGTTTAGGTACACTACAATGCGTTCAGGTAAGCAATTTTTAAACTCTTCCAACAAGATTAACTCCCGGAGAGAGTTAAAATCAGTTACCTTGCAAGCAGCATGCCATTTATCAAACAGATTTCCCTTCTCTCTAGCAAATTCCACATAAGTCTTACTAGAAGACTTCTTATGAGACCTAAATCTCTGTCGGTATGCCTCAGGCACAAGCTCATAGGCGCGAAGAACAGTAGCTTTGACCACTTCATAATTTAAACTGTCCTCAAGAGGTAGCGCTGACAAAACCTCTTGAGCTTTACCAGTTAATTTACACTGAAGTAATAGGCACCATACCTCTTCAGGCCATTTCAAGGCTACGGCTATACGTTCAAATACACAAAAATAGGAGTCAACCTCTGACTCTCTGAACACAGGTACTAAGGCAATCTGCCTACTAATGTCAAAAGTGTTGGAAGCTACAGCTGGTGAGGACTCCTCACTAACAGTCGCTGCAGGCCTGAAGGCTAGCCTCGCTGTCTCTGCCTCCAGTTCCATCTGGCGCATTTTTAAATCTGCCTCAATTTTACACATCTCCAACTGGAGAGTCTCTCGCCTTTCCTCTTTTTCTGCCTCAATTTTACACATCTCCAACTGGAACTGCCGCTGTTCTCGTTCTGCCTCAAGTTGGAACTGTATGGAACGGACATCCCTCCTGGCATCACCGGTTGAAAGTGGGGAGAGTGGATCAAAACAGGGCAATGTGGCAGGTGCTTTAGCCTCGCCCTCAGACACCACTGGGCTTAGAGGAGCAGCAACATCCCCTACAGGGGTAGTAGGCTCAGGCAGCGGTAATACAAGCACCTGCTCTTCCAACAAAACATTTAACACTAGTTGTTTAACCTCCGCTTTAACTAAACCCGGCGGAATCGAAACCGAATAATGGTCAGCCAAGGTCATTAAATCTACCCTACGACATCTATCAAAAACCTCCCACGAAGGGTTATCCAAAAAGGACTTCAAATCAAAAGTAGCCATCTTGAACTACTACACAAGAGCCAAAAAAAATAGCAAACACTAATGCTACTTCAGCACAGCGCTCAACACTGAACTATACCACTACAACAATTTGCATAAGCGGTATGGGTGTCAATAAAGATGGATCCCGGATGAGCGCCCACTTATGTTACGAATCCCTTTGGCCCGACAATCTAGGGGGGATGGTAATGGGACCCGTAACACAACTCATGCAAATTATTATAGTGACAACGTAACAGTGAGAACAAAAATAACCACAGACAACTAAATTACTACCGTCAAACACTCAAGGTTTATTTAAAAACACACGGTAATGGGGGGAGCAGGAAAAGGGGCTGAGCGGGACCCAAGGAATGAAAGAATAATCCAAAAACACCCCTAAGCTAGACTAGCCTATTTCACAAACAGCTAACTAACTAACCAAAAATACAGGGGGTGGTCCGCCCAGTTCTAACTAGTGTTTATATAACAAAGTTTACCTACGGGTAGTGTATGCCCAAGGGCGACTTGTCTGGTTACCCCCTTTTCCCACCATCAAACAAACACTCAAACACCATTACCAAAAACAATACTCACAGATGGGGACCAAGTGACATGTAGCTGCAAAACACACACGCGATCTACAGACAGAAGGCATTTACAAAAGAGATTGAGCTGGGGAGAAAACAACTGACAGGGGTTTTAAACCAAGGGAAAGGGACTGTGATTGGGTAAGGGAAAAGGAGCAGGTGTCTTCTGATTAGCGACTGATTGATGACTGATTGGGGAATGATGATGGTCACCTGTGAGTAGGGGAGAAGGAGAGAAAAGAAACACACACAGGATACACACAGAACACTTGTATCCGTAACAACCGTCCAGAGCCGTCAGCGAGCCATGACCGTCCAGAGCCGTCAGCGAGCCATGACCGTCCAGAGCCGTCAGCCAGCCATGACCGTCCAGAGCCGTCAACCAGCCAAGAGCGTCCAGAGCCAGCCAGCCAGGATCCGCCAGTCATTCTGGTGTTGCCCCTCATTCTGGTGTTGCCCCTCATTCTGGTGTTGCCCCTCATTCCGGTGTTGCCCCTCATTCCGGTGCTGCTCCTTATCCTGATGATGCCCCTTAATTTAGGTGGGGTTATTTGGAGGGTGGGCATTGTGAGGGGGATAAAGAAGCGGGGATTGATTATGGTGGGGTGGGGACCTCGCCCTCAGCCTGAGCCACCACCGTGGACAGATGCCCACCCAGACCCTCCCCTAGACTTTTGGTGGTGCGTTCGGAGTACGCACCTTGAGGGGGGGGTTATGTCACGTTCCTGACCTATTTTTATGTTATTTTGATTATGTTTAGTTGGTCAGGGCGTGAGTTGGGGTGGGCATTGTATGTTGTGTGTGTTTTGTTTAGTCTATGGGTGTTGTATTGTGTATGGGATAGATAATTGTGAGGTTGTCTAGTTATGTCTATGGCTGCCTAGATTGGGTCTCAATCAGAGACAGCTGTCATTCATTTGTCTCTGATTGGGAGCCATATTTAAGGTAGCCATAGGCAGTAGGCTTTTGTGGGTAGTTGTCTTGTTTAACGTTTGTTGCTTGTATGTGCACTTGCGTTATTTAGCTTCACGATCATTTGTTGTTTTTTGTTTGGTTGTATAGTGTTTTCGTTTCATGTTCATCTTCGGTCATTTATTAAAAGAAGATGGCTTATTTTCCTCATGCTGCGTTTTGGTCCGAATCTCTTCCACACGATCGTGACAGAACTACCCACCACAACAGGACCAAGCGGATTGAGGAAGGAGAAAAGGAACTAAAACAATGGAGAGAAGAGGAATGGAGTTGGGAGCAAATTTTCAATGGAGAAGGACCCTGGGCTAAGGTTGGTGTGAATCGCCGCTTGCGGGAGGAGAAGAAGGCAGCCACAGCCCAGGAGCGCTGGTATGAGGAGGCAGCACGTAGGAGAGGCTGGAAGCCCGAGAGGCTCACCCAAAAATTTCTTGGGGGGGGGGGGGGGGCTAAAGGGGAGTGTGGCGAAGCCGGGTTGGATCCCTGAGCCAACCCCCCGGGCTTGCCGTGGAGTAAGAGGGCGTCGTACTGGTCAGACACCGTGTTATGCGGTAAAGCGCACGGTGTCCCCAGTACGCGTGCTTAGCCCAGTGCGGGCTATTCCACCTTGCCGCACTGGGAGGGCTAGGTTGGGCATCGAGCCGAGTGCCATGAAGCCGGCCCAACGTATCTGGTCTCCAGTACGTCTCCTCGGGCCGGCGTACATGGCACCAGCCTTACAGGTGGTGTCCCCGGTTCGCCTGCATAGCCCAGTGCGGGCTATTCCACCTCGCCTTACTGGCAGGGCTACGGGGACCATTCAACCTGGTAAGGTTGGGGAGGCTCGGTGCTCAAGAGCACGTGTCCTCCTTCACGGTCCGGTATATCCGGCGCCACCTTCCCACCCCAGCTCAGTACCACCAATGCCTACACCACGCACCAGGCTTCCAGTGCATCTCCAGAGCCCTGTTCCTCCTCCACGCACTCTCCCTATGGTGCGTGTCTCCAGCCCAGTGCCTCCAGTTCCGGCACCACGCACCAAGCCTCCTGTGCGTCTCCAGAGCCCTGTACGCACTGTTCCTTCTCCCCGCACTCGCCCTGAGGTGCGTGTCCTTAGCCCGGTACCTCCAGTTCCGGTACCACGCACCAGGCCTATAGTGCGTCTCAGCCGGCCAGAGTCTGCCGTCTGCCCAGCGGCGCCTGAACTGCCCGTCTGCCCAGCGGCGCCTGAACTGCCCGTCTGCCCAGCGGCGCCTGAACTGCCCGTCTGCCATACGCCGTCTGAACTGTCCGTCTGCCATGAGCCTGCAAAGCCGCCCGTCTGCCATGAGCCTGCAAAGCCGCCCGTCTGCCATGAGCCTACAGAGCCGTCCGCCAGACAGGAGCCGCTAGAGCCGTCCGCCAGACAGGAGCCGCTAGAGCCTTCCGCCAGACCGGATCAGCCAGAGCCTTCCGCCAGACCGGATCAGCCAGAGCCTTCCGCCAGACCGGATCAGCCAGAGCCTTCCGCCAGACCGGATCAGCCAGAGCCTTCCGCCAGACCGGATCAGCCAGAGCCTACCGCCAGACCGGATCAGCCAGAGCCTTCCGCCAGACCGGATCAGCCAGAGCCTTCCGCCAGACCGGATCAGCCAGAGCCTTCAGCCAGCCATGACCGTCCAGAGCCGTCAGCGAGCCATGACCGTCCAGAGCCGTCAGCGAGCCATGACCGTCCAGAGCCGTCAGCGAGCCATGACCGTCCAGAGCCGTCAGCGAGCCATGACCGTCCAGAGCCGTCAGCGAGCCATGACCGTCCAGAGCCGTCAGCGAGCCATGACCGTCCAGAGCCGTCAGCGAGCCATGACCGTCCAGAGCCGTCAGCGAGCCATGACCGTCCAGAGCCGTCAGCCAGCCATGACCGTCCAGAGCCGTCAACCAGCCAAGAGCGTCCAGAGCCACCCAGCCAGGATCCGCCAGTCATTCTGGTGTTGCCCCTCATTCTGGTGTTGCCCCTCATTCTGGTGTTGCCCCTCATTCCGGTGTTGCCCCTCATTCCGGTGCTGCTCCTTATCCTGATGATGCCCCTTAATTTAGGTGGGGTTATTTGGAGGGTGGGCATTGTGAGGGGGATAAAGAAGCGGGGATTGATTATGGTGGGGTGGGGACCTCGCCCTCAGCCTGAGCCACCACCGTGGACAGATGCCCACCCAGACCCTCCCCTAGACTTTTGGTGGTGCGTTCGGAGTACGCACCTTGAGGGGGGGGTTATGTCACGTTCCTGACCTATTTTTATGTTATTTTGATTATGTTTAGTTGGTCAGGGCGTGAGTTGGGGTGGGCATTGTATGTTGTGTGTGTTTTGTTTAGTCTATGGGTGTTGTATTGTGTATGGGATAGATAATTGTGAGGTTGTCTAGTTATGTCTATGGCTGCCTAGATTGGGTCTCAATCAGAGACAGCTGTCATTCATTTGTCTCTGATTGGGAGCCATATTTAAGGTAGCCATAGGCAGTAGGCTTTTGTGGGTAGTTGTCTTGTTTAACGTTTGTTGCTTGTATGTGCACTTGCGTTATTTAGCTTCACGATCATTTGTTGTTTTTTGTTTGGTTGTATAGTGTTTTCGTTTCATGTTCATCTTCGGTCATTTATTAAAAGAAGATGGCTTATTTTCCTCATGCTGCGTTTTGGTCCGAATCTCTTCCACACGATCGTGACAGTACCTTTAAACAGCTTGGAAAATTCCAGAAAAGTATGTCATGGCTTTAGAAGCTTCTGATAGGCTAATTGACATCATTTGAGTCAATTGGAGGTGTACCTGTGGATGTATTTCAAGACCTACCTTCAAACTCAGTGCCTCTTTGCTTGACATCATGGGAAAATCAAAATAAATCAGTCAAGACGTAAGACAGAACAATTGTAGACCTCCACAAGTCTGGTTCATCATTGGGAGCAATTTCCAAATGCCTGAAGGTACCACGTTCATCTGTACAAACAATAGTACGCAGGTATAAACATCATGGGACCACGCAGCCGCCATACCGCTCAGGAAGGAGACGCGTTCTGTCTCCTAGAGATTAACGTACTTTTGTGCGAAAAGTGCAAATCAATTTCCAGAACAACAGCAAAGGACCTTGTTAAGATGCTGGAGGAAACAGGTAGAAAAGTATCTATATCCACAGTAAAACGAGTCCAATATCGACATAACCTGAAAGGCCGCTCAGCAAGGAAGAAGCCACTGCTCCAAAACCGCCATAAAAAAGCCAGACTACGGTTTTCAAATGCACATGGGGACAAAGATCGTACTTTTTGGAGAAATGTCCTCTGGTCTGATGAAACAAAAATGAAACAAAAAATATAAATGTTTGCCTATAATGACCATTGTTTTGTTTGGAGGAAGAAGTGGGAGGCTTGCATGCTGAAGAACACCATCCCAACCGTGAAGCACGGGGGTGGCAGCATCATGTTGTGGGGGTGATTTTCTGCAGGAGGGACTGGTGCACTTCGCAAAATAGATTGCATCATGAGGAGAAATTATGTGGATATATTGAAGCAACATCTCAAGACATCAGTCAGGAAGTTAAAGCTTGGTTGCAAATGGGTCTTCCAAATGGACAATGACCCCAAGCATACTTCCAAAGTTGTGGCAAAATGGCTTAAGGACAACAAAGTCAAGGTATTGGAGTGGCCATCACAAAGCCCTGACCTCAATCCTATAGAAAATTTGTGGGCAGAACTGAGAAAGCGTGTGCGAGCAAGGAGGCCTACAAACCTGACTCAGTTACAATCGTGGCCAAAAGTTTTGAGAATGACACAAATATTCATTTCCACAAAGTTTGCTGCTTCAAGTGTCTTTTAGGTATTTTTGTCAGATTTTACTATGGAATACTGAAGTATAATTACAAGCATTTCAAAAGTGTCAAAGGCTTTTATTGACAATTACATGAAGTTGATGCAAAGAGTCGGTATTTGCAGTGTTGACCCTTCTTTTTCAAGACCTCTGCAATCTGCACTGGCATGCTGTCAATTAACTTCTGGGCCACATCCTGACTGATGGCAGCCCATTCTTGCATAATCAATGCTTGGAGTTTGTCAGAATTTGTGGGGTTTTGTTTGTCCACCTGCGTCTTGAGGATTGACCACAAGTTCTCAATGGGATTAAGGTCTTAAGGTGCTCCATCATGTTGGAAAAGGCATTGTTCGTCACCAAACTGTTCCTGGATGGTTGGGAGAGGTTGCTCTCGGAGGATGTGTTGGTCCCATTCTTTATTCATGGCTGTGTTCTTAGGAAAAACTGTGAGTGAGCCCACTCCCTTGGCTGAGAAGCAACCCCATACATGAATGGTCTCAGGATGCTTTACTGTTGTCATGACACAGGACTGATGGTAGCGCTCACCTTGTCTTCTCCAGACAAGCTTTTTTCCTGATGCCCCAAACAATCAAAGGGGATTCATCAGAGAAAATGACTTTACCCCAGTCCACAGCAGTCCAATCCCTGTACCTTTTGCAGAATATCGGTCTGTCCCTGATGTTTTGGCTTCTTTGCTGCCCTTCTTGACACCAGGCCATCCTCAAAGTCTTTGCCTCACTGTGCATGCAGATGCACTCACACCTACCTGCTGCCATTCCTGAGCAAGCTCTGTACTGGTGGTGCCCCGATCCCGCAGCTGAATCAACTTTAGGAGACGGTCCTGGCGCTTGCTGGACTTTCTTGGACGCCCTGAAGCCTTCTTCACAACAATTGAACCGCTCTCCTTGAAGTTCTTGATGATTCGATAAATGGTTGATTTAGGTGCAATCTTACTGGCAGCAATATCCTTGCCTGTGAAGCCCTTTTTGTGCAAAGCAATGACGATGGCACGTGTTTCCTTGCAGGTAACCATGGCTGACAGAAGAAGAACAATGATTCCAAGCACCACCCTCCTTTTGAAGCTTCCAGTCTGTTATTTGAATTCAATCAGCATGACAGAGTGATCTCCAGCCTTGTCCTCATCAACACTCACACCTGTGTTAACGAGAGAATCCCTGACATGATGTCAGCTGGTCCTTTTGTGGCAGGGCTGAAATGCAGTGGACATGTTTTTTGGGGATTCAGATCATTTGCATGGCAAAGAGGGACTTTGCAATTAATTGCAATTCATCTGATCACTCTTCATAACATTCTGGAGTATATGCAAATTGCCATCATACAATCGGAGGCAGCAGACTTTGTGAAAATTAATATTTGTGTCATTCTCAAAACTTTTGGACACGACTGTACACCAGCTCTGTCAGGAGGAATGGGCCAAAATTCACCCAACTTATTGTGGGAAGCTTGTGGAAGGCTACCTGAAACGTTGACCCCAAGTTAAACAACTTAAAGGCAATGCTACCAGATACTAATTGAATGTATGTAAACTTCTGACCCACTGGGAATGTGATGAAAGAAATAAAAGCTGAAATAAATCATTCTCTCTACTATTATTCTGACATTTCACGTTCTTAAAATAAAGTGGTGATCCTAACTAACCTAAAATAGGGAATTTCTAAATGTCAGGAATTGTGAAAAACTGAGTTTAAATGTATTTGGCTAAGGTGTATGTAAACTTCCGACTTCAACGGTATATTAATACATTTGAAATCAACAACCATCCTTTTTATACAAGACAATACCCAAATGTAAAAGTGTATTATTAATATAATGAATTTGGCATCCTATTTATAATGGTAAGTACTTCTAAACTTCCAAAGATCCAATCAAACATGGATGAATAATAGTATACCTACTGTAGCTACATGTTGAAATGATGGTGTCCTTTGTTGGGCAAATCAGATGTCAATGTAGCCTACATTTAAAAATAAAAATAAATATTTCACCTTTATTTAACCAGGTAGGCAAAATGAGAACAAGTTCTCATTTACAATTGCGACCTGGCCAAGATAAAGCAAAGCAGTTCGACACATACAACAACACAGAGTTACACATGGAGTAAAACAAACATACAGTCAATAATACAGTACAAAAATAAGGAAATATACAATATAAGAAAATGAGGTGCGGTAAAGGCCATGGTGGCGAAGTAAATACAATATAGCAAGTAAAACACTGGAATGGTAGATTTGCAGTAGAAGAATGTGCAAAGTAGAAATATAAATAATGGGGTGCAAAGGAGCAAAATAAATAAATAAATACAGTAGGGGAAGAGGTAGTAGTTTGGGCTAAATTATAGATGGGCTATGTACAGGTGCCGTAATCTGTGACCTGCTCTGACAGCTGGTGCTTAAAGCTAGTGAGGGAGATGTGTTTCCAGTTTCAGAGATTTTTGTAGTTCGTTCCAGTCATTGGCAGCAGAGAACTGGAAGGAGAGGCGGCCAAAGGAGGAATTGGCTTTGGGGGTGACCAGCGAGATATACCTGCTGGAGTGCGTGCTAAAGGTGGGTGCTGCTATGGTGACCAGCGAGCTGAGATAAGGGGGGACTTTACCTAGCAGGGTCTTGTAGATGACCTGGAGCCAGTGGGATTGGCAACGAGTATGAAGCGAGGGCCAGCCAACGAGAGCGTACAGGTCGCAGTGGTGGGTAGTAAATGGGGCTTTGGTGACAAAACGAATGGCACTGTGATAGACTGCATCCAATTTATTGAGTAGGGTATTGGAGGCTATTTTGTAAATGACATCGCCGAAGTCGAGGATCGGTAGGATGGTCAGTTTTACGAGGGTATGTTTGGCAGCATGAGTGAAGGATGCTTTGTTGCGGAATAGGAAGCCAATTCTAGATTTAACTTTGGATGGGAGTCTGGAAGGAGAGTTTACAGTCTAACCAGACACCTAGGTATTTGTAGTTGTCCACATATTCTAAGTCAGAACCGTCCAGAGTAGTGAAGCTGGACGGGCGGGCAGGTGCAGGCAGCGATCGGTTGAAGAGCATGCATTTCGTTTTACTTGTATTTAAGAGCAGTTGGAGGCAATGGAAGGAGAGTTGTATGGCATTGAAGCACGTCTGGAGGGTTGTTAACACAGTGTCCAAAGAAGGGACAGAAGTATACAGAATGGTGTCGTCTGCGTAGAGGTGGATCAGAGACTCACCAGCAGCAAGAGCGACATCATTGATGTATACAGAGAAGAGGGTCGGCCCGAGAATTGAACCCTGTGGCACCCCCATAGAGACTGCCAGAGGCCCGGACAACAGGCCCTCCGATTTGACACACTGAACTCTATCAGAGAAGTAGTTGGTGAACCAGGCGAGGCAATCATTTGAGAAACCAAGGCTATCGAGTCTGCCGATGAGGATGTGGTGATTGACAGAGTCGAAAGCCTTGGCCAGGTCAATGAATACGGCTGCACAGTATTGTTTCTTATCGATGGCGGTTAAGATATCGTTTAGGACCTTGAACGTGGCTGAGGTGCACCCATGACCAGCTCTGAAACCAGATTGCATAGCGGATAAGGTACGGTGGGATTCGAATTGGTCGGTAATCTGTTTGTTGACTTCGCTTTCGAAGACCTTAGAAAGGCAGGGTAGGATAGATATAGGTCTGTAGCAGTTTGGGTCAAGAGTGTCCCCCCCTTTGAAGAGGGGGATGACTGCAGCTGCTTTCCAATCTTTGGGAATCTCAGACGACACGAAAGAGGTTGAACAGGCTAGTAATAGGAGGTTGCAACAATTTCGGCAGATAATTTTAGAAAGAAAGAGTCCAGATTGTCTAGCCCGGCTGATTTGTAGGGGTCCAGATTTTTCAGCTCTTTCAGAATATCAGCTGACTGGATTTGGGAGAAGGAGAAATGGGGAAGGCTTGGGCGAGTTGCTGTGGGGGGTGCAGTGCTGTTGACCGGGGTAGGGGTAGCCAGGTGGAAAGCATGGCCAGCCGTAGAAAAATGCTTATTGAAATTCTCAATTATAGTGGATTTATCTGTGGTGACAGAGATTCCTAACCTCAGTGCAGTGGGCAGCTGGGAGGAGGTGTTCTTATTCTCCATGGACTTTACAGTGTCCCAGAACTTTTTTGAGTTTGTTGCAGGAAGCAAATTTCTGCTTGAAAAAGCTAGCCTTGGCTTTTCTAACTGCCTGTGTATATTGGTTTCTAACTTCCCTGAAAAGTTGCATATCACAGGGGCTGTTCGATGCTAATGCAGAACGCCACAGGATGTTTTTGTGTTGGTTAAGGGCAGTCAGGTCTGGAGAGAACCAAGGGCTATATCTGTTCCTGGTTCTAAATTTCTTGAATGGGGCATGCTTATTTAAGATGGCGAGGAAGGCATTTAAAAAAAATAACCAGGCATCCTCTACTGACGGGATGAGGTCAATATCCTTCCATGATACCCGGGCCAGGTCGATTAGAAAGGCCTGCTCGCTGAAGTGTTTCAGGGAGCGTTTGACAGTGATGAGTGGAGGTCGTTTGACCGCTGACCCATTACGGATGCAGGCAATGAGGCAGTGATCGCTGAGATCTTGGTTGAAAACAGCAGAGGTGTATTCAGAGGGCAAGTTGGTTAGGATGATATCTATGAGGGTGCCCGTGTTTACGGCTTTGGGGTGGTACCTGTTAGGTTCATTGATAATTTGTGTGAGATTGAGGGCATCAAGCTTAGATTGTAGGATGGCTGGGGTGTTAAGCATGTCCCAGTTTAGGTCACCTAGCAGCACGAGCTCTGAAGATAGATGGGGGGCAATCAGTTCACATATGGTGTCCAGAGCACAGCTGGGGGCAGAGGGTGGTCTATAGCAGGCGGCAACGGTGAGAGACTTGTTTTTAGAGAGGTGGATTTTTAAAAGTAGAAGTTCAAATTGTTTGGGCACAGACCTGGATAGTAGGACAGAACTCTGCAGTAGATTGCAACACCGCCCCCTTTGGCCGTTCTATCTTGTCTGAAAATGTTGTAGTTAGGGATGGAGATTTCAGAGTTTTTGGTGGTCTTCCTAAGCCAGGATTCAGACACGGCTAGGACATCCGGGTTGGCAGAGTGTGCTAAAGCAGTGAATAAAACAAACTTAGGGAGGAGGCTTCTAATGTTAACATGCATGAAAACAAACATAAACCCAACCGCACTCCAAATTTACTTTCACATACAGCTTGTGTAAAACTATTCAACACATATGAGTATGAAAGCTGATCATGTGTAAATGTGCTGACATTATAGCTCAGCTGAAACGAATACCGCCTGTTTCCAAAGTGAAATAGAATACGTAGAGGTAGGCATCTGGATCATAGACTCATTCTCACGGAAGTGCATTAACCCTCAAGTTGCTGGACTGTGGCTTCACATTTTATTTCGATATACAGTGCCTTTCGGAAAAGTATTCAGAACCCTAAACTTTTCCCACATTTTGTTACGTTACAGCCTCATTCTAAAATGGATTAAATGAAAAAAAATCCTCAGGAATCTACACAATACCCTGTAATGACAAAGCGAAACAAGTATTCAGACATTTTTGAAAATGTTATACAAATAAACTAAAATACCTTATTTACAAAAGTATTTACACTCTTTGAAACTGAACTCAAGTACATCCTGTTTCTATTGATCATCCCTGAGATGTTTCTACAACTGGATTGGAGTCCACCTGGGGTACATTGGGCTCCTGAGTGGCACAGTGGTCTAAGACACTGCATCTCAGTGCAAGAGGTGTCGCTGCAGTACTTGGTTTGAATCCAGGCTGCATCACATCCGGCCGTGATTGGGAGTCCAATAGGGCGGTGCACAATTGGCCCAGCATTGTCTGGGTTTGGCCAGAGTAGGCTGTCATTGTAAATAAGAATTTGTTCCTAACGGACTTGCCTAGTTAAATAAAGGTGTTATATATGTGTATATATACAAACATGTAATTGATTGGACACAATTTGGAAAGGCACACACCTGTCTATATAAGGTCCCACAGTTGACAGTGCGTGTCAGAGCAAAACCAAGCCATGAGGTCGAAGGAATTGTCTATAGACCTCTGAGACAGTATTGTGTCGAGGCACAGATCTGGGGAAAGGTACCAAAACATTAATGCGGCATTGAAGGTTCCCAAGAGCACAGTGGCCTCCATCATTCTTAAATGGAAGAAGTTTGGAACCACCAAGACTCTTCCTGGAGCTGGCCGCCCGGCCAAACTGAGCAATTGGGGGAAAAGGGCCTTAGTCAGGGAGGTGCCCAAGAACCCAATGGTCACTCTAACAGATCTCTAGAGTTCCTCTGTGGAGATGGGAGAACCTTCCTGAAGGACAACCATCTCTGCAGCACTCCACCAATCAGGCCTTTGTGGTAGAGTGGCCAGATGGAAGCCACTCCTCAGTAAAAGGCATATGACAGCCCGCTTGGAGTTTGCCGAAGGCACCTAAAGAACTCTCAGACCATGAGAAATAAGATTCTCTGGTCTGATTAAACCAAGATGAATACCAGGTGTCACTTCTGGAGGAAACCTGGCACCATCCCTACGGTGAAGCATGGTGGTGGCAGCATCATGCTGTGGGGATGTTTTTCAGCGGCAGGTACTGGGAGACTAGTCAGGTAGATGAGGGTAGGTAGATGAGGGACAACAAATATGTAATACATTTTATAATAAGGCTGTAACGTAACAAAATGTGTAAAATTCAAGGAGTCTGAATACTTTCCGAAGGCACTGTTCCTCTTTATTTAGGTTGATAGCATGACGTTGAAACAATGTTGATTCAAACTATTTTACTATCAACATTGAAACAAGGTCAAATAAAATGTCTAATCAAATCTTAAATTCTACATCATTTCAACCACCCAGTATACTGTTGTATTGAATCTAGGTTTCAATATTATAGCTTTTTTAAATGTGGAATTTTCAGCACTTTTTCAACATATACATAGTTCTGATGATTACGTTGAAATTAGATTGATGCAACAACCTGTTTGTCAGCTTAAATCAATTAATTTAAGTTGAAGTTTTACCCTAATTTCAATGTTCTTTTTCAAATCCAATGTATTTTCCACGTTGATTCCACATCACCAGTAGGTGCTCAGTGGGATTTTTTTTTTCTTCCCAGATGTGTTTTGTTAGTGTTTTTGTAGCTGTGCGTCTCAAGCTGTGTAAATCAGGCTGACATAGGCATTTTGTCTAGGTGTTAAAATCCTAATTAGATAGTTGGCAACCGTATCCTTTAATTCAGTACATCCTGTATAAACTCTGTGGGCTATGGCAAACAAACTTGCAACATTATTTATTTGACTTTTTCATAGTTTCCTTGCAGTACAACCACTGAAGTTGTCAAGACAAACCATTTGTATTGTTTGCAGTAAAGTTGTGACATTTAAATCTGGAATCCTCAATGGTGAAACAGCCACGTCCGTTTGCGATATTACACTAACAAAGAAGTTACTGCAAACAACCAACACAGTTTTTTCCCTTCGGACATCATTGCACGCGCGACGCTGATCATCTCATCAACAAAAGCAATAACAATGGTGGTGGGGTGGCCAGTGGCGCTCTTTCCTCCTACTGCGGATGCCATCTTTAAGTTTGTTAACAGACCTAAAGGTTCAGTGAATTAATAGAAGACCTCCACCAGAGAGTTGTGGGTTTGACCCTGTTGTCTCACTATTGTCTCACTGAATCACTGACCTAAAGGAGAGGGCACAGAACTAAGCACAACTCAGTGGGGAGATGAGGAGAAAAGCACTGCATGGACCTGGACATAAACTTTATGAAATTACTCCTAATTTAAGTGAATGTAGTTTCTTTGGTTTATTTGTCGTGTTTGCAATGGATCCTTGCAATTGCCCCTAAAAGCTAGTTGATGGGCACTACAGTATAAAAGGAAAATAATATTTGCTTTATCCATTGCTTCCTAGTGATGCACAACTAGTGATGCAGACAGAGACACAGATGCGGTGTCACAGATGATAAAGATTCATACAGCTGCAGGAGGCACAGATGAGGATGTTAATAGAGATGACAGACATACGGTAGATAGACAGACAGATGATGTTAATCGAGATGACAGACATACTGTAGATATACAGACAGATGAGGATGTTGATAGAGATGACAGACATACAGTAGATATACAGACAGATGAGGATGTTGATAGAGATGACAGACATACAGTAGATATACAGACAGATGAGGATGTTGATAGAGATGACAGACATACAATAGATATACAGACAGATGAGGATGTTGATAGAGATGACAGACATAAAATAGATATACAGACAGATGAGGATGTTGATAGAGATGACAGACATACAATAGATATACAGACAGATGAGGATGTTGATAGAGATGACAGGCATAAAATAGATATACAGACAGATGAGGATGTTGATAGAGATGACAGACATACAATAGATATACAGACAGATGAGGATGTTGATAGAGATGACAGACATAAAATAAATATACAGACAGATGAGGATGTTGATAGAGATGACAGACATAAAATAGATATACAGACAGATGAGGATGTTGATAGAGACGGTGGATATAGATATACGGTAGATATACTGGCAGAATTAAGCTAGACACCAAAACACCTTGAATGTGCTTTCGAAAATGCAACAGAAACAGTTGTAGCACTGGTATATTAATAGTATTTATTACTGAAAAAAGCACGTTTTTTGGGTTCCTGTCATTTGCACCTATGTGTTATAAACCTGTGTTGGCAAGGAAATCAGCACTTGTGTAGTGGGCATGTGTTTCCAAATACTTTTATTGCCTCTTGAGGATCATTGAACTCAGCCTAAGCACCTGCCATATGGGAACAAGGTTGAAAAATACAGTTGAGGCAGTCCTAGCCATCAATAACAGCTTTTATTTACTCAAACCTCTTAAAGTGACAGTGTTTTTTTTCCATAATGTATATTCAGACATCTAGCTAAGCACTTTCAAATGAAGGTACCATATTTTTACACCTTATTCCCATATTTGCTTTGATTTCAACAGCTGCCAATTTATAAAAGTGCAAATGAAAATGTTGAAATTGGGAATTTGATCTGTAAATTCTTAACAATTTAATTCTTGACTACCCAGCAAACCAAAATTAAATGTTTGTATAAAGCTTTTGGATGATGTTGCAAGAATGTTCCTGGAACCTATTTAATCTGTTCTTTAAAGTTTCCTAGAATGTTTCATTAGGTTGTGGGAACAGTCTGCTGGGAACATTGTGGGGACATCACAGAAGATATGTTCCCTCCCCCAAAGAAATCCAGTTTTGCGGATGTTTCTTTTAGGGTGCAAAAAACATTCACCTGATGTTACAAGAACGTTCCCAGAACACATATTGTCTGTTCTTTAAAGGTTTCCAGTATCTTTCTTTAGGTTGTCGAAACATTGTGTTGATATGACGAGCTAGGTTCCCAAAACACAAACTGTCCAGTTATGCTGACATTCAGCAGATGTTTGTATCAGGGTGCACAAAACTTTATTTTGATGTTGCTATAATGTTTACAGAACAGACTTTCTGATTTCTTTAAAGGTTCCCAGAAGATTTAATTAGGTTGTGGGAACAGTGTGGGTACATTACAAGAGAGAGGTTCCCAAAACACAAAATATGCTCAGTTGTGATGGCATTCATACAATGTTTAAGTTAAGTTGCACAGGACATTCCTATAATGTTGGCAGAACACCTGGTCTAAGTTTTTGAAGGTTCCCAGTACATTGAATTAAGCTATGAGAGTTGTCTGGGATGTTGCAAGAATATTTTTGTGATATTCACATAGGTTTTTATTTCATTTTACCCTTATTTTACCAGTTAAAATGTTGCACAGAACATTTCCACAATGTTCCACAATTTCCAAATAAGTCCGTTTTTATGATGCTCATCACACATTTGTTTTAGGTTTAGCATACTATTCCTTTGATATTCAAGCAATATACATTTGCCCTGGTCTTGGAGGTTCTCAGAACATTTAGAAAATGTTATAATATTTTTTATCTACTATTACCGCAACATTCTCAGCATGCACATTTGTAGCCACTTAAAGCATAAGAAAGCAGATTGGATGACATTCCCATGATGTTTTTCTCCAGATTTAATGGCAATTCATATTTGAAGGTGATGGCATTTTCTTCACAACCATATTCTTTACACTACATGCAGTACATTGACATTCTGCACATGTAGGGTTTGAACCAGCAATGTTTGATTTCCAAGCCCATTCTTTTATCCTCTGCACCACCAGGGAAAAACTCTTACAGTGGCAAGAAAAAGTATGTGAACCCTTTGAAATTACCTGGATTTCTGCATAAATTGGTCATCAAATTTGATCTGATTTTCATCTAAGTCACAACAATAGACAAACATAGTGTGCTTAAACTAATAACAAAGACATTATTGTATTTTTCTTGTCTATAGTGATTACATCATTTAAACATTCACAGTGTAGGTTGGAAAAAGTATGTGAACCCCAAGGCTAATGACTTTTCCAAAAGCTCATTGGAATCAGGAGTCAGCTAACCTGGAATCCAATCAATGAGACGAGATTGGAGATGTTGGTTAGAGCTGCCTTGCCCTATAAAAAACACTCGCAAATTTTGAGTTTGCTATTCACAAGAAGCATTGCCTGACGTGAACCATGCCTCAAACAAAAATATCTCAGAAGACCTAAGATTAAGAATTGTTGACTTGCATAAAGCTGGAAAGGGTTACAAAAGTATCTCTAAAAGCCTTGATGTTCATCAGTCCACGGTAAGACAAATTGTCTATAAATTGAGAAAGTTCAGCACTGTTGCTATTTTTCCTAGGAGTGGCCATCCTGCAAAGATGACTGCAAGAGCGCAGCACAGAATGCTCAATGAGGTTAAGAAGAATCCTAGAGTGTCAGCTAAAGACTTACAGAAATCTCTGGAACATGCTAACATCTCTGTTGACGAGTCTACGATACGGTAAATACTAAACAAGAATGGTGTTCATGGGAGGACACCACAGAAGAAGCCACTGCTGTCCAAAAAAAACATTGCTGCAAGTCTGAAGTTTGCAAACGTGCACCTGGATGTTCCACAGCACTACTGACAAAATATTCTGTGCACAGATGAAACTACAGTTGAGTTGTTTGGAAGGAACACACAACACTATGTATGGAGAGAAAAAAAGGCACAGCACACCAACATCAAAACCTCATCCCATCTGTAATGTATGGTGGGGGGAGCATCATGGTTTGGGGCTGCTTTGCTGCCTCAGGGCCTGGACAGCTTGCTATCATCAACGGAAAAATGAATTCCCAAGTTTATCAAGACATTTTGCAGGTGAAATGTTAGGCTATCTGTCCACCAATTGAAGCTCAACAGAAGTTGGGTGACGCAACAGGACAACGACCCAAAACACAAAGTAAATCAACAACAGAAGAAAATACGCCATCTGGAGTGGCCCAGTCAGAGGCCTGACCTCAACCCGATTGAGATGCTGTGGCATGACCTCAAGAGCAGTTCACACCAGACATCCCAAGAATATTGCTGAACTGAAACAGTTTTGTAAAGATGAATGGTCCAAAATTCCTCTTGACCGTTGTGCAGGTCCGATCCGCAACTACAGAAAACGTTTGGTTGAGGTTATTGCTGCCAAAGGAGGGTCAACCAATTATTAAATCCAAGGGTTCACATACTTTTCCCACCCTGCATTGTGAATGTTTAGACGGTGTGTTCAATAAAGACATACACGTATAACTGTTTCTGTGTTATTAGTTTAAGCAGACTGTCTATTTTTGTGACCTAGATGAAGATCAGATCAAATTTTATGACCAATTTATGCAGAAATCCAGGTATTTCCAAAGGGTTCACATACTTTGTCTTGCCACTGTACATCTTCTTTTTCAGTATAGCCATGGCAGGATGGTCAATCAGGAATTCCATGCTTCCTTTTTTTTGCAATTTTTATTATATTTTACCAGGTAAGTTGACTGAACACATTCTCATTTACAGCAACCTGGGGAAAAGATAAATGAGCCAATAGGAAGTTGGGGATGATTAAGTGAACATGATGGTATGAGGACCAGGTTGGGACTTTAGCCGTAAAACCAGGGTTAACACCCTTATTTTTACAATAAGTGCCATGGGATCTTCAGTGACCACAGTCAGGACACCCATTTAACATCCCACCTTAAAACTGCACCCTACACAGGGTAATGCCCCAATTACTGCCTGAGGGCTTTGGGATATTATTATAGCGTCGGGTTATTTATTTTTTCAGAGGAAAGAGTGCTTCCTACTGGCCCTCCAACACCACTTCCATCAGCATCTGGTCTCCCATCCAGGGACCAACCGTGCTTAGCTTCAGAGGTAAACCAGCAGTGGGATGCAGGGTGGTATGCTGCTGATGTAATTAATCCAGGGAAATAATGTTAACTGGGTTATACACCATCACTTCACCCATCCTCTTTTATGCTGCATACTTCTGGGCCTACATTTACAAGGTATCCAGGACTGACTGCTGATCTAGGGTCCCTTTTGCTTTTCAGATTATGTAAAATAAGTCTGGGGGGAACATATCAAGCATCTCAAAGTAGGAATTATATCGGGTGTGTTTTAAAAAACTTGAACAGTACATTTTGACACAATGTCTACAATTTTGTAGAGTTTGTCTAAATTCTGCATTTATGACTGGATTAATACATCTGGATGAAATGAAGACAGCCTATCTTTTAGTAGATTATATCTGAGCCTCAATTGTTTTTTAAAGGTCTAAAGAAGATATGGAATTGAACCTGCAGTTTTCAGCTCTGCATTCACATCCTTAACTCTGCACCACCAAGGGATAGCTGTAGTGTTTATTTTAGTTGTCTAATATGGTCAATCAGGATACAACACAATTTCTGAGTTATTAAAATGTTCCGATCCTCTTCATGAGGTGTACTTGTAACACTGTATTTTATGACAAAATGTGTTCTGGGAACGTTCTTGCAACATCACGCAAATGTTTTATATAAATATTGTATAATCATCAGCACGACTGGACAGTTTGAGAACATTTGCCCGAAGCCTAACAAATGTTCTGGGAACTTTTACAGGACCAGTTTTGGTTTGCATGGACAATAGTACTGCTACATTGTGGTACTACCTAGAAACCTAATAACTTTTGGGGAATGTACTTTGGTGGTTGTTACAGACGTTGTGCACGACATTTTAGTAAATGTTAGGGGAATATTTCAAGGATATTTCATTTTAAACATAAAAAAAAACATTCTTTGAATGTTTTTGGGATGTTATCTTAATGTTAGATAAAACCCTAACTAGAACTTAATGGGAATCTTAGCTAATGTTCTGGGAATGTTTCCGGTTTGCTGGATTGAGACACTTGACCACTGCCAACATGAGATACCCATGTGATAGTTATTGACGCTGGGTATTTGGCTCCTTGTTGCAGATATAGCAGAAGAAGAAAAAAAGTATTTCTAGAACAGTATACTGGACAAGCTTCCAACCGTGTCTTATACAAGTGGAAGCAAAACGGCTGTATTTTAAAGGCTCCGGTCCTAAGTACTGTACACAAGATTTTATTTATTTTAGCTCTCAGTTCTCCGTTTAATTTATTGGCACAGGATTTGTATGAAGCCACAGCTTTGGTGTAAAGACCGAACACGTTACATGGCTTGTTAGGGAATTGAGCCTTTGCCAATGTGGGGGCGCAGGGCTAGATCTAAACAGCCTTCTATTCTCTGGACCCACACAAAGTCAATGTAAAGTACACTTAACAGCTGCTGCAGCATGTGTGATTGAATTGGTAAATTCAAATTAAACAACTCACCCATGTATATAGATTGAATAGGTTATATTCTAGGTTGGCAAATAACATCTTTGTTGTTAATCTATCTTAATACCACTCTGTTCAATTGTTTTGGATCCCTCTTCATCAAACTAACAGCTTGTAAGTTCTGCACATTATCCGGCAATTCCCTGTTTTAAATCAATATTCAACCTAGCCCCAGGCTCTGGCAGGGTTTCCCAACTGGCGGCCCGCAGGCCGATTTTGGCCCGCGCATGGTTTTATTTGGCCCTCAAAGTTTTCTGAGCAAGTTTTTTGGGAGGGACATAACAGACTAAAAACACCAGGAAATCAGCACCAAGTGATTTTCATTTAAGGAATCTGTTCTCAAGTATTCCCACACAAAATAGAGAAACACTTGATCGTATACAAATGAAAGCAAGGTTTGAAATTATTATGTTTTAGTCAAACATATCTGTTTGGGCTTCTTGCGGTCAATTTGCCGTCTACAAATTATCATCATCAACTCATGGTTAACCCTGATACCTATAATTTCTGTCTGTCTGTTATCGAATACCCCTGATTGGACGATATAAAATTGCATAATAGATCTTAAACATTATGTTCCATGATTGGTTTGGGTGAGGACTGTCCCATAGACTTGCATATCAGACATGACCAACATCATAGTGTACTGTACCTCAGCGTTCTGTTTACATTTGTAAAGTGCAGTGTTTTGTGATATATCACATAGGTTAATAGTTAACGCAGCAGGCATAAAAGAAACATCTGAGTGGAGTCCCCACATCCGGTTTTCAGGGGAAACGGAACTAGGTTGAAAATACTGTCTTCCAGTTTCTTCCAACTCCGCATAGGCTACATAGCTATTGACATAGCTTTAGCTTACATAGCTCTAATACATATTGTTAGGCAAGTAAGTATTTACATTTCACAGCATTGCTCCACAAGACAGTCAGTGAACTCATAGAGGTTGGAGAAGCAGTGAATGTTCCATGGAACCCTCCAGTCTTCTTTATGAGGGTTGTGAAGAGCTGTCAGCCATCTTGGATTCTGGTTACCACAACAAATAGAGCATTCGTGGGGCGCCACATCACAGGGGAGGTTTAACGAGGGTGTTTTGTCACTTCACTCTCCTGCGGTGAACAGCCATGACCTCTCCAGAGCAAAGCGACAGAGAAATGGTATTGATTAGCCTACGTGGCAGCAGCGCTGGGGTTCGTGCAAAAGAGTTAATAGCGATCAAGGTTACTGGCTGTAGCCAGTCAGGCACTGAAAAAAATTGTCTATGTATTGTTTCCCATCCACTTTGTGAGTGACCATATGACTCAGAAATGGACCCAAACATGCGTGACTCACAAGGCCCTGGAACTTAAATCTCACTGTTCATTTTAATACATCATTTATTTCCATGCACTAAGAACATCAATATTTTCTTACATTATTTGTTCGATGAAGCTGTCCTGTGTATGCTCAATACTGTACCTTTCACTCAGACCTTTGTCTGGTATCCAACTGACTGAGTAATTCAGTCATATCCCAAGGAAATAAATAAAATCAAGCAAGACGTTGAGTGTTTTGCCAGTAACGTCCCACCCATTTAAATTATGATTGATGTTGATGAAAGTCAGGGCTAACAAGGCCAAATCAGGATTTATGTCGTCACAAAGACATCCCAAACCAGATGTGATGTTGTTGGGCTTGGGGATAGAGACTATAAAGTACACAGTGAGCTAACATTAATAATATGCATGTCAATCTCTCCTGGCTCAAAGTAGAGGAGAGATTAACTTGAGCACTACTTGTATTTGTGAGAAGTATTGACATGCACCAAGCTGTCTGTTTAAACTACTAGTACACAGCTCAGACACCCATGCATACCTCAACAGACATGACACCAGAGTTCCCTTCACAGTCCCCAAGTCCAGAAAAGACTATGGGAGGCGCACAGTACTAAATACTACATTGAACTCTATTCCACATCAAGCAACTGATGCAAGCAGTAAAATCAGATAAAAAAACCCGGATAAATACACCTTATGGAACAGCAGGGACTGTGAAGAGACACACATGCACAGACACACAAGTACACACCCACACATGATAACATACTGTAGGCACTATACACACACGTACACATGGATTTTGTGTTGATCGGGAGTCCCATAGGGCGGCGCACAATTGGCCCAGGGTCGTCCGGGTTAGTGGAGGGTTTGGCCGGGTGGGTAGGCCGTCATTGTAAATAAGAATTTGTTCTTAACTGTCTTGCCTAGTTATATAAAGGTAAAAATATATAAATTGAATCAGGGTCTATAAACTAGAACAGACATTTTTCTTGAAATGGAGGAGGAACACTCCTCTAAAGTCCTTTATCAGATTATTTTATAAACCGTACTGAAAGATGCTGTGCTAGTCATGTTGAACGAACATCCTACAAAATCTGTCTCGTTTAAGGCAAGTCCCAACGGTAATTGATTTAATCCTAAATAATTGTTCTATAATTGGAATTTTCAGGGTAGGTGTCTATTCCAATAGGCAATGAATAACCAGTAATTTACCAGGTACTGTATGATCACTTTTTACCTTACAGTACCTCCATTGACCTCCCTCTCTCTGTGCCCCTAGGCTGGTGGTTTGTCAGTACAGCGGAAGAGCAGGGCTGGGTCCCTGCCACCTACCTGAACACCCACAGCAACACACGAGATGAACTGGAGCTGGGCGCCTCCAAGTCCGGGGAAGGTAAGAGCTCCACACCACTTTGAATACAGGAAGAAAGCTTGTACAATACATCTACTATTCAAGCTGCACCACAATACCGACCATGTTAGCCTTCGTCACTTCCAGCAACATGGTGACATTTAGGGACCTACAACCTCCCCTCACCCATCTCTAAAAGGGTACAGTAGTCTGACTCCCACCCCCGACCCACCGCCGACTGACGCTCACGTCCCTCGTCCAGTGAGAACACCCTTCTCTGTGCTGTTATCCACTATAAGCACCCCTGAACAAGCTCCAGATTCAGCCCTGAGTAAATAGGCTGGAGAAGGATTGCCAGGGCCTAAGCCACAACTCTGGGCTGAGGTGCACTGAGTGACGTACTGTACTCTACAGTAGCAGTGTAGAAATTCTATACTAAAAAGAGGTTACCTCCTTGGAGTTTTGGACGGTGAACGAATGAAAGAGGTGCATGTTTGATTCACTGTAGGGATTGAGCTGTGAGGAAGATGTTTATGTGAGTCTGTTGCTAGTAAAGTCATGTCTGATGTTAATTATTCCGGGCCCTGAGATAAATTCATACAGACTGATCAGTGCCTAGCCTTTTCACTCTCCACTCTCTCACGGACAAGTGCAAATCATTATTTTACAGTAGGCAACTTTAAAGATGGAAATCATTTACTTGCATCTTACTGTTCCAAGCAAACATTCAGATTTTCCAGCACTCTGGCAAAACAAGCATTTACTGTAACGAGTGTCGACTCCAAAACACTGTGACCCACATTCCTAGGACCGGCGTTATGGGCGGGCCTTAGGGGGCCTGGCTCGCCCTACCGTACCTTCTTGCCCTTCCCAATAAAATATATAAATATTGATAATTTATTTGACCGAGATGCTCGCCGACAGAAAGACACATAATTTTCTGATAAAGCATCCGAGCGAGCGAAATAGCACCCTTCTGTCTCAGTATTTGTAGCCCATGTATCTTATGCTGTCTGTCTTAAAGGACTGTGGCATGTCATACTGTTTTTCGCCCGCCGGTATCAGATACATGGGCTATTTATAGTAAAGCAGGGGGGCGTTGTTTCACTCACTTAGATGCTTTCTCCAGGGACATAGTTTCAGCCACTTTTAAGGAAAGTTGGCGAGTGCACTGTTTTGATTGTGGAATTATTTTGGACGAAGGTAACCTACTTTTTGAAGTGATTTGTTTGACAATCAAATGAAAACATCATGACTGGTTGTGTTCATGCCACATTGAAAGGTAATACATTTTTACAGTTAAATTACATATCTTTAGTATAAAACCCATACCAAAATAAAACGTGCCTCCCTATGGAAATCAAATGCCCGTCCAACTGATTCGTTCTGGCGCCAGCCCTGTACATCCCCCCCTGGCACTGTAGATCTTTTGACTGGAGGAGAGAGGAGATGGCATACAGCACATAATGTAGTGAATTAGCCTCTTTAGTCCAATAGTTACAAAGTATTCTCAATGGGCTTCTTTCTCCCAAGGCATGCATCCAAAATGCATATCCATTCCTTATAAAAAATTAAACATTTTTAAAGAAGGAATTAATCTCTCTGTTAGTGAGACAGCTTTCTGGATTTTCACATTTACACGAACCCCACAACTGTGCCCCCCCCCCCACACACACACACACACACACACACACACACACACACACACACACACACACACACACACACATAGCAGACGCTGCCAGAGCGGTCAGGGGACAATCTGTCAGTGTAATTAGCGTTTATGTGTCTAATCAGTCATGGGAATACCTCAGGATCCATAAACTCTCTCTGTCAGCCCTGTGGATTGTGCTCCATAGCACTCTGTAAGACACTTTCATTGAGATGGGGCTCTTGTGGCGAACAGGACTTGGAACACATTATATGGCTTCAGCTGAAGATGTTGACGTTTGGACTGGAGGATATGACAGTGTAAATGGGGAATTTCTTCCTCATTGGAGAAAGACTATCACATTAATGAGAAACACTTGGATATGTTCCTACTTGGTCATATTTCATCATTTGTTTTTATTCTGTAATACCTATGATAGGCCTTCTCAGATTGACTCACCGAATATAATGGTTATCAATCTGTCTTCTGACATTAGTGTTCTGGAGGAGTATGTGGGTCAGTTGTTGTATATTTTTGAGCAGGTACTTCGAAAAAATGTGTAATTTAAGTTTTTCAGCTCACAGAGTACGTACCTCTCAATTTTTGCCTGAAATCTCAACTTCATGCTAAACGTTGAGATTAGTGCTCTGGTTTAGTGATGGAAATCTTTTCCTTGAACTAGATAATTATATAAGCCTTGCCGTTTATAGTGTTGGAATGTGACAAAAGATCCCTCCGAAGCTCCTAATCATTCCCGTCTCCTGCATTTAACTAACAAAAACCCTCAACAATTATAGACCTGTTGTGGCTGCTGCCAAAGCAATTCAGCTGGTCTATTAGTTACATACTATTCCCAAGCAGCAATGTGTTCCCCAGATGCTCCTGCAGGACAGGATGGGAAAACCATGCTAACAATCCTCGCTAATTACCAGCCAGAAGATGTCCATGGCTTACATTTCCTGTGTAACATTCATTCACCCCCATCACTGTCCAGTCCTTCCATTGCAATGTGGTGTTTTTGTTTCCATGTTTGCCATGTGACTAACTAATAACAGAGTTGAATCCATGTCGTTTGTGATATATGTGCCTGCCTTTTATGTCTCTGTCCCCACTTGTTTGTGTCTGGTCACCATGTGCGTGGTTCAGTCACTAAACGACGTAAGGCCCATCTGAAGAGGCTGGACCGGAGATGGACCCTGGGGGGAATGGTCAGCAGGCAGCAGAGCCGAGGTGATCTGAGACAGGGTGCCCACCTCCTCATCTTCCTTCACCCCTCATCCCTCTATCCTCTGACCCCTCACCTGTCCTCTTCTCCTGTCCCCATTGTACCTTGTCCTGTCTTCTCTCATACCTGATTAGGGTTGCAAAGCTACCTGTAATTCACCAAAGTTTACAGAATCTTCAAGTAATCTATGGCAATCTATGGTAATTTAGATAATTTATACTTGAGTTTCTAGTGGATATACCATATGGTTAAAGAGAAAATAGCCTAATTAATAAAAAAAAAAGCATCTAATCAATAATGGCATTATTTCAATTCATTCTTCCAACTATTTACTTTTTTTCACAACTTCCACCAGTTTGGCACCATAACATTTACAACAAAGACATATTTACATGGTAAAATCCATAAAAGTGTGTCATATTTCATGCTGAAACCCTCATATTAAACACCAATGGTATTCACTAAGTTGATGGTTTATATTTAGGATAATGTTTTACGGCTTTGTCATTTTATTATTTTTTTAATTTTTTTAAATCATTTTACAGACACCTGTGATAATCTGACGTACCCAAAAGGGCCACTAGATCTTGTGATAAATTACATAAAATCCTTGAAAGTTACCTGGTAGTTTACTGATAAACTTCTAAAGTTTCTAGTAAAATACCCTCGCTTTGCCACCCTACAACTGATGCCTAATGTATTGTCTTGTCATATGCTGTCTGCCACACCGTCATGACCCACACCCAATAATCACTAACATCGTTATTATCCAGCTAATTAACAGTCCAGCCATGTCATTACCATGCTAAACAGGTTTTCACATCCACAGTGGTGGCTTGCAACAGTTACAGATTTGACCTTATGCAGAAGATAAACTTACAAAAAATGTACCATCTTGTTGTTTCAAGACTACTACATTCAAGTGTAGAAACTGAGTAGTTTCTGCACTTGAATGTAGTAGTCTTGAAATCAATGATGAAGTCAGCAACTTATATTTCAGTGTTGGAAATTGAGTGAAATTATATTACAGTATATAATAAGATTGCCTCATGTAAGCAGTTCATTTTAATTCACCGCTATGTGCAACTCTAATCTTTTCTGAATTACAGCTATAGATATAGCTACACAACTATCTAAAAGTCATAGCATAATTGACTTTGGTAGGCCGCATAAAATATTTTGCCACTTTGTTTGGCTTTTTACAAGCAAATTAAACATGAACACATACAGTGCATTCGGAAAGTATTCAGACCCCTTTACTTTTTAAACATTTTGTTACGTTACAACCTTATTCTTAAATGGATAAAATCGTTTTTTCCCACATCAATCTACACACATTACCCCGTAATGACAACGCAAAAACAAAATGTTTATTTTTTTTGTAAAAAATGTAAATATTTATAAAGGAAATATGACATTTACATAAGTATTCAGACCCTTTACTCAGTACTTTGTTGAAGCACCTTTGGCAGCGATTATAGCCTCGAGTCTTCTTGGGTATGACGCTACAAGCTTGGCACACCTGTATTTGGGGAGTTTCTCCCATTCTTCTCTGCAGAGTCTTTCAAGCTCTGTCAGGTTGGATGGGGAGCGTCGCTGCACAGCTACTTTCAGGTCTCTCCAGAGATGTTCGATTGGTTTCAAGTCCGGGCTCTGGCTAGGCCACTCGAAGACATTCAGAGACTTGTCCCAAAGCCACTCCTGTGTTGTCTTGGCTGTGTGTTTAGGGTCATTGTCCTGTTAAAAGGTGAACCTTCGCCCCAGTCTGAGGTCCTGAGTGCTCAAGGATCTCTCTGTGCTTTGCTCCATTCATCTTTCTCTCTATCCTGACTAGTCTTCCAGTCCCTGCCGCTGAAAAACATCCACACAGAATTTTTATTTTTATTTTTATTTAACCTGATGCTGCCACCTCCATGCTTCAACGTAGGGATGGTGCCAGGTTTCCTCCAGACGTGTCGCTTGGCATTCAGGCCAAAGAGTTCAATATTGGTTTCATCAGACCAGAGAATCTTATTTCTCATGATCTGAGAGTCTTTAGGTGCCTTTTGGCAAACTCCAAGTGGGCTGTCATGTGCCTTTTACTGAGGAGTGGCCTCCGTCTGGCCACTCTACCATAAAGTCTTGGGGACCAATGCTACAGAAATATTTTGGTATCCTTCCCCAGATCTGTGCCTCGACACAGTCCTGTCTCGGAGCTCTACGGACAATTCTTTCGTCCTCATGGCATGGTTTTTGCTCTGACATGCACTGTCAACTGTGGGACCTTACATAGACAGGTGTGTGCCTTTCCAAATCATGTCCAATCAATTGAATTTGCCACAGGTGGACTCCAATCAAGTTGTAGAAACATCTCAAGGATGATCAATGGAAACAGGATGCACCTGAGCTCAATTTCAAGTCTCATAGCAAAGGGTCTGAATACTTATGTAAATAAGGTATTTCTGTTTTTTATTTGTAATAAATTTGCAAAGATTTCTAAAATCCTGTTTTTGCTTTGTCATTATGGGGTATTGTGTGTAGATTGATGAGGGGGAAAAAATATTTGATCCATTTTAGAATAAGAGTATAACGTAACAAAATGTGAAAAAGTCAAGAGGTCTGAATTCTTTCAAAATACACTGTGTGTAGTTTTCAAAAGGAGTTAAAAAGACAGACGTTTATCGACTGGAGGTGTTAAGAGCGAGCAGGTCTCCCGATGGACCAGGCCAGTAAAGAGTTTTATTCATCTTTCGGAGAAAGTGTGAAACGTGTTTGTGCTTGCACACATTAGCCTTGCCTCGAGCCAGGTTTTTTTGACAGGGGATGCAGTTGGATTGCTGACAGCGGAGTAAGGATAAGCTATTTGAGTCCAGCCCAAGGTTTGTGCTTGGCAACAGTGTCCACAGTGCACACAAAAAATGTACGGCCTCTGGAGTAAAAAGAGATTTTTCCACTGCAGGAACTAAATTTTGCATGTAAAAAAAAAAAAGAAAAAAAAAAAGAAGCTGAAATAGCGCTGACTGCAGGAAAATAATGTATAAAAGTTATGCAAGCGATGCATGTTGTGGTTAACATAATATCTGATTCAGAGATTCCCCCCTGCTGGTGAATGTGAGATCAGGAAGGTTGAACAGGGTTGCCCCTGTACAGACAGCCCTACCAGACCTTAAACAGAGAGACCGGAGGTCCCATAGGTCAGTGCAGAGGAAAACAAAGCATACAGGAAGTGGCATTTTCGGTTCTATTTACACGGCTGTACATGAGCCTATTTCTTTGAAAGTAATAGGAATTTTAACTATATCCTTATTCAGTTCTTTTAAATCACTGAGTGAGACTCAACATGGGCAGAGGAAAGGAGACAGATATCAGATAGGAATCCAGTGATTCCAGAGGTATTCAAATGGTCTTGGCATGAAGATAGGATATCCCCTCTTCTCTCTTTACTCTGCTGGGCAACATTCCTTCCTTCTGCCTGTGTTTTACGGTGTGATAAGATGAGACCTCTGGTCTGTAATGACAGGAAGTACTGTCACTGAGCGTGCCCTCTGGCCTTTTGGGAAGTTACAAATCAAGATGGCGTCTCTGTTCTCTATCATCAGCCGAGTTTACAGAGGCTGACCGCCACCATGCCATTAGTCCACTCTGTCGTTGCCCACTGGACAGAGTCATCAATTCAGCGTCTATTCCACGTTGGTTTAACGTAATGTAATTGAAATGACGTGGAAACAACTTTGATTCAACCAGTGTGTGCCCACTGGGTTAGAACTGTTTTCCTCATTTCAAAAGACTAGTGTTTGTGAGTTTATTTTGCCCCATATTTACACCGAATAATCAACTATCATGACATCAAGTCAAGGTAATTGTCAGTTGCTGCAGGAAGGCATTTTCAGTATGAAGTGATTGACATCATATTATTCATTTGATTATTTTTTACCTTTATTTAACTAGGCATTTAATTAGTGTCCCTGATTCTTGGAAGCCTTTGATAGTAAAATGCTGGATATCTTTGTGGATCTGACAGAATCAATCACATCAGAACTACACACAGAGACATATCATTAAGTCAACAGACTTCTATATTATGTGGCCTAGATACAGTACCTTCAGAAAGTATTCACACCCCTTGAGTTTTCCTAGATATGTCTTGATTTGATTTCACTTCCTCTGAGATGTTTATACCATTGTTCGAGTAGGGAGACCGGGGTTGGTTGTCTCACAGGTTGGTTGTCACAGTGCTTATTACTCAAAATAGTTCATTAAGGAATATTATCCATACTTTGTAACTTTTATTGAAAAGAGGAAAGGGAGAGCTTTTTTCCAAGCCTATTTGTGAGTTCCAAGGTCATTCAGATTCAGAACTTTTAATGTCCTCAGAGAGGCACATTCATCCTGCAGCAGTCATAAAACATATCACATCTGGTAAATAACATCTTAATTAGCATTGGGGGGGTTAGGGATGGTTGTCACATTGATGTTTGGGTTGCTTGTCACAATCTGACAACCGTCCCCATTGTAACAATGTACCCAAAAGCTAAATGACATTGAAAAACGCCTTGAAGACTTATTTTCCGGATGTTGAAAAGACGTAAATGTTTCACAAGTTTGGACAGCACAGTACAGCACAGCACAGTACAGTCTAGTAGAGTTTAATTCAGCAGAGTACAGTACAATTGAATTTAATTCAGTAGAGTACAGTATAATAGAGTACAGTGCGGTGCAGTTTAATTCAGTAGAGTACAGTAGAGCAAGTACTGTACAGTTGAGTTTATTTCAGTAGAGTAGCGTAACAGTATATAAGATTACAGTGCAGTACAGTAGAACAAAGTAGAGGACAGTTGAGTTTATTTCAGTAGAGTACCGTACTCTACCTTACTGTGCTGTACTCTAAATGTCTGTTCTGTACCGAACTATAGTCTACTTTACCTTTCTTTACTGTACTCTACTGTATACTCTTCTTTCCAAACTTGTGAAACTCTATGATTGGTTCAGATTTGGTCCAATCTGGGCCTACTTGTCAAAACTGTGAGTCATGTGATTCCGACTGAGAGTCAGAAACATTCACACACACACATTCACACAGACAGACAAACACACACACACTTTTTTCAAACTGTTCCTGTTTGAAAAAGCATTCCTTGTTTTCAACAAAAAATTTATTTAACACAAATGTTTACAGCTTTACTTTTTTCATCTTCATTCAAATATTTCATTTTCATCCAAATATGAATGGTTACTGTTTTGTTAAGCATTGATATTACAATTTGAGTGGAGTAAGAACTACAATGTCAAAGCAAATACTCAATTATGTTGAATTTATTTGAATGTATTTATTTGTATTATTTTAGAAATACTGTTCAATAAATAAAGGCTTCACTTTTTCTAAAACTTTGTAAATTGGCTCAATTGTTGCTGAAAAACCAATTGCAAACACTGTGACAACCAACCCCATACTGTGTGACAACCAACCCCGGGATGGGACCGGGTGTCACAAGTGGACAGCGTGTGTTGAATGGCTTATAATTCCATGTTGGAATACGTTATGAGGATTAAAATGGTCCCCATTTCAACTCAAGACCTTAGTCTCTCCTAATATTGAAAATAGTCTTGTAAGATATACTGGTCCTGAGAAATACACTTATTGATAAATAGTGACAATCAACCCCGGTCTCCCCTACCTCCTATAAAATGTTGACATATTTTAAATTTGTTTGAGTAATGTTTTGTTATTGAAGCAGCGTAGTACGTATGAAACTGACGTGAGTCTCTTGTGTTCCCACGCCCTCTCTGTGGCCCGCCAGAGGAGAAGTATATGACGGTTCAGCCATACACCAGCGAGGGGAAGGATGAGATCGCCTTTGAGAAAGGAGTCATTGTGGAGGTCATCCAGAAGAACCTGGAGGGCTGGTGGTTCATCAGGTAAGGCCATGATTTGTGCTCCAACCACAATATAAACTGTTGCCTGTTTATGCTGTCTCTTGATTATGGTTATTCTCACTCATGATCACCTCCTCTCTTCCCTTTACCTCCATCCTCAACTCTCTCCTCAGGTACCAGGATAAGGAGGGATGGGCCCCGGCCTCCTACCTGAAGAAGGTGAAGGAGGATTTCTCTCCCCGTAGTAGTAATAAGAAGAACCCCTTAACTGGCCCTGTGGAGATAATCGGCAACATCATGGAGATCAGCAACCTGCTCAACAAAAAGGCCCTGAGTGAGAAGGATGTGCAGACAGACAGCCAGTCAGAGGACACCCCCCTGACCACCCTCTCCCTGGCCAAGAGGCAGATCAGCCTGCCCATACCCTGCTCTAGCTCGGACTTCAGCCCTGGTGCCGTCCTGGTGGACGGAAAGGTCAAAGCAGAACCGGCCTCTCCAGCCATAGGCCGCATCACTCCTCAGAGAATAGAGATTGGTGAGTTGTCATTCAGAGACGGAATTGGAAGGCATAGCGGTTTGTTAAACTAATACACTCACAGAATTTAAACCACAATCTCATTTTCTTCTATCTAGGCTCCCCGATCCTCAGACAAAAGCCACCTCCTCGAAGAGATGCAACTCTGGTCAGTATGAAAAAAAAAATACAGTTGAAGTCGGAAGTTTACATACACCTTAGCCAAATACATTTAAACTCAGTTTTTCACAATTCCTGACACCACTTTATTTTAAGAATGTGAAATGTCAGAATAATAGTAGAGAATGATTTATTTCAGCTTTTATTTATTTCATCACATTCCCAGTGGGTCAGAAGTTTACATACACTCAATTAGTATTTGGTAGCATTGCCTTTAAATTGTTTAACTTGGGTCAAACATTTCGGTAGCCTTCCACAATCTTCCCACTGTAAGTTGGGTTAATTTTGGCCAATTCCTCCTGACAGAGCTGGTGTAACTGAGTCAGGTTTGTAGGCCTCCTTGCTCGCACACGCTTTTTCAGTTCTGCCCACACTCCAATACCTTGACTTTGTTGTCCTTAAGCCATTTTGCCACAACTTTGGAAGTATGCTTGGGGTCATTGTCCATTTGGAAGACCCATTTGCGACCAAGCTTTAACGTCCTGACTGATGTCTTGAGATGTTGCTTCAATATATCCACATCATTTTCCTCCTCATGACGCCATCTATTTTGTGATGTGCACCAGTCCCTACTGCAGCAAAGCACCCCCACAGCATGATTCTGCCACCCCCGTGCTTCACGGTTGGGATGGTGTTAATCGGCTTGCAAGCCTCCCCCTTTTTCCTCCAAACATAACGATGGTCATCATAGCCAAACAGTTCTATTTTTGTTTCGTCAGACCAGAGGACATTTCTCCAAAAAGTACGATCTTTGTCCCCATGTGCAGTTGCAAACCGTAGTCTGGCTTTTTTTATGGTGGTTTTGGAGCAATGCTTCTTCCTTGCTGAGCGGCCTTTCAGGTTATGTCGATATAGGACTCATTTTACTGTGGATATAGATACTATTCTACCTGTTTCCTCCAGCATCTTCACAAGGTCCTTTGCTGTTGTTCTGGGATTGATTTTCACTTTTCGCACCAAAGTACGTTCATCTCTAGGAGACAGAACGCGTCTCCTTCCTGAGCGGTATGACAGCTGCGTGATCCCATGGTGTTTATACTTGCGTACTATTGTTTGTACAGATGAACGTGGTACCTTCAGGTGTTTGGAAATTGTTCCCAAGGATGAACCAGACTTGTGGAGGTCTATAATATTTTTGTGAGGTCTTGGCTGATTTCTTTTGATTTTCCCATGATGTCAAGCAAAGAGGTACTGAGTTTGAAGGAAGGCCTTGAAATACATTCACAGGTACACCTCCAATTGACTCAAATGATGTCAATTAACCTATCAGAAGCTTCTAAAGCCATGACATCATTTTCTGTTTAAAGGCACAGTCAACTTAGTGTATGTAAACTTCTGACCCACTGGAATTGTGATACAGTGAGTTATAAGTGAAATAATCTGTCTGTGAAAAATTGTTGGAAAAATTACTTGTGTCATGAACAATGTAGATGTCCTAACTGACTTGCCAAAACTATAGTTTGTTAACAAGAAATTTGTGGAGTGGTTGAAAAACAAGTTTTAATGACTGCAACCTAAGTGTATGTAAACGTCCGACTTCAACTGTACTTAGCTTAAGTTGGAAGTTGGACTGCATGGCCAATTGTTATTGTTTCCTTTCTACACTAGAACCGCCAAAGGCCAACGCCCACTGACTTTTGATTTTATAAAAAATATATAAATAATGCCCCCCCAAAAATGCAACATCCTGCTCCTTCCCTGACTTTTCCAAAATGTTTGTATATATTTTACATTGCTGATTTGTCCAAAAAAAAACAAAAAAAAAAACACAAATACTAAAGTATTAAGAGCCTTTTTAACTGTTTTTCTTACACACCTATTCCCAACTTAACCCTCCAAGACAATGCACTGTAGGACATTGGTACCCATCCAACTACTAATGCATATCTCTGTCCTCACTGAAATTAATGACAAATGGATGAATCGCGATAATTGCGCAAGTTACTTCACAATTGAAATTAAATTAGACCTAAATGATAAGGAGTGTGAAGATGTTGATTTCATTTAGAAAGCCAATAGTGTAATAATGAGTTTGTAATTAAAGAGCAGCAGTAAATAACAATAGCGGGGCTATATACAGGGGGTTCCGGTACAGAGTCAATGTGCGAGGGCACCGGTGTCGAGGTAATTGAGGTAATATGTACATGTAGGCAGAGTTATTAAAGTGACTATGCATAAATAACAACAGAGAGTAGAAGCAGCGTAGAAGGGGGGGGGGGGGGGTGCAAATAGTCTGGGTAGCCATTTGATTAGCTGTTCAGGGGTCTTATGGCTTGGGGGTAGAAGCTGTTTAGAAGCCTCTTGGACCTTGACTTGGCGCTCCGGTACCACTTGCCGTGCGGTAGCATAGAGTACATGTCTATGACTAGGGTGGCTGGAGTCTTTGACAATTTTTAGGACCTTCCTCTGACACAGCCTGGTATAAAGGTCCTGGATGGCAGGAAGCTTGGCCCCGGTGATGTACTGGGCCAAACGCACTACCCTTTGTAGTGCCTTGCGGTCAGAGGCAGCAAATTGCTGGGAAAAAATCCCCATCAATCTACACATAATACCCCATAATGCGGAAGAGCTTGGTTTTGTTTGTTTGGAAAGTTTGTTGTTTGAAAGTGTATTGGAAGTTATTGGTAGCTAGCTAGCTTCTTAGTTTGGATCCCGCGATGCAGTTGGCATCAGTTTCTGGGATTGCTTGTCTCTTTCCAGTGATCCTGCCGACCAAGGACGGGTGTGAGGAGCTATTTGGCGTCGCAGCTAGCCTAGCTGCTAGCTAGCTGCATATCAAGCTAGTGGGGTTTTCTTTAACACAGCCCGCAACGCGGTTAGCCATTGTGGCTAGGACTGCAGATTGTCCCGGGTTTGTGGTTGTCTAGATCCCTGCTGTTTGTTGTTTTCAATCTTCCCCGTGACCTGCCCTGTCTGGAACTGCGAGGAGTAACTGTGTAACCTACGTAGCTAGCTACCATGACAAAGACCAAAGCCAGCGGGAGTACCGTTGAGGACAGTGGTGTCTCTCTATTACACATGAAGGATCTTTTAAATGAACAAAAAGAGACCTACAAGCAGTTGTTACAACAACAATAAAATAACTTCAAGTGTTTTGTCCAAATACTCATGGATTCTACAAATAAAAGAATATACGTCCTGACTAGAGGTCGACCGATTCTGATTTTTCAATCCTGAATCTGATTATTGGAGGACCAAAAAAAGCCGATACCGATTAATCTGGAATTGAAAAACTGTATGGTCGAAAGAGATGGGGCAGAATGAGTGGCAAATAAGTCTGGCTGCACATCTGACTGGCTTACTTACTGCAAATTGAGAAAATATTTGACTAAATTCAACAAAAAGAAGAAGAAACTGTATTATGAAGCCAAGATCAATGATATAAAAACTTTGGAGTACTTTAAATTAAATTATGGGCAGAAAGACAAATTCAACTCCATCTTTCATCGAATCAGATTCATCACGAGACCATTTGATGTTGGCAAATATTTTAAGGACTATTTCATTGGCAAAGTGGGCAAACTTAGGCAGGAAATGCCAACAACGAACAGTGCACATTTTTATTCATGCATAAAAAAAATAATAGTTAATGAAAAGCATTGCAAGTTTGAATTTTGTAAAGTTAGTGTGGGAGAGGTGGGAAAATTATTGTTATCGATCAATAATGACAAACCTCCTGGCATTGACTACTTAGATGGAAAGGATGGTAGCTGACTCTATAACCACTCCTATCTGTCATATTTTTAATCTGAGCCTAGAGGACAGTATTTGTCCTCAGGCCTGGAGGGAAGCCAAAGTAATTCCGCTACCCAAGAGTGGTAAAGCGGCCTTTACTGGTTCTAACAGCAGACCTATAAGCTTGCTGCCAGCTCTTAGCAAACTGTTGGGAAAAATTGTGGTTGGCCAAATACAATGCTATTTCTCTGTAAACTAATTAACAACAGACTTTCAACATGCTTATAGAGAAGAGCACTCCGCATGTACAGCACTGACACAAATGACTGATGATTGGTTGAAAGAAATTGATAATAAGAAGATTGTGGGAGCTGTACCATTAGATTTCAGTGCAGCTTTTGATATTATTGACCATAACCTGTTGTTGAAAAAACTCCCTTCACAGAACAGAGCAAACTGGCTCTAGCCAGAATAGAAAGAGGAGTGGGAGGCCCCAGTGCACAACTGAGAAAGAGGACAAGTACATTCGAGTGTCTAGTTTTAGAAACAGACGCCTCACAAATCCTCAATTGGCAGCTTAATTAAATAGTACCCGCAAAACACCAGTCTCAACGTCAACAGTGAAGAGGCGACTCCGGGAAGCTGGCCTTCTAGAGTTCCTCTGTCCAGTGTCTGTTATTTTGCACATCTTAATCTGTTCATTTTATTGGCCAGTCTGAGATATGGCTTTTTCTTTGCAAGTCTGCCTAGAAGGCCAGCATCCCGGAGTCGCATCTTCACTGTTGACGTTGAGACTTGTGTTTTGCGGGTACAATTTAATGTACGAGATCTTCAGTTTCTTGGCAATTTCTCGCATGGATTTCTCAGAACAAGAATAGACTGACGAGTTTCAGAAGAAAGGTCTTTGTTTCTGGCCATTTTGAGCCTGTAATCGAACCCACAAATGCTGATGCTCCAGATACTTAACTAGTCTTAAGAAGGCCAGTTTTATTGCATCTTTAATCAGCACAACAGTTTTCAGCTGTGCTAACATAATTGCAAAATGGTTTTCTATTGATCAATTAGCCTTTAAAAATGATATACTTGGATTAGCTAACACAATGTGCCATTGGAACACAGGAGTGATGGTTGCTGATAATGGGCCTCTGTACGCCTATGTAGATATTCCATAAAAAATCTGCTGTTTCCAGCTACAATAGTCATTTACAACATTAACAATGTCTACACTGTATTTCTGATCAATATGATGTTATTTTAATATACAAAGAATTTGCTTTTCTTTCAAAAACAAGGACATTTCTAAGTGACCCCAAACTTTTGAACGGTAGTGCATGTGTTATGGCTTTTCAACCTCTGCCATGTCGTGAATTCAGAGCTATCTATATAACAGAACTCATAGTGTTTACTTTAATGGAAGCTTCTCTAATATCAAACATGTAAAGTGTGGTGTACCGCAGTGCAGCTCTCTAGGCCCTCTATTATTTTCTATTTTTACCAATGGCCTGCCACTGGCATTAAACAAAGCATGTGTGTCCATGTATGCTGATGATTTAACCATATATGCATTAGCAACCGCAGCTAATGAAGTCACTGAAACCCCTTAACAAATAGTTGCAGTATGTTTTGGAATGGGTGGCCAGTAATAAACTGGTCCTGAACATCTCTAAAACTAAGAGCATTGTATATGTTACAAATAATTCCTTAACTTCTCTGCGCTACGGATCCCATTAACGGGATCACTTTCCTAAACCACCGCTAGAATTGCAGGGCACCAAATGCAAAAATATTACTAAAAATATTTATAATCATGCAATCACAAGTGAAATATACCAAAACACAGCTTAGCTTGTTGTAAATCCACCTATCGTGTCAGATTTTGAAAATATATTTTACAGCGAAAGAAATCCAAGCTTTTGTGAGTGTAGCTTTCAATGCTACAACAGTTAGTCCCAAATTAGCATGGTCACGAAAGTCAGAAAAGCAATAAAATTAATCGCTTACCTTAGATAATCTTCGGATGTTTGCACTCACGAGACTCCCAGTTGCACAACAAATGTTATTTTTGTTCGATAAATATTACTTTTATCACGAAAAAAACGCCATTTGGGTTGCGCGTTATGCTGAGAATACAGCCTCGTTCTGGTCCTGAAAGGAAGATGAAAAATCGTATCAGATTAAAAGATATTACTAAAAATATTTATAATCATGCAATCACAAGTGAAATATACCAAAACACAGCTTAGCTTGTTGTTAATCCACCTATCGTGTCAGATTTTGAAAATATACTTTACAGCGAAAGAAATCCAAGCTTTTGTGAGTGTAGCAATAAATGCTACAACAGTTAGCCTTATATTAGCTTGGTTAGCTTGGTCACGAAAGTCAGAAAAGCAATCAAATGAATTGCTTACCTTTGATAATCTTCGGATGTTTCCACTCACGAGACTCCCAGTTACACAACAAATGTTATTTTTGTTCGATAAATATTACTTTTATTACAAAAAAACGCGATTTGGGTTGCGCATTATGTTGAGAAAACCAAAGCCGTGTTCCGTTCGACAAATTCCAAAAAGTATCCGTAATGGTCGTAGAAACATGTCAAATGTTTTTTATAATCAATCCTCAGGTTGTTTTTAACAAACATAATCGATAATATTTCCCCCGGACCATAACCTATTCATTAAGAGACAAAAGGAAAATGGGGTGCCCCTCTCTCGCGCGCAGGAAATATTCAGAGGACACCTGACTACTTTTGAAAAAGCTCGCTAATTTTTCAAAATAAAAGCCTGAAACTATGTCTAAAGCCTGGTCACAGCCTGAGGAAGCCATTGGAAAAGGAATCTGGTTGATACCCCTTTAAATGGAGGTTGGACGGGCCAGGAAACAGTTTTTTTTATTTTAAATATCACTTCTGGGTTACATTTTCTCAGGGTTTCGCTTGCAGAATAAGTATTGTTATACTCACAGACAATATTTTGACAGTTCTGGAAACTTTGGAGTGTTTTCTATCCTAATCTGTAAATTATATGCATATTCTACGATCTGGGCCAGAGAAAATGTCAGTTTACGTTGGGCACGTTATTTAAAAAATAAAAACAATTCTGACCCCTAGCGCTAAGAAGTTAAGTTCTAGACCTCAGCTGAATCTGGTAATGAATGGTGTGGCTGTTGAACAAGTTGAGACTAAATTACTTGGTGTTACTTTAGATTGTAAACTGTCATGGTCAAAACATATAGATTCAATGGTTGTAAAAATGGGGAGAGGTCTAGCCGTAATAAAGAGATGCTCTGCTTTTTTGACACCACACTCCAAGAAGCAAGTTCTGCAGGCTCTAGTTTAGTCGAATCTTGATTATTGTCCAGTTGTGTGGTCCAGTGCTGCAAGGAAAGACCTAGTTAAGCTGAAGCTGGCCTAAAACAGAGCGGCACATTTTGCTCTTAATTGTAATCAGAGGGCTGATATAAATACTATGCATGCCAGTCTCTCTTGGCTAATAGTTGAGGAGAGACTGACTGCATCACTTCTTATTTTTATAAGAAACATTAATGTGTTGAAAATCCCAAATAGTTTGAATAGTCAACTTACACACAGCTCTGACACACACGCTTATCCCACCAGACATGCCACCAGGGGTCTTTTCACAGTCCCCAAATCCAGAACAAATTCAAGAAAGCATACAGTATCATATAGAGCCCTAATTGCATGGAACTTCCTTCGATCTCAAAACAGATAAAGCAACACCTCGCGGCAAAATTCCTCTAACCTATTTGACCTAGATAGTTTGTGTGTATGCATTGATATGTAGGCCACGTGTGCCTTTTAACATTTTTTTTTATTTCTGTCTTTGAGCTGTTCTTGTCTGTTGATGTTCTCTATTATGTCATTCTGTATTATGTTTCATGTTTTGTGTGGACCCCAAGAAGAGTAGCTGCTGCTTTTGCAACAGCTAATGGGGATCCTAATAAAATACCAAAAAATACCAAACAATGACAAAGCGAAAATAGATTGTTAGAAATGTTTGCAAATGTATAAAAAATACAAAACAATAATACCTTATTTACATAGATATTCAGACCCTTTGCTATGAGAATCGAAATTGAGCTCAGGTGTATCCTGTTTCCATTGATCATCCTTGAGATGTTTCTACAACTTGATTAGAGTCCACCTGTGGTAAATTCAATTGATTGGACATGATTTGGAAAGGCACACACCTGTCTATATAAGGTCCCACAGTTGACAGTGCATGTCAGAGCAAAAACCAAGCCATGAGGTCGAAAGAATTGTCCGTAGAGCTCCGAGACAGGATTGGGTAAGGGTATCAGGCATTGAAGGTCCCCCAGCAATCGGGGGAGAAGGGCCTTGGTCAGGGAGATGACCAAGAACCCGATGGTCACTCTGACAGAGCTCTAGAGTTCCTCTTTGGAGATGGGAGAACCTTCCAGAAGGACAATCATCTCTGCAGCACTCCACAAATCAGGCCTTTATGGTAAAGTTGCCAGAAGGAATCCACGCTTCAGTAAAAGGCACATGACAGTCCGTTTTGAGTTTGCCAAAAGACACCTAAAAACTCTCAGACCATGAGAAACAAGATTCTCGGGTCTGATGAAACCATGATTGAACTCTTTTGGCCTGAATGCCAAGCGTCACTTCTGGAGGAAACCTGGCACCATCCCTACGGTGAAGCATGGTGGTGGCAGCATCATGTTGTTGGGATGGTCTTCAACTGCCGGGACTGGGAGACTAGTCAGGATAGAGGGAAATATGAACAGAGCAAGATCCTTGATGAAAACCTGATCCAGACTGCTCAGGACCTCAGACTGGGGCGAAGCTTCACCTTCCAACAGGACAACGACCCTAAGCACACAGCCAAGACAACGCAGGAGTGGTTTCGGTACCAGTCTCTGAATATCCTTGAGTGGCCCAGCGAGAGCCCAGACTTGAACCCAACCGAACATCTCTTTAGAGACCTGAAAATAGCTGTGCAGCAAAGCTCCCCATCTAACCTGACAGAACTTGAGAGGATCTGCAGGGAAGAATGGGAGAAACTCCCCAAATACATGCCAAGCTTGTAGCGTCATACTCAAGAAGACTCAATGCTGTAATCACTGCCAACGAAGCAAAATGTCTGAATACTAATGTAAATGTGATATTTCTGTTGTTTAAAAAAATATATAAATTAGCAAAAAAATAAATAAAAAGAAGCTGGTTTTGGTTTGTTATTATTGGGTATTGTGTGTAGATTGATGAGGGGAAAAAACAATTTAATCCATTTTAGAATAAGGCTGAAACGTAACAAAATGTGGAAAAAGTCAAGGGGTCTGAATTTTTCCGTAGGCACTGTAAATAGAAACTAATTTCACACATAAGAGTTACCCTAAAGACTAATACATTGACAGTAGTCTGAGTGATGATATTATCAGCTGTGAAATTGTTCATGTAGTGATGGGCGCAGCTTGTAATTGACTGTTGCATGGAAAGGAGCATCACTTTGTCAAATCTTACTTCAGAGTTACATGCAGGTAAAATGTTTTGATTTCTATATAGTGTCAGAAAGATCATATTCTGCAGTTTGTCAAATAACTCTCGAAATTCAAGAGGTGCAGCTCTATTTCCAAATGTAACTTTTTCCAAGAATATCTGCGTTGTCCATGGCATCAGCACATGACCACTTGCGCTGTGGCATTGCTCTGGCTACTAAGCAAAGACTACTAACATAATAAACTTAAAGTATGTTATTCTGTTTTCATTTAAATACAATTTCTTATTTACACAATGTTTCTTTTGACCTGCCAAAACTGACTTCTTTGTGATGAACTTAACCTAGTGGTTTTTTGTTTTTACCTATAGCCTAGATTAACATAAACTAATGAAAATGCTATTATGTTCTTTGAAATAATAGTTTTTTAGTATTCTAATGTTACCTAAGACCTTTATAAACACAAGCAAATTATTATTCCTCTGATAGCATATATGAAATGCATTTATTAGACTGTTTGAGTGTTGTTGATGCATCATTGGCTCGAAGTGTTCCAAATTGGCTTTTTAGGACTTTGTAGAATTATACAAAACATAGAATATCCTCTATAACTGTTGTTTATATATTTACATGGTTATATTTCCACAAATATGTATTCATGCAATTCATGATTTATAGTTGTTTAAGAACTATTTATCAAGCAAGGGTGCTTATGTTTGCGCACCTTGTGGGTTGATATGCATCTGATCCGTATGCTAAAGGTGACGCACGGCAACATTCTCAGGGTTCCGTAGTGGGTACTTATAGGCTCAACGGCCCGGCGGTTCTATTGTTAACAGTATCAGCTGTGCAATATTCATAATGCTGGAACATTTTTTTCCACTCAGGGATCCAATTTACCATCACCACCAGAGCCCCCTACTGTTGAAGCAGAGTACTACACCATTGCAGAGTTCCAGTCTGTCATTTCGGATGGCATTAGTTTTAATGGAGGGCAGAAAGCTGAGGTAAGCTTTTTTCATGTTAATTGTTTTTTTATTGTTCAGGTAAATTATTGAAATTAACAGATACTGCATGTAGTTAATTTCTCCCCATCTATTCTCTCTGTTCTGTCCTGTAGGTGATCGAGAAGAACTCTGGTGGCTGGTGGTACGTCCAAATCGGGGAGAAAGAGGGGTGGGCTCCCTGCTCCTACATCGACAAACGAAAGAAACCCAACCTAAACCGCAGAACCAGCACTCTGAGCCGTCCCAAAGTCCCACCCCCAGCCCCGCCCGTCAAGAAGCAGGACTCTGAGGAGACCGCCCCTCCCAGCAGCCCTGGGTCCGAGGCTCCCGAGTCCCCTGTATCTCCCGGGAGGCCTGTGTACGAGGAGCCAGAATATGACATTCCTGCAATTGGGTTTGATCTGGAGTCAGAGTTTGAGTTCCTCAGGACAGATGGGTCCTCAGTGGATGGGAAGAATGAGGATGGCTCCTCAGGTAAGGGCTCTCATCTGTCCTCCAAGCCGTCTCCGGCCTCTTCTCTCCACAGCGCCTCCTTCAAGATGGGTGAGTCATCAGAGGACGTGGGGCAGGAAGAGGAGGAGCCTGAGGAGTGTATCTATGAGAATGACGGCTTCAGACCTTTCAGAGAGAAGCCTGATGCACAATCCAGTGGCGACTCGGATTCCCCAAAGACGAGTGCCCCGTTGGAGACTAGCAAGGCTGAAAACTCTCACTCCACGTTGGGGGCAAGGAGAAAAGGGAAGAATATCCAGCTGGAGCTGAACGGAAGCCAGTCCCATTCTCGAACCAAAGCAGAGGCTGGGGAGTCCAGCCCCAAACCTGCTTCCACAGAGTCCATCCCAGATCTATCCAAGCAGTCCAGGTCCAAGAAGGACAAAGAGGAACACAAAATGGGTTCCACCAAGTCATCCACCAAACCTAAGCCAGTGGTCAGGCCTAAACCCCAGGTGGCCAAGGCCTCCAGTGCAGAGAAGATGGACATCAGCAGCCTCCGGAGACAGCTGAGGCCTACAGGCCAGCTGAAGAAGGGCTCCAGAGGAGAAGACTTTGAAACAGCCTCTGTCATCTCCTCTGAGGACTCTGTGTCCTCCCACAGCACCTCTGACCTCTCCTCCATCTACTCTAAAGGCAGCCGTGGAGACTCAGACGAGGGCTGCAGCTTCTACCGCACCACAGACACCTATGAGAAGGTCCAGGACTCAGAGATGAGCTTCCCTGCCGGGGTGGAAGTGGAGGTGCTGGAGAAGCAGGAAAGCGGGTGGTGGTACGTCCGCTGGGGCGACACTGAGGGCTGGGCTCCAACCTACTACCTGGAGCCTGTCAGGCAGCTGGACGACACAGCTGGGTCCGAGTCCGATGGCACCCCCACCAAGCCAGGCAGCCTGAGCAAGTCCAACAGCCTGGAGAAGAACGAGCAGAGAGTCCAGGCTCTGAACAACATCAACCAGAGCCTGAAGAGGAGCACACCTCCCATCCCCTCCAAACCCCCGGGGGGGCTCTCCAAGCCCTTTGACCTGTTCAACAGCTTGCATAAGCAGAGGAATGGTACGAAACAACAACAGGTGGTCAGGCCTCAGTCTGTCTTCATCTCCGGGCCGATCATCGACGGCCCAAACCCAGTCGGCTCCCTTAGGAGAGGTGAGTCACTCAACTCCACCGACCACCCACGCTCTAGTCCCACCGTGCGCCGCAACGCTTCATTCGGTACAGCCCCGCGGAGCCCAGCGCCAAACGGTAACATGGCGAACCGGAACAGACCCGGCACGGGCAGCTCCGAATCACTGGGCCTTGGGTGTCTGAGGAACGGTCTACCTGTTTCCACTGTAAAACCCAAACCCCACCTCATCCACAACAACCTCCGTGAGGTGTATGTCTCCATAGCGGATTACCATGGTGATGAGGAGACCATGGGGTTCCCTGAAGGAACAACTCTGGAGGTTCTGGAGAGGAATCCTAATGGGTGGTGGTACTGCCAGATCCTGGATGGAGGTCGACCTCGGAAAGGCTGGGTCCCCTCGAACTACCTGGAAAGGAAGAACTAGTAACACGCTTATGTTCAGTGCACGTGCAATCAGGTTGTCAGGTCAGAGACCATGGAAGACAGTGTAAATGGAAATGGAAAGAAGACACTGCATTTTTAGATTTTATAGATGGAAATCAGAAGAGACAATCATCTAAGTGGCATCCTTTGTATTTTCTAAACTGAGGGTGGCCAACCCATCCTGGCATGTCATTTCTTGCCATTTTATTAATCTCATCTAAAGTGACAGATAAAGCACTTCATCGTGCTATTTTTAGACAGGATTTTTTATATTCACAGACAGCCGGGTGGATAGAACAAATACCTTAGGCATTCAAATCAGCAGAAGGTCAACCATATTAAACGGAAGAATTAAACAACAAAAGTGGTTGATTTGATGACACGTGCTTTTTAATCCAAAATGGAAGAATAATGGGACTTGGACACGAGAAGAGGAGCTTTGGACAGCTTTGGCTGATGATGATCCTTTATAACAACGAGAGAGGGTTTGTAATATGATTACATTACTTACTTAATGATTTCCAATGGGCAAAACATTACACACTTCTAATGACATTTGATCATAAAACATTTACTTTTTAAAGCTTTTTGCATGGTTAAAAGGTTTCTGTACTGACCAAGCCTTGGGCCCATTTTTAAGTAAACATTTCTCTTAAAATGTTTTGTATGTTGTTTAAAATCTGTTGCTACACCTTCTCATATGTTAAATGCCATCTGCAGAATGTCTTGTGCATGTTTTTATGTAACTTTTTTTGTGACGCTTAATGTATATTTTATGTCATACTTTTATATAGCTTTGTGTGTATGTCATCTTGTTGTAAAGTGTATATTCTGTCCATTTATTACAGTATGTAAGTCATTTTAAATCTCTTAAAGCTACAGTCTGCAATTTTTTACGGGGTCCCTGCCACCTGTTTTGGTATACAGCTAAAGGATAGGGCTAGGGACATTTTGAGACATGTTGTGCTGTAGCTCATGAGGCATTTATAAGTATATTCTTCAATAATCAATGGGTAAATATGAAGAATTTTAATAACAATTAAACAGCTTCCCAAGTTGCAGACTGTAGCTGTAAATCTTTATGAATGTTTCATGATTTTCTTGATGACACTCTACCTAATGTCTTATACGTACAGTATGTATCCTTCACCACCTTGGAAGTGTATTTCTGCCCTGGTCTTGTGACACAAAATAGGTCAGCCTATTTGAAGGAGTGGTAAATCAGCTATTTTTTGCGCTCTCTAGAATCGTCTTCTTCTAGTAAATGTTGATGTTTTCTATCAACAGATATCTCCCATGGCTCCATTTGACCTATCATATTTAGAATAAAATAAAAGACCGATACCATATGGTTATGATTTGTTTAGTTCTTTTGAATCAAATTTGAAGATGGTTTTCACATTGAACTTGACCGTTTAAGGTGTTCGCTAGGTTGTAAACAAAAAAGTGATGAGCTGCTTATGCATTTCCATTATTCCATTTAAGTTACCAGAGGAAGGAATATTGGACTTGAGGAATATTGGAATTGAGGCTTTTCATTTACTTTCAAAACCAAACCCCAGGGATGTGTAGAATAGCAATTGAACTTAAATTGTGATTTTATCTGAGAGAGAACTCATTGCAAATGAATTCAATACCTATTTTTATCCCACAAAGGGCTTGCAGACAGCAGTGCAAATACATAAACAATGACCCATCTGGTGCTACTCATATCTGGAAAGACTTGATACTCATGCCCCTTTGAAAAAGGAGGAACATACAGAATAGACAATTGTATACTCTTAATATTGCTGTGCAGTATTAATTTTAATGTTTGAACATGTCATCTATTCTAGCTACATAACTTTGTTTTAAATATTTCAAATTCCCTAATTAATTCCTTCTAATTAAGTAATATCTAGTTACATTGAGTTAATCTTACCCTGTGGTATACAAAACTTTGACTTGTCAATTTATAGGTCACATTACATACTTTTTTGCCCAAGCATTAAATTCTCAAATTCTGTTAATGAAGCTGGACCTGCTATGGTTGATGTTCAAGACTGTTGAAATATGGTTGTAGTGAAGGATCCTCTTTTGCCAGCTTGATGTCCCATTAATATTTCCTTTGTCATTGTCTGCTGGACAGTATTGTATCTAACATTAGTTTTAGAGCCTGCTACATTGCAGAAATTGTATTTATAGTATTCAGCAGAGAAAACGTTCATTTTATGATTACATGTGAACAATAATGATGAATTAAGTGTGTTTTTGTGAATAAATGCACTTTCTGCATTACCAGATTCCATATTGTTTTACAGAATTATTGATGATTCTTTCAATTTCTGCAACTTGTATAATTCAGGGTATGGGACAGCCCAGGCATAAAGCAAACTAAAGTGCCTTAAACCTTAACGCATAATTCAAAGCAGTGAAGCAAAGAGATGCAATAGATTGGGTAATGACAGTTATGATTCACAGCAGTAAAGTGGATTTTCCTGCAAGAATCTGACCAAGAGCACCCTCTTGTGCATTACAGCCTATACTACAATACATACAACATCTTACTGTAAGGACAAGATAAATATTGTCAATAAAAAGGTGTTTTATTTGTATAAAAACAAATAATTTATATGGCTACATTTAAAAAAAAAATGTTTTTGAACGTTTCTAAAACATTCTAAAATGGAGAGAATGCAAGTGTGTTAGCAATCAGTGAAGCCTCATGTATTCGGTTATTGTGTTTGTTTTGCCATTTGTAAACATATGTTTACAGTGTGTATTTGTAACACATGTTAACCATTTTGTTACATATTGAGAACATTTCCAGATTGACTTTGCGTTTATAAAATTGCAGTTACTTCAGGCAAAGTTTTGTACATTATAATATAAATTCTTCCTTTGCTATCTAAGAACTGATTGAGGTTATACGTAATTATTACGATGTGGGTACATTACTTTTGTAACAATGATAGTTAATATAAAGCCTCTGCTGACTCAGCACATTTAGTTTTGGCTTTACCGTAATGGCTATTTACCCAATGGCCCAATATGGATTAAGTGCACGTTTGTCTGGTTACTGTTCAGCTCCTAGTGTATAAATAGCCATTGAAGTTCACTATGTCAGACAGTGTGTTATGCTGTATTAGCAAGTCCTCAAACATGACAATATTTACAACCGATAGGCTTTTCCTGTGAAATATGTTCTCCCCATTGGGCCATTCCTTCCACTGGGAACCTCAGGCTATACTCCTCAGCTTAGCAGTGAGTTATGGCTGTCTGATCTGGTTGGTGTGTGTGCAGGGCTGTAACTAGGGCCGGGAATTGCAAAGGACCCCACAATACGATATCACAATACTTACGTGCCGATAAGATTTCGATGTTCCAAACATATGTCTTCTGCAGAGAAACGAGAGCCATGATAACTCATGGAAATAGAAGTGCTGAAAACATGTTGGTTCACTATTTAAAAAGAAGGAGAACAAGCTATATGGCCTAATATAATACCTAATACCGCCACCGGCAAAGTAAACCATGTGGAGTGTTATGATCCCATATCCTCAAGGGGGCAGTATGAGCACTCCAGAACAGCTCAGCCCAAACATAAAGGTCCAATGCAGCTGTTTTTATCAAACCATTTCTGGGTAACAATTAAGTACCTTACAGTGATTATTTTAAATTAAAATGGTTAAAAGAAACATAAATAGCTTCTTAGCAAATAACTAATTCTCAAGCAATAATTTTTAAGAATAACGCATGGTCTAGAGGGGAAAGAAACACCTATTTAGGTGAGGTGCTGGCTAGCAGTAGAACACTTGAAAATAAAGGAGAGCCGCACAATCTAGGAGCTCAGATGTAAAAATGTAATGTCCAACGTTTCGACAGACAAGCTGTCTTCATCAGGATGATGAAGAGGAAGAAAGCTTGTCTGTCGAAATGTTGAACATTACATTTTTGCATCTGAGCTCCTAGAGCAGGGGTGTCAAACTCAAATACCCAGTGGGCCAAAATGTAAAACCTGAACAAAGTCGCGGGCCAACATTGAACAAATTAACCTTTTAATATGGACCCAAACAAGTTTTGCTTTAACATTGAATATGGAACAAGCATCGCTTACTACCATACAATATATAATTTAATAGTGGAGACATGCAAAATCGAATTTCAAATGAAAAAACACATCAATGGCATTAATTTATTAAATAAATACAATTTAAATAAAAATCGTATGCCTCTTTTCTATTTGCAGCCTTCTGATTTAAATACCAAAATAAACTTTTTTTAAAACTTTTTCCACTGGCTAATAATTTTACAAATAAAATGATAATAAATCAATCAACCATTCAAGCCCATGCCTTGTAGCAAGAAAAAGTGCACAAAGAAAACGTTAATTATTGCACACTGATCTAATCTTTTTCACGAACTCTCCCTCATTAAAGGGCCGGGCTGATTTTGCGATCTCTGCTGCCACTATATAACTAGCCTTTACAGCAGCCTCACTTTGTGATGTGGCTTTTTTGAACATATTCTGTTGTGAAACCAAACTTCTTTTCATCTCCTCTACTTTCTGGCTCCTTTGAGTCATGTCCAGGTCCTTGTATTTGTCATGGTGTTTCGTTTCATAGTGTCGTTGTACTCCTTACTTACAGCCACGTTGACTCCACAAACAAGACAAACAGGTTTGTCTTTTACATATGTAAACAGACATTCTGCCTCCCACTTGTCCAGAAAGCTCCTGTTTTCTGCCTTTCTTTTCGCCATTTTTGGGAAGGGATAGCGCGCTGACAGTTGTAGCGTCTATGTTGCTATGACTAGAGAGGGCGTTTCTGGGTCCTGTCCTGATTGGCGCGCGAAAACAACAGCAGAGCATTATGGGATTCGTAGTATTAGCGGTGAATGCGCTAGTAGTAATTTGGTATTGTCTCGCGGGCCAAATATAATTACCCCGCGGGCCAAATTTGGCACCCAAATTTGGCACCCAAGTTTGACACCCATGTCCTAGAGTGTGCGGCTCTCCTTTATTTTCAAGAATAAAGCATGGATCTGAAATAGACAACAGCTTTACTTACCAGACAAGTACATGCCAATGAAAATACACCTTTGGTGACTACCATTACACTTTTGAAGCTCAAGTGTCCAACAATTACATTGAACCAACAGTGCACAACTTTGATAAGTGTTTGATAGTGAGCCATTATCAAATCAGTTTACTTTTACATTCATTCCCCAACAACCATACCCATCGGGGTGGGGGGAATCAGAGTATAGATTTAAAATGTCTGCTGCCAAACTTCTTAACTTACTGGCAGTTTGAATGAGGCCCAGGTTCACTCAGAGGTCTACATGGAAAGTCTGTGTGTACACAACAGTGAGATATATAATGTGTTCATGTCATTTTTACACACGGTGGCTGTGCGTCTCCCTTCCCTTCTGAGAAACTTGTCCATTAGCAATGGCTGCCTCTGCCTGTTTCATGTCCAGCCGTCACAGACTGTATTTGTGCGTATTAGACTGCAGTATAAAACACTGGTGCAGCCAGCTCAGCTAAGGCAGGATAGTAAATAACAGATGATGTTCACTCTGGCCAGGCCTACATGCCTCCGCTCTAAACAGACTATGTGAGTTATGCCTGTAGCCCTGTGCTTTGTTTTTCACATGCACAGACTGAAGACCAGAATACTACGTGCAGCATGATTGTGTTAAATAGTAAGTAGGCCTATGGTTGGGCACAAATGTCAATTAAACATCTATTTTATGTTGGTTCAACGTGATTTAATTGAAATTACGTGGAAACAATGTTGATTCAACCAGTGTGTGCCCAGTGGGATGTTTGTATTTTTGAGGAATTGCTCTAATATTGCTGATTGAGGTGTACATATTGAACACTAATAACACACCTCTTCATCGTAGAGTGCACTCAACACATACAGTGCCTTCACAAAGTTTTCATACCCCTTGACTTAATCCACATTTTGTTGTGTTACAGCCTGAATTCAAAATGAAATAGATTTTTTCTTACCCATATACACACAATACCCCATAATGACTTAGTGAAAACATGATTTTAGAAGTGTTTGCAAATTTATTGAAAATTAAGTACAGAAGTATCTTATTTACATAAGTATTCACACCCCTGAGTCAATACGTAGAAGCCCATTTGTGAGTCTTTTTTATTTATATATTTTTAGGGGTGGATCAGCTTTAATATTGCAAATAGATTGTTGCTTCCATCAATGTAATTGTCTGCATCATTTCCAATCCCCCATATTATATATATTTAAAAATATATATATTTTCCTTTATTTTCCTCTAACCTTACCACCACTCCCCTAATTGGAGTAAACTAATAGACAACACTTAGGCTTCTACTTCCAGCTTATACATCCTATATACATTTTACGCCCAAGGTATATTTTCCATTAGTTATGTTTTGTTTATTTTTAGTCCCATCCATCAGCTACCATCAACCCCTCCCATCTATCTCTGAAGACCATCCAGTTTTGATATATATTTGCAATATATTTTTCAACTGTGCTGTGATGTTTCACAAAAGTTCTGAACCTTTCTATTCTCATAGTTTCTACAGATTGTAAATTAAAAAAATTTGCTAAGTGTATTATTATATTATATATTGATTGACTATGACTTTTCAGATCACCCAGCAGTGCTATTTGCAGAGTTAATTGCAGGTAAATGTTGCAATTCTTCAGCCATTCAGAACCTGCGACCAAAAATAAGCTACATATGGACAGTACCAAAACAAATGATCAAATTATTCTTTGTTAATCTGCAGAGCTGGGATGGTTGTATCCCATATATATATAACATTATATTGGTTGCAAGATTATGTATAATAATTCAAATGGAAAAAATAGGTTTTTAATCCAGCATCATTTTTTATATCAGTTCATAAACAATGTGCCATGGAATCGTTACATGGAAAATCTGTCCCCAACTGTTTTTGCAATCTGTATGGCACATCTGTCAATTTTATGGTCCTTAAATGAAACTGGTATACTTTATCACAATGCTCAATTTTGGTCTTTACAGTTTTTTGCGATTGCTTACACATTTGTTGCAGAATTTGGCTCATCGTGTCTAAACTCTACACACAAGTCAAATAAGACAACACTTGGAGATAATCAAAACCGAAAAATCCTTTTTCAAAATGTCATTTTTGCAAAATGGGAAAACCCGCTGGTAGGCTTGGACATACAAGACGAACTGGCGCAGAGAGACAGGAAACACAGGGATAAATACACTGGGGAAAACAATCGACACCTGGCGGGGGTGGAGACAATAGTGAGGACAGGTAAAACAGATCAGGCTGTGACAGTTATTTACCAACACTAGATTGACAATGGCCAGTTCCTGTTCATGGGTGAACAGACGTTGCCTTCCTCCCTCAGGAGATCATCTGGCAGTTGTGTATAAAATGCAAGAAAATTATGTCATTGGTGAGGTTCTTTTTTACATACTGTACTTACAAATCTGCCGTTTCCAGCTACAATAGTTATTTACAACATTAACAATGTCTACACTGTATTTCTGATCAATTTGATGTTATTTTAATGGACAAAAAATGTGCTTTCCTTTCAAAAACAGGGTCATTTCTAAGTGACCCAAAACTTTTGGACGGTAGTGTAAGTATAGATTTTGTATGACTGAAGCCTTTAGTGAGAGGTCTAATGCTTTAATATTTAGTCGTCTGCTATCCGAATTCATATTCATTATATAAATAGGCCCGTTTAATTTTGTCTGGCTGGCCATAAGCAAATAGATTAACTGGGATATGACTAAAGTTAATCAGGGAGATTTCTTTCCACAAATAGACAGGCATTTTCCTTTCCATGGTAGCAAGATCTTATCTATTTTTGCTAACTTTCTATTAAAATGTATTCTAGTGAGATCATCGCTTCCTCCGGGATATGAATACCGAGTATGTCCACTTCACCGTCAGGCCATTTTATTGGTAAACTACACGGTAATGTAAAAGTTGTATGTTTTTGTGATCCAATATGTAATATAGGACACATCATGATTTGGTTGTAATCCAGAGGTTACAAAAATTATCTAGATCCTCTATGAGTGTCACGCCCTGACCATAGAGAGCCTTTTTATTCTCTATTTTGGTTAGGTCGGGGTGTGACTAGGGTGGGTGATGTAGTGCATTTATTTCTATGTTGGCCTGGTATGGTTCCCAATCAGAGGCAGCTGTTTATCGTTGTCTCTGATTGGGGATCATATTTAGGCAGCTATTTCCCCACTGGTTTTTGTGGGATCTTGTTTTCGTGTTAATGCCTGTGAGCTCTACAGAACGTCACGTTTTGTTGCTCTTTATTGTTTTTGTGAGTTTCAATTAATAAACATGTGGAACTCTATGTACGCTGCGCCTTGGTCCGAGTATGATTACCACGACGATCATGACAATGAGGCTATGGAGGGATACAAATTGTGGATTAATAAAATGCATGAATCATCAGCGTACATTGACACCTTTGTTTTTAATCCCTGGATTTCTATCCCATTGATATTATTGTTAGGTCTGATTTCAATAGCTAACATTTCGATGGCCATAATAAATAGATATGCCGATATTGGACAACCTTGTTTAACTCTTCTTGACAGTTTAATACTTTTTGAGAAGTAGCCATTATTTACTATTTTACACCTAGGGTTACTATACATAACTTTAAACCATTCTATAAGAGATTCTCCCAAATAAAAATATTACAGTTATTAATGTATATATAAATTTCAGTCGTGCTTTATCAAAGGCCTTTTCAAAGTCAGCCATGAATACCAGGCCTGGTTTCACACATTTTTCATAGTGTTCTATTGTTTCCAGTACTTGTCTTATATTATCTCCAATGCATCGTCCATGTAAAAAATCTGTCTTATTAGGATGAATAATATCTGACACTGAAGTATAAGAGGAAGGCAAATTTTTAAATGGACGATATCTTTATATTTACCACCTGGGTCCTGTTTCAGTAATAGTGAAATAACACCTTCTTGTTGAGTATCTGATAATCTACCCTTTTTATAGGAGTGGTTAAAACATTCAAATAACAGTCTTCTGAGTACATCGGAAAAGGTTTTACATACCTCAACTGGTATGCCATACAGCCCTGGAGTTTTCCCGGACATAAAGGCTTTAATTGGATCAATAAGTTCCTGCTCTGTAATTTGACCTTCACATGAGTCTTTCTGTACAGCTGTTAATTTTACAATGAATATAAACTCCTTACAATTAACTTGATTAGTGGAGATGGAGGAGACTGAAATGAAAACATAAGCTTAAAGTACTTTGCTTCCTCTTTCAAAATAACATTTGGTGAATCATGTAAATTATTTTTGGTAGCATTTCTATGTTGAAGTTGAAAAAATTATTTGGTGTATTTTCCCCCATATTCCATCCAGTTCACTTAATTTTTTATAATATATTAATTACATTTAATCTTTTTTGAATATGTTTCTCCAGTTATTTTTGCTTTTCCTCTAACATATTCGGTGCCTCTCTGGTACAGTTTGTATTGCTATCTATCTGTACTGTTAGTCCCTCTATTTCCTTTGTTAATATGAACTCTTTTGACCTAAATGGCTTTTGTTTTAAAGATGAGTATTGAATAGCATTGCCTCTAAATGCACATTTAAAAGTGTCCTGTACATTAAGGGGATCTGCTGTACCTATTTTATGTCGGAAAAAATCTGTCATAAATTCTTCTGTCCTGTTTAAAAACAAGTTGTCATCCAATAGGCTTTGATTACATTTCCAATTTCCTCGCCCACATGGAAATTCTGTAAGCGTAATGTGTAAGCCAATTATTTGATGGTTCGACCGCATTCTGTCCCCTATCAACACTTTTAAACTTTTGGTGCCAACGAGAATGAAATAAGAAACTAGTCAGGACGACTAGCTTGATTGAGCTGTGAGTCTTTCTGGTAAGTCTCTAAGAGCTTTCCAAACCTGGATTGTGCAACATTTTCCCATTATTACTTTCAAAATTCTTCAAGCTCTCTCAGTGGATGTTGATCATTGCTTGACAACCATTTTCAGATATCGGCATACATTTTCAAGCAGATTTAAGTCAAAACTGTAACTCGGCCATTCAGGAAAATTCATTGTCTTCTTAGTAAGCAACTCCAGTGTAGATTTGTCCTTTTGTTTTAGGTTATTGTCCTGCTGAAAGGTGAATTCATTTCCCAGTGTTTGGTGGAAAGCAAACTGAACCAGGTTTTCCTCTAGGAATTTGCCTGTACTTAACCTCATTCTGTTTCTGTTTTATCCTGAAAAACTCCCGTCCTTAAAGCTGCAATATGTCACTTTTTGGGCAACCCGACCACATTCACATGTATTATAGACCTGCCATTCTCATTGAAAGCAAGTCTAAGAAGCGGTAGAACTGTTCTACTGTATGTGCGCTATTTCTGTGCTTCCCAGTTTAGTTTTTGCCTCTTTTACTTTTGGATTTGTACACCAGCTTCAATCAGCTGAAAGTACAATATTTTGGGTTATGTTAAAGATATTTCACAGTGATTTAGATGGTATAATGATTCCCACACTATACTTGCTTGTTTTTTCACATAAACTGTACTTAGGTGAACTATTAGAATTTTAGCAACCAGGAAATGGCGGAGCGATTTCTGCATAGTGCATCTTAATGATTACAATCATATCCATAACATGATGCAGCCACCACTATGCTTGAAAATATGGAGAATGGTACTCAGTAATGTGTTGAATTGGATTTGCCCCAAACGTACAACTTTCTATTCAGGACAAAAAGTGAATTGCTTTGCCACATTTTTTTTTACAGTATTACTTTACTGCCTTGTTGCACACAAGAAGGAAGCCTCTGTACAGGCGTCCTTCTTTCCCCTCAATTAGTAAATTAGGTTAATATTGTGGAGTAACTACAATGTTGTTGATCCATTCTCAGTTCTCTCCACAGCCATTAAACACTGTAACTGTTTTAAAGTCACCATTATTGGCCTCATGGTGAAATCCCTGAGCGGTTTCTTTCCTCTCCAGCAACTGAGTTAGGAAGGACAGCTGCATCTTTGTTTTGTACTGGGTGTATTGAAACACCATCCAAAGTGTAATTAATAACTTCACCGTTCTCAAAGGGATATTTTATTTTTTACCCATCTACCAACATGTGCCTTTCTTTGAGACACATTGGAAAACCTCCCTGGTCTTTGTGGTTGAATCTGTGTTTGAAATTCACTGCTCAACTAAGGGACCTTAAAGATAATTGTATGTGTGGGGTACAGAGATGAGGTACTCATTCAAAAATCATGTTAAACACTATTGTTGCACACAGAGTGAGTCCATGCAACTTATTATGTGACTTGTTAAGCACATTTTTACTCCTGAACTTATTTAGGCTTGCTATGACAAAAGGGTTGAATACGTATTGACTCAAGACACTTCAGCTTTAAATGTTGTATTAATTTGTAACATTATGGTGTATTGTGTGTAGGCCAGAGACCAAAAACCTCAATTTATTTAAATTCAGGCTGTAACACAACAAAATGTGGAAAAAGTCAAGGGGTGTGAATAGTTTCTGAAGGGACTGTAAAATTTGAGATATTACCAGCAGTCATGAACTCAGCTTTGGTATACAGTAATCCCTCGTTTATCGCGGGGGTTACGTTCCGAAAATGACCCGCGATAAGTGAAATCCGCGAAATAGAAAACTTTTTTTTTTTTTACAATTAGCAACTATTACATGTATACAAATACAGTGACTCACGTGTAGGCCGTTTCGTCGACATTATGGGTTTAGGAGATGTTCGAAATTACAAGATAATTTGGCCAACTTAATGTAAATTTGCCAAGCTGTTTTATGTACGTACACATAACTGCACGAGACGACAAAATGATAGCACAATTCGTAGCATGTTTTGATACAAGAAGCGGGAGTGAGTTTTTAGCGAATCAGAATGCAGAGCACAATGCACCAAAAAAAAAAAAAAAATGCATTATGAAAATCCGCGAAATAGCGAATCCGCGATAAGTGAACCGCGAAGTGGCGAGGGATCACTGTAGTCATATCTACACCGAACAAAAATATAAACGCAACATGTAAAGTGTTGGTTCCATGTTTCATCAGCTGAAATAAAAGATCTCAGAAATTGTACGCCCAAAAAGCATATTCCTCTCAAATTTGTTTACATCCCTGTTAGTGAGCATTTCTCCTTTGCTAATATAATCCATACACCTGACAGGTGTGACATATCAAGAAGCTGATTAAACAGCAAAATCATTACACAGGTGCACCTTGTGCTGGGGACAATAAAAGGTCACTCTAAAATGTGCCAGATGTCTCAAGTTGAGGGAGCGTGCAATTGGCAGGCTGACTGCAGGCATGTCTACCAGAGCTGTTTCCAGCTCATTTTAATTTAATTTCTCTACCATAAGCCACCTCCAATGTACTTTTAGAGAATTTGGCAGTATGTCCATCCGGCATCACAACTGCAGACCACAGGTAACCACACCAGCCCAGGACCTCCACATCAGGCATTGTTCACCTACGGGATCGTCTGAGACCGGACAACTGATGAAACTGTGGGTTTGCACAACCAAAGAATTTCTGCACAAACTGTCAGAAATCGTCTGGGGAAGTTCATCTTCATGCTCATCGTTCTCACCAGGGTCTTGACCTGACTGCAGTTTGGCGTCGTGACCGACTTTAGTGGGCAAATGCTCACCTTCGATGGCCACTGGCACGCCGGAGAAGTGTGCTCTTCAGCGATGAATCTCTGGTTCAACTGTACCGGGCACATGGTAGACAGCGTGTATGGCGACACATGACCAAGTGGTTCCCTGATGTCAACATTGTGAACAGTGTGCCCCATGGTGGCGGTGGGGTTATGGTATGGGCAGGCATAAGCTATGGACAAACGAGCACACTTGCAATTTATTGATGCACAAAAATACCGTGATGAGATCCCGAGGCCCGTTGTCTTGCCATTCATCCACCATTCATCCACATTCAACATGATAATGCATGGCCGCATGTCTCAAGAATCTGTACACAATTCCTGGAAGCTGAAAATGTCCCAGTTCTTCCACGGCCTGTATACTCACCAGACATGTCACTCATTGAGCAGTTTGGGATGCTCTGGATTGACGTGTACGAAAGTGTGTTCCAGTTCCTGACAATATCCAGCAACTTCACACATACATTAAGGAGGAATGGGACAACATTCCACAGGCCACAATCAACAGCCTGATCAACTCTATGCGAAGGAGATGTGTCACGCTGCCTGAGTCAAATGGTGGTCACACCCGATACCGACTGTTTTTTCTGATCCACGCCCCTACCTTTTTTTAAGGTATGTGACTAACAGATTCATATCTGTATTCTCAGTCATGTGAAAAACATAGATTAGGGCATAATTTATTTATTTCAATTGAGTGATTTCCTTACATGAACTGTAGCTCAGTAAAATCTTTGAAATTGTTGCATGTTGCATTTATATTTTTGTTTAGTGTAACTTGTCCACTAATGGACTTGCCAACCTCAGCATCCCGGCAAGTGTAATAACCATGACCAGTAAGTTGACAAACTGACATTGCTAGTTATAACAGGTTATGATGAATATTATTCCATGCATATCTGTGTACAGTGTAGGCAAATTAGAGTTCAGTAACAAAAGTTAAGTAGTTCCAGGCATTTAGCTTTTTAACACCGCTTACATTTTATTGAAAGTCATGTCCATCTGACTCACACAGTGAACATGATGTTGCAACTCAGAAAATGATCTTAATCATTATTGTACACACGGAGGGATGTTTTGACAAAATTATCAATTGAAAGAACAAACAATGACTTGATTTCTGCTTCAAAAAGCAATACTTCTACCTTGTCTCATATGGCTGTGTCTGGACTGTAAATATTTGGTCCCATTTTATGGTTATAGATATTGAATATAAAATAAAGGGATAAAGAGATTGTGTGAGAGAGTGCATTTTGTCCATGTTTCAGTACAACACATGTTGCAATATAAGATTGAACATTTGTAAAATTGGAGAGGACTAAAACTAGTGTCTTTGGGAAATACTTTTTTGGCTAAAAAGTCACATTTTGCTAAGGAAAATCATATTTCAACCCACACTAGTACAGTAGGTTAACTTTTTATTATTTTTTATTTTTACCTCAGTAGAAATTAAACAATTGACAAGACCTCTACATATATTTGTTATTTTGACATCCTGTACAATATATAAAACAAACATAATAATTAATGATATGATTGACAAAATAAATAATGATCGTACTGTACAACACAATATCATTATCATACTTTTTCTCTGTTAAAATGTCTCCATGGTTGATCTCTGTATGTACTAATGTGGTCAGAAAAACTGAACCACTAGAAAAATCAAAGCGGACCACTTCTCGAGCCAATATAATTCCAGTATTATGCAATACAATGACAGCGGGGGCTTGTGTTATTTAGACAGTTTCTATTAACAACACTGAATAACTTCATACACACATTACTCACACTCAAATGTTGCCTTTTAAACACCATCCTTTTACATAAATAGATGGGATGTGTAACTTACGCAAGTCTTCATTCCCATGTAGGAGTGAGCTGGGGTAAATATTCACCTGAATATTAATTTGCCTGAACATTTTACAGTGTTGTAACTGATCAAAGTTCTCTTCTCCAAAAGGCACACAAGAATATACTCTTCTATCATATTCAAACTTGATCAGTTTCCGTAACAAAGGGATGAGATGGAACATGTTGACACCATGAACCAACACATTCTTTAAGAAAATGTACATATAATTCAACCTTTTTTTTATGAACCTGAAAAATGGCTTGTTTTTCCTCTATACATGACCATTGTTGTCTTTTAAACATTTTAGATTAAAAACTCTGTATTATGAAAACTTAAAGATTAGTTTGTTAAAAAGATTTGCCTAAAATACAGAAAGCAGCACTTCAAGTGTAAAGCTCACATACTGTGCAACAATAATCAGCTAGCTAGATCCATGACTTCCACACATGTGATGACACAGATGTTTACAGTTTCTTGTGTAAACAGCAAAAACACAAAGCATGAAAGCATTATATATATCACACAGGGGATTTCTCACTGAAAGGGGGATACCTAGTCAGTTGTACAACTGAATGAATTTAACTGAAATGTGTCTTCAGCATTTAACCCAACCCCTCTGAATCAGAGGTGTGGGGGGCTGCCTTAATTGACATCCACGTCTTCGGTTCCCGGGGAACAGTGGAGAAATATCCGTTTTCCTTTACTATAATATTGTCCACCAGCCGGCTCTTTTGCAATTATTCTGGGGACGAGGTTACCTTTACCATAACAATATTGATGGACGCATGCAACCTTACAGTAACAGAGAAAGAAGCTCAAGCATGGTTTTGTATTTAAAACAATCGTTAGGACAGTAAAGTACAGTACCTTGGATAACAGGGGTTCCAAGGAGTAACTTTGGATAACAGAAAACTATCGACAAAGATCAATGGGAAAAAGTTGTGATGGACTACTTTCTGGAGAACAATCATGCCATGCTGACTCTGAAAATTAATCAGACAATGAGGAAATCCCTAATTTAGGTAAAAATATGATGACAATGATGGGGGAAAAAATAGAGATCAACAGTGTTGTTGTCACGGAAGTTGACAGAGTTTTGAAATCAGTGGAATGCCCGGTGGAAGCAGAGTATGATTGCAAATGCGGTGGGAGTCGAAAAGAGAACACAGAAGGCTGTTGTATTAAACCCCTGTCTCTGGATTACATCTTCAAACTAAGGGCAACCATGAAATCCATGACAGAGAGGGAGAAGCGTTCATCCATGTAAGAGAGTCTAGCTACATTTTCAGATATTACACGTTTCTAATTTATTCAGAAAGTCATTTTAATTTTAATATTTTTGCTCCCGAGTGGCGCAGCGGTCTAAGGCACTGCATCTCAGTGCAATAGGTATCACTACAGTCCCTGGTTTGTTTCCAAGCTGTATCACATCCGGCTGTGATTGGGAGTCCCATAGGGTGGCGCACAATTGGCCCAGCGTCATCCGGGTTTGGCTGGTGTAAGCCTTTATTGTAAATAAGAATTTGTTCTTAACTGACTTTCCTAGTTAAATAAAGGGGGGGAAATTATCTCAGAAAGACATTTGCATTGCTAGTTATAGTTATTAACTTAGTTGGTTAGCTAAGGGCAACAATGGCATCCATGACAGAGAGGGTGAAGCGTTCATTCATGTATATGGGTAAGAGTCTAGCTACATTTTCAGATATTTTACGTTTCTAATTTGGTCAAAAAATAATTTTCATTGCAAGTTAAAGCATACTGTTAGCTAGCTAGAGCATGTTAGCTGGCTGGCTCGCTAGGTAATGTTACGTGTATGAGCTGTGTAGTAATTATTAGTATCTCAGAAATCCATTTGCATTGCTACTTATAGCAATTTAAACTAGTTGATTAGCTTTAGCTACCTGCAGATTCATGCATAGTATGGGTTGGGATTATGGGTCTTAACAAAAGACACCACTATGCAAGTAACCATTTAACTGCACCGTACACATGGTATGTATCCTGTGCATGTGACAAATAAACTTTGATTTTAATTTGATGTAGTGTGTGTTTACCAGAGACGCAACAGCACCTTTTCAACCTCAGGAGGCTGAAAAAATTTGGATAGGCACCTAAAACCGTCACAAACTTTTACAGATGCACAATTGAGAACATCCTGTCGTGCTGTATCGCCGCCTGGTACGGCTACTGCAACACCCACAACCGCAGGGCTCTCCAGAGGGTGGTGCGCTGCCCAACGCATCAACAGGGGCAAATTACCTGCCCTCCAGGACACCTACAGCACCCGATGTCAAAGGAAGGCCAAAAAGATCATTGAGGACAACAACCACCCGAGACACTGGCTGTTCACCCCGTTATCATCCAGAAGGCGAGGTCAGTACAGGTGCATCACTGCTGGGACCGAGAGACTGAAAAACAGCTTCTAGCTCAAGGCCATAAAACTGTTAAATAGCCATCACTAGCACATTTTTTATTTATTTAACTAGGCAAGTCAGTTAAGAACAAATTCTTATTTACAATGACAGCCTACCCTAGCCAAACCCGGATGACGCTGGGACAATTGTGCACCACCCTATGGGACTCCCAATCACAGCCAGATGTGATACCGCCTGGAAACGAACCAGGGACTGTAGTGATGCCTCTTGCACTGAGATGCAGTGCCCTAGACCGCTGTGCCACTTGGGAGCTCATTAGAGGCTGCTGCCTATATACATAGACTTGAAATCACTGGCTACTTTAATAAATAGAACACTAGTAACTTTAATAATGCTTACATATCTTTCATTACTCATCTCATAGGTATATACTGTATTCTATTCTACTGTATCTTAGTCTATGCTGCTCTGACATTGCTTGTCCATATATTTACACTACCGTTCAAAAGTTTGGGGTCACTTAGAAATGTCCTTGTTTTTGAAAGAAAGCTATTTTTTGTCCATTAAAATAACATAAAATTGATCAGAAATACAGTGTAGACATTGAAAATGTTATAAATGACAATTGTAGCTGGAAACTGCTGATTGTTTATGGAATGTCTACATAGGCCCATTATCAACAACCATCACTCCTGTGTTCGAATGGCATGTTGTGTTAGCTAATCCAAGTTGATCATTTTTAAAGGTTAATTGATCATTAGAAAACCCTTTTGTAATTATGTTAGCACAGCTGAAAACTGTTGTGCTTATTAAAGAAGCAATTAAAATGGCCTTCTTAAGACTTGTTAAGTATCTGGATCATCAGCATTTGTGGGTTGGATTACAGGCTCTATTCTTGTTCTGAGGAATGAAGGCTATTCCATCAAGAAATTGCCAAGAAACTGAAGATCTCGTACAACGCTGTGTACTACTCCCCTTACAGAACAGCGCAAATTGTCTCTAACCAGAATAGAAAGAGGAGTGGGAGGCCCCGGTGCACAACTGAGCAAGAGGACAAGCACATTAGAGTGTCTAGTTTGAGAAACAGACGCCTCAGAAGTCCTCAACTGGCAGCTTCATTAAATAGGAGTGGGAGGCAAAGCACCAGTCTAATGATCAATTAGTCTTTTAAAATTAGAAACTTGGATTAGCTATCACAACGTGCCATTGGAACACAGTGATGGTTGCTGATAATGGGCCTCTGTACGCCTATGTAGATATTCCATTTAAAAAATCTGCGGTTTCCAGCTACAATAGTCATTTACAACATTAACAATGTAATCCCTGTATTTCTGATCAATTTGATGTTATTTTAATGGACAGAAAAAAAAGGACATTTCTAAGTGACCACAAACTTTTGAACGGTTGTGTATATATTCACAATTCATCATTACTTTACTTAGATTTGTGTGAATTGAGTATATGTTGTGAAATTGTTCAATATTACTTGTTAGATATTACTGCACTGTCAGAGCTAGAAACACAAACATTTCGCTACACCCGCAATAACATCTGCTAAACACGTGTATGTGACCAATAACATTTGATTTGATTTGATTACTACTTTCTATACTTTTAGTCTTAATCTTTGGTTGTTTACTACACAACCTTACTCACTCTGTTTAGCACAGCCTCACACGTGAATCTTTAAAGAGATGGGTTCGGCTAAGGCTTAAGAGTGTGTGAACGATGCTGAATGGGTGTAGACATAGAAGAGCTCTCCAGTAGGTGTACCAAAACATTCATAGGCCATTTTCTCAAAAGTGGGGTTACAAGTTCATCAACTTTCAAAGCAAGATTACTTTCCCATTGTTCCTCAACTGCAGTGTATGATATAAAACATTTTTAGCTCTGAGTCTCTACCAATGTAAAAAACACAATTTAAAATGTAGCTAAGTGGTGGGTCACAGTTTTGTGTTTATGAATTTTTACAATATAGCCCATTGTGACTTTGGATTTTTCCCATCTAGTGGAAATCGCTCAGTTCTGCCTGAAGGGACAAGACTCATCCCAATAAACTTCAACCTGCGATTACTTCCAATACACCCAGGAAATGGCACAATAATTAACCAGAGATAGTTAGAAGAGAGTCAGGAAGATGGCGGTATACAATAGAGTCGGCATTTTACGACCCTTCAGACAGTTAGAGCTTTGATATATATGTTGCGTCTTTGCTAAGGGTTTCTGTGCACTGAACATTGTGCAGACACACACACAGGACCAAAGTGCCCCTACACTGTGTAACGAAGTCTATGGTCACGTCTCCCTCACTATACACAGAACATCCTCTATCCCAGGGATGTCAAACATACAGCCCATGGGGGATCCAATCCAGCCCGCGGGTGGTTTGAGTAACAACACATGTTGGGGGACAGACGGACAGAACAAACTCAATATAACAAATCGAAACTGTGTATAAATGATAATGAATCTACATTCATACCGTTTTTTTTACTGTGTCCAGTTCGCTAATAATAATCTAAATGAAAGCTAGACAGTCAAGGAGCATTGAAAATTCCAAAAGACAATTTGTCAATTTTGATGGTAAGGAAATAACACATTTTGAGTGTAGCCATCCGGACCTTGTTGAAAACCGAATGCGGCCCCCGGGGCAAAATTAGTTTGACACCCCTGCTCTATCCACATAGATTTACATCCACCTTGAATCTATAACATTCTATGGTGAGCAGCTGACTGTATTCTCACATTTTTGCCTGCATGTGATCTTCCCTACAGTGTCTTTGAGACTGGGTAGAGAATGCATGTAAGGGATTATTCATGCAACATAGGCACACAGCTAATTACTATATTCCTTACTTTTCACAGGTACAATACTTCCTCTGATTACACCATCCATTTTTCATGGCAATATCTTACACTTTCTTCTCCAACCAAACAAACTAAAAACTGCATGTCCTCTTCATTCATGAGTCACTTGTCCAAAGGCTAACGCTATTATTCAACCAGGCGGAACATTCAGAGCGTCACAGATGGAAATGAATTGTACAGACACTAGGGCTGCCACAATTACTGTATAACTGACAGTTATGTATGAAGACCGTTATGAAAATAAAATAACTGTCATAACGAACTGCTGACTGAAAATGGGACGGCAGGGCATTCATGCGGTTGAGTCCGTTTCGGCTGTAACGTGGACTCTTAACAACTTGCTGAAACAAGCAAATGAGTCTTTGGTTGCCTAGGCAACACCCCCCACAATGCAGCAGCAGTACACAGACATATAATTAATATAATGGGCTTGTAACCTTAAACCCTGGCAATTTGACTGGTAAACTCATGGGTACACTACTCGCAATGCCTGCCTGGTATTGGGATGCAATCATTTTCATGGTAATGCAGAATGTTCATTTAAATTATGTTTAGTGATGTGGCTCATGCAATGGAATGTATATTTTGTCTCTGAAACATCCTAGTAGCAATGATATCATCAGTGGGATGAATGATGATTGTTCTGCAGAGAGTGAGCCAGATCCCTCCTGGTTAAGTCCAGCTCCATGGTGGCTGAACCCAATCCATTATCTGGGCCACAGTGACACACTGGAGGCCAGCATTACCTCTTCCTGTTAATCTTTACAATGTATTCATATCCCAACATGTTTTTCTGATATCTTTGATGGTCCAACTGCATGATGCTGAATCTCATAATGTTGCTGAGCAATATTGAGACAGTCAGGCCAAACATACATGCTCCAATAGGTCTCAATGGTTTCTTTGATGAATGAGCCTTGATGTTACACAGCCAGGCAGATCCTACGTGCTCCGGTAGGTCTTTATAATGTCTTTGATTGTCCTTCTGCAGATTGGGCAGCTGGCATTGGCCATCTTCTTCAGTTTGAGGCCACAGGCGTAGCAGAGACACATGTGACCACAGGCGTACAGCACCGTGTCCACCACGTTCTCATAGCAGATGGTGCACTCGTCACTCCACGAGCCAGAGCATGATGGGAAGGTGGGGGATTCCGAGTGGCTGGAGAATGGTGAGCTGGGGCTCGTACCTGGGAGACAATGGAATAGGTTTTAGAGTTAGGTGGATCATTTGCATACAGTATAACTTGGAAACTGTACTTAGGAATAGTTTTTCAATTTCTGACTATCTGTACTGTATCTGCTCTGGAATGTTCTCTTCTATGTTTACACATTACAGGATATTGCGTCAAATAACTTGTGTTCATCCTTTTGAGAGGGGCTTAAGCATCATAACAGGTGTGATATTGTGCAATATAAACATCACATTTCCAGCCTATTAAAGTCAAAGGAAACTCTCAACAAATGCTGGTTACGTTTACTGCAACTGACGTTGCCTTTCTTGGTCATGGTATGTTGACTGTTTTGTCACATTCCTGCCATAAACAGAGGTGGAAAATCAGGGAGAGAGAAAGAGAAAGAGAGAGGGGGGGGTGGGGAAGGGGTATGCGAGAGAGAGAGAGAGAGAGAGAGAGAGAGAGAAAGAAAGAAAGAGGGAGAGAGCGAGCGAGCGAGACACAGATGTAGGATCTTAATTTGAGCCAGTTTGCTACAGCAGGAAAATAATCCTGCAACAGGAAATGTGAATTATTATGTTGATTATAATACATTTTTGTAGGCGTTGATAAATATTTTTGTAAAGGAAAATCACATTTTTTCTTTTTAAACCTCAAATACACTACACGTTTTACATTTACTGCATTAAAAGAAAGTTCTCCAGCAACACAGTGATCAAAATAAGATCCTACATCCTACAGAGAGAAGAGAGAAAAGAGAGAGAAAAGAGAGTGAAAGACAACACAGGGATAACCTGGTGAGTGAGACACAAGGTAGTAATGGAAAGAAGGTTTACCTGTGGAGCTGCTGAAGGCTGGTGGGTTGCTGGCGTTGAGGCTGGTGTTGAGGTTGATGTTCAGGTTGGAGTTGAAGTTGGGCTCGGAGCTGACGCTGCAACGCAGAGTTGGGGTGTTGGGGGAGCTGGGAATTGACAGTCCCCGAGGGTCTGCATTCAGAGACGAGCCTGAGGGCACAGAGAAGCACTGTGTCACATGCAAACTACTCTGAACTCATGTACGTACAAATACCTCAGAAAGGAAAACGCTGGGTCTAGTTATTTGCAGAGCTCCATAGATATGGTGTAATAACACTGTATGTCAGAATATGATGAAGTTCAACTTTGAGAGTCTAGCTAAAGCTGACTAAAGCACACACAAACACCCATTTGTGTGTGTCTATGAGCGAGTCAGGAGCCCTTGAGTTATTGTATTCTCGCCCCCCTCCCCATCCCCCACATATACAATCCCTCTGGCCATAGAAGAGAGAGTCTACTGTGTCTGTCCTGTGCCATCTCCATCTATTCTGAACAGCAGCACCGGCAGCCCTATTTGACATCAGCCCTCACATTGACATCTCTCTCCGCAGAGGAGAAAAGCTCTGACAGTTCCAAATCCACAGACCTAGTAGGCTATGTCTGAATGGCATAAAACCATTTTTGTTTACACATAACTTGATGTATGCCATAAAACTGCTATTGCACTGGTATAGGCATGGCATAACGTATCTCTTATGTGCCAAATGAAACAACACTGTCAGTTTGCAAGCAACAGCAAGCATACGCAACTAACCTACACATCACCCAATGCTTTCCAGATCCCGTACCCCAAGTCTGCCTGACTTAAGATTAAAAACAACTGCAAACAGCTGTGCTTTAGTCGATGAGACCTGAAAAAACTGAGCGGGGTCTAATGCTATAGAGCCTTGACAATGGGGTGCCCCTATCCGTTCCCCTGAGTTCCCATCTCTCTTGGACCACCCTTACTGCTGTGGTTTCAGTTTCAATCTAAATAAACAAGCCTTGTTAGCTTCTGCAAACAGTGGTTCATATGGTGGCCAGGTTGCTGTTCAAAATGTTCAAACATTAACAGACACACTGTACTGTGGGCTGAGGGAAATGGCAAAGGAGAAGAGAGAGTAAATTCAAAGGCTTGGAGCCTTTAAAAGCTAGCCTAGCTTTCTCTTACTAGTGTTTATTGTTGTATTGAACAAGGTTACACTCAACCATGTTTGGTTTCTTGCATGGTTATTACCAGGGGCACAACATTCACTGGGGACATGTCCCCCCCACATTCTGAAATCACATTTTTGTCCCACCCAGTTTTATCATTGGAATGTGATACAAAACAAGGCAACGGTGTGCTTTAGGACCATGCAGGCGCCTCCGAGCCGTAGGGAGGCTGTTTGGCGTGTAGAAAACTTACTTCTAAAACCAAAGTTGGTTATTACACTAGTGACAAATGGATCAATGTACCACTTGCAGATACACAGTATCATCTTTAAAATGTGTCAACCAAATACATCCCCAGCATTACTAGCAACAAGGACAGGGACATCGTGGTAGACTACTATAGTTACATAGGTTTGCTTGCAAACTTTCTCATGATCGTTAACCTGACCTGTGTGACTGACCGGCTGCACAGCTGTCTGGTAACATCCTGGTCGCATCTAATAGGAGACCAGACAGAAAGACAGACAGATACCCTTCATGTCTATTCATAAACCCTTTCATCCAGGATTAGGTTCAGATCCTGCCATCGTATGAATGCACTCCTGGCCCCTCTATCTGGAATGGACAACATCTGAGGGCATTTGAGTATGTAGGGAAGCCTGGGAGGTCTGCATGGTGCCCCAGATAAATCCACTGTGGTTATTTAGTGCATTATATCACCTTCTTATCGTTGGTAGTGATCTTTGCCACACCGCCATGGTTGCTTTTTTTATGTGACAGATTTACTGCATCAAAACACATAAACATACTCATTAAGACAGACTTTTCAATGCCTGACCTTACAATAAATACTAGGATTATATTTGAGGTCTCATTTCTTGTCCTCTATAGGTTAGTTGGAAGAGCATGGGCCTTGCAACACCAGGCTAGTGGGTTAGATTCCCGGGACCACCCATACAGTGAATATAAAATGTATAAACGCATGGCTAAGGCCTTTTGGATAATAGCGTGTACTAAATGGCAAATATTATCATATACGGCCTCGTTCAGTTTGCTACTCGATTGGTGCTGTAGGGACGTCAGCCACTGTACTTACATAATATGAACATGTTTCAAACCATGTTTATATTATCACGCTTAAGCCCCATCTAGAATGTATGTGTGGAGTTGCAATGGGAATTCAGACATAAACAAGTACGTTTATGAAGCTTATACAACCAAACCAAGATATTCACACAGACTCCATGACCATGTAAAAGTGATGAACTCCCATCTGCTTCATTTCACAGCTCTAACGACACCCGACCACGGACAAGTGCCACTTTCAGAGGTGGCGGTACGTTTCCATGGCAACGCGTGGCATGTGGCGCCAGTGTGTGGGCGGAGAGAAACGTCAGAGCTGCCCTCCCCACAGCTGGAGGGGGTAATGGGAAGCGCTGTCAGAGTCATAAGAGGGGAGAGAGAAAGAGAGGGGGGTGGAGGTAGAGTGAGAGAGAGAGGAGGTAGAGAAAGAGAGAGAGAGGAGGCCACTGCTAGGATAGTAAGGTATGGGGGAAAATGCTGGCGCCTGAATGCGAGACGCAATTACATTTTAATAATGCATATGGAAGGCATCATAAACAGTTAGTACAGCAGCTAGCAGAGCCCCCCCCTAATGGACAGGGGGCTCTGCTAGCTGTCTGATGCTGCTGCTGGGCCCACGTAGGACAGAAATAACCTCCTCAACCCAGGAGAGAAGAGGAGAAGAGGAGAGAGAGGGGGTATGACAGTGGAAAAGATAGGACACACAAACTACCTTGTAATATCAAAGCAGCTCATGATCAGTTCCATCACATTTTTTTTAAGTCGTCTTTAAAGACATTGCAATATTGCTCTCAAACACTATTCTAGCATTTAGTTTGGAGAATAATCAAACGAATTGAGACACGATCATTCTTATTAACAAGTTGGCCAGAAAACAAAGCCTAGCAGGGGGAACAGGGTGTTCAGGGCCTGATGACAAATATCCTGGCCTCAGCGGAGCTTGTTAACAACCTAGAGAGCACACACATCTTTGCTTACAAGCTGTATTCTGCCTCACAGCCAGTATCAAAATCATGAACATCTAGTAATGAACTTGCTTGCAAACCAGAAAAATATATGATCCTGCATTATTATAATGTATGCCTACATCTTCAGTGAGTTATGATTTGTTTCAACCTGTAAACACAGTCTAACAAATACTCTTTCTTCAAATCAGTATTTCCTCATCTCTCTGTGTACCACATTGTAGGTCTGCTAAAGGGACACTGCGAGATTTTGTCAATTCAGTTTTTCTACTTACCCAGAGTCAAATTAACTTGTGGATACATTTTTTTATGTCTCTGCGTACAGTATGAAGGAAGTTAGAGGTAGTTTCCCGTGCCAATGCTGGCTAGTGTTAGTGCAATGACTGTAAGTCTAAAGGTATGCTAGCATTATGCTAGGGGCTTAATTGCCAAAATCTTGCAGGATCCCTTTAAATTCCAGCCCTAGAATCCACTTACAAACAGGAGAATCACTGCAAAGCCAAGTGAAATTAAATACGAGCACAAACCTCCACATGCAGTTCGCCATTAATTCCCCATTTCCAACAGCACCCTTCCCTGTCAGCCATTATTTATAACATGTTATTCTACTGTTAATTTATCATGGGCTGGTCCTAAAACCAGCCTTTTGCTGGATTCAATCAAGACAGGGTTTCCACCCTTAGGCCTCCTCATCCGGACAAGCTTGTCATGGTATGTACAGATTGGGCATGATGTGTTAGTCTGCACCTGAGATGACTGACAGCTAGGGAATTAGAGTGTTCTTATGGTCATACAGTAAGTGTGTGTGTGTCTGTGTGCGTGTGGAGAGTAACAGCTTTATAATGTGCCCAACTACTATGCAAATACGTTATTGCACCATGTTCTAATTGGCCTTTACAGTTACCTAGAGTCATAACTGAATGGATTCAGTCGACTAGGCTAGGTTAGGATTAATTTCCCAATCAGCAAGTGAGCTGTGGTAAACTTCCATCTGTTGGAGCCACTTCCGATAACAAGTGAGTTCATAGAAAAGGAGTAGAACTGAAGATGGAACGCTCGCCTTAATTTACAAACTGTGGGAGGAGAAGCTAAATGCCAAGTGAGATATACGAGTTGATAAAAAGTCAGAGTGCAACAAGGAACAGAGGAAGAGGAAAACTAGTTCATGACTTGGCTATGTAAGAATCCATCCTCCACGGGTCATTCAAGGATCAGACACTGAAATTGTTTCTTAATGGGAAAAAAGACTCAAAAGTCTCACGATTTTCAGATAAACTTGAACAAAGATTAATATGATGTCTTTGAGTCAATGAGAATGACTATATAGCAACAGATTAGCATGTATTAACCCAGTTTATACTGTAATCTCACTTTAAGCACGTAATAACAATGACATGAATGTCAAACAGAATTATGTATCGTATTATTATATTGTAACTGTTTTACCAAACTGTTCAATGAACCCACCTAGGATCTTGAGTTGTGTGACGGCTCCATGCAGACCGAAGAACATCCACAGAGGTCTGGAGTTGTCCACACACACCTGCATCCCTGCGTTGATTCCATTGTGGCTCAGAAACACCTCCCCCTCCACGTTCACCACGAAACCCAGGATGTCACCACTCTGCAGGGGCGCCCCCACCCGACACACCGCCCAGAATTCCTTGCGGTCGACCAGGGACTCCGGGCTGTATGGTAGGTCGCTCGGACGAAGCCAAGCCGGGTCGCACGACGTCACGCCATAGGAGAGTGAACCGAGACGTGTGGCACCCGTCTTAGTCACTTTCACGAACACGCTCTCTCCGCAACGCAGGGGCCGGCTGGTAAACACCAGGGTCCTCTCATCACCGCTGCGATGCTCCACGCTCCGGGACACCGTGTGCTCATCGAGGGCCTTGACATGGGCGCCTCGGAGGGGGTGGAAGTGGAGATCGCTGTCGAGGAGCGAGGGGAGCAGGGAGCACTGCTGGGAGTTGAGGGAGTTCTGGGGGATGGAACAAGAGGTGGAGCTGAGGGGGTGCAGGCGCTCCTCTTCCTCCTGCTCCTGCTGCTGGAGGCTGAGGTCACACAGGCTAATAGAAAGGTTGTCTGGGTCCCGCCGTAGCGATGCTCGGTGGGCGGTGGTGAAGGAGCGAGGACGCAGGCATTCTAGAGGCACCATCTCACTGTCTGTAGGGACAGAGAGAGACACAAACACAGAGTGATCAATCATCTGATTAACACGTTTCTTATAATATGCAGCAAAGGGTCAAAGCTTTGTAAAGAACTTGCTATGTTAGTACAATCCTCAAATTTGTACACTGAAGTGTAGTTTTTTGGAATACTGGTATTATGAGCTGTTTACTAAAAGCTTTTCGGTTTTCTTTCTTTCACATTCAAGATCCACATTACTCAATGTTATGAAACATACTATCACATAAATGCACAAATAAAACAATTTTATATTTTCACACACACCAGATAGGTGCAGAGAAAAGTGCTGTTTTGCAAGGTCAGATATAGTAGTATGTCACCCCTGGAGTAAATTATGGTTAAGTGCCTTGCTCAAGGGCACAGACAGATTTTTCACCTTGTCGGCTCGGGTATTTGAACCAACTACCTTTTAGTTACTGGCCCAACACTCTAACTGCTAGGCTACTTGCCTCCTGCAAATACCTAAACATGCATTTTTCTGTGTTTAGAAATAAAAGTGTTAAAGTATATATCATTCATCAGCCTCAAACAATCCTCATGGAATGTGAGTGTACACACAATGTATTGGAACGTAATGCTTTAATGTGAAAGTATTTGGGTTGGTGCAGTATCTTCTTATGCCACTACGAGTAAAGCACATGTATGCATAAACATGTTTCAAAAAGCTATATGACAACTTTACATAACACACAATCACAGTGACTTTATGTACAGTATGTCCACTGTAGCCATTAAACTATGTGTTTGGGTGTTAAAGAAGTGGCCAATACTGCAACTGAGAGGGACAGACATTCTGAAGAGCCAACAGTATCACCTTTCCTTTGGCTGTGCTCAACACTAATAAATAGCCTCTCTTGAACTAAATTGGCAAACCGTTGAGTGAGAGGCACATGGCCGTTCATAGACTGCCTTAGCAGAGAAAACAAACCTCTGGTTGGTACAAACGGATCTGCATCATAGCACGCTTAGGGACAGGGGACAGGCAGCAGCCAAAATTAACCTGCCCCTCTAAACCTGGGCTAAAATTAGCCAGATTGGACATGTGAGAAGAGTGGAAAGGGGTTGACTGACATAAGAGGCAGGGTCCATTTACTGTACAAAAGAGAGAGCGCAAAGGATAGCGTGCGAAGGGAAGTGTGAGAGAGACAGTGAGAGGGTGTGTGTGACAGAGAGAAATATAGAGAAAGGAAGAGAGGGAGTAAAACAACGAGGGAGAAATAGAGAAGGAGAGCCAGAGGAGACTTGCCACCTCACACTCCCTCTTTATCACACGGAGGCAGCAAATCTCCGGTAGGTTGGACCCAGATGATAAACTCTTTTGTCGTAATTACTTCCTGTGTGAAGGGTGTCCACTAACAACAGCCACAGTCTTATACTTAGCACCACTATTTCTGTCCATGTCGTGATGGGGCCCAAAAATAATTGTGCCACTGTACTACAGTTCACATACACATTCAGTCTCCCCAACAGTGAATACGGTTAAAATACACTACATATTAGTATCATTTACACCTATAAATCCTTCGAATCCTCTCAATTTAGATTATAAAGGAGATTGGGCTAGAATGACATGAGTAGGGGTGCAAAATTCCGGTAACTCTCAAAATTCCCATTTTTTCCAGAAATCCCGGTTGGAACATTCCTGGAATATGGCAAAAATGAGCTGGAAATCCAGGAATCCTCCAACTGGAATTTCTGGAAAACCTGGGGATTTTGTGAAAGTTACCAGGATTTTTGCAACTATAGACATGAGACACGAGGGGAAGACCAAGGCCTGAAGTCACACAATGAGATCTTCACCAAACTAATTTAATGGTCAATTTGGGCTCACACCAGGTATAGGACATTATTGTATGCAAGAGAGCAAAATATACAGTATTTTCACAACAAACAAAGTTCCCTAGCAACAGCACCCAGACCCAGGGTACAGCCCCTCTCAACTCCCTCTTCGATTTTTCAAACTCTTCACGAAAACCATTCATACTATTTGATGTATGACTTTACATTATTTCAATGGCACATACACCATAGCACTGGCCAATGTTTTTTTTTATTAGAGCTGATCCTAAGCCAAGTGTGATTACCCTCGTAGTTGGGGGTTTAGAGCTTGGTTCCTCTCAGACTGAGTGCCTTGGTGTTTCACAAGCTCACTCATTAAAACATCAATCACACACAGACAGGTGCAGGCTTGCATCTTTTGTCCTCTGGAACCCGTTTGAAGCCATTGTGCCAGAAAATTAGGCAAAGGCATTCAGACATTCACTGTCGCCTAACGAGTGCCACTTTGGCGTTCCCATTTTTACTGGTTCATTTGGATACGCTCCAATGGTTTTATAATAGGGCGTATGAGGACTAATGGTGATTATCGACTATTTAAAAACGTTTCACAAAAAACAGCAAAGTTCAAGTCTTTGAAGTTTCTGAATAGCAAAAGAAAATTGTGATCACATTTTGAGTGAATTAGAAAATAGACGTGATTAAGTGACTACAATTGCTTTTGTAACGTGAGGGATCCTTATACCTTTACTCCAGTTAAATGGAACTCCACTCAAATCAGGTGAACAACACATTATACACTAATGTTATTAACAATGGTCGGTGCAGTGGTTGACCTCATGAATGTGGCCATTTAAAACCATAGATTTTAATCCTTGGGGCAAACTTCAAAACTCCAAAAAGTAAATGTTTGTAGTTCTCATATTTGTGGCCATTTAAAACCACAGCCTGTCAATCATCGAAATGCAAACACGAAACAAAAAGGTAAAGGAGGCATTTCTTGTTTTATTGTGTTACTTTTGAATTTTTTACTTTAGTTTATTTAGTAAATATTTTCTTAACTCTATGTTCTTAAAACTGCATTGTTGGTTAAGGGCTTGTAAGAAAGCATTTCTGTTGTATTTGGCGCTGTCACGCTCTGACCTTAGATATCTATGTTTTCTTTATATTTTGGTTAGGTCAGGGTGTGACGAGGGTGGGTATGCTAGTTTTTGTATTGTCTAGGGTTTTGTTGTTCTAGGGGTTTTGTATGTCTATGGTGGCCTGATATGGTTCCCAATCAGAGGCAGCTGTTTATCGTTGTCTCTGATTAGGGATCATATTTAGGTAGCCATTTTCCCTTTTGTGTTCGTGGGTTCTTGTCTATGTGTAGTTGCCTGTCAGCACTCGTTTGTATAGCTTCACGTTTCATTTTGTTATTTTGTTAGTTTGTTCAGTGTTCATTCTTTTAATAAATAAGAATGTACGCATACCACGCTGCGCCTAGGTCCGATCCTTATAACGAACGTGACAGAAGAACCCACCATAAAAGGACCAAGCAGCGTGTTCAGGAGGAGCAGACATTATGGACATGGGACGAGATTTTGGACGGTAAAGAATTGTGGACGTGGGAGGAAATATTGGCAGGAGAGGATCGCCTACCATGGAAGCAGGTGAAGATAGAGCAGGAGGAACGGCGCCGATACGAGGGGACACGGCTAGCACGGAAGCCCGAGAGGCAGCTCCGCCCCAAAAATTTTGGGGGGCACACGAGGAGATTGGCTGAGTCAGGTTGGAGACCTGAGCCAACTCCTCGTGCTTACCTTGGGGAGCGTGTGACTGGTCAGGTTGGAGACCTGAGCCAATTCCTCGTGCTTACCTTGGGGAGCGTGTGACTGGTCAGACACCGTGTTACGCAGTGATGCGCACGGTGTCTCCAGTTCACATTCATAGCCCGGTGCGTTCTATTCCAGCTCCTCACATTTGCCGGGCTAGAATGGGCATCCAGCCAGGACGGATGGTGCCGGCTCAGCGCTCCTGGTCTCCAGTACACCTCCTTGGACCAGGATATCCTGCGCCGGCTCTGCGTACTGTGTCTTCGGAGCATCTGCACAGCCCAGTGCGTCCTGTGCTAACGCCCCGCACTTGCCGGGCTCAAGTGAGCATCCAGCCAGGACGCATTGTGCCAGCTCTACGCTCCAGATCTCCAGTGCGCTTCCACAGTCCAGTACGGCCTGTGCCTCTTCCCCGCACTTGCCCTGAGGTGCGTGTCCTCAGCCCGGTAACACCAGTTCCGGCACCACGCATCAGGCCTCCAGTGCGCTTCCACAGTCCAGTACGGCCTGTGCCTCTTCCCCGCACTCGCCCTGAGGTGCGTGTCCTCAGCCCGTTACCACCAGTTCCAGCACCACGCATCAGGCTTCCAGTGCGCTTTCACAGTCCAGAGCTTCCGGCGACAGTTCCCAGTCCAGAGCTTCCGGCGACAGTACCCAGTCCAGAGCTTCCGGCGACAGTTTCCAGTCCAGAGCTTCTGGCGACAGTACCCAGTCCAGAGCTTCCGGCGACAGTTCCCAGTCCAGAGCTTCCGGCGACAGTTCCCAGTCCAGAGCGTACACCGACAGTTCCCAGTCCAGAGCGTCCGCCGACAGTTCCCAGTCCAGAGCTTCCGGCGACAGTTCCCAGTCCAGAGCTTCCGGCGACAGTACCCAGTCCAGAGCTTCCGGCGACAGTTCCCAGTCCAGAGCTTCCGGCAACTTTTCACAGTCCGGAACCTCCAATGACGGGCCACAGTCTGGAACCTCCAACGACGGGCCACAGTCCGGAACATCCAACGACGGGCCGCAGTCCGGAACCTCCAACGACGGGCCACAGTCCGGAACCTCCAACGACGGGCCACAGTCCGGAACCTCCGGCGACGGGCCACAGTCCGGAACTTCCAATGACGGGCCAAAGTCCGGAACCTCCAACGGCGGGCCACAGTCCGGAACCTCCGGCGACAGTCCCCAGCCCGGGGTCTCCGGCGACGGTCCCTAGTCCGGGGTCTCCGGCGATAGTTCCCAGTCCGGGGCCTCCGGCGATGTTCCGCAGTCCAGAGCCTCCGGCAATGATCCACGGTCCGGTTCTACAAAGGCGGAGGGATCAGCGTAAGGAGGGGGGGCTGCATCCAGAACCGGAGCCGCCACCGAGGGTAGATGCCAACCCGGACCCTCCTATAGGTTCAGGTGGGGGGGGGGGGGGGGGGGGGTACTGTCATGCTCTGACCTTAGATATCAATGTTTTCTTTATATTTTGGTTAGGTCAGGGTGTGACGAGGGTGGGTATGCTAGTTTTTGTATTGTCTAGGGTTTTTGTTGTTCTAGGGGTTTTGTATGTCTATGGTGGCCTGATATGGTTCCCAATCAGAGGCAGCTGTTTATCGTTGTCTCTGATTGGGGATCATATTTAGGTAGCCATTTTCCCTTTTGTGTTCGTGGGTTCTTGTCTATGTGTAGTTGCCTGTCAGCACTCATTTGTATAGCTTCACGTGTCGTTTTGTTATTTTGGTTAGTTTGTTCATTGTTCTTTCTTTAATAAAATAAGAATGTACGCATACAACGCTGCACCTTGGTCCGATCTTCATGACGAACGTGACAGGCGCATGTAACAATACAATTTGATTTGATTTGAGAGGTCACTTTGAAAAGCAGCTTAGTTATAATCCACGTAAGACCCTTCCCAAAACTGACTCCAAATATAAAAAGAGGAACAAACAGAAACTGAGGGACTAACTGACTGAGCACAACCTAGTAAAACCAGTTGCTAAGGATTAGAATGTGACATTTTGGGAGGTAGAAACTCCAGGATACGGCAGGAAAAAAAATTTAATCAGTCATTTAACACAATACCATTATATTGTACCTATAAGGGTTATTTAACCTCATGGAGGAAGATACATAAACGCCCATCAAGCATTGGTCTCTGGTGCTGTCAGTCCAGTCTGGTCTTGGCTGTGTGCTGGGCTGGAGGGTGAAAGGGAGGAGGATGATAGTTCAGCCTATACTAATGCAGGAATGTAGGTCTGGACCACTGATGACTATTTCCCACTCATTAAACACAGAGAGCACCTGCTAACATAGAAACACATGATTAGTCTGATGCTGCCCAGAATCTAAATGTTCTCCTATATTCCCCAGCCAATTTAAACAACCTTTTCCAACTTGGAAAGCGGAAAACGTCCTATAACTAAATTCATTCATTCATTCACACTGGCATATTTTCAGAAGGACCCAAATGCAATAGCAGGAAAGATAGAGCACAGTCCAGTTCACTAAAGGCAATTAAAGCTAAATCATTCACAGTAATTTAGGAATCCTATACCTTTTATAGACTTTTAAAACATCAGTTGAGACAGTGGTGTGCAGCTGTGAGTTGCCTGAGAGCGTTTGATTCATTCCTTGGCGTAGTGGAGCTGGATTAGGGGGCTCACTGGGCTTTACTGAGAGTATGGCTGTAACCTCTACAAGGTCAGTGCTCCCAAGTGGCCTGTGTGTGTGTCTTTGTGTGTGTGTGTCTTTGTGTGTGTGGTGGGGGGATTTGCAGTAAGTATGCATGACTCAAGGGCCTATGCTCTGTCCAGATTGAGTAAGTGAGGTCATATATCATGAAACAGAGGGGCTGCCTGGGGGAGAGAGGGAGGGGGAGAGGGGCAGCTTTGTCTGTCCCAAAAAGGAGAGAGAGGGGCTTTCGTTTATCAGGGGAAGAAAGGGTGAGGGCTCTGGGGAGAATACACATCAATGAGCTTTTAAGGAGTGTTATCCCAGCTGAGATAGTGGTGCATAGGTGTATGTGTGTACAGTATGTGTATTGTGGGATGGAGGGTTGGGCAATGTATTGGTGTGTAGCAGAGGAGGTTGGTGGGAGGAGCTATCAGAGGACGGTTTCATTGTAATGGCTGTAATGGAATAAATGGAACAGAGTCAAACATGTGGTTTCCATTTGTTTGATACCGTTCCATTTATTCCATTCCAGCCATTATAATGAGCCCGTCGTCCTATAGCTCCTCTGGTGTGTAGTGGGAGGCTATATGTTTCAATGAACTCTCAGCCTCGGAGATGCCAAATGTAAGATGAGCTGTGCACGTAGCATTTTGGAACACCAAGTTGGATTCTCTGGCCCAAAGCCAGATGTTTCTGATTCTTGGACCTCCTTCCATAGTGGAAAGAAGATGGAACTCACTGAGGTGACAAATATCTACAAAGGCAGGCAGGGTCAGCACTCTGTGCTGTTAAGGGCACAATGTCCCCTAGGTCAGCGGAGAAGCTTGCCTGCCTACCCAAACTGCTTGCTCCAGCCAAACGCAACGCCACGCCCACGGACGTTTCATGTCACCACAAACAGCTTTAATGATTGCAGTCTCAGACTGAAGTATGTAGCGAGCATCGAGCAGCGGAAGAATTCAGTCTGTCGTCAGGCATTTGAGAACCCCTTCCGTAGACATTATGCTTCAGGTGACTGCTAAACTATTGACACACACCTTCTGCGAATCATTTCATTACCAAGGAGGACAAAACAACAACAACTATGTTATAGACACTTGAAATATCTTAAGGTTCTTTGATGACTCCAACATTAATCATACCTCAAAGTTGTATTGTGTCAGCAAAAAGTTACTTATTCATGTCACTGCACTTCTACGGCTGAAATGTAAACATTTTCATCTGTGTGATGGTTCTGGTGAATCAACAATATTTTGCTTTGGGGCTATGGGGGGGGGGGGGGGGGGTATAGGGTCTCTGGTGATTCTCTCTAATCACAAACAGATTTCCTCAATTAGTCTCATCTCCTTGTTTTGGTCAAGGAAACCCAGGGTAACCCCCAGTGAAACATCCACACACAATGAGCTCATTATTGATAATGGACTCTCTGGCCATCTGAAAGTGGTTAGCTTCTCCCCCTGTACTGTATAGCTGAGCTCCCCAGATTCTGAGCTGACATGTTCTATTACCATTTCCATTATGATTTCACTGCAAATTTCTTCGATTCCATCCGGACTGATTAAATCATGGTTGAGACAACTGGCCCTGTCTAGAGACATTTATTTTTCTTAAATAATCAAATGAATAGAAAGCGCTGAGGTCATCTGAAATAAAGCTAGATTTAAATATGCTAAAACCTTGCATGTGTATAGCATGATGTTGATGAAAGAGGGCCATCCCACATTCTAGTTTCTACTTGTCCTCATTGTCCAGTGGGACATCCAGTGTGAAATGTTCGGATGTTTGGAGTTGTATCTTGGGCAACATAGCTGAGAATAGGGTTGCCATGGGGACTAGATCATTTCTAAGGGATGGCACTTATACTGTACTCTCTGGTTGATCCATCTGTGTTATTTGAATAATGGTTAATTTGGCCTTGGCCTGGATTCTGGGGTCTAAGAACATATGTATATAATTCACTGTAGTGCACACATACACTCCATTTGATCAAAAACCTCAGGACAAAGGTAACAACATGATACACATCTTAACCTCATGAGGTCTAAGAATAAATGGCAAATTTTCCAAAATGTGGAAACCTGGAGCAGGATCCATACTCTTGCAAAGTTCAAATGTAACTTTAACCACCTTTAAAACACCCAATCAACAAAACAGCAGGGAATTTGCACATTATGTATTAGTGTGATCAGCAGTCCCAGACAGAGAAAGGTACGAAATAGAGAAAAAGAAAGAAAGAAAGAAAAGAAAGAAAAGAAAGAAAGAAAATAAATAAATAAAGAAAGAAAGAAAGAAATAAAGAAAAGGAGGGAGAGAGAGGAAGGGCTGTACAATGTTTCACGATTTTAACATGCCAAACATTTCAGCTCAGTGAATTAGCTAAATGTTAATAATGTGGAGACACTTAGCATCCCCCCGCCTTTCCCTCCATTCTCCTTTGGGTCAGAGCAGACCTTTAACAGATGAATCTGCACATTATTATTACCACTGTGAACCCCAAGCTTCACTGTTTTTGGATGATCCATTCGTATGCAGCAGACCCATAATTAGAGGTATTAGTACAGCCTTTGCTTACTTGGGTATAGACCCTGCCTTCAGGCCTATCAAATGCATCCACCAATCACAACTAAGAAAGGAGCTTAGTTCTGCCCTCCTTTACTAAGGTGAACATCCAAAATAAAGGAAACGCTTGAGTAAATGGGGCAAACACAGTAAGCAGGTTCTTCCACACAGGTGTGGTTCCTGAGTTAATTAAGCAATTAACATTCCATTATGCTTGGGGTCATGTATGCAAATGCCTAGTTGCCCATTTGGCAACCATGGCTAGAAGAAGAGATCTCAGTGACTTTGAAAGAGGGGTGATTGTTGGGGCACGTTTGGCAGGAGCTTCAGTGACGAAGACTGCTAAACTTTCTGATGTTTCACAAAGAACAGTGGGATTAATTGAACACTTATGTAAGATTCTGGCGCAGCGCCCGAGACAGCGTTTTCCAGCACCATGAACAAAACACCAAATTATGGAATTTCTTGTGGAAAAATGGTGTTGCATCCCTCCAATAGTGTTTCAGACACTTGTAGAATCAATGCCGAGGGGCATTGAAGCAGTTCTGGTGGCTCGTTGTGGCCCAACGCCCTATTAAGACACTATGTTGGTGTTTCCTTTATTTTGGCAGTAATCTGTATCTCGATGGTAAACAGAACCTAGTGTTCTATCTATTAAAATGTAAGGTGTAATGGGTCCACAAACTAAACAATTCTTAACACATGCATCTGGATATACTGTACAGACACACCCTCACACTTTTCTTAAATAATTCACTATTTCTTCATCTAAAAACTGCTGAAATTCACACCGCGTTATGGATTTTCAACATTGCAGAACCAATTCAATTATTGTAAACGTAAGTTTGACACATACAAAATTATAGACACTCCGGAGCTAGTACTTGTTGCACAGCCTTCGGCCAAATTAAACTGCCAATAAATGTTTCTTGTAGCCATCAGTGAGCTTGCTGCACCTTTCTACTGGTCCACTCTTCAGTAGCAAACTGCTCTAATTCTTCAATGTTTGCGGGGTGCCCTCAATCAACTGCTGTTTTCAGATCTTGCCATAGGTTTAGGATGTGATTCAGACCTGGACACTGGCCACTCCAGAACAGTCCAGCATTTCTTTTGAACCATTCCTGGGTGTTTTTTTTATGTGCGTTTGGGGTTGTTGTCCTGCTGGAAGACCCACAACCTTCAACAGAGACACATGTTCTGGACACTGGGTTGAATTAGAGCAATTTTCAGCCCGAAAAGTCGGCCAAATTGCCAGTAGAAAGGTGCAGCAAGCTCATTGATGGCTGCATGTAGGGTTTGTCTTCAGTTGTCTCGGCCAAAGGCTGTGCAACCAAGTACTAGCTCCGGGGGTGTCTACAACTTTGTTCTCGTCATTAATCTTTATTCTCTGAATTAAAATGGTAAAATTAAGTTTACAAAAATAAAATAGGTTCTGCAACGTTGAAACTCCAATAACAAGGTGAGGTCACAAAGTTGCTTTATTTTATTTTAGAAGAAATCTGGAATTATTTAAGAAAAGGGTATCTATATATTTGGCCGCAACTGTAGTATGCAACACACAAGTGGGTATCGGTGAATATACATAAGCTGTAAGCAGTGACACTCAAAAACATACAGATAGACATTCCTATTTTGTTTAGTGTAAATGTTGTTTCAATGCTGTCGCCAGTGCTGCTTTAGAATGACAAGAGGTTAAACAAACCTACATTCACCTGCGTCGCCCTTGAATAAACCCTGGCCTGTTTGGCTGGCTGCTGCAATGGCCAGATTGTACATATCTGATCTAGCCTGATTGAAAACTATTCCTATCCACAGATGGAGACCATCTGCAGCCCCAGATAACATCTACTGTGACAAGTAAAATAAAAAAGTAAGCTCTATGTGCGTGTGATTGTTGACAAAAACAAACAGGTTAGGAAAGCCGTGTACAATAGAGTCAAGACAGCCCTAGAAGAATCAAATTGCTAAAAAAAAATATTCAAAGAGTTTCAGTTCGCATTGACCAGCATAACAGGCATGAGTGATTTAAAAAAGTAAAAAGGTGTCTTTTCCACAATAGATGTTTTAATCAAATGTTACAATGAGCTATTTCATCTAGTACATGTTGACCACTTGTCCATTTTTACTAGAGAGCAATATTCTTTTCCCATGCGAGTTTAATTCAATTTCATCTTCATTCCCAATGTTATTTGTATGAGACTACCAGTATTCTATTTTTCACACCATTACATTTAATGTAAGGCAACACACACCATGATATGAAGCTAGTCCTTAGCTTCCACAAGATTATATTTTACCCTGAATCTGGACATCATTTTATATCTTCTTTAATGACCACAGGGACACTACCTCTAGCTTCACGGACCACGAGCACTTTGTCAATGATAAAGTGATTAATCTAACTCCAGGAAACTAACTTCTAGCTCCAAACACCCCTCATCCATAAAAGGCTTACTTATATTCACAGATGAACAAACTGCTTATTTACCCTGTAAGACAACCTGGTCTCAGAGCATTTCGTATTCGTTATGTCCATCATTCATATGATATTTTAAACTAATTACAATTCATATTATGTTACAAATTTGCAAAACCTACAATATTTTACAGATTTGCTAAACTTGTATGTTACGAATTCTGTCTAGGTGGCTAACGTTAGCTAACGTGTTCCTCATAAATCTACACACAATACCCCATAATGACAAAGCAATTTTAGCAAATGTATAAAAAAATATGAAACAGAAATACCTTATTTACATACAATTGAAGTCGGAAGTTTACATACACCTTAGCCAAATACATTTAAACTCAGTTTATAACAATTTAATCCTAGTACAAATTCCCTGTCTTAGGTCAGTTAGGATCACCACTTTATTTTAAGAATGTGAAATGTCAGAATAATAGTAGAGAGAATGATTTATTTAAGCTTTTATTTCTTTCATAACATTCCCAGTGGGTCAGAAGTTTACATACACTCAATTAGTATTTGGTAGCATTGCCTTTAAATTGTTTAACTTGGGTCAAACGTTTCAGGTAGCCTTCCACAAGCTTCCCACAATAAGTTGGGTGAATTTTGTCCCTTTCCTCCAGACAGAGCTGGTGTAACTGAGTCAGGTTTGTAGGCCTCCTTGCTCGCACACGCTTTTTCAGTTCTGCCCACAAATTTTCTATGGGATTGAGGTCAGGGCTTTGTGATAGCCACTCCAATACCTTGACTTTGTTGTCCTTAAGCCCTTTTGCCACAACTTTGGAAGTATGCTTGGGGTCATTCTCCATTTGGAAGACCCATTTGTGACCAAGCTGTAACTTCCTGACTGATGTCTTGAAATGTTGCTTCAATATATCCACATAATTATCCTCCCTCATGATGCCATCTATTTTGTGAAGTGCTCCAGTCCCTCTTGCAGCAAAGCACCCCCACAACATGATGCTGCCACCCCCGTCCTTCACAGTTGGGATGGTGTTATTCGGCTTGTAAGCCTCCCCCTTTTTCTTCCAAACATAACAACGGTCATTATGGCCAAAAAGTTATATTTGTGTTTCGTCAGACCAGAGGACATTTCTCTAAAAAGTATGATCTTTGTCCCCATGTGCAGTTGCAAACCGTAATCTGGCTTTTTTATGACGGTTTTTGAGCAGTGGCTTCCTCCTTGCTGAGCGGCCTTTCGGGTTATGTCGATATAGGACATGTTTTACTGTGGATATAGATACATTTGCACCTGTTTCCTCCAGCATCTTCACAAGGTCCTTAGCTCTTTTTCTGGGATTGATTTGCACTTTTCGCACCAAAGTACGTTCATCTCTAGGAGACAGAACGCGTCTCCTTCTTGAGCGGTATGACAGCTGCGTGGTCCCATGGTGTTTATACTTGCGTACAATTGTTTGTACAGATGAACGTGGTACCTTCAGGTGTTTGGAAATTGCTGCCAAGGATGAACCAGACTTCTGGAGGTCTACAATATTTTTTCTGAGGTCTTGGCTGATTTATTTTGATTTTCCCATGTCAAGCAAAGAGGCACTGAGTTTGAAGGAAGGTCTTGAAATACATCCACAGGTAAACCTCCAATTGACTCAAATGATGTCATCTAGCCTATCAGAAGCTTCTAAAGCCATAACATACTTTTCTGGAATTTCCCAAGCTGTTTAAAGGCACAGTCAACTTAGTGTATGTAACCTTCTGACCCACTGGAATTGTGATACCGTGAATTATAAGTGAAATAATCTGTCTGTAAACAATTGTTGAAAAAAGTACTTCTTTCATGCACAAAGTACATGTCCTAACCGACTTGCCAAAACTATAGTTTGTTGACAAGGAATTTGTGGAGTGGTTGAAAAACGAATTTGAATGACTCCAACCTAAGTGTATGTAAACTTCCGACATCAACTCTAAGTATTCAGACCCTTTGCTATGACTCTCAAAATTGAGCTCAGGTGCATCCTGTTTCCATTGATCATCCTTGAGATGTTTCTACAACTTGATTGGAGTCCACCTGTTGTAAATTCAATTAATTGGACATGATTTGGAAAGGCACACAACCCTCTATATAAGGTCCCACAGTTGACAGTGTACGTCAGAGCAAAAACCAAGCCATGAGGTTGAAGGAATTGTCCGTAGAGCTCCGAGACAGGACTGTGTCGAGGCACAGATCTGGTGAAGGGTAGCAACAAATGTATGCAGCATTGAAGTTACAAGAACATAGTGGCCTCCATCATTCTTAAATGGAAGACGTTTGGAACCACCAACACTCTTCCTAAAGCTGGCCACCAGGCCAAACTGAGCAATCGGGGAAGAAAGTTCTTGGTCAGGGAGGTGACCAAGAACTCGATGGTCACTCTGACAGAGCTCCAGAGTTCCTCTGTGGAGATGGGAGAACCTTCCAGAGGAACAACCATATCAAATCAAATGTATTTATATAGCCCTTCTTACATCAGCTGATATCTCAAAGTGCTGTACAGAAACCCAGCCTAAAACCCCAAACAGCAAGCAATGCAGGTGTAGCACGGTGGCTAGGAAAAACTCCCTAGAAAGGCCAAAACCTAGGAAGAAACCTAGAAAGGAACCAGGCTATGAGGGGTGGCCAGTCCTCTTCTGGCTGTGCCGAGTGGAGATTATAACAGAACATGGCCAAGATGTTCAAATGTTCATAAATGACCAGCATGGTCAAATAATAATCACAGCAGTTGTCGAGGGTGCAACAAGTCAGCACCTCAGGAGTAAATGTCAGTTGGCTTTTCATAGCCGATCATTAAGAGTATCTCTACCACTCCTGCTGTCTCTAGAGAGTTGAAAACAGCAGGTTATCTGCATATCTGCAGCACTCCACCAAATTAGGCCTTTATGGTAAAGTAACCAGACGGAAGCCACTCCTCAGTAAAAGGCACATGACAGCCCGCTTGGAGTTTGCCAAAAGGCACGTTAAGGACTCTCAGAACATGAGAAACCAGATTCTCTGGTCAGAGGAAACCAATATTGAACTCTTTGGCCTGAATGCCAAGCGTTACATCTAGAGGAAACCTGTCACCATCCCAACGGGAAGCATGCACAAGCCCAGCTGTGCCCTGGACACCATATTTGAATTGACTGCCCCCCATCTATCTTCAGAGTTCGTTCTGTTAGGTGACCTAAACTGGGATATGCTTAACACCCCAGCTGTCCTACAATCTAAGCTTGATGCCCTCAATCTCACACAAATCATCAAGGAACCCACCAGGTACTACCCTAAATCCATAAACATGGGCACCCTCATAGATATTATCCTGACCAACTTGCCCTCCAAATACACCTCTGTTGTTTTCAATCAGGATCTCAGCGATCACTGCCTCATTGCCTGCATCCGTTATGGGTCCGCAGTCAAACGACAACCCCTCATCACTGTCAAACGCTCTCTAAGACACTTCTGCGAGCAGGCCTTTCTAAATCGACCTGGCCCGGGTTATCCTGGAAGGATATTGACCTCATCCCGTCAGTAGAGGATGCCTGGTTGTTCTTTAAAAGTAATTTCCTCACCATCTTAAGTAAGCATGCCCTATTCAAAAAATGTATAACTAAGAACAGATATAGCCCTTGGTTCTCTCCAGACCTGACTGCTCTCGACCAGCACAAAAACATCCTATGGCGTACTGCATAAGCATCGAATAGTCCCCGTGATATGCAACTTTCAGGGAAGTCAGGAACCAATGCACACAGTCAGTTAGGAAAGCAAAGGCTAGCTTTTTAAAACAGAAATGTGCATCCTGTAGCTCTAACTCCAAAACGTTCTGGGACACTGTAAAGTCCATGGAGAATAAGAGCACCTCCTCCCAGCTGCCCACTGCACTGAGGCTAGGAAACACTATCCCCACCGATAAATCCACGATAATCGAGAATTTCAATAAGCATTTCTCTACGGCTGGCCATGCTTTCCTCCTGGCTACCCCAACCCCGGCCAACAGCTCCGCACCCCCCGCAGCTACTTGCCTAAGCCTCCCAGCTTCTCCTTCACCCAAATCCAGATGTTCTGAAAGAGCTGCAAAACCTGGACCCGTAGAAATCAGCTGGGATAGACAATCTGGACCCTCTCCTTCTAAAATTATCCGCCGCCATTGTTGCAACCCCTAATACTAGTCTGTTCAACCTCTCTTTCATGTCGTCCGAGATTCTTAAAGATTGGAATGCTGCCACGGTCATCCCCCTCTTCAAAGGGGGTGACACTCTAGACCCAAACCGTTACAGACCTATATCCATCCTGCCCTGCCTTTCTAAAGTCTTCGAAAGCCAAGTTAACAAACAGAACACTGACCATTTCGAATCCCACCGTACCTTCTCAGCTGTGCAATCCGGTTTCCAAACTGGTCACGGGTGCACCTCAGCCACGCTCAAGGTACTGAACGATATCATAACCGCCATCGATAAAAGACAATACTGTGCAGCCGCCTTCATCGACCTGGCCAACAGCCTTGGTTTCTCAAATGACTGCCTCACCTGGTTCACCAACTACTTCTCAGATAGAGTTCAGTGTGTCAAATCGAGGGCCTGTTGTCCGGACCTCTGGCAGTCTCTATGGGGGTACCACAGGGTTCAATTCTCGGGCCGACTCTTTTCTCTATATATATCAATGATGTCGCTCTTGCTGCTGGTGATTCCTTGATCCACCTCTGCGCAGACGACACCATTCTGTATACATCTGGCCCTTCTTTGGACACTGTGTTAACAAACCTCCAAACGAGCTTCAATGCCATACAGCACTCCTTCCGTGGCCTCCAATTGCTCATAAACGCTAGTAGAACTAAATGCATGCTCTTTAACGGATCGCTGCCAGCACCCGCCCGCCCGACTAGCATCACTACTCTGAAGGGTTCTGACTTAGAATATGTGGAGAACTACAAATACCTAGGTGTCTGGCTAGATTGTAAACTCTCCTTCCAGACTCATATTAAGCATCTACAATCCAAAATTAAATCTAGAATCGGCTTCCTATTTCGCAACAAAGCATCCTTCACTCATGCATGCCAAACATACCCTCGTAAAACTGACTATCCTACCGATACTCGACTTCGGCTATGTCTTTTACAAAATAGCCTCCAACACTCTACTCAGCAAACTGGATGCAGTCTATCACAGTGCCATCCGTTTTGTCACCAAAGCCCCATATACCACCCACCACTGCGACCTGTATGCTCGCGTCGGCCGGCCTTCGCTACATATTCGTCGCCAGACCCACTGGCTCCAGGTCATCTACAAGTCTTTGCTAGGTAAAGCTCCGCCTTATCGCAGCTCACTGGTCACCATAACAACACCCACCCGTAGCACACGCTCCAGCAGGTATATCTCACTGGTCATCCCCAAAGCCAACACCTCATTTGGCCGCCTTTCCTTCCAGTTCTCTGCTGCCAATGACTGGAACGAATTGCAAAAATCGCTGAAGTTGGAGACTTATATCTCCCTCACTAACGTTAAGCATCAGCTATCTGAGCAGCTTACCGATCGCTGCAGCTGTACATAGCCCATCTGTAAATAGCCCATCCAACTACCTACCTCATCCCATATTGATTTTATTTACTTTTTTGCTATTTTGCACACCAGTATTTCTAATTGCACATCATCATCTGCACATCTATCACTCCAGTGTAAATTTGCTCAATTGTAATTACTTCGCTACTATGGCCTATTTATTGCCTTACCTCCTTACTCCATTTGCATACACTGTATATAGATTTTCTATTGTGTTACTGACTGTACTTTTGTTTATCCCATGTGTAACTCTGTGTTGTTGTTTTTTGTTGCACTGCTTTGCTTTATCTTGGCCAGGTCGCAGTTGTAAATGAGAACTTGTTCTCAACTGGCCTACCTGGTTAAATAAAGGTGAAATACAAATTATAAAAAATGGTGCGTGGCAGCATCACACTGTGGGCATGTTTTTCAGCGGCACGGGACTTCAAGACTAGCCAGGATCGAGATAAAGATGAACGGAGCAAAGTACGGAGCGATCCTTGATGAAAACGTGCTCCAGAGCTCTCAGGACCTCAGACTGGGGCAAAGGTTCACCTTCCAACAGAACAATGACCCTAAGCACACAGCCAAGACAATGCAGGAGTGGCGTCGGGACAAGTCTCTGAATGTCCTTGAGTGGCCCAGCCAGAGCCCGGACATGAACACGATCGAACATCTCTGGAGACACCTGAAAATAGCTGTGCAGCAACACTCCCCATCCAACCTGACAGAGCTTGAGAGGATCTGCAGAGAAGAATGGGAGAAATTCCCCAAGTACAGGTGTGCCAAGCTTGTAGCGTTATACCCAAGAAGACTCGAGAGTGTAATCGATGCCAAAGGTGCTTCAACAAAGTACTGAGTAAAGGGTCAGAATACTGATATTTCAGTTCTTTATTATACTTTTGCAAAAATCCATAAAAAACTGTTTTTGCTTTATAATTATGGGGTAGTGTGTGTAGATTGATGAGGGAAAATCTATTTAAAACATTTTAAAATAGGGCTGTAACGTAACAAAATGTGGAAAAGGTCAAGGGGTCTGAATACTTTCCGAATGCACTGTATCGTACTAAATGGAGTGTCTTGGATTTACTTATAGAATAATACGAAATGCTCTGAGACCAGGTTGTGTAAGAACACAGCAACACCTGTGAGCAGTGTTGCCATGTTCATGGTTTTCTCGCTCAATTGGGCTACTTTGAAAAAGATGTCGCGGCAATTTTGTTTCTGGTGTCCTTTGACAGCTCTTTGGTCTTGGCCATAGTGGAGTTTGGAGTGTGATTGTTTGAGGTTGTGGACAGGTGTCTTTTATACTGATAACAAGTTCAAACAGGTGCCATTAATACAGGTAACGAGAGGAGGACAGAGGAGCCTCTTAAAGAAGAAGTTACAGGTCTGTGAGAGCCCAAAATCTTGCTTGTTTGTAGGTGACCAAATACTTATTTTCCACCATAATTTGCAAATAAATTCATTAAAAATCCTACAATGTGATTTTCTGGATTTTTTTTCTCATTTTGTCTGTCATAGTTGAAGTGTACCTATGATGAAAATTACAGGCCTCTCTCATCTCATCTTTTTAAGTGGGAGAACTTGCACAATTGGTGGCTGACTAAATACTTTTTTGCCCCACTGTATGTATGTTTGTATGTATGTATGTATGTATACAGTGGGGAGAACAAGTATTTGATACACTGACAATTTTGCAGGTTTTCCTACTTACAAAGCATGTAGAGGTCTGTCATTTTTATCATAGGTACACTTCAACTGTGAGAGAAGGAATCTAAAACAAAAATCCAGAAAATCACATTGTATGATTTTTAAGTAATTAATTTGCATTTTATTGCATGACATAAGTATTTGATACATCAGAAAAGCAGAACTGAATATTTGGTAGAGAAACCTTAGTTTGCAATTACAGAGATCATACGTTTCCTGTAGTTCTTGACCAGGTTTGCACACACTGCAGCAGGGATTTTGGCCCACTCCTCCATACAGACCTTCTCCAGATCCTTCAGGTTTCGGGGCTGTCGCTGGGCAATACGGACTTTCGGCTCCCTCCAAAGATTTTCTATTGGGTTCAGGTCTGGAGACTGGCTAGGCCACTCCAGGACCTTGAGATGCTTCTTACGGAGCCACTCCTTAGTTGCCCTGGCTGTGTGTTTCGGGTCGTTGTCATGCTGGAAGACCCAGCCACGACCCATCTTCAATGCTCTTACTGAGGGAAGGAGGTTGTTGGTCAAGATCTCGCGATACATGGCCCCATCCATCCTCCCCTCAATACGGTGCAGTCGTCCTGTCCCCTTTGCAGAAAAGCATCCCCAAAGAATGATGTTTCCACCTCCATGCTTCACGGTTGGGATGGTGTTCTTGGGGTTGTACTCATCCTTCTACTTCCTCCAAACACGGCGAGTGGAGTTTAGAGCAAAAAGCTCTATTTTTGTCTCATCAGACCACATGACCTTCTCCCATTCCTCCTCTGGATCATCCAGATGGTCATTGGCAAACTTCAGACGGGCCTGGACATGCGCTGGCTTGAGCAGGGGGACCTTGCGTGCGCTGCAGGATTTTAATCCATGACGGCGTAGTGTGTTACTAATGGTTTTCTTTGAGACTGTGGTCCCAGCTCTCTTCAGGTCATTGACCAGGTCCTGCCGTGTAGTTCTGGGCTGATCCCTCACATTCCTCATGATCATTGATGCCCCACGAGGTGAGATCTTGCATGGAGCCCCAGACCGAGGGTGATTGACCGTCATCTTGAACTTCTTCCATTTTCTAATAATTGTGCCAACAGTTGTTGCCTTCTCACCAAGCTGCTTGGCTATTGTCCTGTAGCCCATCCCAGCCTTGTACAGGTCTACAATTTTATCCCTGATGTCCTTACACAGCTCTCTGGTCTTGGCCATTGTGGAGAGGTTGGAGTCTGTTTGATTGAGTGTGTGGACAGGTGTCTTTTATACAGGTAACGAGTTCAAACAGGTGCAGTTAATACAGGTAATGAGTGGAGAACAGGAGAGCTTCTTAAAGAAAAACTAACAGGTCTGTGAGAGCCGGAATTCTTACTGGTTGGTAGGTGATCAAATACTTATGTCATGCAATAAAATGCAAATTAATTACTTAAAAATCATACAATGTGATTTTCTGGATTTTTGTTTTAGATTCCGTCTCTCACAGTTGAAGTGTACCTATGATAAAAATGACAGACCTCTACATGCTTTGTAAGTAGGAAAACCTGCAAAATCGGCAGTGTATCAAATACTTGTTCTCCCCACTGTATATATGTATCTATAACTGTGACCTGCTGCTTATGACTATCAGGCATGAGCATGTTGTTCATTATTGAGTGAGTGAGTGAATGGTGGAGAGGGGGAGGGCCCGGAGGGGTGTGTGTGCATTGGGATCACTGGTTGAGAGGTTCTGCAGCAGAAGCAGCTGAGTCACAGAGACAGAACCATCACACGTGCAAGTCGTGACAAATTTTTACCAGTTGTAGGTAGGCTATTTAGATTTATGGAGACACCCTTTTTCCATAACACATTAACTCACTAGAACTGATAGAATGGCGACAAAGCATTGGAAAACAACTTTAGGTGCACTAGCGCTCTTTATATAAATTCGCTCAGAGGTGGTTTAAAGTAAACTGCATTCTAATGTTGACTTTTCTTATGCATAACAGTATCAAGGGAAGGATTTTACTCATGCTCAGTTCTAGGGTCTAGAGCGCTTCGCGACAATGAAAATTACATTAAATGTGGAGAATGATAGGCTACATTTGCATCTGTTGGCCATCAAGTAGGCTTTTCATTTCTATGCCATTGCAGGCTACTGTAGCCTACTATTTTATACAATAAATATATATATAATGACAATATCACTGGAGTCAATGCAAATCCATTTGTGCCGCTTGTGTAGCCTACCTGGAGCTAGCAAACAGATGTAATAATAGCCTTTAACTCAGTTTGTTGTTATAGCCTTGTAGTATTATGGCATTTTTAAATGGCCATGTTTAGTTAATTAAATCGGAAGTGATTCATTATTATCGTGGTCACAACTCAATCTCAAATGTATCATTCTCCACATTTAATGTCAGTTTGTGGACTTTTCCCTGAAATTAGATCTTGGCCTATCAGGGGCTATAGGCTACCTGCATCTAGCTCAGCAAACCATGGCAAAGTTGAGTTACAATTATAATACGCACATTTTTTGTATCCTATGCCTATTGAAATAACAATTCAATCTCGCAAATAGGCCATTTATAACAGTTTGTACTCTTAACATCTGGCACATAATAATGGCACAATTGCCAGAAAATAGCCTAACATTTGTTTTTTGAAGTTTGTCCAAGTGTTTCTTGCACAGAGATTGAGATCCGTTGTCCAACTTTCATCATTCAAACTCTGTCGGGTTTATCTATAGTTATGCACAAATGGGATTTATTTACAATTATAAACTGGGTGGTTTGAGCCCTGAATGCTGATTGGTTGAAAGTCATGGTATATCAGACATGTACAAGGGGAATGACAAAAACATACTTTTTACTGCTCTAATTATGTTGGTAACCAGTTTATAATAGCAATAAGGCACCTCAGAGGTTTGTGATATATGGCCAGTATATCACGGCGGCTGAGGGCTGTTCTTTGTGGTATATGGCCAATATACCACGGCTAAGGGCTATGTCCTAAGAACAGCTATTAGCAGTGGTATACTGGCCATACACAACACCTTCTCAGGCCATGTTGCTTAATCATAGCAGTCAAAACATGTTAAATCGACATACATTGATTAAAATGATCTGGAGAGCTTAATACGGGCGATTGATCTTCTCTCGCGACATTCTTAAACTCAATAATTATTTTGATGGAAATCCACATTTTGCTTCTTAGCCTACGTTGTTAAAAATGACGTTGATATTCCTTCTTAATTCGCTCAATAAAAAGGGTTTATTGGATAAATGTGGAAACTCTTCTCTTACTGCGAAACATTTGGGATAGTTTTCAGGCCTTGTGAGTCGGTTTTCAGAGGTCAATTTTAGCTAAACCTGGCAACCCTGCCTGTGAGACACTGCCTGAATGCCACAGTCTCATGAGCATTGTTCCCATAGATATGGTAAATAGGGCAATTGAAATCGACCAAAACAATGGAATTGCCATGGAAACACGTGGGGGAAAAGACCGTGGGGGAAAGATTCAGTCTCCTCATTGTCCCACAGCAAAATGTGCCTACATTTAGGCTATTGTTTATACAGTATGTGTATTTCACACTATGTTGAGGTAAAAATCTGACATTAACGCTTGTATGGATGTCAATGCCATCACAGGTTCATGTCATCATTACCAACTGTATTACAGTTAAAAACGACTGACTACCACCACCGATTTCTGTATGCTAGCTATGCTAACCAGCTCATACGAACGGGAGTTAGCATTTAGCAGTCCCTTCTTCTAAACCTGAAAAGGGATTACTTCTACATGCAGCGAAAACAGACAAATATATCCAAATCGGACTTAAGTAACCACATTGTGGGCCTGTTACAATACATAAATAATGACAGATTTGATGAATATCCACTTTGCTAGATCAGATTTGTTAAATGTGTGCCAATCTGGTCAATGGAACGTCTGTGCTCCATTGACTCCTTCACTGCATCTATAGAGATCATATTAAATGATTCTAATTCCTAATTCTATGATTGTCCCATAAACAAACAGTTGTGTTCCATTTTCAGCCACGAAAGGGAGGTACACTACATTACCAAAAGTATGTGGACACTCATTCCAAAATCATGGGCATTAATATGGAGTTGGTCCCGCCTTTGCTGCTATAACAGCCTCCACTCTTCTGGGAAGGCTTTCCACTAGATGTGGAACATTGCTGCGGTGACTTGCTTCCATTCAGCAACAAGAGCATAAGTGAGGTCGGGCACTGATGTTGGGCTATTAAGCGTGGCTCGCAGTCTGCGTTACAATTCATCCCAAAGGTGCTTGATGGGGTTGAGGTCAGGGCTCTGTGCAGGCTAGTCAAGTTCTTCCACACTGATCTCGACAAACCATTTCTGTATGTGCCTCGTTTTGTGCACAGGGGCATTATCATGCTAAAAACAGGAAAGGGCCTTCCCCAAACTGTTGCCACAAAGTTGGAAGCACAGAATTGTCTAGAATGTCATTGTATGCTGTAGCGTTAAGATTTCCCTTCACTGGAACTAAGGGACCAAGCCTGAACAATAAAAAACAGCACTATGCACTATGGGGCAGGTAGCATGTTCCTGGCCTCCGCCAAACCCAGATTCGTCCGTCAGACTGCCAGATGGTGAAGCGTGATTCATCACTCCAGAGAAAGCATTTCCTCTGCTCCAGTCCAATGGTGGTGAGCTTTACACCACTCCAGCCGACGCTTGGCATTGTGCATGGTGATCTTAGGCTTGTGTGCGGCTGCTCGGCCATGAAAGCCCATTTTATGAAGCTTCCGATGAACAGTTATTGTGCTGAAGTTTGGAACTCGGTAGTGAGTGTTGCAACAAGGACAGACAATTTCTACACGCTACGCGCTTCAGCACTCAACGATCCCGTTCTGTGAGCTTATGTGGCCTACCACTCTTGTTGCTCTTGTAAGCTCTTGTTGCTCCTAGACGTTTCCACTTCACAATAACAACACTTACAGTTGATCGGGGCAGCTCTAGCAGGGCAGAAATTTGATGAACTGACTTGTTGGAAAGGTGGTACCCTATGACAGTGCCACGTTGAAAGTCACTGAGCTCTTCAGTAAGACCATTCTACTGCCAATGTTTGTCTATGGAGATTGCATGGCTGTGTGCTTGATTTGATACACCTGTCAGCAACGGGTGTGACTGAAATAGCCGAATCCTCTAATTTGAAGGGGTGTCCACATACTTTTGCATATATAGTGTATTATGACCTGAATCATTATATTTAGGGGTGCCATTATCTTTTTCTGACAAGAACTCTCTGATTCATCTCATCAGGGTGAGACTTAGGGTTTTGTTCCCGTAACAGACTTTTCATACAGGAACTTCAGATAAAAAGGTTAGCTTGACCTTGTGAAATAAAAGGAGTGAAGCTTTTTAAACATGCTTTGATCATTGCTCTAGAAAATTGAAATATTTTAAAGTTGAAAACAAACTTTAAATACAGCTAAATTAATTTCTCTCCAAAAGGGGAACGTTATTCACTGCAACGGGACTCATTGCAACATACAGTAGATGATAACTAGTAAAAACAACTCCAATTACCCTCTATTTCTGCTCTAAAAACACAGTGGTTATGTATACGATTGCATGCAGGAGCATACTGAATAGAGATGGCACTCAACCGTGATAATATTCTGTATATACTGAACAATTCAAAAACGCCCATGCTGGTGTGCTCTACTGTATTAGAGAAAACCTTTTCTCAGGGCTTTGGATGAGCCTTAGCTAAGTGAGTCATTAACATCGCCAGTTCATGACTACAATAACCAAGCCTTTCTGTATTGATATCTGTGTAGGAAGAGAGCCTAGTGATGTAACAAATCTTACTTAAATGGCAGGGACTGCAATGTTGGTCTAGAAGACCCCTCGGGCTCAGTTTGATTCCGGCAGATTAATTTAGCTTCACCGGTTATGCAACACCATCTCAGCTTTCAAGTAGTCTCACCAGTCTCTGGATCACCTTTGAATTCTCACATGGGTGGCTAGCTACTGATCTACACTGCCCTGTTACTGTAGCAGCCTTAGAGGAAACAGAACTAGAGATCCTTAGATCCTGTGTCGTAACACCCCACGAAGGCAGACAACATGAACACCACTACTGGTACTGAAAATAAGATAACAGCCCGAACTGAACTCATTGGTCAATTCAACAGAAATGTATTCTTTGGATATTTTATGTACTACTACTGTTCTGTATATTCAGGCTGATACAGAGAGACTCATCCATGCTTCTATTACAAGCAGGCTTGACTACTGTAATGCTCTCCTGTCTGGTCTACCCAAGAAAGTCCTTGGTCAATTGCAAAAACATACAGAATGCTGCAGAGCGGGTACTGACCAAGAGCAGACGGAGATCACACGTTACACCGGTCTCTGTGAGTTTTCGAATTTTTTACGATTCTTCTATTGGTTTTTAAATCAATTTACGATTGTGCACCCTAATACATGTCAGACATACTTTTGGAGTTATGTACCCAGTAGGTCCCTCAGGTCCTCTGGCACTGGCCTTTTAACTATCCTAAAGCCTAGGACCAAGAGGCATGGAGATGCAGCCTGTAGTTACTATGCCCCCAGCCTCTGTAATAGCCTGCCAGAGAACCTGAGGGTGGCCGAAACTGTGGCCACATTGAAAAGAGATCTTAAAACCCACACATTTTTAGATTTGCTTTTCCTTAGTATTTCAGTTTTTATTGTTATTCTTTAGTTTTTTTCATTCTTATGTTTGTTGTGTAGTAAATATGTAACTTTTTATTTTCATTGTTTTTTTGTTTTTTTCTTCCTGTGAAGCACATTGCGTTGCATTCCATGTCTGAAATGTGCTTAATGAAAAAAGCTTGATTTGATTTATTGCAGAAATGTGTTTACTTTATCTCTATGTGACATGTTAAAATAAAGTCCCAGATCACTACATGACCCTAGGGGCAATGGTGTCTGCATATGATGTGGAATTGAACTGAATTGAACAGGCAGTGACTTATTAAACTCTAGTACGTTCCACTCCTTCTCTACTGTACTGCTTTTATTTACACACACGATCTACGGTATCTTAGACTATAGTCTCGCCTCACAACAAATATGATGGGAAATGCATTTATAGCACAGAGCAGTCTCCTTGGGGCTGGTACTGAGGAACTGCTACAGTTACATTGATCTGGCCAGACATGTGATCAGGGATACTTTTAAAATCAATCCATCAAACGTGAAAGGCAAGGCACCAGAGAGGAAATGGGTAGCTACATTTATGCACCGAGACTGAGTATGCGTCTCTGACTGAAACACAGAGTGAAAATTGGATTGAAGTTCATTTGAAGACAAGATATTGTCACGCAGATGGAAGAGAGTCAGGGCTCGGTGGTAGAGCTGCTCAAGATTTAGGAGATGGAATTGGTCACATTAGATCAAATTTTAAGCTACTCATATTTTATACATTTCCTGATATATATATATATACACTTTATAGTCTATGGTGACCTACATTACGTGATATATATATATATATCACGTAATGTAGGTCACCATAGACTATAAAGTGTGAGATCAATGTGAAAATGGTCCTCATTCATTTCCCACATTTTCCATTTGTTTAACGTGTTTACTTGAACAACCAAAATCACTTACTCCAAAGCATTGTTTGTTCGCTAAACTCGCCCCATTTGGTCCCTGCAGAAAACAGCTGGAGCTAGTGTATAGGACCAACCTCCCGACAGATTGTATGTTAAATAGCTTCACGCACAACAGGTGAAATTTGTCTGCCTTTATCAGCTGGCTTAGCGTTAATGTCAGCTCCTAGTGTAAGCATCATTAAGAATCAAAATGTCCCCCGTTAGGAAACTGAGCACATGTGCCAGTTCATCGGGGCAGTCTTTGATGTGGCCGCCCCATATTTCAGGCACTAAGTGCTGCTTGAACTGCGGCCAACGGGGCAATACTAGGGCTTTGAGATATACCATGCTCTTGACTGGTGACGTTCTTAGGCTATAGAAGAAGCCTGATAGTGAAGTACCCTTCAGCTGACTGAGTGCTAAGGCTGCTCTGCTGTTTCTGTAGGTCAGTGTAGGCACGTATAGTCAGTGTAGACATGTAGGGGGAAACAAGGCTTGAGTCTCTCGTAGATAACAGTAATATGGAGAGCTGCTGTTCTGAAAACCTACAGTAGAGGCAGAATCTACTTGGACATTCAAATGTATTATAATCTTTTAAATCTAGGATATATTTGAAATGGAATGTTTGTAGATCACTGTTAAAATGGGGATTGCATATGATTATGTTTAGGTAAAGTCACAAAGCCCACTGGAGATCCAATGCTAAAGATGTGATTTCCACAGTGCTAACACAACATTCTCTTTCTTAGCTCAGTGAGAACACTGTATTTGTTCTCCTGTCTGGGAAAATGGCTTCAGTCACGCCATTTTCCTGACATCATCTTTCCTTAATGTCTGTCGAGGAACAAGAGCTATGCACCGTGTGTCATCACAGCTCGTCACGAGCCCACTGAACTCCAGATAGTCTCATTCTAGCGCTGGATACCAAACAGCCCAACAGCAGATAGCACACTGCTTGCTGTCAACTAGCACTGCCAGAAATGAGTTTAAATGGTATTATCTATAATATATGGGAGCCTCTTCTATTTTTATTAATGGTGATGACAGCCTCCATTCCTTATAGAGAGCGAGGATCATTATTGGAAATGAGTCCATGTTGATTGAATTATTGGGATGTTTGAAAGTTAATTCCATGAGGGGTGAAGATTATGTTTAGTAAACAAAATTGTACTCTGACAAGAGCAATTTAGGATTAAGCTAAATCTAGTAAGAGATACTCTCACTATTTTACAGTAATATACAGTGCTGTGAAAAAGTATTTCCCCCTTTACGATTTTCTCCTTTTTGCATATTTTTGATACTGAATGTTATCAGATCTTCAACAAAAAACTAATATTAGAGAAATGGAAGCTGAGCTTACAAATAACAAAAAAGTATACTTATTTTATTTAAATTAACAAAGATCTGCAACACCCAATTCCCCTGTTTGAAAAAGTAATTGTCCCCTTACACTGCAACCCTTACTGCAACTCTTACTGTAGTTGTTGATCAGTCTCTCACATCGCCGTGAAGGAATTTTGGCCCACTCCTGCATGCAGAACTGTTTTAACTCAGCAACATTTGTGGGTTTTCAAGCATGAACTGCTCGTTTCAAGTCCTACCACAACATTTCAATTGGGATTAGGTCTGGACTTTGACTAGGCCATTCCAAAACTTCAAATTTGTTGCTTTTTAACAATTTTCATGTAAACTTGATTGGGTGCTTTGGATCATTGTATTGCTGCATGACCCAGCTGTGCTTCAGCTTCAGCTCAAAGATGGATGGCCTGACATTATCCTGTAGAATTATCTTTCGCCTAAAATGACATACCCAAATCTAACTGCCTGTAGCTCAGGACCTGAAGCAAGGATATGCAGATTCTTGATACCATTTGAAAGTAAACACTGAAGTTTGTGGAAATGTTAAATTAATGTAGGAGAATATAACACATTAGATCTGGTAAAAGATCATACAAAGAACAGAGTATTTTTTTGTACCATCATCTTTGAAATGCAAGAGAAAGGCCATAATGTATTATGCCAGCCCAGGCACAATTTAGATTTTGGCCACTAAATGTTATAGAGTGATTCAATGAACCATTGCATTTCTGTTCAAAATGTTGTATCAAGACTACCCAAATGTGCCTAATTGGTTTATTAATACATTTTAAAGTTCAAAACTGTGCACTCTCCTCAAACAATAGCATGGTATTATTTCACTAGCTGCTGTACATTGGACAGTGCAGTTAGATTAACAAGAATTTAAGCTTTCTGACAATATCAGATATGTCTATGTCCTGGGAAATGTCCTTGTTACTTACAACCTCATGCTAATCACATTAGCCTATGTTAGCTCAACCGTCCCGCTAGGGACCAACCAATCCTGTAGAGGTTTTAAGGCAAGTCATCCAGGTCCTGAAGCAGCAAAGCATCCCAAACCATCACACTACCACCACCATGCTTGACTGTTGGTATGAGGTTCTTACTGTGGAATGCAGTGTTTGGTTTTCGCCAGGCATAATGGAGACCCATGTCATCCAAAAAGTTGACTCAAGTTTGCCAAAAAGCATCTGGAAGCACCTGGATGATCACCAATACTCTTGGAAGAATGTTCTATGGACAGATGAGTCAAAAGTATAACTTTTTGGGCGAAAGTATAACTTTTCATGCTTGAAAACCCACAAAGCAGTTCTGCATGCAAGAGTGGACCAAATTTCCTCTGGAGCGATGTGAGAGACTGATCAACAACTACAGGAAGTATTTCGTTGCAGTCATTGCAGCTAAAGGTGGCACAACCAGTTAGAGTGTAAGGGGGCAATTACTTTTTAAATTTGTTAATTAAATAAATAAAATAATTTAATTTGTTATTTGTAAACTCAGGTTCCCTTTATCTAATATTAGGTTTTGGTTGAAGATCTGATAACATTCAGTATAAAAAAATATTCAAAAACAGAAAATCAGAAAGGGGGCAAATACACTACATGACCAAATGTATGTGGACATCTGCTCGTCAAACATCTCATTCCAACATCATGGGTATTCAATCAATCAATCAATTTTATTTTATATAGCCCTTCGTACATCAGCTAATATCTCGAAGTGCTGTACAGACACCCAGCCTAAAACCCCAAACAGCTAGTAATGCAGGTGTAGAAGCACGGTGGCTAGGAAAAACTCCCTAGAAAGGCCAAAACCTAGGAAGAAACCTAGAGAGGAACCAGGCTATGAGGTATTCAATTTATAAAGCTTTTTTTACATCAGCTGATGTCACAAAGTTCTATTCAGAAACCTAGCCTAAAACTCCAAACAGCAAGCAATGCAGATGTAGAAGCACGGTGGCTAGGAAAAACTCTCTAGAAAGGCAGAAACCTAGGAAGAAACCTAGTGAGGAACCAGGCTCTGAGAGATGGCCAGTCCTTTTCTGGCTGTACCGGTGGAGATAAGAGTACATGGCCATTTAAGGCCAGAATGTTGTTCAAGATGTTGAAACGTTCATAGATGACCAGCAGGGTCAAATAATAATCAGTAGTTCTAGAGGGTGCAATAGGTCAGTACCTCAGGAGTAAATCTCAGTTGGCTTTTCATAGCCGAGCATTCAGATGTCGAGACAGCCGGTGCGGTAGAGAGAGATAGAGAGAGAGAGAGAGAGAGAGTCAAAAACAGCAGGTCCGGGACAAGGTAGCACGTCCGGTGAACAGGTCAGGGTTCCCTAGCCGCAGGCAGAACAGTTGAAACTGGAGCAGCAGCACAACCAGGTGGACTTGGGACAGTCAGGAGTCATCAGGCCAGGTAGTCCTTAGGCATGATTCTAGGGCTCAGGTCCTTAATACTGACTTGTTGGAAAGGTGGCATGCTGTGACGGTGTCACATTGAAAGTCACTGAGCTCTTCAGTATGGCCATTCTACTGCCAATATTTGTCTATGGAGATTTCATGGCTGTGTGCTTGATTTTATACACCTGTCAGCAACGGGTGTGGCTGAAATAGCAAAATCCACTAATTTGAAGGGGTGTCCACATAATTTTGTATATATAATGTATAATGACCTGAATCATAATATTTAGGGGTGCCGTTATCTTTTTCTGACAAGAACTCACTGATTCCTCTCATCAGGGTGAGACTTAACATGCTGACCAGACTGGACACATCGCGTGCGCGAGCGTCACAAAATAGATTTAGAAATCTATGTTATTCAATTATTGCACCCACACTGCTAGCGCGCGCCAACGAGCGTCTGCGATGCTAAGGGCTAAAATAGAACTCCTTTCTATTTCTGACGCAGATCGCGCCTCTCCCATCCTGCCTCTCTCATTGGTTATACCCACGTGGGTGATTGAAAGACAAACTGTTTTGCCGGTGGTCGTGGTAATACTATGAAAGTTTGGATGCGATCACCATATAAGTTCAAAGATGAAAAAGCCTGGAAGGAAGAGAGATGACTAGAAACGATTCGGTTGGCCGTTTTATGTGTGGATTAATTGTCGGAGTAGAGGACCTTGTGCTTTTCAGGTAAAATAACAACTCAATGTTTATATCCCAGGACAAATTAGCTAGCAACAGCAAGCTAGCTAAATAGAACAAATTAGCTAGCAGGTGCAAGCTAACTAGCTAATTTGCCATACATGTTTAATGCTTTTCGACCTGTCCCCAAATTAATGTCATTGGTTCAGAGATTGTTTTGATATTTTAACCTGCGTGTCGTGATCACTTTTGGTGTAGGGGGACAAAATATATTTATGCACGGTAGCGCACGATGGCCCACGCGCGCAGTCGGTTTGGGTTCCGTGTTAGGGTTTTAGTTCCCTTAACAGGCTTTTCATTCAGGAACTTCAGATAAAAATGTTTGCTTGACCTTGTGAAATAAAAGGAGTGAAGCTTTTTAAACATGCTTTGATCATTACTCTAGAAAATTGAAATATTTTAAAGTCAAAACAAACTTGAAATACAGCTAAATTAATTTCTTTCCAAAAGGGGAAAGTTAGACAGCATATTCACTACAACGGGACTCATTGCAACATAACTGATCACTTGTAAAAACAACTCCACCAACCAACTTATTTGCCAGAATATACTCCTAATACTCTATTTCTGCTGTAAAAGCACAGTGGTTATGTATACGATTGCATGCGGGAGCATACTGAATAGAGATGGCACTCAACCGTGATAATATTCTGTATATACTGAACAATTCAAAAACGCCCATTTACATTTACATTTAAGTCATTTAGCAGACGCTCTTATCCAGAGCGACTTACAAATTGGTGCATTCACCTTATGATATCCAGTGGAACAACCACTTTACAATAGTGCATCTAACTCTTTTAAGGGGGGGGGGGTTAGAAGGATTACTTTATCCTATCCTAGGTATTCCTTAAAGAGGTGGGGTTTCAGGTGTCTCCGGAAGGTGGTGATTGACTCCGCTGACCTGGCGTCGTGAGGGAGTTTGTTCCACCATTGGGGTGCCAGAGCAGCGAACAGTTTTGACTGGGCTGAGCGGGAACTGTACTTCCTCAGAGGTAGGGAGGCGAGCAGGCCAGAGGTGGATGAACGCAGTGCCCTTGTTTGGGTGTAGGGCCTGATGTAGCCCATGCTGGTGTGCTCTACTGTATTAGAGAAAACCTTTTCTCAGGGCTTTGGATGAGCCTTAGCTAAGTGAGTCATTAACATCGCCAGTTCATGACTACAATAACCAAGCCTTTCTGTATTGATATCTGTGTAGGAAGAGAGCCTAGTGATGTAACAGATCTTACTTAAATGGCAGGGGCAGCAATGCTGGTCTAGAAGACCCCTCAGGCTCATCTAATTTTACTGCCAATGTTTGTCTATGGAGATTGCATGTCAGCAACGGGTGTGGCTGAAATAGCCTAATCCACTATTTTGTATAGTGTACTTTCTCACAGCACTGTAGTTATTTTCAGTTCAAAAAATCTGACTGCGCTCCTATCAATTTTAATCAGCTGACCAGCTCTCAAACTGGGTAAATCTCTAGATACTGGTAAAAAAAAACTTTACCTATATATTACAAAAACGTTCTTCATCTTTTCTAAATCTGTTGGATGGGAAACTTGTCCTGAATTAGTGTCAAGTGTTTGGGGTAAACCCATCAAACAGGGCATTTCAGAATAGATGCTTTGTTTTCCAGTGGGTCTCAAATTCCACTGTGGTGGCATTTCCTTTATGCTAACAGTGTAACTACGCAACCTTTCTAATCTCTCTCCATCTTTTTTCCATTGGACTATTTTGGTATGATGGTGTGTGGGAAAGGTAGAGAAGTAGTACAAAAGTAACATCACCAAACAACCAACCTCACGCAAACACACCCACCAGCACATACAATTTTAAACGTTTAACCACCACTTGCTGTCATTAGTCAATTTGGGAAATTCATCCAAATGAATTGGAATAATATTTGGCAAGGAACGTCATTAACCACCATAACACTTTCCCTTCTCCCTGTGAAACTCACCGAGTAGCTGGACCCCTCGTGTCAGGCCGTAGACATCTATGAGAGCCCAAAGTGGCTCGGAGGCATGGACCCCGCTGAAGAACAGCATGGGGCTGGAGCCATTGATGCGGTAAAACACCCGACCCTTCTTGTCCACCCAGAAGGAGATGACATTACCCTCATTGGACAGCTCCTCGGGCAGGGCCTTGGCCCAGAAGCCATTCTGGGAGACCAGATCTGGGCAGGCATACTTGGGCAGGTTGTCTGGGTTGATGCGGGACGGGTCCTTGGAGGTGAAGCCCAGACGCAGGGCTCCGCTCCAGCAGCACTGCTTCTTGGTGATCTGGAGGGGAACAGGTAATGGGTTTGTACCATTTTTTATTTATCCTTTATTTAACTAGACAAGTCAGTTAAGAACAAATTATTATTTACAATGGCAGCCTAGTGGGTTAACTGCCTTGTCCAGGTGCAGAACAACAGATTTTTACCTTATCAGCTCAGGGATTCGATCTAGTAACCTTTCAGTCACTGGCCCAACAGTCTAACCACTATGCTACCTGCCACCCCAATTCAATTTTGATGAAGGGAGTTAAGCTGGTGAATGACCTAAAGTCCATTCCATTAGTTGTATTAACCTAAGATTTACCAAAATACATTATTGTTGGCCATATGTTAAAACTTTTACAAACCAAATAGTAAACAACAACACAAATAAACACATACTGTATGTCTGTTTATCATCAGACTGGATATTCTTGTCTTGTCTCATTTAAAACCTCTATTTACACTTCTTTCACCATACAAGATAACAGTAGGCCTGTGGCTCACATGGCAATGCTTCCCCTGCTCTTTCACTTGAGACATAGATGGACTGATAGGTGAAGTGGAAACTTTGGCTATGCTGTTTTGGCCCACACAGAATCAGGGGATTAATGAAGGCAAAACGCACAGTGAGTGAGAGAGACAGACAAACAAATAAATGGAAAACAGTTAGGCTAAAAGAAAGGAAGGAAAGACAGTGTGCTGATAACCATGGTCCACTGCCCAGTCTGTCCATACCTTGAGGCGGACCTGCTCGTACAGGGCAATGGACCGGTTGCTGAAGGTGATGGCATTGCAGAAGCTGGCCTGCCTCTTTACAGTCTTCTGGGCCACGTCCATGATGATCTGGGAGCCCTTGGCACTGGGGTGGAAGAGCAGTGGAAAAGAGGACAGGCTGCTCCCACACTGCAGGACGGGCAGACATTGCTTGGTGGGCTTATGGTGATAGCGGTGGGATGTGGTGGGGAAGGGGCCACCCAGAGAATCTGAAAAGGAGGAAGCATAGGGGGATTTACTGTAGATATACGGATCTACAAAGAACATTACTATGGCATCCACTTTTTAAATATGCACAAAGCCAATATAACAATGCATTAGCAGCATTCACACAATCAATAAAAACTGCCTGTCCTCAATGTTGTGATGATGACTGGGTGTACAGGTAACTGCCAAAATAAAGGAAACACCAACATAAAGTGTCATAATAGGGCGTTGGGTACCACGAGCCAGAACAGCCTCAATGCACCATGGCATAGATTCTACAAGTGTCTGGAACTCTATTGGGGGGATGCGACACCATTCGTACATGAGAAATTCCATAATTTGGTGGTTTGTTGATGATGGTTGATAAACGGCCATAGCATATGGTTTACATCATTTTCATTTTCATGCTCATCATACCATTCAGTGACAACTCATGCCCTGTGGATGGGGGCATTGTCATCCTATGGGGGCATAGCCATAGTAGCCAAAATGCCCTGTCCAGCATTTTTATACATTACCCTAAGCATGATGGGACATTAATTGCTTAATTAACTCAGGAACCACACCTGTGTGGAAGCACCTGCTTTAAATATACAGTTGAAGTCAGAAGTTTACATACACTTAGGTTGGAGTCATTATAACTCGCTTTTCAAGCACCTCACACATTTCTTGTTAACAAACTATAGTTTTGGCAAGTCGGTTAGGACATCTACTTTGTGCACGACACAAGTAATTGTTCCGACAATTGTTTACAGACAGATTATTTCACTTATAATTCACTGTATCACAATTCCAGTGGGTCAGAAGTTTACATACACTAAGTTGACTGTGCCTTTAAACAGCTTGGAAAATTCCAGAAAATGATGTCATGGCTTTAGAAGCTTCTGATAGGCAAATTGACATAATTTGAGTCAATTGGAGGTGTACCTGTGGATGTATTTCAAGGCCTACCTTCAAACTCAGTGCCTCTTTGCTTGACATCATGGGAAAATCAAAAGAAATCAGCCAAGACCTCATAAAAAAAATTGTAGACCTTCACAAGTCTGGTTCATCCTTGGGAGCAATTTCCAAACGCCTGAAGGTACCACGTACAAACAATTGTACGCAAGTATAAACACCATGGGACCACGCAGCCATCATACCGCTGAGGAAGGAGACGCGTTCTGTCTCCTAGAGATTAACGTACTTTGGTGAGAAAAGTGCAAATCAATCCCAGAACAACAGCAATGACCTTGTGAAGATGCTGGAGGAAACAGGTACAAAAGTATCTATATCCACAGTAAAACGAGTCCAATATTGACATAACCTGAAAGGCTGCTCAGCAAGGAAGAAGCCACTGCTCCAAAACCGCCATAAAAAAGCCAGACTACGGTTTGCAACTGCACATGGGGACAAAGATCGTACTTTTTGGAGAAATGTCCTCTGGTCTGACGAACCAAAAATAAAACTGTTTGGCCATAATGACTATTGTTATGTTTAAAGGAAAAAGGGAGAGGCTTGCAAGCCAATTAACATCATCCCAACCGTGAAGCACGGGGGTGGCAGCATCATGTTGTGGGGTGATTTGCTGCAGGAGGGACTGGTGCACTTCACAAAATAGATGGCATCATGAGAAATTAAAATTATGTGGATATATTGAAGCAACATCTCAAGACATCACTAAGGAAGTTAAAGCTTGGTCACAAATGGGTCTTCCAAATGGACAATGACCCCCAGGCATACTTCCAAAGTTGTGGCAAAATGGCTTAAGGACAACACAGTCAAGGTATTGGAGTGGCCATCACAAAGCCCTGACCTCAATCCTATAGAAAATTTGTGGGCAGAACTGAAAAAGTGTGTGTGAGCAAGGAGGCCTACAAACCTGACTCAGTTACACCAGCTCTGTCAGGAGGAATGGGCCAAAATTCACCCAACTTATTGTGGGAAGCTTGTGGAAGGCTACCTGAAACGTTGACCCCAAGTTAAACAACTTAAAGGCAATGCTACCAGATACTAATTGAATGTATGTAAACTTCTGACCCACTGGGAATGTGATGAAAGAAATAAAAGCTGAAATAAATCATTCTCTCTACTATTATTCTGACATTTCACATTCTTAAAATAAAGTGGTGATCCTAACTGACCTAAGACAGGGAATTTTTACTAGGATTAAATGTCAGGTATTGTGAAAAACGGAGTTTAAATGCATTTGGCTAAGGTGTATGTAAACTTCCGACTTCAACTGTACTTTGTATTATAACCTGTATATTTCTTTAAGAACCATTTAACTCACTCTATTTTCAGAAATCCAACAAGGAGTGCAAACAAAAAGATAGGTCTGTTAGTCATCTTGATTTTCTCCTTGGATGAAAATACATATTTTTTTAACTTGGCAAGTCAATTAAGAACAAATTCTTATTTACAACGATGTCCTAGCAACAGTGGTTCAACTGCCTTACTCAGGGGCAGAACGACATATTTTTACCTTGTCAGCTCTGGGATTTGATCTAGCAACCTTTTGTTTACTGGCCCAACACTCTAACCACTAGGCTACCTGCCACCCTGAGATAAGAGTTGCTTGGTAACCAGAGAGAAATTGTACAGCTGTGAAAAACTCACAAAATTAGGTAATATCAGTAATTGGTAAACTCCTGTCACACCATTCATTTTTTTGTTATTCCACATTTTGCCAATTTGGCACTGGTTTATTCGGATCCCCATTAGCTTTTGCCGAAGCAGCAGCTATTCTTCCTGGAGTCCACACAAAAACAAAAACGACAAGTACTGTGTTGTATGTGTCGAATTGCTATGCTTTATCTTGGCCAGGTCGCAGTTGCAAATGAGAACTTGTTCTCAACTAGCCTACCTGGTTAAATAAAGGTTAAATAAATAAATTATTTTAAATAAATTTTAAATACAACGATATTCAAACAATACAACTAAAGAATAAGGTGTGTAGATTGTGTGTGATAGTTTGTCTGTGTGTGTCTGTGTGTGTGTATCATTTCAGTCTCTATTGTGCCACGAGATGTTTTATCAATTGTTTTAAGCTAATTTTGCTGTTTGCTTGAGTCATTGGAGATGGAAGGGAGTTCCATGCAATTATGGCTCTGTATAATACTGTGCGTTGCCGTGAATTCATTTTGGACTTGGGACTGTGAAAAGACCCCTGGTGACATGTCTTGTTGGGTATATATGGGTGTCTGAGCTGTATGTTATATGATTATGCAGACAATCTGGAATTTATCACAGTAATACTTCTAATGAAAACTAGAAGAGAAGCAGTTAATCTCTCGTCAACGTTCAACTAGGAAAGACTGGAATGTTGTTGATGTTACTTTTGTATGTGCAGTCAAGGGCAAGGTGTGCTGCTCTGTTTTGAGCCAGCTGCAGCTTTGCTAGGTCTTTCTTTGATGCACTTGACATTATTACCAGACAGTAATCAAGATGGGACAAGACCAGAGCCTGAACAACTAGTTCAGTTGATTTGTGTCAAAAATGCAGAATATATTTTTAGAACAGATATACCCCTCCCCAGCAACTTTATCAATAGGACTTGACCATGATAATTGACCATACAATGTTATATCTAGGAGTTTAGCTTCCTCAGTTTGCTCAATGGTCACACCCTTTATGTACAATTCAAATAAAATTGTATTAGTCACATGCTTCATAAACAACAATGCATTGTTTACTTACAGGCCCTTCCCAACAATACAGATAAAAAGAAAAGAGAAATAATAGAAAGTAAAACACGTAATAAAAGTAATAATAAATACACAATGAGTAATGATAACTTGGTTATATACACAGGGTACAAGTACCGAGTCGATGTGCAGGGGTACAAGGTAAGGGGTAGATATGTACATATAACTAGGAATAAAGTGACGGATAAAAAACAGTAGCAGCGGTGTATGTGATGAGTCAAAAAAAGTTAGTGCAAAGAGGGTCAATGCAGATAGTTAAATAGTTAACCAAATACCTCCCTGGACTAACTATTTAACGGTCTTATGGTTTGGGGTAGAAGCTGTTCAGGGTCCTGTTGGTTACAGCCTTGGTGTATCGGTACCGCTTGCAGTGTAGTAGCAGAGAGACCAGTGCTGCATGGAGATTGACGCTGCAATGGATAGCTGTTTTACGGGGTCATGACCAATTCTGCTATTTTGTTTATTTATTTTTTGTACACAATGTTTCTGCCATTGTTTCCTATTTCCAAAAATATCTTCTGGACAATAACCATTGAGGTTAAGATCTTAGGTAACTTTTTGAACCAAATACATTGCTTTTAGTATTACATTTTAGTCATTGAGCAAATGCTCTTACAGCAGTGAGTGCATACATTTTCCCTGTGGGAAGTGAACCCACAACCCTGGCATTGCAAACACCATGCTCTACCAACTGAGCTACATGGGACCAGTGACAAAACATTGTAGACCAGTGACAAAACATCTCAATTTAATCAATTTTAAATCCAGGCTGTAACACAACAAAATGTGGAAAAAGTCAAGGGGTGTGAATACTTTATGAAGGCACTGTATTTAAGACCAGTTTATTATTAATCACACATTCTAATACTGTCTGTAACTCCTTATTTAGAATTTCAGTGAGCTCATTGGCTTTTGGTGCTGACATGTAGAGTGTGGAATCATCCACATACAGTGATTCTTGCTTCGTGTAAGACAAGTGGTAAATCATTTGTCAAAATTGAGAAGAGTAACAGCCCAAGCCAACTGCCCTGAGTGACACTGCACTGTACATATCTGATGTTAGAGAAGCTTCCATTGAAGAACACTCTCTGGGATCTATTGGATAAATAACTCTCCAACCATGTGATGGCAGGTGATTTAAATCCAAAGCAAGTGAGTTTTTTCAATAACAGTTTATGATCAATAATATCAAAGGCTGCACTGAAATCTAACAGTACAGCTCCAACTATCACCTTATTATGCATTTATTTTAAGCAATCATCAGTCATCTAAGTCAGTGCAGTACAAGTTGAGTGACCTTCTCCTTATGCATGCTGAAAGTCAGTAGTTAACTTGTTCTGTGAAAATTGCTTTGTATTTGGCCAAACACAATTCTCTCCATCAGTTTACTAAGAACAGGCAGCAAACTGATTGGATGGCTGTTGGCGACAGCAAAGGGTGCTTTACTATTTTTAGGCAGTGGAATTACTTTAGCTTCCTTCCTTCCATAAACACACGCACGCGCAAGCACACACACACACCCGTAGGCTTTGGTTAAAATTATAGCACTGGTTTGATCATGAGTCTTGAATATATATATATATTGAATATAGCAACAATGTATACAGTGGGGTCCACAATTATTGACACCCTTGATAAAGATGAGCAATAATCGACTGTCTGAAATAAATAATTCAAATACTGAGCTATATTGTATGCTACATTTTTTGGGGGAAATTATATTTTATACTAATACAATTGCTCATAGAAAGAGATTTTGTTTATCAAGTAACCATTTTTTCTCAAAAAGGTAGGTGTCAAAATTATTGACACCCCTAAAGATTCTTATAAATAAAGTAGTCAAGAGTTTAGTATTTGATCCCATATTCCTAGTATGCAATGATTACAGCAGTGTCTCCCGACCCCTCCTGTCTCAGCCTCTAGTAATAGTTTATATGTCGGGGGCTAGGGTCAGTCTGCTATATCTGGAGTATTTCTCCTGTCTTATCCGGTGTCCTGTGTGAATTTAAGTATGCTCCCGCTAATTCTCTCTCTCTTTCTCTTTCTCTTGGAGGACCTGAGCCCTAGGACCATGCCTCATGACTACATGGTCTGATGATTCCTTGCTGTCCCCAGTCCACCTGGTCGTGCTGCTGCTCCAGTTTCAACTGTTCTGCCTGCAGCTATGGAACCCTGACCTGTTCACCGGACGTGCTACCTTGTCCTGCTGTTTTCGACTCTCTCTTTCTACCGCACCTGCTGTCTCTAACTCTGAATGATCGGCTATGAAAAGCCAACTGACATTTACTCCTGAGGTGCTGACCTGTTGCACCCTCTACAACCACTGTGATTATTATTATTTGACCCTGCTAGTCATCTATGAACGTTTGAACATCTTGGCCATGTTTTGTTATAATCGCCACCCGGTAGAAGAGGTCAGAAGAGGACTGGCCACCCCTCAGAGCCTGGTTCCTTTTGGTTTCTTCCTAGGTTCCTGACATTCTAGGGAGTTTTTCCTAGCCACCGTGCTTCTTCATCTGCATTGCTTGCTGTTTGGGTTTTTAGGCTGGGTTTCTGTATAGCACTTTGTGACATCGGCTGATGTAAAAAGGGCTTTATAAATAAATTTGATTGATTGACTCTACAAACTTGTTGGATGCATTTGCAGTTAGTTTTGGTTGTGTATCAGATTATTTAGTGCCCAATAGAAATTAAATGGTAAATAATGTATTGCGTCATTTTGGAGTTACTTTTATTGCAAATAAGAATATAATATGTTTCTAAACACTTCTACATGTGGATGTGGATGCTACCATGATTACGGATAATTCTGAATGAATTGTGAATAATAATGAGTGAGAAAGTTAAAGAGGGTCAAAGAATAGCATAACACAAAAAAAAACTATTACAAAGCTACTTTGGGATGTATCTGACTTGTAGTAAATACCAAAGAATGAATCATGGGTAATAACCAGCTCCTACACATACATTCTTCAATGCAGCTCTAATTGACTCCAAATCTACTTTTCTCAGATCTGCCTTTTTGTAGACTGATAAGGCGTGGATTGTGCCACTGCATGCGCAAAAAAATCAACAGTTAAGCTATTCCCCTAATCTCCTTTTCCCCATTCACATTTTCACATCTCCCTTCAAAGCAATACAACAATGCCAAGGACATTGAGTTGTCATGAAGATATTTCTGGTGAGATCATCCCAAATAATGACTTATTCAACAGACAATTGTGTGGGAATGAGGCATATATGTACCAGATGTTGTTTTATGACTTGCACTTAGCTGATTGTCAAATTAACAGTCACAAATAATATTTTATAATACATAATAATATGAAGATAATATCACAAATACCTGTTCTTTACAAACCTACAGTATAAACCACCAGATTTTGGGAGCAGGTCAACACTGGCCTGTCACCAAGTCACTGCACTAAAAAGCAAAAGATCTAAGGACCAACAACTAGAGGACCACATTCGCCTAATTAAGAGGGGTGTGTGTGTGTGTGTGTGTGTGTGTGTGTGTGTGTGTGTGTGTGTGTGTGTGTGTGTGTGTGTGTGTGTGTGTGTGTGTGTGTGTGTGTGTGTGTGTGTGTGAGAGAGAGGGAGAGGGAGAGTATCCCTAGCCTAATTTCTTAGGGATAGAAAGTTATTATTGCTCATGACCTATAGGGGTCAAGAGCTTTTCAGTGTACCCAGGAGACATTTCAATTAGGCCGCTTATATTGGCAACAGAGCATCATGGGGCTTCTGCGAATGCAGTCACTTCAATTTCAAGACAGAAATATTCTGCAAGGTAAACACTCTCATATCCATTCATGGATGTACATATAGCATCATTTGAATAACACATTTTGACCAGGAAATTAACCAAAGATAAAGCAGCACAGAATTTGTCATGTGTTTCTACAGAGTTATTTTCCCCATTGTTGAAACTCTTTTAGATTGTGGCTGCCAAGAGCACTCCAATGAATTGTTCAGGCTGAACTGGCATAGGAAAAGTACAGCTTATTTGTCTACACTACTGACTTGAGGTATTCACATGTCTGTCCCTGGGCTACATAAAAATGATGAATGGTTCTCTATGTACAACAATGGTCCTAAATTAAGTCATAATAAATCAAGTAACCATATTTTATTCATCATGTCAGATTGTTTGATGGCAACATAAAAGGGTGTATTGTATTCAACCACTGGCCAAGCAAATGATAATGCATGACATGCCAGAACATACAAAACAAACACTTTTGGTTGACTCAAGGTCCAAAATTAGTTTACAAAAGACCTCACAAATGCCAAATGCATTTTGCTTGTTGCTACTACTGCTGCCACATTGATAGACTTGAATTCTTTATGCTTATTTACCTTCAGCATTACATTCTATTGTCTGAGAAGGTCAGTGCCTACCTCCTCAACTGCACAGAGGTTCTCTGGGCATGTCTTGAGAGCAATGCAACCGGACAGAGATGTCAAGCTTAACATTGAGCAGAGACTGGGCATGATAAAGAGAAGCGCCACGACAAGCATCAGGCACTCAGGTTAAGGAAGGGGAATATTGCTCAGAGCTCAATCGTCATTGATTGGTCAGGGCAACCAAACAGTGAAGACTGGATAGACAGAGCCAGAGACCGCCATAGGCAGTCACACCTGGCCCGCTGCCCTGCTCTGGAGTCTTTTTTCCAGACTTGACATTACGTAAACATCAGGGCTCAGTGGCCTGCTAATGTGGGACAAAAGCTCAGAGGCAGCAGCCCTGGAGAGCACAAGGCAAGTGTGTTACAGCAGCTTGGTTGTCACAATGTGTCATCTCTGAAAGGGACAGGTGGAGGTTGGCCCTAAGCACTGATCTAATGTCAGTTTTACATTGGACCTGCTGATGGTCAAGGTTTAGCTGGGTTTGAGTAAGATGTTCCTAGATCTGACTCTAAGGGCATCTGGCTGCCTAGGGCCACTGGGAAGCCTAGGGTGTGTACTACCCTGGCTGTCACAACTATAATTTCACATTTCTAATAGACCTCTCCTACCTGTGAGGTCTAATGTAAAATATAAACTTAGTTGTTTGAGCCCTGAATGCTGATTGGCTGACAGTCGTGGTATACCACAGGTATGACAACACATTTATTTTTACTGCTCTAATTACGTTGGTAACCAGTTTATAATAGCAATAAGGCACCTCGGGGGTTTGTGATATGGCCAATATACCACGGCTTAGCGCTGTGTCCCGGCACTCCGCGTTGCGCCTAAGAACAGCCCTGAGCCGTGGTATATTGGCCATATACCACACCCTCTCGGGCCTTATTGCTTAAGTACATCATATACGGTACTGTAGATTGCACACACAATCTCTGTATCATTGCATAGCCAGGAAAGATGGATTGCATAGCTAGGAAAGCAATTTGTGACGTTCACCAAAATGGCGCCAATAGACACCTTGTTTCAGGCTCCTTTACAAGCATTTGGCTACACCCGCAATAACATCTGCTAAATATGTGTATGTGACCAATAAAATATGAATGTTTATACAAGTTTAGAAACACTTATTATAGCCTCATCATAGAGATCTATCTGACAAGGGACAAAAAGGGACAAAAAAACAAATACAATGTATTACACTATGAGGCTGTCATTGTAAATAAGAATTTGTTCTTAACTGACTTGCCTAGTTAAAATAAAAAATAATCAGAGTAGAACTGCAGACTACATTCATTAATTTAGAGTAATTTAACATGATTAATTAGATTAGTTATGTCATTGCATATGGTATTGTGGAGTATCAGACAACTGATTGGACACTTGGGCAGTCAATGAGAGGCACACTGTTTACAAATACTAGGCAAGGTAAACTATTTAAATAATAATAATTAAGGAACACAATTTCTCCACATTGATAACTTCAAAATGCAGTTATATTCAAAGTCCAGTTATTTGGCTCAATCATCCCAGATATACTTAACCATAAATTGTCATCTGAAGAAAATATGTAGAAAATAAAAAAATAAGAGATATAAATACCATCAGCCAATTAGCAACTATGCAAATACGAAGTTAATTCTTGAACATTCACGTTGCTGCACATAACAGAATATTGCATTGCTATAATTGTGTTTGAACGTTAGCATGCATCTAACATAAAAAAGCACACAAGTCATAGCTAGAGCATTCATAATACTTTCATTCATTTTCTTGCTGACTAATTTCTTTCTGTGAGGGATAAACTGACACTTAATCAATTTAGAATCATCCTCAAATTATGCCATTTTTGCCTCAAGGTTTTCATTGTAGCATATCCCATCAGCAACGTTTTAATTACTGCTAAATATACGCAATCAATAATCGAATATAGGCTACCCCCCCCCCCCCCCCAAAAAAAGTAAAATATCCTTACCGTACAAGGTATGTCTTGTTATCTGACCTCCCATGTTAAAATACAAGGTGAGTTCCTCTTCTCTGGTTTTGTTAGATAAAATATTCACAGACATGCGCTCCTTGGCTGTCAACATAACATAATCATATAATCGCGATTTCGTTCTCGCCAAACACCGTTTACCCTCAGTGTAGTTAGTGGCTGTCCAAGCCGATTTACATTGGACCGCGGCAGATAGGCTACAAAGCAGTCCCACACGCAGCGCAGAATAACGTTGAAATTAACATAAAAGGTGGAAGTGGAGGTGGAGCTTCAAGAATAACCGTTACCACTGACGATACTACCGAGGAAGGTGCCTTCCAACTTTTCTCCTTTTGAAGTCGACAATAGCCTACATGACCGCATTTTTCGGTAAACAAGCCTAGCGCGCCCAAAACCAGTATGCACTGAGAGGAAACCAGCGATAGGAAATCTGAACGGTGTACATAGTTTTGCCAATGCAGGGAAATTCCACCAGAACGGTGTACATAGTTTTGCCAATGCAGGGAAATTCCACCAATTTACTTGTAGCTACCTTAGGATGCATTTACACAGGCAGCCAAATTATGCATTTATTTTTTCACTAATTGGACTTTTGAAAAGATCTGATGTGATTGGTCAAAAGACTAATTAGTGGAAAAAATATCAGAATTGGGCTGCCTGTGTAAACACAGCTTAAATTTAATAGCTAAAATCATCTGCAATCTACACTATATATACAAAATATGTGGACACCCCTTCAAATTAGTGAATTTGGCTTTTTCAGCCACACCCATTGATGACAGGGGTATAAAACTGAGCACACAGACTTTCAACGTGGCACCGTCATAGGATACTACCTTTCCAACGAGTCAGTTCGTCAAATTTATGTCCTACAGTAGATCTGCCCCAGTCAAATGTAAGTGCTGTTATTGTGAAGTGGCGATGTCTAGGAGCAACAACGGCTCAGTCGTGAAGTGGAAGGCCACGCAAGCTCACAGAACGAGACCGCTGAGTGCTGAAGCACATACCGCATAAAAATTGTCTGTCCTCGGTTGCAACACTCACTACCGAGTTTCAAACTGCCTCTGGAAGCAACGTCAGCACATTACCTGTTAGTTGGGAGCTTCATGAAATGGGTTTCTGTGGCCGAGTAGCCGCACACAAGCCTAAAATCACCATGTGCAATGCCAAGTGTCGACTGGAGTGGTGTAAAGCTGGCCTCCATTGGACACTGGAGCATTGGAAACACGTTCTACGGAGTGATGAATCACGCTTCACCGTCTGGCAGTCCGACTGACAAATCTGGGTTTGGCCGATGCCAGGAGAACACTACCTGCCCGAATGCATAATGCCAACTGTAAAGTTTGGTGGAGGAGGAATAATGGTCTGGGGCTGGTTTTCATGGTTCGGGCAATGCCCCTTAGATCCAGTGAAGGGAAATCTTAATGCTACAACATACAATGACATTCTAGACAATTCTGTGCTTCCAACTTTGTGGCAACAGTTTGGGGAAGGCCCTTTCCTGTTTCAGCATGACAATGCCCCTGTTAACAAAGTGAGGTCCATACAGAAATGGTTTGTCAAGATCGGTGTGGAAGATATTGACTGGCCTGCAAGGAGCCCTGACCTCCACCCCATCGAACACCTTTGGGTTGATTTGTAACGCCGACTGCGAGCCATGCCTATCGCCCAACATCAGTGCCCGACCTCACTAATGCTCTTGTGGCTGAATGGAAGCAAGTCCCCGCAGCAGTGTTCCAACATCTAGTGGAAAGCATTCCCAGAAGACTGTGTTAAACTCAGACCTTATTTTCAACGTTTATCCCAAAACCATATTCTCTCCCCATTAATTTTCCCCATAGGAAAGGCTGAACGAACCAGAGATAACTAATTTACATTTTTTAGGACTACAAGATGGCGAGCTCTATTGTAGGCCTTGTGTAGCCCAACTTTTAGGTAGATATTTATTAACAAGATATTAATTAATGATATCAGTGTAAATGTAAACCTGCACCAGTTGTTAATTTTAGTTTACAGTAGGCCTACAGTACACACAACTTCTGATTTTGGTTGCACTTTCACTGTCAGGCAGTGGTGGAAAAAGTACCCAACTGTCATACTTGAGTAAAAATAGAAAATGACTCAAGTAAAAGTAGAAGTCACCCAGTAAAATTCTACTTGAGTAGAAGTCTAAAAGTATTTTGTTTAAAATATACTTAAGTATAAATCATTTCAAATTATTTATATTAAGAAAACCAGATGGCACCATTTTCTTGTTTTTTTAATTTAATGAAAGCCAGGGGCACACTCCAACACAGACATAATTTACAAACAAAGCATATCGGTTTAGTGAGTCCGCCAGATCAGAGACAGTAGGGATGACCAGGGATGTTCGGTTGATAAGTGTGTGAAATTAACTATTTTACTGTCCTGCTAAGCATTCAAAATGTAACAATTACTTTTGGGTGTTGTCACGCCCTGACCTTAGAGAGCCGTTTTATTTCTCTATTTGGTTAGGTCAGGGTGCGATTTGGAGTGGCCATTCTATGTTGTCTATTTCTTTGTTTTTGGCAGAGTATGGTTCCCAATCAGAGGCAGCTGTCTATTGTTGTCTCTGATTGGGAATCATACATAGGCAGCCCTTTTTCCCTCTTTCTGTTGTGGGATCTTGTCTTTTTGTGTTGCAGGTGTTGCACTCCTAGCTTTACGTTCGTTGAGTTGTTTATTGTTTTTTGGTGGAACATTTATTATTAAAGAAAATGTACACCTACAACGCTGCACCTTGGTTCATTTATGACAGGGAGTTTGAGGACAGCGAGCGTAACAGAAGATTCCACCACCAACGGACCAAGCAGCGTGGTCAGGAGGACTGGACCTGGGAGGAAATCCTGGAGGGAGCAGGACCCTGGACAAGTGCCGGGGAGTATCGCCGTCCGAAGGAAGAGATAGAGGCAGCAAAAGCGGAACGGCGACGATACGAGGAGATAGCTCAACGAAGCAAGCACGAGAGGCAGCCCCCCCCAAATAATTTTTTGGGGGGGCTCATGGGGAGATTGGCGGTGTCAGGGTTTAGACCTGAGCCAACTCCCCGTGCTTACCGTGGGGAGCGTGTGACTGGTCCGGCATCGTGTTATGCGGTGATGCGCATGGTGTCTCCAGTGAGCATTCACAGGCCGGTGCGCTCTGTGCCAGCGCCCCGCATTTGCCGGGCGGAAGTGGGCATCCAGCCAGGACGGGTTGTGCCAGCTCTACGCTCGAGACCTCCAGTGCGCCTCCACGGCCCAGTGTATCCGGTGCCTGTTCCACGCACCAGGCTTCCAGTGCATCTCCCCAGTCCGGTGAGACCTGTTCCGGTTCCACGTACCAGGCCTCCAGTATGTCTCCCCAGCCTGGTAAGCCCTGTGGTAGCTCCACGCACCAGGCTTCCAGTACGTCTCCTCAGTCCGGTGAGACCTGTTCCGGTTCCACGTACCAGGCCTCCAGTATGTCTCCCCAACCTGGTAAGCCTTGTGGCAGCTCCACGCACCAGGCCTCCAGTACGTCCCCTCAGTCCGGTGAGACCTGTTCCGGCTCCACGTACGAAGCCTCTAGTGATGATCCATGGCACGAAGCCTCCAGTGATAATCCATGGCCCGGAGCCTCCAGTGATAATCCATGGCACGAAGCCTCCAGTGATGATCCATGGCCCGGAGCCTGTAGTGATGATCCATGGCATGAAGCCTCCAGTGATGATCCATGGCCCGGAGCCTGTAGTGATGATCCATGGCATGAAGCCTCCAGTGATAATCCATGGCACGAAGCCTCCAGTGATGATCCATGGCCCGGAGCCTCCAGTGAAAATCCAGGGCAAGGAGCCTCCAGCGACGGTCCCCAGTCCGGAGCCTCCAGCGACGGTCCCCAGTCCGAAGCCTCCAGCGATGGTCCCCAGTCCGGAGCCTCCAGCGGGGGTTCCCAGTCCGGAGCCTCCGGCGGCGATCTGCAGTCCGGCGCCTCCAACGGTGGTTCCCAGTTCAGAGCCTCCGGCGATGATCCACGGTCCGGTTCCTCCGGCGACGATCCACGGTCCGGTTCCACAGAAGCGGAGGGATCAGCATAGGGAGCGGGAGCTACGTCCCGAACCGGAGCCGCCACCGAGGGTAGATGCATTCTATGTTGTCTATTTCTTTGTTTTTGGCCAAGTATGGTTCCCAATCAGAGGCAGCTGTCTATTGTTGTCTCTGATTGGGAATCATACTTAGGCAGCCCTTTTTCCCTCTTTCTGTTGTGGGATCTTGTCTTTTTGTGTTGCAGGTGTTGCACTCCTAGCTTTACGTTCGTTGAGTTGTTTATTGTTTTTTGGTGGAACATTTATTATGTTCCATTTATTATATTAGAGTTTGAGGACAGCGAGCGTAATAGGTGTCAGGGAAAATGTATGGAGTAACCAGTACAATATTTTCTTAAGGAATGTAAAGTAAATTTTAAAGGAGTCAAATAGTAAAGTAAAGTACAGATACCCAAAATAACTACTTAAGTAGTACTTTAAAATATTTTTACTTACTTACTTACCTATTTTACACCACTGGTGTCAGGTAGGCCTAGTCTATATATAGCATGGTACAAATTATCCGTTGGTAGACTGAACAAACGCTGTCATTCAAAATTGTGCACATATGTGCAGAATTTTGAATGACAGCATTTGTTCAAAAATTGGCTCTCATGAGCATAGCAAAAACCAATTGGGATTCGCTATGCTCATAAGAGCCAATTTTGAACACTGATGCATTTTGAAAGGTTTGACTGTGGAGCAGCTAAGATGCCCATAGGCAGCTAGCTGTGGGCCGGAGCTGAAGAAATTAATTGAGGATGCCAAGACAGCAGGGAGGTGCCCATTGGGAGCTTATTGAAGGGTAAAAGTCTACGAAAGCACATGTTTGTTGACTACAGGTGAAGGGTGAAACAAAAGCTACAAACACGTGCTTTTGTAGACTTTTATCATTCAATGTAGGAATGATGAGCACTGGCATCCATTTTCTCCCAAAGAAAATGGTAGTTCTTTGTTGGTTTTATTTGACATGGCAAACAAGCCACTTGTTACAGTGTAGGTCTGCTCAGCAGTGTCTGGGTCTAGCCATGCCAAGATGGCATCATCATAGCCTCGGCTCCCAATGGTCAACCTCTCAGAATTTTCCTTATCACCTTCCTTGTTACATAATGCATGTCGCAAGCCAGCCTTCAGATACGTAGCTTGGCTAAGAGCATAGGTGTTAATAATACACTGTTTGAAGCCATACTGGTTAACTAGGCACGTGTTTGACTGACAGGCGAGTTTGTTTAAAACAGCCATTCTTTAGCCGTCTCTGCTTGTCCAGTGGTTGTCAGCTGTTTCTGTCACTATTGATCCCAAGCACAATGACAGAATGGAAATCAGAGAAAAATGACAGCAGCCTTTACTTGACAAAATTTACAATTTATTAGATCTTTTAAGCATAAAAACTACATTTCTGATGATGGATTGTACAGTTTATTGATAGGAAAATTGACAAAAACACTTTTGGTTCAGGAAATAGGAATAAAAAGAGAATAACAGCGCACTTGGAAGATGTTTTCATCTATGATGGAGACCCCCTGTGGCTATTACATTTATTATTAACAGTGCCACAGGCCACCTGATCACTTGGCTTGGAAAATATGATTGGGCGTTTTCTGATAACAGGAGGAGTGTTGTAAACATATAGAACAGCATAGCCTGGAGTGAAATAACTCTCTCTGTACAGCATGTGGTTTAGGCACGCTTTTGAAAGGGACTGCATCAGTCAACAACAAGTATAAATTAAAAAAATAACCTGTTTATTTTTTATTTAGGGGAGAGGGTAAGAGGGGGGGATAGGTAGCTGACTAGTGGTGGCTATTCAGCAGTCTGATGGTCTGGGGGTAGAACCTATTGACCAGTCTGTTAGTTTAAGCCATGATGCTCCTGTACTACCAGCGTCTAAGTGAGTGATGGAAGCGGGGAGGTCCCTGGTGATCTTGGCCTTCCTGCGACACCTCATGTTGTAGGTGTCCTGGAGGGCAGGCAGTGTGCAGCCAATGGTGCATTCGGCTGAGCGTACCACCCTCTGTAGTGCCTCGCGGTCAGCGGCGGTGGAGTTGCCGTACCAGGCTGTGATGCAGCCCGACTGTATGCTCTCAGTGGTGCTCCTGTAGAACACTGTGAGGGCCCTCTGGGACAGGCCGCACATTTCTTCAGCCTCCTCCTCCTTCACCACAGTGTCCGCACAGTGTCCGTGTGGTTTGACCATTTCAGCTCCTCAGAATAGATACCCTTAAAACTAGCATAGAATAATGCTGTATAATGTATGACATTACACAGATGTTATCCACAAGGAGACATGTATTGAATTATACATGATCTGTAAAACAACGATTTTGCCTTGAGAGGAGAAACATTAGAGTGCCACTATGCCTCAGCCACAGTCCAGTCCAAAGATGCCCCTAGATTTTAGGGTGCATCTCTTCCTTTTTCTTACGTATAGGGCTGTAAATACAGCACTGACAGCACTGACTGACACCTCCCTCTCCAGTAGATTATTTGTTGGATAGAGACTGGCAACAGCTGCCAAGTGGGGTGTGCTGGTGAGGGGCCTCCCGAGGACATCTTGACAGCATTGTCTGAGAGAGCCATGCGCCTGTTTTGCAGGGACCAGGGTGAACAAACACACCATTCAGCCAAGCGTTTGGACCCTGGTCCTGTGGCCATGTGCAAAACATTACAAAGAAACAGAAGAGCATCATATGATCCTCAACAGGAGATAGTCAAATATCACTCCATCCCTCCAGCCAAATTATGGTGAGAAATAGGAGTTAACAGTCCCTGTTGAATGATATTGAGGCCCCACAGAACTGTAGTCCCCAAAACAGCCATACACTCACAAGGTTACAGGAAAACTGTTAGATGTTTGTGGAATCATCCTAAGGCACATTCAAGTGAAAACAGGGCTGTGTCAATGCTTTCCAAAGATTCTATTTTGCTCGTAATTGTTGCAGTAACTGACTTGTGAAATACGACTTATAGTATGTTCATATACTAATGTTGACTTTTTCACAAGTCAAGTGTTGATCTTTGTTTTGTTGTGGCAAACACCACTTTACATCTGAACTCCTTCACATTGAACTCTCGCTCATTGAGCGCTCACCCATCTTGTTTTTTTCCTTCACTTTAGTTCACAATTGTCATGCTTTGAATATTTTGGCACTATGGGCCGCCTCTCTAACTCAAGACTTTAATCGCTTTATTAATCCAGTTTAGTCTTCATCTAGTCTGGCCTTTGATGCTGTGCAGTGGGCTAGAGAATGTAGGAATGATGGATCATCATTGGAATGGAGATGTGGGTAATGAACTGAGGGACTGTGGCATGACTCATGCACTAGCGGAGGCCCATCTCTTTCCAGATATAAAAATATTAGAAGGCAGGCAAGACTGAATGAAAATACTTCCTAAATATATCCTAAGTGTCTTGCATTGTCTGAACGACAAACTGGAAATGTAGGGCTGGAAAAGGAACTACAGTTAGGTTACATTCAAGAACATTGAACAGTGGAAGTTTGCAACCAGTGTGATTGGTGGGAAGGTTTGCTTTAATGTGCCTAATCAATAACATCACTGACAGATTTAACACCTCCTAGAGTCTCTCCTGTAGCCACTGTAAACAGCTCTGAGAATTATTACAGTCTATTTTTTACAATTCACATGTGACAAAGGTCAATAAATGTGGCTTATATGCTCTCACTTCTTGCCCAGGATCGAGGCATTCCTTGTAAGGTAACTGGAACCCAGGACCAGAGAGTAGATCTAGGTTGCAACGTCAAAATATTTAGACGGAAGACAAGCAACAGAGTATTTGATAGTCAACACTTCTCTCCATGTCAGCCACTAGGTTAAATACAACAGGCCAAATACACCACTTTCTGGAATTGAATGGAATGCAAGGCCCTAGACTACCTTTTTTAAATACATTTGACAGTTTGTCATTCAGCAACTACTTGTTACCAGGTCATTGTTGTCAGTATTGTGGCGAAAGGAGAAGGCTTTTCATTTGAATTTTTCCCCCCCAATGTTATCCATCACACGAATTGTTAGAGCGTGTTGGATTGTCATATCAAAGTGTCCCATCCCTGAAGCTGGAGTGGGATACTTATTAGACACACAACCCCTGTTGACTTTGCTGCTTGAAAGTACAATCTTTCATTTCTCACTAAGGACTTTGCAGACTACCCTCCTGTTCTGCCATGTCTTCATGTTCATGTCCAGAAGACGTCCAGCATGGCTCTCATTATAAACTAGGAGGTACTGTACAGTACACTCCACACAAGTAACATATGGTTTAGGTTTCACTGTGGCTCTGTTTTGCAGTGCAAGTAATAGGACTTTGAGGAGAGGTTCTTAAGTGAGGACTTTGGTGCTCATTTGTTATGGCAGCTATGTTCAGCTATGTGAAATGTTTTCAGTGGTTTCAAAAGTGGTTGTCAGCACCTAAAGGGCTATGCACTTGAAATGATTTCGGTACACTTTTAACTTATTATTAAGCCAAAATCACGTCATCTCGTCACAAGTTTGTCTCTCGCTTAGATGGATGAGAATCACCTCAAATAAATATTCAGAAAGTCTTGAAATACTTGTAAAATGCCTGTCGTTTTGAAACTGATTAATTTTAGAACCTGCCCAAATCTAGTCTTCTATAGTTTTCATTCTTGCTTGAACAGCATGACTGGAACAAGGACTAAAGTCTAGATGTAGCATCTTTGAGATAACACAATGTCAAAGTGATTACTAGGAAGCAGATGGTTAACGATATGTCCTGTGCAATGCAGGACTGGCCCTGTGATCTTATTTGTGTTCAGTTCATTAGTGTCAAAGCAGTTTTGCAAGGGCTGCATATTCTTTCCCAACATTTATTTGCCTGCACTTAAATAGCTGTCTGTGTACCATATGTCTCCCCTGAAACACAGTCATTGAACTTTTGTCCATGATTTAAATGGAACAAGGTGTCCTATTAAAAGCCACATGAATTAATAATTCTCTCTAAAAGGAACCTATAATACTCGAACGTCCAAAGTCAAGTATAGTTCATTTCAGATCTGAGTGCTCTTTGTATCTACAGGTAACACCAACAAAGAGTGTCTTAACAGGGTGTTGGGCCACCACGAGCCAGAACAGCTTCAATGCACCTTGGCACAGATTCTACAAGTGTCTGGAACTCTATTGGAGCGATGAGACACCATTTTTTCATGAGAAATTCCTTAATTTGGTGTTTTGTTGATGGTGGTGGAAAATGCTGTGTCAAGCGCCATTGCTGAATCTCCCATAAGTCTGCAATTAGGTTGAGATCTGGTGACTGAGCCATGGCATATGGTTAGCATTGCTGTCATGCTCATCAAACGACTCAATTGACCACTTGTGCCCTGTGAATGGGGGCATTGTCATCCTATGGGGCATAGCCCTGGTAGACAAAACAATGACCAAAATAATGGCCTGCCCAGCATTTTTATACATGACCCTAAGCATGATGGGGTGTGTGAAAGCACCTGCTTTCAATATACTTTGTATCCTTCATTTACTCAAGTGTTTCCATTATTTTGGCAGTATACTTTAAGGCAATTAAACATGATGTTTTCCACACTATCAGTTAGTACATATTCATTGCTGTGATCACTTTTGAAATTGTAAGGTTTTCAACCAGTTCTGAATGACAAAAAGTAAGGCAGGATAGGGACTGACTCCTGTACAGGTATGTCAAACATTTGTCTAATACTTTAATTATTAACATGCATTCCTATAAAGTGGTCCAAATTACAATGAAAAAATCTTTAGAAGAACAAAATACTCTAATACATTATTTTATTTTGGTCTCTTCTCTTTTGAGAATGTGTCTAAGTGTTAGGCTGTCATAAAGTGAACTTCTGAGCGATAGCATGGTTCAGTGCAGTTCAGCTAGAGTGCCGTTCACTCTGCAGATGTTTCCATCCACTCAACGTACATGTAGGCCATGATGCAAGAAAACAAGCCAGATGGTACCAGCACAACCTCCGCCTCCCCATACAGTAGCTAGATCCATTCAGCCAATGAGGAAGTGAATGAGATGGAATAGGAAATGAAGTATACCGAGGAAGGTCTCCAGCCAACAAAAAGCACATGCCAGTTTCCCCTAAACCTGATAGTAATCTCCCAATGCTGGTTCTGAAGGATCACTGTGTAAAACTGTATTCATATCAGATGGCCTCACAATGAATCATTTTGTTTAGTCTCTATAATCATTCTTATTCCCCAGTATGGGCGGCTTTGTCTTTGGCCTGACCAAAAAATCTCTAACACATATAAGCACACTGAACATATTAACTATGTTGTTTGATTGACAGAGGTGAAACTAGGAGACAGTGGTCTACATAATCCTCTGAGGTTTTTCCCTTCCTTAACCTCCAATCCCACAAACATGTTAGTGCCACTTGGGGAATGCATGGAAGTGTAGCACTGTATTAACAACCCATCTACCCTTGCTGATCAAGATTATAAACTGTTTAACACTATGCCAACAGTGAGTATAGAGCATGCAAAACATGTCCAAACATTTGTCTTCAAACGCGTCTGAAGGTTAACCACAGCTAAAAGTACAAGGGCAATAAATCAGGCAAATGAAATATGACATTTACAATCAATAAATACTTTACATGGTCCCATCTAGCTTGGTTTAATGAAGAATTAAAGTACTCTAGGTAAACTCATAATGCACATGTAAAAGCTACAAGGGTTAGTAATGATGGGTTCAACCAGCACTGTTGAGGCTCGAGGTAATTATACTAATGAGTCCTACTCCTACATGATAACTGCTTGATTGATGTTGACACATCATTAGTTATTACATAGTAACTATTGTGGGACTTGCTTTAACGAAAAAAAATGTGTGGTAGTGGAAGAAGTTTAAATAATTTTCTTAAGCCAAGCAGTTAAATATAGTCAAAGTTTAATGTAGTAAAATAATTGGTCTGATTACTTTGATAGACTACTATATCAACCTTATTACTATGGATTGTTGGACATTTAGATCACACATTTCATCAAAAATAACTACACACTGACTATTACACTTTTATACACTCTCCTACTAGAATACCACAGTATATTCAAATTGTAATAATAAAGTACAGAATACAAGGCATTGTTGGATATTTAAATATATATGTGTATTTAGATGACAGCGGGATGTTAATGAAGTCCTCTCTGGGCTAGAGAGGGGGATTAGTGGGAAGAGGGACTACAGACCGGAAAGGGGGAACCCCTTCCCTCAGAGCACCTCTTCCCCCAGAGGGGACACACAAGTTAACTGAACATAAGGCCCCTATTAAATCAATTACATTTTTTGCCTGTTTCCGTTTTCTCTGTTTGTTTTTCTAGGTTTCCGTATTTCCCACTTTTTTCTAGTTTTCACTCTCAAATGCAGTTTTTTGTATATATACATTTTTTTTAACATTCCAAAAACAAACTTATACATACAAAAAACAACTTACAGACACACACAAAAAAGGACTATGTCTCATTTGCCCAGACCTTCATGCTCACACCTCCATCCCTAGTGCCCTCGTTATTGTTTGCCACTTGGCCTTAAATTGTACCAATTCGTTTTTCTCAGTCACCTATTTCATTAGTTCGATATTAAATCATTAGATTTTTCTATTATGTCAGTGATGGCAGATTGATTGACTTCCAAGTTTTTAGTATACGTTTTTTCAACATGAGTGATGAGAAAGGAATCGTCCAGCCCACCTTTTTTTTTTTTTACAGAAAAACAACAAAATTGTGTGTTCTAAGTTCACAACTATTCTTAAACCACATCAGGAGACCACTTTTGAGGTCTGGGAAAAATAGAATGCATTTTTATTTTTGGGTGTAGTTACCCTTTAATGCAACTGCACACCAGCCAGAGCCCTTTATTTGGTTAGTGATGTTTCTGTAGCACTCATGTGATTCCAGAGTTTTATAAACAAATGGCCACTGGATTGATGCAAATAATGATGATATCATTCTGCCAGGTAGACATAGGCTACCTTGTAGTTAACATTTAACTGAGAAGGTTTTTGGGAAAGCCTTTCCATCTCTACCAAAAGCAGGTTATCATTCGCATCATCGCTAACAGCTACACATACAGTACCAGTCAAAAGTTTGGACACACCTACTCATTCAAGGATTTTTCTGGAATGCATTCCAATTAACAGGTGTGCATTGTCAAAAGTGAATTTGTGGAATTTCTTTCCTTCTTAACACATTTCAGCCAATCAATTGTGTTGTGACAAGGTAGGGTTGGTATACAGAAGATAGCCCTATTTGGTAAAAGACCAAGTCCATATTATGGCAAGAACAGCTCAAATAAGCAAAGAGAAATGACAGTCCATCATTACTTTAAAACATGAAGATCAGTCAATGCAGAAAATTTAGAAAACTTTGAAAGTTTCTTCAAGTGCAGTTGCAAGATCCATCAAGTGCTATGATGAAACTGGCTCTCATGAGGACTGCCACAGGAAAGGAAGACCCAGAGTTTCCTCTACCGCAGAGGATACGTTCATTAGAGTTACCAGAATCAGAAATTGCATCCCAAATAAATGCTTCACAGAGTTCAAATAACAGACACATCTCAACATCAACTGTTCAGAGGAGACTGCGTGAATCAGGCCTTCATGGTCGACTTGCTGCAAAGAAACCACTACTAAATGACACCAACAATAAGAAGAGACTTGCTTGGGCCAAGAAATACAAGCAATGGACATTAGACCGGTGGAAATCTGTCCTTTGGTCTGATGAGTCAACATTTGAGATATTTGGTTCCAACCACTGTCTTTGTGAGATGCAGAGTAAATGAATGGATGATCTCCACATTTATGGTTCCCACCTTGAAGCATGGAGAAGAAGGTGTGATGGTGTGGGGGTGCTTTGCTGGTGACACTGTCAGTGATTTATTTAGAATTCAAGGCACACAAACCACTATGGCTCCCGAGTGGAAAAGCGTTCTATTGCACTCAGTGCAAGAGGGGTCACCGCAGTCCCTGGTTCAAATCCAGGCTGCATCACATCTGGGAGTCCCACAGGGCGGCGCACAATTGGCCCAGCGTCATCTGGGTTTGGCCAGTGTAGGCCGTCATTGTAAATAAGAATTTGTTCTTAACTGACTTGCCTAGTTAAATAAAGGTTAAATAATAACCAGCAAGGTTACCACAGAATTCTGCAGCGATACGCCATCCCATTTGGTTTGCGCTTAGTGGGACTATCATTTGTTTTTCAACAGGACAATGACCCAAAACACCTCCAAGGGCTATTTGACCAAGAAGGAGAGTGATGGAGTACTGCATCAGATGACCTGGCCTCCTCAATCACCCGACCTCAACCCAATTGAGATGGTTTGGGATGAGTTGGACCGCAGAGTAAAGGAAAAGCAGCCAACAAGTGCTCAGCATGTGTGGGAACTCCTTCAATACTGTTGGAAAAGCATTCCAGGTGAAGCTGATTGAGAGAACGCCAATAGTGAGCAAAGCTGTCATCAAGGCAAAGGGTGGCTACTTTGAAGAATCTCAAATATAAAATATATTTTGATTTGTTTAACACTTTTTTGGTTACTACATGATTCCATATGTGTTATTCCATGCTTTTGATGTCTTCACTATTATTCTACAATGTAGAAAATAGTAAAAATAAAGAAAACCCTTGAATGAGTAGGTGTGTCCAAACTTTTGACTGATACTGTAAGTGCGAACCACACTTACACACGACAGGAGCATTCCTGTCCTGTTTCAGAAAAATGCCTTTAAGTCTGAAGTTTTCACATGCAGAAAACAACAACTAAGATACAGTTTTCCCTTTTAGCCTACTTATCAGATTAATGTACTGTGTTGTTATTAGGGGTGTGACAACCTGACTATACTCATTTTCATAATTGTATCCGTAAATTGACAGACAAATTTAAGTGTTTCTTATGCCTAAGTAGGTGTTGGAAAAATACCTATCTCCCTGCAGGTTTATAGACAAAAAAGTAGCAGATTAGGGGCAGCGGGCAGAGGTGGGTGTGTGTGACTGTGTCTGTGTATCCTGTCCTCAACTTGCAGCGGGCAGACACATTTGCTGTCACTCAGTCAGAAGGCGCATCAGCGTTTCTGCTTCTTTCCCTACTCTCGCTTCCCTTGTTTGATATTTTTCACATTGATAGGTTGGTAGCAAACGTCCTCACCTATTGATTTATCATACAATAGTAGCAGACTATCAGGAGGAAGAGCAATCTAAATGACCAGACCGAAACATGCGATGAGAAGTGATCTGGTGAAATATGAAGTGCTCTATCCAATCAGAGCCGCAAAATCAATGTACAGCCCGCCCTTCTCTTTACAGACAGGCAAACTAGCCAGTTGAGTTATTTACAATATGGTGCACAATGCTGAGAAGGAGGATGAGCTGTTGCCTTGGCTGCCTCCTTGGCAGCCTCCTTGGCAGCAGTATCTGCTTTCTTGGTGTTCACAATTCTTCATCATCATTATAATATTGTAAATTCAATCACTCTCTTCACCATCCTCAGAAATGTTGCCTGTGCTGGAGCATGCGCTCCTTTGGGTGTGTGAGTATCCATAGCAACTGCTCTATTGGGCTGCTCAATTACAAGACATGAGAGAGCTGTTAGCTGACGTTAGCTAGCTACTTTTTGTCACTCTAAACTCGGCCAAACAGCTGTAAATTTTGATTTGTAGCAGATAATTTTGTTCCAGATTTGAATAGCAGAGAAGTAGACCAAGAAGTCATACCCTCTAAGTTTTGTCTAAAGTGCTGCAAAAGTTGTAAAAATGTCAGTTGTTTGGAAAAAGTTAGGAATGTTTTGACAGCTGTATCGTTAGATAGGATAGCAGATATATTTCAACTGATTTCAGATGTGAATAGCAGAGAACTAGAGGAAGATTTGTAACTTTTTGTCTTGCTTGTTGGGAGTGTTCAAAGTAGCTGATTTGTGTAAAAGTAGAATTTTACAAGAATGGCGCTGCAATGGTTATCTGCCGTTTTACAGCCTACTTACCAATTATGCTATTTTGTGTGTTTTATTGCACTGATCTTAACTTTGTTTGTACATACTGTTTCCTCCATTAGTTTCCTATGACCAAAATCATATTCTGGACACCAGAACAGCGATGACCTCAATTTGAATTAATATTTCTACTTCAACGAGTCTGCAGCGCAGGTCATACTGCTCACCCCGGACCAGGCCCTAGTACCCGAGACTCGGAAAAGGAAGAGACAGCATAATCAATCAAATTTATAAAGCCCTTGTTACATCAGCCGATGTCACAATGTGCTGTACAGAAACCCAACCTAAAACCCCAAACAGCAAGCAATGCAGATGTAGAAGCACGGTGGCTAGGAAAAACTCCCATGAAAGGCCAGAACCTAGGAAGAAACCTGGAGAGGAACCAGGCTCTGAGGGGTGGCCAGTCCTCTTCTGGCTGTGCCGGGTGGAGATTATAACAGAACATGGCCAAGATATTCAAACGTTTACAGATGACCAGCAGGGTCAAATATTAATAATCACAGTGGTTGTAGAGGGTGCAACAGGTCAGCACCTCAGGAGTAAATGTCAGTTGGCTTTTCATAGCCGATCATTCAGGGTTAGAAACAGCAGGTGTGGTAGAGAGAGAGTCGAAAACAGCAGGTCCGGCACAAGGTAGCACGTCCGGTGAATAGGTCAGGGTTCCATAGCCGCAGGCAGAACAGTTGAAACTGGAGCAGCAGCATGACCAGGTGGACTGGGGACAGCAAAGAGTCATCAGGCCAGGTAGTCCTGAGGCATGGTCCTAGGGCTCAGGTTCGCCGAGAGAAAGAGAGAGAGAGAGAGAGAAAGAGAGAGAGAAAAGAGAGGGAGAATTAGATGGAGCATACTAAATTCACACAGGACACCGGATGAGACAGGAGAAATACTCCAGATATAACAGACTGACCCTAGCCCCCCGACACAAAAACTATTGCAGCATAATACTGGAGGCTGAGACAGGAGCGGTGGGGAGACACTGTGGCCCCGTCCGACTATACCCCGGGACAGGGCCAAACAGGCAGGATATAACCCCACACACTTTGTCAAAGCACAGCCCCCACGCAATTCAACGGCTCAGACACGAGAGGTATGTGGCAGGCTCTACAGTCAATCACGGACTACAAATGAAAAACCAGCCCCGTCGCGGACCACGATGTCTTGCTCCCAGACAGACTAAACAACTTCTTTGCTCACTTTGAGGACAATACAGTGCCACTGACACGGCCCGCTACCAAAACCTGCGGGCTCTCCTTCACTGCAGCCAACGTGAGTAAAACATTTATACGTGTTAACCCTCGCAAGGCTGCAGGCCCAGACGGCATCCCCGGCCACGTCCTCAGAGCATGTGCAGACCAGCTGGCTGGTGTGTTTACGGACATAATCAATCCTTATCCCAGTCTGCTGTTCCCACATGCTTCAAGAGGGCCACCATTGTTCCTGTTCCCAAGAAAGCTAAGGTAACTGAGCTAAATGACTAGCGCCCCGTAGCACTCACTTCCGTCATCATGAAGTGCTTTGAGAGACTAGTCAAGGACCGTTTTACCTCCACCCTACCTGACACCCTAGACCCACTCCAATTTGCTTACCGCCACAATAGGTCCACAGACGACGCAATCGCAATCACACTGTACACTGCCCTAACCCATCTGGACAAGAGGAATACCTATGTAAGAATGCTTTTCATCGATTACAGCTCAGCATTTAACACCACAGTACAAACTCGTCATTAAGCTCGAGACCCTGGGTCTCGACCCCGCCCTGTGCAATTGGGTCCTGGACTTCCTGACGGGCCGCCCCCAGGTGGTGAGGGTAGGTAGCAATATCTCCACCCCGCTGATCCTCAACACTGGGGGCCCCACAAGGGTGCGTTCTCAGCCCTCACCTGTACTCCCTGTTCACTCACGACTGTGTGGCCATGCACACCTCCAACTCAATCATCAAGTTTGCAGATGACACTACAGTGGTAGGCTTGATTACCAACAACGACGAGATTGCCTACAGGGAGGAGGTGAGGGCCCTCGGAGTGTCGTGTCAAGAAAATAACCTCACACTCAATGTCAACAAAACAAAGGAGATGATCATGGACTTCAGGAAACAGCAGAGGGAGCAGCCCCCTACCCACATTGACGGGACAGTAGTGGAGAGGGTGGAAAGTTTTAAGTTCCTCAGCGTACACATCACGGACAAACTGAAATGGTCCACCCACACAGACAGCGTGGTGAAGAAGGCGCAGCAGCGCCTCTTCAACCTCAGGAGGCTGAAGAAATTTGGCTTGTCACCAAAAACACTCACAAACTTTTACAGATGCACAATCGAGAACATCCTGTCAGGCTGTATCACCTCCTGGTAGGGCAACTGCTCCGCCCATAACCGTAAGGTTCTCCAGAGGGTAGTGAGGTCTGCACAATGCATCACCGGGGGCAAACTACCTGCCCTCCAGGACACCTACACCACCCGACGTCACAGGAAGGCCAAAAATACCATCAAGGACAACAACCACCCGAGCCACTGCCTGTTCACCCCGCTATCATCCAGAAGGCGAGGTTAGCACAGGGGACCGAGAGACTGAAAAACAGCTTCTATCTCAAGGCCATCAGACTGTTAAACAGCCATCACTAACATTGAGTGGCTGCTGCCAACATACTGACTCAACTCTATGCACTTTAATAATGGAAACATTTATGTAATAAATGTATCACTAGCCACTTTAAACAATGCCACTTTTTATAATGTTTACATACCCTACATTACTCATCTCATATGTATATACTGTACTCTATACAATCTACTGCATCTTGCCTATGCCGTTCGGCCATCACTCATTCATATATTTTTATGTACATATTCTTATTCATTCCTTTACACTTGTGTGTATAAGGTAGTTGTTGTGAATTTATTAGGTTAGATTACTTTTTAGATATTACTGCATGGTCGGATCTAGAAGCACAAGCATTTCGCTACACACATTAACATCTGCTAACCATGTGTATGTGACAAATAAATTTGATTTGATTTGACCACTAGATGGATATCTTCAACCAGCAACCTAATACCATGAGACAAGGCCGAGTATAGCCCACGAAGATCTCCCCCACGACACAAACCTGCCAACCCGGACAGAAAGATCACGTCAGTGACTCAATCCACTCATTTGACGCACCCCTCCTAGGGACGGCATGGAAGAGCACCAGTAAGCCAGTGACTCAGCCCCCGTAATAGGGTTAGAGGCAGAGAATCCCAGTGGAGAGAGGTGAACCGGCCGGGGAGAGACAGCAAGGGCGGTTCGTCGCTCCAGTGCCTTTCCCCTGGGCTAGACTACACTCAATCATAGGACCTACTGAAGAGATGAGTCTTCAATAAAGACTTAAAGGTTGAGACCGAGTCTACGTCTTTCACATGGATAGGCAGACCATTCCATAACATTTACATTTAACATTTAAGTCATTTAGCAGACGCTCTTATCCAGAGCGACTTACAAATTGGTGCATTCACTTTATGACATCCAGTGGAACGGCCACTTTACAATAGTGCATCTAAATCTTTTAAGGGGGGGGGGAGTGAGAAGGATTACTTTATCCTATCCTAGGTATTCCTTAAAGAGGTGGGGTTTCAGGTGTCTCCGGAAGGTGGTGATTGACTCCGCTGTCCTGGCGTCGTGAGGGAGTTTGTTCCACCATTGGGGGGCCAGAGCAGCGAACAGTTTTGACTGGGCTGAGCGGGAACTGTACTTCCTCAGTGGTAGGGAGGCGAGCAGGCCAGAGGTGGATGAACGCAGTGCCCTTGTTTGGGTGTAGGGCCTGATCAGAGCCTGGAGGTACTGAGGTGCCGTTCCCCTCACAGCTCCGTAGGCAAGCACCATGGTCTTGTAGCGGATGCGAGCTTCAACTGGAAGCCAGTGGAGAGAGCGGAGGAGCGGGGTGACGTGAGAGAACTTGGGAAGGTTGAACACCAGACGGGCTGCGGCGTTCTGGATGAGTTGTAGGGGTTTAATGGCACAGGCAGGGAGCCCAGCCAACAGCGAGTTGCAGTAATCCAGACGGGAGATGACAAGTGCCTGGATTAGGACCTGCGCCGCTTCCTGTGTGAGGCAGGGTCGTACTCTGCGGATGTTGTAGAGCATGAACCTACAGGAACGGGCCACCGCCTTGATGTTGGTTGAGAACGACAGGGTGTTGTCCAGGATCACGCCAAGGTTCTTAGCGCTCTGGGAGGAGGACACAATGGAGTTGTCAACCGTGATGGCGAGATCATGGAACGGGCAGTCCTTCCCCGGGAGGAAGAGCAGCTCCGTCTTGCCGAGGTTCAGCTTGAGGTGGTGATCCGTCATCCACACTGATATGTCTGCCAGACATGCAGAGATGCGATTCGCCACCTGGTCATCAGAAGGGGGAAAGGAGAAGATTAGTTGTGTGTCGTCTGCATAGCAATGATAGGAGAGACCATGTGAGGTTATGACAGAGCCAAGTGACTTGGTGTATAGCGAGAATAGGAGAGGGCCTAGAACAGAGCCCTGGGGGACACCAGTGGTGAGAGCACGTGGTGAGGAGACAGATTCTCGCCACGCCACCTGGTAGGAGCGACCTGTCAGGTAGGACGCAATCCAAGCGTGGGCCGCGCCGGAGATGCCCAACTCGGAGAGGGTGGAGAGGAGGATCTGATGGTTCACAGTATCGAAGGCAGCCGATAGGTCTAGAAGGATGAGAGCAGAGGAGAGAGAGTTAGCTTTAGCAGTGCGGAGCGCCTCCGTGATACAGAGAAGAGCAGTCTCAGTTGAATGACTAGTCTTGAAACCTGACTGATTTGGATCAAGAAGGTCATTCTGAGAGAGATAGCGGGAGAGCTGGCCAAGGACGGCACGTTCAAGAGTTTTGGAGAGAAAAGAAAGAAGGGATACTGGTCTGTAGTTGTTGACATCGGAGGGATCGAGTGTAGGTTTTTTCAGAAGGGGTGCAACTCTCGCTCTCTTGAAGACGGAAGGGACGTAGCCAGCGGTCAGGGATGAGTTGATGAGCGAGGTGAGGTAAGGGAGAAGGTCTCCGGAAATGGTCTGGAGAAGAGAGGAGGGGATAGGGTCAAGCGGGCAGGTTGTTGGGCGGCCGGCCGTCACAAGACGCGAGATTTCATCTGGAGAGAGAGGGGAGAAAGAGGTCAGAGCACAGGGTGGGGCAGTGTGAGCAGAACCAGCGGTGTCGTTTGACTTAGCAAACGAGGATCGGATGTCGTCGACCTTCTTTTCAAAATGGTTGACGAAGTCATCTGCAGAGAGGGAGGAGGGGGGGGGAGGGGGAGGAGGATTCAGGAGGGAGGAGAAGGTGGCAAAGAGCTTCCTGGGGTTAGAGGCAGATGCTTGGAATTTAGAGTGGTAGAAAGTGGCTTTAGCAGCAGAGACAGAAGAGGAAAATGTAGAGAGGAGGGAGTGAAAGGATGCCAGGTCCGCAGGGAGGCGAGTTTTCCTCCATTTCCGCTCGGCTGCCCGGAGCCCTGTTCTGTGAGCTCGCAATGAGTCGTCGAGCCACGGAGCGGGAGGGGAGGACCGAGCCGGCCTGGAGGATAGGGGACATAGAGAGTCAAAGGATGCAGAAAGGGAGGAGAGGAGGGTTGAGGAGGCAGAATCAGGAGATAGGTTGGAGAAGGTTTGAGCAGAGGGAAGAGATGATAGGATGGAAGAGGAGAGGGTAGCGGGGGAGAGAGAGCGAAGGTTGGGACGGCGCGATACCATCCGAGTAGGGGCAGTGTGGGAAGTGTTGGATGAGAGCGAGAGGGAAAAGGATACAAGGTAGTGGTCGGAGACTTGGAGGGGAGTTGCAATGAGGTTAGTGGAAGAACAGCATCTAGTAAAGATGAGGTCGAGCGTATTGCCTGCCATAAAAATTGAGCTCTATAGGCGAAAGCCGTGCCTCCAGCTGTTTGCTTAGAAATTCTAGGGACAGTAAGGAGGCCTGCGTCTTGTGACCGTAGCGTACGTGTAGGTATGTATGGCAGGACCAAAAATCGGAAAGATAGGTAGGAGCAAGCCCATGTAATGCTTTGTAGGTTAGCAGTAAAACCTCAAAATCAGCCCTAGCCTTAACAGGAAGCCAGTGTATAGAGGCTAGCACTGGAGTAATATGATCAAATATTTTGGTTCTCGTCAAGATTCTAGCAGCCGTGTTTAGCATTAACTCAAGTTTATTTAGTGCTTTATCCGGGTAGCCGGAAAGTAGAGCACTGCAGTAGTCTAATCTTGAAGTGACAAAAGCATAGCTAAATTTTTCTGCATCATTTTTGGACAGAAAGTTTCAGATTTTTGCAATGTTACGAAGATGGAAAAAAGCTGTCCTTGAAATATTCTTGATATGTTCGTCAAAAGAGAGATCAGGGTCCAGAGTAACGCAGAGGTCCTTCACAGTTTTATTTGAGATGACTGTACATCCATCAAGATTAATTGTCAGATCCAACAGAAGATCTCGTTGTTTCTTGGGACCTGGAACTAGCATCTCTGTTTTGTCCGAGTTTAAAAGTAAAGAATTTTCCGCCATCCACTTCCTTATGTCTGAAACACAGGCTTCCAGGGAGGGCAATTTTGGGGCTTCACCATGTTTCATCGAAATGTACAGATTTGTGTCATCCGCATTGCAGTGAAAGTTAACATTATGTTTCCGAATGACATCACCAAGAGGTAAAATATATAGTGAAAACAATAGTGGACCTAAAACGGAACCTTGAGGAACACCAAAATGTACAGTTGATTTGTCAGAAGACAAACCCTTCACAGAGACAAACTGATATCTTTCCGACAGATAAGATCTAAACCAGGCCAGAACTTGTCTGTGTAGACCAATTTTGGTTTCCAATCTCTCCAAAAGAATGTGGTGATCGATGGTATCAAAAGCAGCACTAAGGTCTAGGACCACGAGGACAGATGCAGAGCCTTGGTCTGACACCATCAAAAGGTAATTTACCACCTTCATAAGAGAGGCCAACATACACGCACCATGATGAAACTATGTCGGCGAGTAAACCTTCTCTGTCCTCCAATCTATTGGCGAACATCCAATCACTGGACAACAAACTGGACGAGCTCCGACTATACTATCAACGGGACCTGAACAACTGTATTAAACTATGTTCTCTGAGTTGTGGCTGAACAAAGACATGGATAAGATACAGTACATCTAGCTGGTTTTTCTATGCATTGGCAGGATCGAACGGTACCCTCAGGTAAGCTCAAGGGGGAGGTGTGTTTTTCTTTGTTAACAACAGCTGGTGAGCGATCTCTAATGTTAAGGACGGAGTTAGAATACCTCATGATAAGCTATAGACCATATTATTTACCAAGAGAGTTTTCATCTATATTGTAGCTGTCTTATTTACAACCACAAGCCGATGCTGGCACTAAGACCACACTCAACAAGCTGTATAGGGCCATAAGCAAACAAGAAAATGCTCATCCAGGGGCAGTGCTCCTAGTGGTCGGTGATTTCAAAGCAGGGAAACTGAAATCCGTCTTACCAAATTTCTTCCAGCATGTCAGCAGCAACAAAACTCTAGATCACCTTTACTCCAGATAGAGAAAAGCGTACAAAGCTCTCCCTCGCCCTCCATTTGGCAAATCTGACCATAACTCTATCCTCCTGATAGAGTTATAATCAAACAGGAAGGACCAGTGATGCACTCAATACGGAAGTGGTCCGATGAAATGGATGCTAAGCTACAATCTGTTTCAGTAGCACAGACTGGAATATGTTCCGGGATTCATCCGATGGCATAGAGGAGATTATCTTATCAGTCATCGGCTTCATTAATAATCGTATAGACAAAGTTGTTCTCTCGGTGACCATATGTACATTTCCCAACCAGAAGCCATGGATTAAAGGCAACATCCGCAGTAAGCTAAAGGCTAGAGCTGCCTTTAGCGTCCAAAGAGCAGTACACTAATCTGGACGCTTATAAGAAATCTCACTACGACCTCTGCGCCATCAAACAGGCAAAGCATCAATACAGGACTAAAATCAAATCCTTTAAATTGACGCTTGTCGGATGTGGCAGGGCTTGCAAACTATCACGGATTACAAAGGTAAACCCAGCCGTGAGCTGCGCAGTGACACGAGCCTACTGGAAGAGCTAAATGCATTCTATACTCACTTCGAGGCAAGCAACACTGAACCATGCATGAGAGCACCAGCTGTTCTAGCTGTTCTAGCACACGACTGTGTGATCACACGCTCTGTAGCCGATATGAGTAAGACCTTTAAACAGGTTAACATTCACAAGGCCGCAGGGCCAGATGGATTACCAGGATATGCATTCAAAGCATGCGCTGATCAGCTGGCAAGAGTCTTCACTGACATTTTCAACCTCTCCCTGACCAAGTCTGTAATACCTATATACTGTATTTCAAGCAGACCATAGCCCTTGTGTATTTCAAGCAGACCATAGCCCAGTTACCAAGGTAACTGACTTTTGCCCTGTAGCACTCACATGTGTAGCCATGAAATGCTTTGAATGGCTGGTCATGGCTCACATCAACACCATCATCCCAGATACCCTAAACCCACTCCAAATCACATACCATCCCAACAGATCCACAGATGACACAACCTCTATTGCACTCCACACTGCTCTCTCCGACCTGGACAAGAGGAACACCTATGTGAAAATGCTGTTCATTGACTACAGCTCAGCATTCAACACTATAGTGCTCTCCAAGCTCATCACTAAGCTAAGGGCCCTGAGACTGAAAACCTCCCACTGGAACTGGATCCTGGACCACCCCAGGTGGTGAGGGTAGGATCAACACATCCGCCTCGCTGACCCTCAACACGGGACCCCTCAGGGGTGTGTGTTTAGTCCCCTCCCATACTCCCTGTTCACCCATGACTGTGTGGCTGGGCACGACTCCTACACCATCATTAAGTTTGCAAACAACATGACGGTGGTAGGCTTGATCACCGACAACGATGATGCAGCCTATAGGGAGGAGGCCTGTTATTGTGGTGCCAGGGAACCAACCTCTCTCTCAACGTCAGCAAAACAAAGGAGCTGATTGTGAACTACAGGTAACACAGGGCCGAGCACGTCCCCATTCACATCGACAGGGCTGTAGTAGAGCGGGTTGAAAGCCCCACACACCAACATAGTCATGAAAAGAGCACGATAACGCGTCTTCCCCCTCAGGAAGCTGAAAAGATTTGTCATGGGCCCTCAGATCCTCAAAAAGTTATACAGCTGCACCATTGAGAGAATCTTCACTGGCTGCAACACTGCTTGGTATGGCAACTGCTTGGCATCCAACCGCAAGGCTCTACAGAGGGTAGTGCATACGGTTCAGTACATCAATGGAGACAAACTACCTGCCATCCAGGACCTCTATACCAGGCGGTGTCAGAGAAAGGCCCTAAAATTGTCAATGACTCCAGCCACCCAAGTCATATACTGTTCTCTGTGCTACCACACGGCAAGCGGTACCTACGCACCAAGTCTGTAACCAACAGGACCCTGAACAGCTTCTACCCCCAAGCCGTAAGACTGCAAAATAATTAGTTAAATAGTTGACCAAACAGCTACCTGGACTATCTGTATTGACCCTTTTTGCACACACTTTTTTGACTCATCACATATGCTGCTGCTCTGTTTATTATCTATCCTGTTGCCTAGTCACTTTATTCCTAGTTATATATACATATCTACTTCAACTACCTCGTACCCCTGCACATCGACTCGGCATTGGTATATAGCCAAGATATCATTACTTATTGTGTATTTGTTATTACTTTTCTTTTTTTTCTCGATTTTCTTTTTCTCTGCATTGTTGGGAAGGGCTCATAAGTAAGCATTTCACTGTTAGTCTACACCTGTTGTTTACGAAGCATGTGACAAATAAAATGTTATTTTATTAGAATGGAATGTTGGAAGTCTGGGAGTTGACGATGTCACAATGGGACCTTTAGACTGTTGAAGAAATCCGATGAGAGTGAATGAAGATGGACAAAAAGTTTAACCATTTAAAAAGTATAATATATAATAAAAAGTTGTATGCAAGCCCACTGGTCCTGACCGCTCTGCTCGTCTGAAAGTTTGAATGATGTTTCTAGCAAGCCGCACTAATGAACTCAATGTATTAAATAGTAAGTACTGTCACTGACTGCCTGGGGGCCATTGAGGAACAGGACGAGAGTAACTAGTCCTGAATGTGTTACTTAATGCTTCACAGAGCTTGGTTTATGTGTCACTAACGGTGACAGTTGCTCTTGAAGTAATGTGATATTTTGACATTCTCTCCAATTCAGTACCCAAATACTTAACTGAGGAATCCTAACACAATATAGGCTTGTATTTGTGTGTGGTGTCAGTTATGATAACAATATCTGCCTGTCGTCCAGTCAGGTGCAATACCTTACATATTTCACATACCACTCCTACATGAGTATACATAGACTTCAGTGTAATTGTGTGTAAAGTCAGGAGGCAGACAGCCTATAGTACTTATCATACAGTACAGGCTAATATTAAACACATACTTAATTGTATAATCGGGGAACAGTAACAAAGCTTAAAAACATTTAATGTAGAAAAACGATCAGGTACTGTGTATATATGTAACGGCCGTCGTATGAAGAAGGTGTGGACCAAAGCGCAGCGTGGGAAGTGTTCATGATTATTTATTAAAAAAATGGAACACTGAGACAAAATAACAAAATGTAACAACACAAAACAGTTCTGTCTGGTGAAGACACAAAAACAGAAAACAACTACCCACAAAAACCATGTGGGAGCAAGCTGCCTAAGTATGGTTCTCAATCAGAGACAACGATAGACAGCTGCCTCTGATTGAGAACCACACCCGGCCAAACAACAAAGAAATACAAAACATAGAAAATGAACATAGAATGCCCACCCAAATCACACCCTGACCAAACCAAAATAGAGACATAAAAATATCTCTACGGTCAGGGCGTGACAATATATAATGTCAAATAATATCTGTGTGTCTTCTGTAGTTTATAATATACATCTGGGTGAACCAGTGGTGTATTTTCAAAGTCAATGTATAACAAGATAAGGGACAATTTACTCCAAACTATTGATTTTCCCGACAGTAACGGATGTTCTGTCATTTCCTCTGACCCACAGTCAAATAAAGCAGACGGCGACGTGAAGGCCATGTTAAATCTGGTTGGCAGCAGATTGCACTGCTAAATACAAACAAGTTTACACACACACTTACACACACACACACACACACACACACACCCACACGCACACGCACACGCACACACACACACACACACACATACATATACACACACACACACACACACACACACACACACACACACACACACACACACACACACACACACACACACACACACACACACACACACACACACACACACACATATATATATACACAGCAGTGAGGCTGGTGGTGTTACATTAGATAAGGCAACATGTCACCATGGCAATGAGGGGTCCTCCAACTGTAGACTGCTATTTGTTCCATGTGTCAGAGCTAGTTGTAACTCTACATACCCTCTGTAGCGATATAATGTGTGTTTCCTGGTGTTATTGTTCTCAGTGATAACCCAAAGGAGCATCGCTAGAACGCAATCAAATTAATCAATAGCTATGTTCTTTGCTACATCCAACTTTTCATGAAGCATTTTATTTGAATATAAATGTGTCACTTTTTAGTGTGCACAGTGCACCATTTGATGCTTCGTTTTTCCAATAGTCACCAATTATGCCTTTCGGTGTTCCAATTATTTGTCTCTGTTATGGATGCTGTTGCTCATCTTTAATCTGCACTGTGTGTACTGTAGTCTGTGTTAGGTAGCCTGTTAGTAACCATGTGCTATAGTCTACAAGGTGTTGAAAGCATTCAACAGGCATGCTGGCCCATGTTGACTCCAATGCTTCCCACAGTTGTGTCAAGTTGGCTAGATGTCCTTTGGGTGGTGGACCATTCTTGATACACATGGGAAACTGTAGAGCATGACAAAACAAGCACCGGTGCAGACACAAACCAGTGTGCCTGGCCTGGCTCCTGCTACCCTACCCCGTTCAAAAACACTATAGCCGCGGAAAGAATTAAACAAATACTGTATATTAATCAAATAAAACATAAAATTATTATTTTATTTTTTACAAAAGTAGTGCACTGGTCCTTTACCAGTCCTGTATTAGCGGACCGATATAGCCGTCTGTACTGTGGAGATAATTTTGTTTGTTCAGTATGATAATGCAAGGATATACACAATTCCTGGAAGCTGAAAATGTCCCAGTTCTCCCATGCATGATCTGCATACTCACCAGACATATCACCCATTGAATATACCAGACATATCACCCACTGTCACGCCCTGACGATAGAGAACGTTTTATTCTCTATGTTGGTTAGGTCGGGGTGTGACTAGGGTGGGTCATCTAGGGGATTATGTTTCTATGTTGGCCAGGTATGGTTCCCAATCAGAGGCGGCTGTTTGTTGTTGTCTCTGATTGGGGATCATATTTAGGCAGCCATTTCCCCTTTGTGCTTTGTGGGATCTTGACTACGAACCCAGCCTTTACTATGAATCATCCATACACCAATTGTCTTAATCATTTATTTACTAACTAACTAAATAATCAAGATGCCTGTTAGCACTATTGTTAGCTTCACGTTTTGTTTTGAGATTTATTGTTTTGGTTTTGCTGTGAGTTTCACTTAGAAATAAAAAGATGTGGAACCCAGATCACGCTGCGCTTTGGTCCAGTTATTCTAACGATCGTGACAAATAAAGATTTTTTTGGCCTTGAGACATGAATAGTGTTTGGTATACTCAGTGTAAATGTAATTAACTAGGAAGTTGGGGCACCGAGGAAAATCTTCAGATTACAAAGTTATAATTTTCCTAATATAATTCTTCAGATATTTAAATATCTGATCAATTAGTCTTCTAATTAATGAATTATTCTTTACCTCACGTTAGTCTCATTTCAAACATCATAAATTGTTGGTTATCTGCACGAACCCAGCCTTTACTATGAATCATCCATACACCAATTGTCTTAATCATTTATTTACTAACTAACTAAATAATCACAGAAATGCATAAACAAACAAACAGTATATATGGTTACAAGGAAATGATAAGGGAGGTTCCCTAGTGGGCTAAGCCGATATGACGGCTTGGTGGACAAAGGGAAGTGGGTGTGGACTGAGAAAGGCGGGAAAGACAAGAGACACTACACAGTTGATAATTATATTTATTGAAATGCTAATCCTTTGCAAATGAACGCTCATTCATTCGGGAATAATTGCAGTCAATATATATTTACGCTCAGTGTGTCATCGTGATCTCCATTGGAATCGTCCGTCTTTCTGTTGGAAAGTTCATCCGCGCGTCTCTCTCTCTCTGCTTCCCTGAAGTCTTTCGTGGTTAGAATGGATACTTTAGAGTACCATTCAGAAATGTTCTTATAGAATAGAAGTTTTGGCGGTTGTCGGTCTTCGCATCCCAGGTTCACATAATTTCTAGCTGCAGACTAGTATTTAGTATCGAAGATTTGGTCTTATTCTGTCGGGATCGAGAGTTTAACCATTTCCACCGTGTAGCCAATACTCCACGTGGTATGGTTAGGAGTTCATCAACCATTACAACCTTAGCTTAAACTGAGATTTTTGTGGTCTCTACTCAAACCTTTGCCCCCTCAGCTGACCGAGGTATGCATGGTCTGAAGAGGATTTCTTCAGTTGGGGGGTTTATTCGTAACAGTAGAAAAGGGCTGTCCCATGACACCAGATCAATATCTGTGCTCATGGGGGAGGGCCAATGACTTAGTTTAACTTTAAAGGGAATACAATTCTCTCACATTAACATCATTACATCAGTTCACAAATAGGTTCATCTTCACTCATTCATTTTATACAATAATTAGACGCAAACCTCATAATGGAGGCACCTGTATAAACAGAGTTATGGTAATGTGGCTGTATTGCCTTTCATGAGGTCACAAACATGAAACAAAACGGACCGGGTCGTAGCTGGCTTCTCCACCGACCATTTACACATTCTGCAAAACATGGAGATTGTTCAGTTCTTAAGTTCTGTGATGTAGAAGAAGTTCCTTTGTTCTCTCTATGTGTCTCTTTCTGCATGACCAGGGGGAGAGAGTCTCCTCCAGGAATTTACAACCTGAGATAACAGAACCTGGGTGTAGGAGAGGAGAGAGGGGGAAGGCACTCGCTATTCCCAAAGAGGGCCACGTCATGACAGGGGTTTCCTCAAATGCCAATCACTACGCTTCCTTGTAACACCTCACAGTTGAATTATTTACGTTGAATATTCAATCATTGTTATGTACCAGGAAGGACTGTAATATAGCTACAGGTTTTAAGGCAATGTGATAGTTGATAATGAGGTAGGTGTGTTTTTCAAATCAGGACAGAGCTATCCCACATACACCAGTTCAACATTAAGTTTTAATTTACATTTGATTGAGTTGTCAACTAAAGTGTTTTCAAAGTGAAATCAACAAAAATGTGTACCATATCATTGAATTTAGGTTCCCAAAATTCCTTTACGTTGATGACTTTTTGCAAATCCAATCAGATTTCATGTTGATTCTACGTCATCACATAACTTTTGTTGTTGTTGAAATAACATGGAAACAATGTTGATTCAGTTTGTGCCCAGTGGGATGAGATGTTGAGAGCATAGAAGAAGATGGTGCTATGGGAATTGTGTTTTTAGGGATGAGTCTGGTTATGGCTGGAGGTGAAGCAGCTTTGTCCTGTCGACCTGGTGAGAAGGAGTTGGGAGCAGGGAGACGCACCATGGTGGAGCTATATTGGGGGTCTTGCTGAAGTCACAGTCTGCACTAGGGCCCGGGGCGACACTGGATGCTCTATTGTGGGCGACTGGGAGGCCTCTGTCTGCTGCAGGTTTTTTTTGGGGGGGGGGGTCTCTATGAGTGAGTGGCAAGAGTGGCAGGAGCAGCACTGGGGTCAGGGTGTGGGGTTTGGTTCGGAAGTGGAACTCTAGATGTAGGGTTTACGGTGTCTCTGACTGGGTTTCAGCCCTGATACCAGCACTGGCCAGTATATTTTTTGCTGAGTGAAAGCAATATATTTTAAGACCGCACATGAGGTCATTGTTAGGAGTTGTTAG